>NC_057864.1:228450727-229072560 GCF_019393635.1 Dromiciops gliroides
AAAAGATTGCACAGCAAAAAATTAAATTAAAGAACAGATAATTTGGGAAAGAACATAAGTGATAAATATCTTAGTTAAAAACTTAGCATCTGAAATATATTAGGAAGTGGTAAAAATATTTAGGGGCAATGTCAGGTCCTCAGTAAATGAAGGGATTTTTATTCAGTCATTTTCAGTCATGTCCAACTCTTTGTGACTACTTTTATAACACAAGTATAAAGAAACATTTGAGAAACATTTTTTTGGCTTTTGTGTGTATGTGTGTGTGTGTGGGGGGGCAATGAGGGTTAAGTGACTTGCCCAGGATCACACAGCTCGTAAGAGTTAAATATCTGAGGCCAGATTTGAACTCAGGTACTCCTGAATTCAGGGCCAGTGCTTTATCCACTGCGTCACCTAGCTGCCCCATAAAGATGCATTTGAAAAAAAGTTTAATCTAATTTATAATTAATGAAATACAAATGAAGAAGACTTATAGGTACTATGTTAAATCCATTACATTTGCAGAAACACAATGTAAAGAATTAATTGTTATTTGAGGTTTTTATGCCTTGGTGCGCACTGGCCTGGGGCTCAGCAAACCGCATGGTGCTCCACCCACTGGTTGTAGCTAGGGCTCTGGCACCTCACGTCATCACCACTCGCTGATGCCTACATGGGCCTGGCAAAATTATAATGATTGGAAGCCTAGTGAGGGCAGTCATGTGACTGTCAGTGCGGCCATCCCATTGGCTGGGACTGTGTGGGGTGTTTCTAGGTTTGGGGGAGGAGAATTGGGCATTCGAGGTGGAATCTGGAAAGTGACAGGCCTTCTGTGTATTTTCAGCTGATTCCTGAGTGGTGGTATTTTTTCAGGTATTATAATTTCCCTTTCCCCATTTTATTTCCTTTCCTTTGATCCTACTGATCCTGTTTGTGGTTTTTTTTTAAAGTTCGTTCTTGTTAAAATAAATCTTGTTCTGTTTTGAGGGAGGCTGCCGGTCTCCTTCCTTGTCCCAATATTGCGGTGAGCCGCTTAGCTAGCACTCCCCAATTAAAAATTGGTCCCCACAACAAATAAAAAACAATGATAGTGACTTTGTGGAGAAACAAACATATATTTCTTGTGTAATTACACATTGGAATCATCTTGGCATCAATTATGTTACATTATATGGATTGCATGAATAATTATTTCATAGTATTAGAACTGGAAGGGACCTTTGAGATAATCTCGTTCAACACCCTTATTTTCTAGATAAAGAAACTGAAGCATAGAATTATTAAGGGAATAGAGTTAGTTCAAGAGGATGCAGAGCTACTATTTGTCTCTGGATTCTTTGGCTCCTTATTACTACCATTATCATTATTATTGCTGTTTTTCCTATACCATGTTACCTTTCTCCTCTGAGTCAGTTAATGTTATTATTGCCAATGCATTGTAAAAGTATCAGAAAGAAACAAAATGAACCATTCAAAGATATCTATAACATTTGTAGTTGCAAACAAAACAAAACCTGGAAAGAACCTAAATGTCCAAGATTTGGGAAATGATTTTACTGTGACATATTGATATAATGGAGTACTACACTGTAATTCATATAGTCATAGCTTCACATTTCTAGAACTCTAAAGAATATCAGAGGTCATTAAATTGAATCTCTTCATCTTACAGAGTAGGAAACTGAGGCAGAGGAACAAAGTGATTTATTTGCCCATTGTCCCAGAGGTAGTAGTTAATAGATCAGGGATTTGAACTTGGTTCCTTTGATTTTAAATTCAACACCCTTTCTGCAACACCACATCTAGAAAGAATCATACAAACACTTAGGTACTCTGAATCAAAGAAAGCAGAAATGGAAGACCAAGTATACATGTGGACCATGCTTATGAAAAAGAAAAATGTATACACATTTAGGGAATCAATCAGCAAGCATTTAAGCTCCCTGTTATGTGCCAGGCATTGTCCTAAGTGCTGCAAGAATGAATAGGAAATACATTAATAAGCCAACATAAGCTCTTTGTGTGTAGATAGTCATACATCTGTTATTTCTACCCAATAGAATGTAAGCTTGAGGACAGGAACAGCATTGTGTGTGTGTGTATTTGTGAGAGAGAATGTATACATATATCCCCCCAAAAGTAATAAAGTAATTTTTTTTTAGGTAGTAAGCATTTATTAAATCATATTAAATGTTAGGAGAGCATTGACCGTACTTAACAAGCATTGTAGGAAGAGTTGGTAGGCTGTATTTCCTCATGAGCAAACTGGGCTGGAAGCATTGTTATTCTCCGGGTTCTTATTCTCCATCTGTGTCTGAAAGGTAATGGTCAATCAGTCAGTAAACATTGATTAAGTGCCTATTATGTGCTAAGTGCTAGAGATACAAAAAAAGGCAAAAGACAGCCTCTGCCTTCAAGGAGTTCATAATCTAATAGGGGAGGATAATACAGAAAAAGAAAAAAGTAGGAGACAGCCATACTATATAGAGAATAATAGTGATTGCTCTGCTAACTAGGGATTTGAGTGGGCTTTTTATAGGGATCTTCAGGACATTCATCTACCCATCTTTGGGTTCCCAAGTGATGAAGCCTGTCTCCCAGAGCAACGTATGCAAAGGCTCATCCGATGTTCTGACCTTGGCCATCTTAGTAATCATAGCCTTATGCCAAGAAATAGGATAAGGATAGTCACTTATCAAGATACACAATCAAGCAAGGTTGAGATCTGTATGTAGGGAGGATAAGGGAGCCCGGATTCAGCAAATCAATTAGTAAATTTCTATAGACAATTAAAGCTGTCACAAGTAAGAGTTACAAGATGGACCTCAGGTCACAAAATGGATTCTAAGAAATATCAAAGGAAGAAAATAATGCATATTTCTACTACAGATCTGATGATATCACAAAGAAAGAGTGTAGGAAAAGAAGAGAGCAGGACAGAGCCTTTTGGGTTACCTGTGGTTAGGAGGTTGGACTTAGCTAAGTTTATAAAAGGAATCTGAGGAATGACCAGACAGCTAGAGAGAGAACCATGTTATGAAAACTCAGGGAAAAGAATGTGTCATAGGAAAGAATTTTGGTCATCAGAGTTAAATGCTGCAGAGAGATCAAGTAAATCAAATACTAAGAAAAGACCACTGAGTTTGTCAATTAAGATATCAATGGCAACTTTGAGGAGAGTAATTCTGAGTGATGAGGTTAGAACCCAGTTTTCAGGAATTCAAATGGTGATTGAGAGGAGAGTAAGTAGAAGCAATGACTGTTAAAGAGAGAAGAAAGTTGGGTAGACAACTTAGATATTACTGTTAAGGTTCTAGTGAGAGGCAAGAATGTACAAATTGTGTGCAAATGGTTTTCCATGGGAATTAGTCACTAGAGCCACGAGCTAGAACAATAAAAACCTGTTTCTAGAAAGTATGGAAAGAAGGAAGAAATTTGGAGTGATCCCCAAGGCCAGTCTGTGCTCCCAAGTTCAAGTTGGTCCCCTATCTAGAAGAGCTGAAGAAATAATGTTTTTCCATTCTTGAGTTTACTGGGGAGAGTAAATTGAACCAGTTGTAGTCCTATGTATTAATTTTAAAACATTCTAATGAGCAGTTCATAGACTTTTCCATACTGACAAAGGAGTATATAACACAAACAAGGTCAAGAAATTGACTTGCTTCAGTATGGGAAAAAAAAGAAAAGAAGAAACAGGAAGAGGTGGGGGCAGTGTTGACCTCTATCAGGAGTTTGGTGAGTATAACACCTGAGATGGGAAAAAGGACCACTGAAACACTTTGAAATAAGTAAAACAGATATGACATTGTTCCCAGAGATGGAAGGACCTAAACTATCTAAAAAAATTAGCTTTCAGTCTTCTTATGAGTGATGGTGTGAATATATGGAAGCTGTCATTTGAAAATTATTGGGGCAGCTAGGTGGCGCAGTGGATAGAGCACCGGCCCTGGAGTCAGGAGTACCTGAGTTCAAATATGGCCTCGGACACTTAACACTTAAGTAGCTGTGTGACCCTGGGCAAGTCATTTAACCCCAATTGCCTCACTAAAAAAAAAAAAAAGAAAAGAAAATTATCAGTGGACAAAAGGAGAAGAGACAAGTAGGTGACTTTGTATGTCAACTTGTTAAATAAAGAAGTTGGCTGTCTTATGCAGCATATATCTAGAACATAATGGAAAACTCACTAAGACTTGCCAAATTGGATTGATTAAAAACTATTTACTTTTAGTGATTGACATGACTACAAATGTTTCTGCCACAAGGAATCTAAAAAGCTCTGCTAAAAATTATGAAGTGCTGTGTAAGAAAGAGTATAGCTAGTATTTTCATCACTGCTGCTGAATGAAGGTAATAGTTTCTGAAGATTGAAGAGGACTTTTCTAGTGAATAGTTTGGTTAAGAAGGTGATGTCCAAAAACAGAATTTATATTTTCAGACCATGGCTTAAAATATAACAATAAGGGGTGATTTTTACTCAGTCTGGAAAAACTTGCTTAATTCCACAGGAACTATTTTATTGTTGTTTCATTTCCTTGATACTTAATACCTTGTAAGTAAAAGGCACATAGTAATATTTGCTTAATTTGTTGAGTAGGAGATTTTCCAAGGCAATTGGAGTATAATTTAATTTAATTTAATTTTGCCATTTATCTTGACCTAAAAATGGTTTCCAATGTCATTGTCTAGTGCAGTGATTTCTACTTAGTGGGTTTATGAACTTTAGGGATTTGTGATTATTGTCTAAAGGGTTTACACTAAAACTTCTTTAATGGATCCTTAAGCAATAAATAATTGTCCGGTTTTTCCTCTGTGACAAGTGTATGCATGTTCGAAGCATTATAGGTTTGTATATGCTGCGATTTTGGTGTTTGTACAGTGAATTACATAATACTCTGACCATTTCTGACTAAGTGCAGTGCATTTTCTTAACCTGCCATCAAATTGTTGCCAATCTGCCACAAGGGTTCAACATTTGAGCACAAACTGATTTCCAACATGTTGTCAAGTACATGCACATATCCTTATTTATATTTTGTACACTGAACTAGGATAGCTTCCTTGTTCCCTTTTGTTATCCTGTAATCATACCTCATCAGCTGTGTAATCAATTAATTAAGTTGTTAGAAATATGTAAGTTCTTGCAGCACAAATATCGGGCTACTTGAAAACCATGATCACTGGACACATGCTTTACAAACCATTTTGAAGTCATTATGAACTATTATAGATGTTCTGCAGAAACAAACGTTATGTTGCCTCTCATTGCAACATGTAGGCCGTTTTCCAATTTAAATTTATCCACTTATGTTACTGTTCTCTCTAATGCATTTTCAAATGAATTGATTGGCAGTAGTGCCAAGGTATTGAGAGTTTCTGTTATTGAAGCTAGTGTACCAGAGGTAAAAGAGAATAAAATCACATCTAAAGAGGTTCTTTCCTTACAGAGGTTAGTCTGTATATAAACACTATTAAAGATGAAGGCATTAATATGGCATTAAGTAAATTTGTCATTTTATACAGCACTTGTCATTAGTTGGTAGAAAAGTAACTATTTTATGTTGCTTGTTTTCATTGATTGGTTAGGTGGCTAAAAATGAAATATGAATTTCTATCTTAACAAAAAAACTTGTAAAATTTTCCTATCATTTTCTGCCACATTTATGGAACCAAGCATCTTTACTCTGTTCTTATTTTAAAACAAAACATAGAAATAAAGTCAATGTAAATCTAGTTAGATTTAAGACCAATATTGCAGATCTTTGTTCAAATAAAAAAGGACAATATTGAAATTGTTTATGTATGATTATTTTATTAAATGTCTTCTAAGTTTTAACTATTTCTTTAAAAGTGTTACTTATGCTCAACAAAATTTGTAAGGAAATTTAATATGAAGTCAAGAATATGAGTTTTTGCTAGAATACTTATTTGTTGTGGGGTTTTTTTGGTGGAGCATTGAGGGTTAAGTGACGTCCAAGGTCACACAGCTAGTGTAAATTATCTGAGGTTGGATTTGAACTCAGGTTGCCCTGAATCCAGGGCCGCTGTTTTATCCACTGCACTACCTAGCTGCCCCCTCTAGATTACTTCTGAAAATTGTTTCAGAATCTTCCACATAAAATGTTCCTAATTATTTTATAATTATATGGAATAAAATTTTATATTTTATTGTAATTATGTAATATAAATTTAATCTTGGAGCTTTGGGGGGCAAAAATTATCATCATTAGATCTTAAAAGAGTATTATGAGGGGCAGCTAGGTGGCGCAGTGGATAGAGCACCCGCCCTGGAGTCAGGAGTACCTGAGTTCAAATCCAGCCTCAGACACTTAACACTCACTAGCTATGTGACCCTGGGCAAGTCACTTAACCCCAATTGCCTCACTTAAAAAAAAAAAAGAGTATTATGAGTAGTATTTAAAATTACGCTGGGGGTTCATAACACTTTTTTTTATTGCTTATGAAAGAGGTTCAACTACTGAAATATCCCTTCAGGGATTACTTAATTCTATTGAAATTGAGCTGGTGGCAATTTGAGGGCAAACAATAGATAAAGATGTTCTTTTATGGGATGTGAATCAGGAGGTAGCATTCCCAAGTCCCTCTCAAATAGGATTCCTAAAGATATTTTAACAGGATTTGGCTCATTATAATGGGGTGTAATTTTTAGGACAATAATGCTGCATTTTGTACTTGTGATAGTATAGGAATCTTAAGATGTTAGAATTCTCCATTATTGTATCTTAGCAATAGTTCTGTGGATGATATAGGATAAAATAAGTAGTTTAGTTTTTAAAAATCTTCATTTAATTCCTTGCATGTCCATAGGACAGAAGGAATGGGTTGAATAAAAGTATAGTAAATTAAGCATATTCTCATTCATTTTATATCTGAAATCTTTGATATTGTTTCTTTTATGAAAATTTCTTTTATTACAGTTTGATTAAAATAAGGGAAAAAACCATAACCACACAGTGATCATAATATTTCATAGACTTGTATAATGCTAGAGCTGGAAAGGATTTTGGAGATTATTTATACTCACTTCTTTATTTTACATATGAATATAGTGGGGGCCAGAGAGATTAAATTTACTTTCTTATTACCGATTTGAAATTTTTTGTTTAGTCTATAGTGTAGTGAAATGGTTCTGTTGGTCTATGATTTAATTGGTTTAGGGAATTCTTGGTGAGTAAACTCCCTTGATCAATTTAGGTTGTCACCAGCTCTACAAGTCTAAGAGATTAATGAACTGATGGCCAAATAAATAACTTTACCTTGTGCATAAGTACAATATGTTGGCCTTTTTAATAGTGTGCTGCTTATTATAGGATGATGTGATGATGCCTCAGAGGGTGAGATTGCAATACAAAGCTGCCATTGAACATCCAAACAGTGTAAGTATCCTTTTTCCATGTCATGACTAACTTTTAATTAAGTGATTACTAAGATTTTTTTCAATTTAAGTTAATTTTTTTTGCAGTAATCTAAACTATGTTAACCTAGTTAATGTGTCAGTGGGAAAATTTTCATTAATTAATAACATTTATCTTATATTGACTGTAAGTACATATTTAGATGGGCTTTACTTGGATCTGAGTTGCTGTATATCAGTTGTTGGTTTAAATTGGTATAAAAGTTTCTTTGCAACCAATGTGGTAAGAAGTGGAAAAGCTAAGAAAAGATTATATAGAACAATCTATCAATAGATTGTAAATAGCATGTATAGTTTTAATTCTACTTTCTATGATTATTTATAAAACCTCTTTTATTCACCTAGATTAAATTTTGACATTAATTCCAGAAGAAATGGAGAATATCTGTAAGACTTCCCTGATTTCAAACACAGGCTTCCCTACCTTAAGAGTGACTCTAGTTGTCCAAACTCCAAATTGCCAAGGAATGAGGACTAGAGTGTGTAGGAGGAGAGGAGAGAGAGAGGCTATAATAGGAATGAGGTTAGGGTAGGGAGGCCAGAGTGGGGAAGGAAGGTGAGTAGATATTAGGTAGACATCATGTGGTATCTTGGCCCAATGGCTACCCCTGCGATTACCTGAAGTCAAAAAGCTTTTGCACATACACATTTAAAAAACAACAACAAAAACACCAGCTAGAGTAAGAAGGACAGTTGTTTACTGGGGGGAAAAAAATCTTTGTTTTCTGATCAGGGTGAAATATCAAAGTTATACTGTGAAGCAGGATGGTATAGTAGATAGAGAACTAGAGAGCTGACTTAAAAACCTGGATTCATGTCCTACAACTGACATATGCTATCTGACCCAGGTAATTTACTAAAACTATAAATTGAAGAACAGTTGCTGATATATATTGGTAGAGGGAGGTGCCAACCTGTGAGTTCCTGTAACAGAGAGGTCCTGGTTACTGGAGAGGAAGTGAGGAAAACAATGGGGAGAAGTGATCCTTCCCTTACAGAGACTAGATCAGTTTGGTAGCAGCACTTGGTGCCAGAACAAAACTCAGACAAAGAACTGAAGGACAGAAGGAAAAGGGGGAGGCAATCTGTATGTGGCTATGTGACACTCCACCGAACCTGAGGGTAGGAGCCTAGCATCCAACTGGGGCCAGTTCTATCCTCCCAGAAATCATTTAGTGTAGAATCTAATACTGGTGAATGGCAAATTACTTGGTGTGGGAAGATGCTGACATAGCTTTGAGGTCCAGCCCTAGAGAAATTGCCACCAAAGAGGAAAGAGCCAGAAAGTCAGCAATAGGAAAAAAAAAACAGAAAAGATAAAAATTACCAAAGATTTCAAGAGGAAGAAAACTCAGTTAAAGACCTTGAGCACAAGCAGATAATCCAGTAAGGAAGAATTGAGTACTAGAATACATGCATTTATCAATGTTTTTCAAGACAAGAAAAATGAATTAATACCTGAGGCAGAGGATCCTGTGGACTAGAGAGCAAAGAACCACATAAGATGTTCCTGACATTAAATATTTATTTGTTTTTGTTTTTTTTGTTTTGTTTTTGTTATTTTTTAGTGAGGCAATTGGGGTTAAGTGCCTTGCCCAGGGTCACACAGCTAGTAAATGTTAAGTGTCTGAGGCCGGATTTGGACTCAGGTACTCCGGACTCCAGGGCTGGTGCTCTATCCACTGCGCCATCTAGCTGCCCCGACATTAAATATTTAAAAGAGAAATAATAATTGTGAAAGCAGAATTTATGGTCTACAGAATTAATGTCCAGAAAAGAAAAATGTGAATCTGCAGTAGCAAATTTCACTAAAGAAACAAATGAGCATAACTGATTGGTAATGCAAATACACAGAAGTAAAGGACAATATGGAGAGAAGCAAAAAGCAATAAGATGAAAAGAAAGCTTGCTTTTCATAGAAACAAAAATACTGATCTTGAAGACAAGATGCATAGAGATGGCTTAAGAACTTTAGATTCTCCAGAAGATCATGATAAATAAAACAACCTGAACACGGTTATATAAAAAACAATACAGGAAAATGGTCCAGAACTTCTGAATACAGAAAACAGCACCAATCTAAAGAATCCAAAGATGCATATTACTTAAATTTAAGAATTTCATTTTTTTAAATGACTAGAACTATTATAAAATAAATCAAAGAGGGGGCAGCTAGGTGGCAGAATGGATAGAGCACTGGCCCTGGATTCAGGAGGACCTGAGTTCAAATTCGGCTTCAGACACTTGACTAGCTGTGTGACCCTGGGCAAGTCATTTAACCCTCATTGCCCTGCAAAAAACAAACAAGAAAACCCCAAGCAAATAAAAGAAATGAAAGAAAATTTGAACAGCACAAGACTTCTGCACCTACTGGAAGCCATAGGAGGGAACAGAATAATGTATTCTGAAGAGCACAGAAGCTAAAGATGCAGCCCAAGGTGACTTACCTTGCAAATCTGAATTAGGCATAAATGAAAAAATATGCATAATGATTTTAAAAAGAGGTATTTGAAACATTACTAGAAAGAAAACCAGACCTGAAGAAATTATTTACTTCTCAAACATCAAAACAGAGAAATATAAGAAGGATAAGCAAATATAGCAACCAAGAAAAGCAAAGGAGCAAAAGAAAAACAGAAATCTCTAAGTGTATACAAGGAGACAAGAGTGAAAACAGACGTCAAATAGACATGAAGGTGGGGAAGCATCATGGCCTCATGATAGATAAATTGGTATTTTTTGTGGTATTAAATTACAGAATGGGAGGGTGCACTAAGGAGGGTGGAGGAAAGGAAGGTGATAGAGGTGAATATGTAATATACTCTAATAGCCCAAGGCTTATTTAAGGCTTATTTGAAGAAGTCCAAAAGCAGTATAGCTGGTAGGAAATGGGGAGCAGAATGCTGGTCCCCCTCCCAAGTACCCTTGGCTTTGCCCTCCATTCAGACAGTTTGATCAGAGGGAATTAAGGGTACTGATAAAATTTGAAGACCAAGACCAATTTCAAGTCTGTCAGTCAATAAAAATTTATCAAATGCCTCTTATATGCCAGGTACTATGCTAAGTACTGGGGATATAAAGAAAAGTAAAAGACAACTCCTGCTCTTATGGGGTTTACAGTCTAATGAGGGAATCAACATGCAAATAACTATGTGCAGACAAACTATATAGAGTGAGTTGGAAATAATCAATAGGAAAGGCACTAAAATTAAGAAGGATTTGGAAAGGCTTCTTTAGGATATGGGATTTTAGCTGGGACTTGAAGGAAGCCAGAGTAGTCAGGTGGCAGAAATGAAGTGGGACAATATTATATACATGGGAAACAGCTAATGAAAATACTCACAGTTGGGAGATTAAATGTCTTATTTGAGGAACTGCAAGAAGGCCAGTGTCACTGACAAAGAGTAAGTAGGAGGTATAAGACTATTGGAAAGATTTGCAGAGCAAGTTATGAAGAGCTTTGAATGTCATATTTGATCTTGAAGGTGATTGGGAGCTAGAAGAGTTTATTGAGTAGGGGAATGACATCATCAGACTTGCGCTTTAGGAAGGTCTCTGATGGTTGATGCACTAGACTAGAGTGGGATTTGTGGTAGGAAGACCAATGAGCGGGCTGTGACCAGGCACAAGGTAATAAGGGCTTGTTTCAAGGTAGTAGCAGTGTCAGAGGAGAAAAGAGAGCGTCATATGTGAGAGGTGTAGTGAAATCTAGTGAAATCTAGTTTTTACAACAGATTGGATATGGAATAACAGAGTGAGAAGTTGAGGATGGCACCTACTTTGAGAGCTTCAGAGAATGGGAGCATGGTGATATTACGATGCATTCAGTATTGGACATGTTGAGTTTAAGATTAAGATAGGGTGAGGCACTTATGTGGCTCAGTGGATAAAGCACTGGTCCTGGATTCAGGAGGACCTGAGTTCAAATCTGACCTCAGATACTAGATGCTTACTAGCTGTGTGACCCTGGGCAGGTCACTTAACCTTCATTGCCCCCCCGCAAAAAGAAGATTAAGATAGGACATCCATTTTGAGATATCTAATAGGCAGTTGGAGATGCAAAAGTGAAGATCAGGAGAAAGGTTAGGGCTAAATAAGTAGATATGAGAATCATCAGCATGAAGGTGTTAATTGAATCCATGGGAGCTGAATTGATCACTAAGTGAAATGGTATAGAACGAAAAGAGAAGAGAAACCAAGATAGAGCCTAGATGATGATCCAGCAATGGAGACTAAGAAGTCTGATAGGTAAGATAAGAACTAGGAAAGAGTAGTGTCACAAAAACCTTAGAGAAAAGAGCATCAAGGAGAAAAGGATGAGAAGTCAAGAAGGATGTGGATTGAGAAAAGGCCATTTTATTTGTCAATGAAGAGATCATTGGTAGCTTGAGAGAACAGTTTCAGTTGAATGATTAAGTTGGAATCTAAACTGGAAGATTTAAGAGACTGAGAGGAAAAGAAATGGAAGCATTTATTGCAGATGGCCTTTTTGAGGACTTTTTTCTTTTTTTTTTTTTTAGAGTGAGGCAATTGGGGTTAAGCGACTTGCCCAGGGTCACACAGCTAGTAAGTGTGTTAAGTGTCTGAGGCTGGATTTGAACTCAGGTACTCCTGACTCCAAGGCTGGTGCTCTATCCACTACGCCATCTAGCTGGCCCCTTGAGGACTTTTGCCACAAAAGGGAGGCGATACCTAGGATGATAGATAGTGGGGATGGATGGATCAAGTGAAAGTTTTTCGAGGATGGAGGAGACATAGGTGTGTTTATAGGTACTAGTGAAGCAGCCAGGAGATGGGGAAAGATTTAAAAGACAGTGGGGATGTTAAAGGGAGTGATCTCTTGGAAAAGAAGGAATGGTATGGAATCACTTACATATACAGAGGAGTATGCCTGGCAAGGAGCAGCTTTTCTTCATGTGAGATAGAGGTGAAGGAGATAGTGGCAGAAGGTACTGTGAGATGAGAAGGAATGGACAAGTGGGAACTCTCAGTGAAAAGAAGGAACTTTGGGAGCAGCTAAGTGGTGCAGTGGATAAAGCCCCGGCCCTGGATTCAGGAGGACCTGAGTTCAAATCCAACCTCAGACACTTGACACTTACTAGCTGTGTGACCCTGGACAAGTCACTTAACCCTCATTGCCCCACCAAAAAACAAAAAACTAAAACAAAACAAAAAGAAGGAACTTCATTTTTCAACAATAATAAACAGATCTATCCTAGGGGAAAAAAAAGAATGAATAGAAAATTACTTAGAATCATGAACATTGAAGATATGCCAACTTTTTGTTATATCAGTGGTACTTAGAGCTGAGATTTTTTTAACATTCTTTTAGGTATTCATGGGATAAACTATTGAATGTTTTTGGAAGGGGAATAGAAAAATATAACTCTTCAAGTTCATTAATTTGGAAATATCACTTTATGTGTGACAGCTTTTATTATGGTAAAGACTTCATAATACCTTCATATCTCAAGTATACACATTAATTAGTTGTTATCTTGGATAATAAGAACTAAAGTGCTTTAAATTTTGCAAAGCATTCTACATGTACTGTGTCATTTGATCTTGTAACTATAATATATTGATGTTTGGGGAAGTTCATTTGAGGATCTGGTAAAAATGGACTCTTTTCTTCTGTAGACATAACTTTTTTTTTAATGCACTTGAAATCTTACCACTTGGAAAGCAAAGTGGCAAGAATCCTATATTCCATACAAGAGAGTAACCACATTTAAAAATTATGTTAATAAAAAGCCATTTAAAAGTGCATACATTTTGGGGTAGCTAGGTGGCACAATGGATAAAGCACCAGCCCTGGATTCAGCAGGACCTGAGTTCAAATCTAACCTCAGACAATTGACATTTACTAGCTTTGTGACCCTGGGCAAATCACTTAACTCTCATTGCCCCCCCCCAGAGTGCATACATTTAAATGGTTTATTAATAAATGATTCATAAATAATCACTATTAGTGAACCATAAAATTCAGAACTGCTGCATTTTTTATGTTATGACATCAAGCAGAGAAATATTACAAAACTTTGGAAAGCTGAAGAATACTTCTTTATACTGATTTTAATTCAAAATATTTTGCTATCTGTGTACGATTTAGTATACACAAACTATGTATTTTCTTTTGTTTATTTCCATTTAAAATATAGATCATAGGATGCCAAGTGAAGAGAGAACCCCCAAACTCAACTGAACGCTATACTCATTGGATCAATAATCTAACATCTAAACAACTTATCACTCAGGTATTTAGCATTTTATCTTTTTTAGTTTATATGCAGGCAGTCCTTAGTATTAGATGCAGTGTCCTAGAAACTGCCATAAAATGCATTGCTTGAGGTGATACCCTAGCTGTATCATAATTCTATATATGCTTTAAAGAGTTGAGGGGGTAGAAGTGTTGAGAAGGTGGCACTGTCTGGTGGAAGTGACTCCTTTACTTTGAAATTTAAAGGTCTATAGGAGGTGGTGAAATTCTCATCTTTTGCTACTTCAAATGTTTCTTTTTTGTTCTTTTAACACAAAGAAGTGAAGGGCAGGACACAAGGTATTATGATGGAGAGAGAGCTAGTTGAGGAGACTGTTTTTTGTGTATTCAGACATGACCAGAAGCCAGTGACAGCAGTTAAAGCCAGTGGAAATCTATGAACAAGCATGTTTAAATACCTACTATGTGCTAGGCACTGATAGATATTAGGGATACAAATACAAAATATGAAAAAATCCCTGCTCTGAAAGAGCTAATATTCTATTGGTAGAGACAGGATATAAACATACATACATACTTACACATACACACACACACACACACACACACACACACACACACACACACATATATATGTGTATATATATATATACATATGAGGAGCAAATATGTACAGAATAAATAGAAATTAGTTAAATACAAGGAAAACAATTACATATTGCGGTGGGGAATGGGGGTAGGGAGGGTCCAAAAAGGCATTATGTAGAGAAGGTGTTGTTTGAGCTGGGGTTTTGAAATAAGTGAGGGATTTTGTGAGGCAGAAATGAACAAGGGCATTCAAGGCATAGGGGATGTCAAATGCAAATGGATGGAGACAGGAAAAGCAGATTTTTATTAGCCATTGTTGAATGAACACAGTATCCATAAATGGGGAAATTTTACAGTTTAGTTCTTTCTCTAATCTATATTTACCCAGGTATGGACCTGGACATAAACAATAGTATGATATAGAAATGCCAAAAATCATCCTTATCTAGGTTTTACTTTGTTTTACAATAACTATGGTATTTTATTTTTTGTTTTTGTTTTTTAATTTTAATTTAATTAATTTTAATTTTTAATTTTTTAAAATTATGTTAAGATAATTGAGTTCCAAATTTTTCTCTCACCCTCCCTTCCCTCCCCATCCTGAGGCCAGCAAGCAGCTTGATATAGGTTATACATTACTCTCATATTAAACATATTTCCACATTAATCAGAACAAAAGGGGGAAAAACGTGAGAAAGAATAAACAAGAACAATAATAAAAAAGCAACAACAAAAGCGAAAATAGTATGCTTCAGTCTGAATTCAGATTCCATAGTTCTTTTTCTGAACGTGGAGAGCATTTTCCACTATAAGTCTTTTGGCATTATCTTGGATCACTGTATTGCTGAGAAGAATTAAGTCTGTCACAGTTAATCATCACACAATGTTGTTGATACTGTGTACAATGTTCTCCTGGTTCTTCTCATTTCACTCAGCATCAGTTCATGTAAGTTTTTCCAGGTTTTTCTGAAATCCATCTGCTTATCATTTCTTACAGCACAATAGTATTCCATTATATACATATACCACAACTTGTTTAGCCCATTCCCCAATTGATGGACATCACTTCAATTTCCAGTTCTTTGCTACCACAAAAAGAGCAGCTATAAATATTTTTGTATACGTGGATCCTTTTCCCTTTTTTATGTTCTCTTTGGGATATAGACCTGGTAGTGATATTGCTGGATCAAACAAAGGGTATGCACAGTTTTAAAGTCTTTTGGGCATGGTTCCAAATTGTTCTTCAGAATGGTTGGATCAGTTCCCAGATCCACCAGCAGTGCATTAGTGTTCCAATTTTCCCTTATCTTCTCCAATATTTATCATTTTCCTTTTTTGTCATATTAGCCAAATGGATAGGTGTGAGGTGGTACCTCGGAGTAGTTTTAATTTGCATTTCTCTAACCAGTAGTGATTGAAAACATTTTTTCATATGACTGTAGATAGTTTTAATTGCATCATCTGAAAACTGCCTGTTCATATCCTTTGACCATTTCTCAATTGAGGAATGACTTATATTCTTTTATTATTTTTTTTATTTAAAAATTTCTTTTCTTTCTTTTCTTTTCTTTTCTTTTTTGCGTGGGGCAATGGGGGTTAAGTGACTTGCCCAGGGTCACACAGCTAGTGTTAAGTGTCTGAGGCTGGATTTGAACTCAAGTCCTCCTGAATCCAGGGCCAGTGCTTTATCCACTGTGTCACCTAGCTGCCCCCAAAAAATTTTTTAAATTTTTTTGTTTTTTTATGACTTGTATTCTTATATATTTGATACAGTTCTCTATGTATTTTAGATATGAGGCCTTTATCAGAAACATTCTCTGTAAAAATTGTTTCCCAGCTTTCTGCTTTCCTTCTAATCTTGTTTGCATTGGCTTTGTTTGTGTAGTCAAAATAATCCACTCTGTATTTCATAATGTTCTCTATCTCATCTTTGGTCATAAATTCTTCCCTTCTCCATAGTTCTGACAAGTAAACTATTCTTTCCTTTTCTAATTTGCCTATGGTATCACCCTTTATGTCTAGATCTTGTGCCCATTTTGACTTTACTTTGGTGTATGGTGTAAGATGTTGGTCTATGCCTAGTTTCTGCCATTGTATTTTCTGGTTTTCCCAGCAGTTTTTCTCAAATAGTGAGTTCTTATCCCAGGGGCTTAGAGTCTTTGGTTTATCAAACAGGAGATTGCTATATTCATTTACTGCTGTGTTTTGTATACTTAACCTATTCCACTGATTCCCCTCTATTTCTTAGCCAGTACCAAATAGTTTTGATGATTGCTGCTTTATAATATAGTTTTAGATCTGGTACACCTTGGCCACCTTTCTCTGTTTTTTCCCCCATTAATTCCCTTGATATTTTTGACCTTTTGTTCTTCCATATGAATTTTATTATTGTTTTTTCTGGCTCTGTGAAATAATTCTTTGGTAGTTTAGTATGGCACTCTGAATAAGTAAATTAATTTGGGTAGAATTGTCATTTTTATCATATTAGCACAGATTACCCATGAACTAGTTATATTTTCCCATTTCTTTAGGTATGATTTTATTTGTGTGAAAAATGTTTTATAATTGTGTTCATATAGTTCCTGGATTTGCCTTGGCAGTTAGACTCCCAAGTATTTTATATTGTCTACAGTTAATTTAAATGGAATTTTTCTTTCTATCTCTTGCTGCTGTGCTTTGTTGGTTATATACAGAAATGCTGATGATTTATGTGGGTTTATTTTATATCCTGCAATTTTGCTAAAGTTGTTAATTGTTTTAAGTAGTTTTTTGTTGATTCTTTAGGTTTCTGTAAGTATACCATCATATCATCTGCAAAGAGTACAAAAAGTTTTTATTCTTCCTTGCATATTCTAATTCCTTTAATTTCTTCTTCTCTAACACTTCTAGTACAATAATAGTGTGATAATGGACATCCTTGTTTCACCCCTGATCATACTGGGAATGCCTCTAGCTTATCCCCATTGCATATAATGCTTGCTGATGGTTTAAGATAAATACTGTTTATCATCTTAAGGAAAGCTCCATTTATTCCTATGCTCTCTAGTGCTTTTATAGAAATGGGTGCTGTATTTTGTCGAAAGCTTTCACTGCATCTATTGAGATAATAATATAATTTTGGTTAGTTTTGTTATTGATGTGATTGATTATGTTCATAGTTTTCCTCCTAATATTGAACCAGCTCTTCATTCCTGGTATAAATTCCACTTGGTCACAGTGTATTATCCTGGTGATAAATTGTTGTAATCTCTTTGCTAATATTCTGTTTAGAATTTTTGCATCAATATCCTTTAGGGAAATTGGTCTATAAATTTCTTTCTCTGTTTTTGTTCTTCCTGGTTTAGGTATCAGCACCATATTTGTCTCATAGAAGGAATTTGGTAGGATTCCTTCTTCACCTATTTGGAAAAATAGTTTGTATAACATTGGTAATTACTTGTTCTTTAAATGTTTGGTAGAATTCACTTGTAAACCCTTCTGGTCCTGGAGAGTTTTTCATAGGGAATTAATTGATGGCTTGTTCAATTTTTTTTCTAAAATGGGCTTATTTAAGAATTTTATTTCCTCTTCTGTTAATCTGGGAAGTTTATATATTTATATATTTTGTAAACATTCATCCATTTAATTTCTTTTTTAAATCAAATTAACCAAAGGTTTATCTGTTTTATTGTTGTTGTTTTTTCATAGAATCAGCTCTTAGTTTTATTTATTAATTCTATAGTTTTCTTTCAATTTTATTAATCTCCATTAATTCCCAGGATTTCCAATTCGGTATTTAATTGGGAATTTTTAATTTGTTTTTTTTCCTAGCTTTTTTAGTTGCATGCCCAATTTAGTTGCATGGCCTCTTTCTCTATTTTATTCATGTATGCATTTAGAGATATAAAATTTCCCCTAAGAACTGCTTTGGCTGCATCCCGTAAGTTTTGGTATGTTGTCTTATTATTGTCATTCTTTTGGATGAAGTTATTGATTGTTTCTATGATTTATTGTTTGACCCACTCATTCTTTAGGATAAGGGCATTTTATTTTTTGGAGTTGATCTGTGATTTTATAGGTAAGAGGCTCCTGGTGAGCCCAGGTAAGAAATCCAAAACATTCCAACTGGAATTAGAGATTTACCCACTCTGGCAAAAGTAGAAAGAATTATCTCTTGACTCCCTTACCCAATCCAGGAATCCATAGAGGGACCCTCAGAGTCCTGCAGAAATTCAGGAATGGACAAGCCAGGGTAGATTGAGGAATGAGCATAAAAGTTAGAACCCAGGTGGCCCCTGAAGGCCTTGAACTTCTTTGCCTGAACTTAAACCCACCCCAGTCCTTCTTCAAAGCCCATGGCTCCAGGAACCTAGCCAGAGAGAAGAATTATGGTTTGTTTCACCTGAGTAGAAGCACTCTATGCTTGAACCTGTGACCTGCCTTAATTAGTAACCAAGTTCAACCTAACCAGAGCTTTGCCTAAGCCAGTGGCTGTAGGAGCCCAGCAAGAGGCATGTGGAGCAGGTCCAACAAGATACTAATGGCCCTAGCCTAGCTGTAGGAGAAAAGTCTGTGGCAAAATCCAGCCTGAACAGTCTCTGAAGCCTGTGGTAGGAACCCAGCACTGGAAGAAGCCCTGAGCCCAGCAGCAGAAGGAAAGGACCCCAGGAAGAAATCCTGGAATCCTGTAACAGTGACTCCCCCAGGCAGAGGCCAGCAACAGAGCAGTCCTTATATTCTGGACCAGGCCAACCTTGCCCATACCTCTCATTTTCAGGGTTTGACACAAACTTAGACTCCTCAAACTAGATGCTTAGGTAGATGACATGAACAAAACCAAGGAAAAAACTGAACACCATGAGGAAATACCTTAATTTGAAAGATACCCAAGGGATAAACCCTGGATAGCAGTCCTACAAGAAGTCCTAGTAAAACCTCAGAGAAGAAATGTCCTGGCTACAGAGACTCCAGAAATAGCTAGAAGAAATGAAATGAGAAATGCAGAATGGAAAAAAAACCCTAATATTGGTAAGGAAAATTGATAACTTAGAACAAAGTATATAAAAGTTTAATTTGACTAAGCTCTGATTTAGAGAATTACATGCACTGCCACTCTATGCAGGGCAAGCTGCTTGCTCCCTCCTCACCGTGGGATGCAGGTGGCAGTGAGAGCTGAGTTCTGTTGCTTGTTGCAACAGAATGGTGGGGTGAAGGCAGGGGAGTTGTTGGCTGATAGCAGCAGCAAGACAATTGCTTAGTGGACTTCAGAGCATAAGCCTTTGAGTACTGTTATGCAAGATAGGGACTAATAGGGAGAGGATGCTGAGTGTGTGTTAGGAATTAGCCTTCTCTGCTGTTAATTCTTTGAGTTAGGTTTCTTTGTGTCTTAACCTATGGAGACAACTCCAATTCTTTATCTTTTCATTTTTATTTAGGACAAGTTTGAATGATTGTAAGAACTGGAAAATTTTTCTAGTCTTCTGTCTTGTTGATCATGTCAGCCCCATGCTCTGACTTTCCTCCTGCAGAGTCTTATAGGGTATATGAGTCTGTGGCCTTTTGCCTGTCTTAGTCTTCAGACCATTATGGTCAGTTCTCTTCCATTTTGCATGCAGCCCAGGCTGTTCTGGGGGTAGAAGTCGCTGTAGTTTCTTGTCGGTTTTCTTGATCATTATTTGGTCTGGTATGAATTATGGGTTTTTGCTGCAGTAGGTATGTGGAGTGTAGGTAGTCTGCCTCCCTTTAATTCAAGGGGCTTATTACTTTTTTTTTTTTAGTGGGGCAATTGGGGTTAAGTGACTTGCCTAGGGTCACACAGCTAGTAAGTGTTAAGTGTCTGAGACTGGATTTGAACTCAGGTCCTCCTGATGCCAGGGCTGGTGCTCTATTCACTGTGCCACCTAGCTGCCCCTTGCTTATTACTTTTTAATAGGGTGAGATAACACATAAAGAGCTGGGGTATCCAGGGAGTGGTGAAGTTATCCAGAGCAGATTCTGGAGATCTAGTTGGGAGCGTGTGAGTAAAGTAAGACCCTGAATAATACCACTGTTTAATTGGCTCATTTCTCCATGTAAATAAATTTATTACTCTGGACTTATATGATTTAATTCAGATAAGTTACTGTTTTTCAAATGAATTTGCTCCCTCTGCTTTAGACGTAGTGTAATATTACTATGTCATTATTAGGAATAAACATTTAAAATATTTTTAGACTTTTGTCCATTTATAGTGAATTTGAGAGGACAAATTTGAGACAAGGGACAAGAAGATAGATATCATGTTCCATTGTGTCCATACAGCATATCCTGAGCTAATATGGTGACCAGAATGGAGTGAGCTTAATCTAGAAAAGCAGTTATAGGTCTAGATGAGTATATACCTGTTATCAGTTTAACCTTCATAAAACATCATATTCTTAATGTCTCTGCTCTGCCCAAGAGCCTTTTATTTATTTAATCTGATGTATTTACCTGTCAATAGTCTTTAATTCACTTAAATCATTGTATTCCCCCTTTTAGATTGATAAAATAAGATTCTGCCTTCCACCATTTCTCATGTAAGCATGATCTTTTTTGTCCTTTCTAGCTCTGACATTCTATAACAAAATTTTCTTCCCTTGCTCTTTCTTTTCAGTGTAAAATCCTTTTGATTTGATTTACCAGATTCTAGTTACATATATTTTTACTTAGGCATTCTACTCTAGCCAGGAGGCCTTCATTCCTATATTTTAAGTCATTGTTTAGAAATCTAAAACCTCTTCTTAGACACCATCTTCACACCCCAAATATGACTTTATGTTCTGAATTCCTTTCTTCTAATTGATGACAATTCAAATTTACTTATTACCCTCCAAGGTTTTAAATTTCTTATTTAAGACTTTGTAATCTTTAGCACAGCTTTCTAAATTACTTATAGCATGATCTTTTTGCATATGTAAATCACAAAAAGTAGAATTCATTATCAAGCTTGGCAAGTCAGTAGAGTCATAGGAGCATTTATCTATAGCTGGTAGGGTCCTCAGAGGCCATCTAATCCAATGCCCTCATTTTACAGATGAAAAAATGGAAGTCGAGGAAGGTTAAGTAAATGTCTCAAGGTTACACAGGCTCTATGAGTCAGAGGTGGGACTTTAACCTATGTCCTCTTGACTCCAAACTTCTTACTCTTTCCATTTCATGATAGCTCTTCCCCTATGTCTTGGAAAAAAACCATTGTTAATGTTAAGTCAACAGACCTACTTCAATAGGGAGTCAACAATAATCATTATCTATTTCTTTCCCCCTGAATTATACTCAATGATCACTTGCCTAAGGGCAACCGTAGTTTCTTGCCCCAAAGGGTTAATTCCCTTCTCATTAGGAAAAGCCTCATTTATATTTTCTCTGAGTGTTCAGTGGTCATTCTTATTTCCTTTCTCCTCTGTGTCACATTCTGTCATTCTTTAACCTTTGAACAGGTCAATATTTCCATTCCCTCTCTATGTGGTTGTACTTTGTAGCTTTCTGGCTTTTTGAAAAAGAATATTATTCCTGGGGGGATCATAGAACTGGTTGGTTGTTATCTTTTGTTCTCAAAGAGGACCAAAATGACATCAGTATGTTATAGTTGACGTACAGTGTGTTCAACTCTGGCTGATCAGACCAGTATGAGCTCAGGAGGCTCTACCATAGATTGGACACAAATAGTCCATATGAACATTTGGAGTACAGATGTCTCTAAATTTGCTCATCTCACATTTCTTCTGAACTGCTTCAATTCTGCTTCACTTATAGAGCACAGAGCCTTCTTTGATGTGGGCACCCATGGTGGGTGGTCCTTTGCCAGTGTCTCCTGTAAAAAAAATTAATTATTCACTATAACTAACCTGGGGAAATTATATAATTGGATTTATGAAAAATTATGATTATATGAAAAATGTTAAGTTTAGAGAAATTATAATTGGGTCACAATTCCCATCTGGGTTGCCATTCAAATGTGAAAATATTTTAACTGACCAGGGCTAATTTGAGGGGCTAATCTGACTGGGGTACTTAGTCTGGGACTGTTGACTAACTGGCTATCTGACTGCTATTAACTTAGCATGGGTCGTTTATAAAGTTCCACCACACTGCTCTACTCCCAAATTGATAAACTAAAGATTAAGAAGGCTCTTAACTAAATAATCAAAGCAGAGTTTATTTATGAGATACTATTTAAAATTAAGAATACAGGGAAATAAAATGTACAACCTGACTGCATTGCGGTGTGTCTCTTTCCACTGCGTCTCTTTCCCACCTGCTGTGCTTCAAACTTTGAATACAATAAGGGCCTTAGCCGCATATGGCATCAGGGCACGTTACACTTTTATTCTAACTCTGAGCCCCTTTCACTTTGTAAATCCTCCTGCTTCTAACTTTCCTCTCCTTACTGCCACCGCTGAACCCCTGTGTTTCTCTCTCACCAACCTTCTGTCTGTCTGTTCCGTCAGTCTGCCCTCTGCCGCCTTTGCCGCCCCTCTAATCTTGTCCGCTGGCCTTTCCTCCTTGCTCCTAGTCCTGTGTTACTGTTCCTCTCGTCCCCTGTCTCCTTGTCTGAACCTCTTCTCAGTCTCTTTCGTCCGTCCTTGTCCTCCTTGTCCGAACCTCTTCTCAGCCTCTCTCGTCCTTGTTCAACTGAACCCCTCTCGTCTGTCCGAACCCCTCTAATCTCATCAGCCGCCCCTTGCTGTCTAACTCCCAGGTCTATATATACCTTTTCTTCTCTCCACTCACATCTCAGGGCTTCTTGCACCCACACACCAAGCTAATCCACTAGCCAGGGCTGGTGAAGGGGTGGGGGAGTGCACTCCAGCTTCACGTGCCTCAGCACAGGCTACGCCAGAGCCCAGCATCTCTCAGATACCTCTGCTCAGGTCGGAGGGAGCTGGGGGCTTTTTCCCCCCAGCTGTCTGACCTGGCATCTTGTACAGCCCACGGGACTTTCCGGCTCAGCTGAAGCGAGGGGGAGGGGCACCAGCCCCTCCCACACAGAAGAGACCCTGAGGGCCTAAGGCTTTCCAATCTTAGCCCAAAGGCAGGGTCCCCAAATCAAAATAAATTTCCACACTCCCATGTGTCATATAATTTCCAGAGTTCTTCAGAGAGACCTTGAGAATGTCCTTTTAATGCTTATTCTCAAATGTGAGCACTTGTCTCGTGTGAGTTCTCCATAAAATAGTCT
This sequence comes from Dromiciops gliroides, assembly GCF_019393635.1. NCBI lineage: Eukaryota > Metazoa > Chordata > Mammalia > Microbiotheria > Microbiotheriidae > Dromiciops > Dromiciops gliroides. Next base: position 228,474,128 of record NC_057864.1, read on the forward strand.
TTCAAGAAAACATACATTTGGTATTCGAACAATGTGGCCAGCCTATTAGAATTGCGCTTTGTATTAGAGTTTGAATGTTTGGCAGTTTAACTCGAGAAAGCACCTCAGTGTCTGATACCCAATCTTTCTAGGTGATCTTCAGAATCTTCCTAAGACAATTGAAATGGAAGCGATTCAGTTCCTGGCATGGCACTGGCAGACTGTCCAGATTTCACAGCATACAACAATGAAGTCAGTACGGTGTCTCTAAGGACCTTCGGTTTGGTAGCCAGTCTAATACTTCTTCTCTCCCACACTTTCCTTTGGAACCTCCCAAACACTGAGCTATCTCTGGTAATGTGTGCATCAACCTCATCATCTATGTGATATTGCCTGGAAAGATAAGTGAATTTATCCACAGTATTCAAAATTTCTCCTTTTGCTCTAACTGATGATTTCACACGTGGATATTGTGGTGCTGGCTGGTGGAAGTCCTATGTTTTCTTGGTGTTAATTGTCAGGACAAAATTAGCACAAGCAGCAGAGAATTTATCCATACTTTGTTGCATCTCAGCTTCAGAGGCTGCATTGGGTCCATTATCATCTATGAACAGAAAATCATGCACCAACTCTCCCTTCCACTTTAGTCTTGGCTTTGAATCCTTTTCAAGTTGGTTTACCATCAGTGACATCTATGCTATTTTTATCCTTATTGAAGGCTTCTTATAACATTGCTGAAAAACCATGCTAAAAAGCATGGGAGCAAGCACACAGCCTTACTTCACTCCATTGGTGATTGGAAAAGTGCGAGAGCAAAATCCATTATCCAGAACCTGGGTGATCATGCTGTCATGAAATTGAGGTACAATGCTGACAGACTTCCCTGGGCAACCAGTTTGACTTTGTCTTACTATTGGACTCTGATAACTCTGGAAGAGAGAGTAAGACAGATGACTTTGCCCAACTCTGCCTCACTTAAATCCAATTTATGAAGGAATCAAAAAGACTTCACCCATACCATTTCATCTTTTTTACCTACCTCATAGTCCTGTGGAAACAAGCAAGTGAAGAAGCAGTAGGTACGGATATATTGGGAGCTGTAGTCACAACCCTGCACACAGGAGGCCGAAGCCATAGGGTTATCTTCTCACTGGAAGCAGAAGGGATTCAGCAGCCTGCTGGGTGTCTGAGCATCCTTTAAAGGAACCCAGCCTTTTAAAGACCTTTTAAGGACTCCTGGTGGGCAGGAGGGGTTACAAAAGGTGCCCTAAAATTGACTGCTTTAGGGGCAGCTAGGTGGCACAGTGGATAAAGCACTGGCCCTGGATTCAGGAGGACCTGAGTTCAAATTTGGCCTCAGATACTTGACACTTATTAGCTGTGTGACCCAGGGCAAATAACTTAACCCTCATTGCCCTGCCCCCCCCCCAAATCATCTGCTTTATCTAACCTTGGCATGCTTACCATGGCAGGTGGGGATCCCACCCTGTGGTCAAAACACACAAAAATGTACAAAACCTTTTACAAAGATCATTCCACTTGCTGTAAGTACATGGCATATGCACGCACTTAGATATCACAAAATCCAGTGGACCTAAAAGATGAATAGCTCTGTTGTGAGAGAACTCACATATTGCATCAAAATAGCAGCCCTGAGTGAAACGAGGCTAGCAGATAAAGGCCAGCTTACTGAAGTCAGAGCTTGATACACATTTTTCTGGAGTGGCTGCAGTGAAGGGGAAGGCTGTGAAGCTGGTTTTCAGTCAAAACTAATCTAGTCAGCAAGCTTGTATGCCTACCAAAAGGAGTGAACAACAGACTTATGACAGTGGATCATAGAGTTACCATTGGAAGGAACTATGAGATTATCTAGTTCACCCTCCTCATTTGGAGATAAGGAAACCAAGGCCAAGAGAGGTTAAGTGACTTGTCCAAAGTCCTTGGAGAGATGTTGTTAAGACCTCATTACTTTCTCTTTTAGGTAGAGGCCAGTCTTCACTTAGAATATGAAAAACATTTGCCTGGCCATGTCATAAAGACAAATTTCACACTCCTATTTTAGGTTACTTTAAAAAAAGTTCATGCATGGCATACTTGCTAGAAGCAAGATCCTCATTCCTCTATTGTACTTGATAGATCTTGAGGCCAACTCCCCTGCCAAATTACTGTGAAAACTATTTGTTGCCAGCAGTATAGATTGGTGGATCATAGCCTCTTTCATATCTTGCAGAGTAGTGTATTTTTCTTGATTTACCCATTCCCTACATACTGTCTACTCCACCTAACAAAGCCAGTATGACTATCACTTTGTATTTATAATCTGAATGCTTAGATTTAGGATAACACATACCCTTTTGGTAAATTGTTCCAGTTTGTCTCTGATTCCTTTTTTTTTTTTTTTTTTGGTGAGGCAATTAGGGTTATGTGACTTGCCCAGGGTCACACAGCTAGTAAGTGTTAAGTGTCTGAGGCCGGATTTGAACTCAGGTCCTCCTGAATCCAGGGCTGATGCTTTATCCATTGCACCACCTAGCTGCCCCTCTGATTTTTTTTAAGGTACCCCTATTGTCCATAAATCATTTATGGTGGATCCTCCCAGATAACAACCTGAAATAAAAATGGCATGCAGGAAATCCATTCTGAAATTTGTGCCAACTGTGCCCATATCCAATCTATTGCCAAGGCCTGTCAGTTTCACCTGTGCTCTCATAATGCCACCTCTCATCACTCTCACCTAGGTTATTACAGTGGCCTGCTGGTGGGTCTGCCTGCTTCGAGTCTCTCCCTATTCCAATCAGCCGCTAAAGTGATTTTCCTTAAACACAAGTCTGATCATGTCACCTCCCTACTCAATAAACTCCAGTGGCTTTCTATTGCCTCCAGGATAAAATGGTATTCAAGGGTTATTCAAAGCCATTCATAACCTAGTCCCCTTTTACCTTTCCTGTCTTCTTACACCTTCCTCCCCAGCATGAACTCTTTGATTCAGTGATGCTGGCCTTCTGGCTGTTCCATGAACAAGACATTCTATCTTTTGGATCCAAGCATTTTCTCTGGCTGTTCTCCATGCTGGGAGTTGTATAGAATTAATTGTTATCTGAGGTTAATGATTTATGGAAACTTACCATTTCAGAGACTAATTGCTCTTACAATGAGCTTGATGGAGATGGTTCAACTCCATGATGCAGGCCCTGGAGAGAATATATGTACAACAGGAGGAGAGACAGGTACATGTAAGATACCCTGATGGATGCTGAGAGAACAGCCAAATACATTCAGGAAGTCCATAGTTTGCTTATGAGAGTGGCTATGTAGAGCACAATTGCTGGACATAGTTCAGTTTCTTCCTCTCTCACTCCAAAAATGGCCTGGTGTCATGTTAGCATGCACCTGGTTTAACTTAAGTTGACTTTTTCACTCAATCTCGTGGCATGGTCAGAATCCATCCACCTGAGGCCTAGCACAATTATGAGATGTCTGTGTACCACAAGATGTGGTATGGTAACCTTTCCATGACATTTTCAGGTGTCATCATGGACACATAACTAAATTTGGCCTTGATGCAGACATATAGTGGTAAAAAGTGTTAGTGATGTCATAACTGTCTTAATTTTGTATTGTGTATGGATATGAGTATCCTCCAAAGCGGGGGCTCCAATATGCTATATATATCAAGTTTAAATTTGTTTTGTATATTTTGAAGAACTTTCATTATTTAATTTGAACATTTTTGGACAATGCTATGCTAAAGATTAATGAAAATCTAGCAGTTCCAGAGACAGCCAGAATCCAGACCAGAGTCCAGTTCCCCTGATGACATCTCAACCCTCCTTTGAAGACAAGATTTTAAGGACTTTAAATGGATATTTTTTGTTTTTTGTTTTTCCTTCTGTTACTATATCATCATCTGTAATATCTATTTTTCCTTTCCTATATTGTTATTAGTATATTGTTTATTAGCATTGGTTATGATATTCTGTTATTTTAAAAATTTATTTATTGTTTATTATTTATTGTTCCATCAAGGAAACACCCCATGTATTTTGATGAAACAAAGGGGGGAATGTATAGAATTAATTGTTATTTGAGGTTTTTATGACCCCATCTTTTGGCTAGAATTAAAAAAACCCCGGCGTGTGCACTGGCCTCAGGCCAGTGCCTCCACAAATGGCCTGGTGCTCCACCCACTGGTTGTAGCCGTCACCATGGTGCTGGCACCTCACCTCATCACCACTTGCTACCGCCTACATGGATCTGGCAAAATTATAATGACTGGAAGCCCAGTGAGGGCAGTCATGTGACTGTCAGTCAAAGCTGCCAGTCAATTGGCTTGGGGCTGTGTGTGGTCAGCCTGGGGTCTGCTGGGAAGAAGGGAGGTTTTTTGCCATTCTAGCTTGAAGCTGGAAGGCGACAGGACGCTATTGTGTGTTCTCAGCTGATTCCTGGGCGGTGGTGTTATTCAGGTTGTATTATTTCCCTTTCCCCATTTTATTTCCTTTCCCTTAGTCCTACTGATCCTGTTTGTGTTTTTTTAATTTTGTTCTTGTTAAATAAATCCTGCTCTGTTTTGAAGGAGGCTGTCAGTCTCCTTCCTTGCCCCAATATTCCTTGCCCCAATATTGTGGCGAGCCGCCTAGCTAACACTCCCCAATTAAAAATTGGACCCTACAGAATGTTCTCCTTCCTCTCCTCTGCCTACCGACCTCCCTGGCTTCCTTTAAGTCCCAACCAAAACCCTGTTTTCTACAGAAAACCTTCCCTTTTAATTCCAGTGCTTTCCTTTTAACTATTTCCTTATTTATCCTGTATATAGCTCACTTTGTATATACTTGTTTGCATGTTGTCTCCCCAGATTATAAACTCCTTGAGGGCAGGGACTATCTTTCCCTTTTGGTATGTTATCTTTTCAAGGTTTGCAAAAGATAGCAATAAATTGAAATTTTAACTCATTTTCTGAGGGCTCTTGCTGCTTACCCTGTGATACTGCTAGGTACACTATAAACCTTTTTTGGATGAATATTTTATTTTCTTCATAATAGTTGTGTATCTGGAAATCCTTGTTACTACTTGATTGGATCTGAGCTATTTAAGGCAGGAAACATTATTTTGTATAATTCCTGACCGTGTTGGTATTCATTCCTCATAGAAGTGATTATGATTTGAAGACAGAAAATTAGTGGGGATATTTACATTGCTTGCCACAGCATTTTTCTTTCTTTTAAAGTTTTTTTCCTAATTTATTGTTTTTTAAATGTCTAGACTTAAAGTATTGACAAAAATATCATTAGTCAGATTAACCTAAAATTGTGTCACAATACATTTTTTTTCAGAGAGACAGCTATTAAATATTTACCAGCATATCTGGGTTAAATTTGTTTTTTTAAAGCTCGTTTTTGATTCTGAATATAAAGGCCTACAGTTAGGATTGTGTGTATTTTTCTTTCCCCAGATTTTCTTTCTTTACTTAAAAAAAGTTTTATTAATTTTTTTTTACACCTGTCATTTAAAAGGGATTTCATACAACCTGGACTTTCCCTACACTAGAGTAGAAACATGCTTTTGTTTCAATTTTCTTGTTTTATATGTAGTTCCATTGATCATCAGGACTGAAATTTTACTTTCAACTATAATTCATATAATTTATATGCTTCTTAGAGAGGAAGTGTGGTGTAGTGTATAGAGAGCTGACCCTGAAACCAGAAAGTCTTTAAGTTCAGCTTTGGACACATAGTAGCTATGTGACCCTGAGCAAGTCGCTTGATCTCACAGTGCTCTAGGCAGCTAAGACTTTAAGTAAAAGAGAAGATGACACCCTACATTTGATAACATTCCCTTACCTAGGAGTTCTCTATCTGTATACCAGTTCTAGTTCCTTTCCCTATACGCTTCTTAAAACTGGAATTATTATCATTTGAAAAGAAGCCTTGTGATCTGGTCTTTAGTTTCAGCTCTGCCACTGACTTTGTTACTGTGGGCAGATTTCTCCATCTTTCTACAGCTCAATTTTCTCATGTTCACATTTACAAAATGCTTTGTAGTTTACATACATAAAATGAAAGGGGTTGGAATAACTCTAAAATCTTTCTAGCTCTAATATTCCTAAAGAGCAAATGAAATTCACTTAGCCTTTTCTGAAATGGTCTTATGTGAGAAATGGATGCTAATGATACTATCTGGCACATGGTAGATACAAAACAAATGCCTGTTGATCGACTAATTGATAGTCTTTGTATGAAGAATGAAACTCCTTCATTAATTCTCTTAATGTTAATCATGTTTCATAGGTGTTTACTTCTTATGGACCAACAGTGATCATGCCTACCTGGTTCTGCTCCCAAGAATGGTTTTCCCATGTTGGAAAATTTGATGAGAGTGGTAAGGTAAGTCCTTAAAAGAAGAAACTACCTCATTGAATGCTTTTGGTTAAAGAAGAATTTTGTAGAGGCAGCTAGGTGGCGCAGTGGATAGAGCACCGGCCCTGAATTCAGAAGGACCTGAGTTCACATCCGACCTCAAACACTTGACACTTACTAGCTGTGTTACCCTGGAGCAAGTCACTTAACCCTCATTGCCCAACGAAAAAGAAAGAAAGAGAGAGAGAGAGAGAGAGAGAGAGAGAGAGAGAGAGAGAGAGAGAGAGAGAAAGAAAGGAAGAAAGGAAGAAAGGAAGAGTTTTGTGCCACAATGAAAGTTTTATATTCCCCAGCCTAGTTTCCCCTTGATCATCTACTAGGTGGCAGTGTTATTTCATTTCCCCTGTTACTTTTTTCACCTGTTGGCAGGCTATATGCCCAGTATAACATAATGTGAAAAGAGTATGGTACTTGGATTTGGAAAACCTGTATTCAAGGGCTAGCACAATCCATAGGATCACAAATTTAATGCTGGAAGAAGTCTGCTGTCATCTAGTCCAGGTCCCTCATTTTAGAGATAAGAAAATCAGGACACAGAGAGGTGACTTCAAAGTGAGCAAACGGGGATCAGAGGCCTGCTTAAATAAGAGATATAACAGTTGTAACAACTATAAACTGTCACTGGATTCAAGGGGTGGGGTGCTGTGAACTCTCCCTCTCCATTAAGAGTCCCCTCTGCTCTGGACCTTTGCCTATGATAACCAGCTTCAGGCTTGAGGGAGCAGGACCATCTAAAATAAGGATTGGTCTCCACAAACTTTTTGGCTCATAGTAGTCTCATCCTGGTGCCTCTGAGAAAAACATCCTAAAGCTTAGATTTTGGTTCATGTCTAGCTCTCTCTAAAGTAGGAGTTGAAAGGTATACAATATACAATATGAATAAGGTATGGGGCAGCTATTTATTTCATATGCACAAAAGAAATGTTTAACAGAAAAACTATAATAGTATTCAGTAACAGTAAAACTTTATGTTCTTCAAGGTCAATACTAAAACTTGATGCACTTTATAGAACTGTCAAATAGACATTTTCAATTTCACCTTGTTCTGTTTTGTCTAACAAATTCCCTTCAGAGAAGTTTTGTTTTGTTTTGTTTTTGCAAATACAAGCCTGGAACTGAGTTTTTCCTGTCAGTGGTATCCTGTCCAATACAGAAACTCCCCCTGTTGTCAGTCTGCTCAGGAACGCGGGATATCTTCTTGAACTCACAAAATTCACTTCAGAATTGGACATGTACATTTCAAGATCACTGTTCAGTGCTCTACAGTCAGGAAACAGAATGAACAAGGGAGCTAGGGGCCTCAAGGCTCAGGCACAACTTCCCTACCTGAGCCCTTGCTTAGGTAGATGCCTTGTCTGTGGCAGATGCCACATGTCTGTCATAAGAGGAAAAGTCCCTTCTCTATTGCTTGGATAGTTAACTGGTAAAATGTTGGGTGTGATTTCAGAAGTACCAGACCCTTTCATCAAAAGACAGTACCCTTTTCCATCTGCTGACCATGGCCTGAAATCCTGTTATATGCTTCATTCCTTTAGGTAAAATGTCCTCAGTTTTTTTTTTTTTTCCTGATCATCTTCTCTTGATTTTCCTGAGATCTTAGCATGTAGGATGTTGGGGAAGGGTTAACTGCCGAACTCACTGCCCTTCCTGCAGAAAGTGAGTTGGCTAAAACCAGAGGAGAGAGGGAAGTTAGCCATGGCAGCTGCAGCCTATAAGCAGGCTTCCAAGATTCCACCTGCCTTTCAGAGGATCCTAAGACTCAGATCCCCATTAGGAGTTATTACATGGCTTGTTCTATAACAGTCACTACCTACCCACACTTTGCAAGTTATTTCCAACTACTTAGTGTAAATTAATTTCAGTTCAATCTCAAGATTCAAAACTTGAGATTAAGTTTTGATAGGGAAAGAACATGTGGGCACTGGGCACCTTGGAGGATATGAGGGAAAAGGCACAGAACTGGGATCTTGATTCTGCCTGCAAGAAACTTATTTCATTGTCTTAGAGCTAAAAGACACCATAGAGATTTTCCAATTCAGTCCCCTTATTTTGCAGATAATGAGACTGAGCTTCAGAGAGCGGAAATGACAGTCAGACACCTATTTAATAGTAGAGCTAAAGCTAGAAATTAATTTTTCTGAATTCTGATACAGTTTTCTTTCTACTACATCATAGCCTTCTAGTTCAAATTCTTATCTGTGTTATATGTAAAAGTTTTGTTGATAACTTTTAAGTTTTTACATCAGTCATTTGAGTCGAGCCTACCCCTTTACAAAGAAAAAATCATCGCTAAAGTGCATATAATAGCATATATAATATTCCACACCCATAGTCTTTCATCTTGCTAAGGAAAGGAAGAATTATTTTCTCATTTCTTCTCTGGGCCCTGGATTTGTCATTATAATTATCAAGCTTTTGATTTCTTTTTGTTGTTTTTATTAACATTATTTTAATTGATGTGTATATTTTTCCTGTTTCTGCTTTTTTGGTGCTATATCAATTCATACAAATCTTTCCATGTTTCTCTGAATTCTGTTCATCATTTTAAATCATGATAATATTCCTGTGGTATTTATGTACTGCATTCTTTAGCCATTCACCAAATAATAGGAACTCATTTTATTTCTAGTTCTTAGCTACCATAAAAAGGGTTGCTATTAATATCTTGATTAAATATAGTGTCCTCCTTTTCATTTTTGACTTCCTTTATATTTAAATGTAACAGTGGGATCTCTGAGCCAAAGGGAATGGACATTTAATAGTCATTGTGACACTTAGTGTTAGTAGAAATGTAGCAGAATATTTCTGGAATCATAAATATTTATTATTTTTATTTGTAAAAATAAAATACATCAAGAAGTATTGAGTACCTATTTAGGACACTGCACTAAAGTTGGGAATAGTAAGAAATATTGTCCTCTAGCAGGTTACAATGAAGTTGAGGAGATAAGACAGAGGAAAACAGACAAATTATAATGAAAGCAATATGTATATAAATCATGTCAGAAGCTCCCTCCTGAGAATGTAGGCCCTAGATATATTTTGAAAGACTTTAGATCAATCAGTCAGAACATTTATGAAGCACCTACTATGTACCAGGAAGTGCTTAGTATACAAAAAGAGGGAAAAGGAACTAACAACCTAAAGGGAGTGACAACATTCAGACTAATAAATACAGACAAGCTATATATATAGCTATATATATATAGCTGGATAAATAGGAAATAACAGAGGGAAGATACTAGAATTAAGAGGCTTCCTGTAGAACATGAGATATTAACTAGGAATTAGCTAGGAAACCAGTGGTGCCAGTGGTGGAGATGAGGAGGGAAAATATTCCAGGCATGGGGGGATAGCCATTAAAAATGATGTCTTGTTGGTCTTGTTAGTGGAACAGCCAGGCCATTGTCACTGGATTGAAGAGTATGTGGTAAAGAGGAAGATGTGAGAACACTGAAAAGGTAGGAAGGGGTTAAGTTATAAAGGATTTTAAATGCCAGACAAATTTTCAATTTCATCCTGGAGGCAATAGTTAATGGAGTTTATTGAGGAGGGAGGTGAGGTGACATGGGGGGACCAACACTTTAGAAAAATGATTTTAGGATGGATTGGAGTAAGGAGAATCTTGAGGCAACAGACTTTCAGTAGCCTCAGAGTTGAGGGCATGAGGGCCTCAAAAGATACTTTGGCTCACTTGTTTGGATAAAAATGTAAATTTTATGAAGCATTCTTGCATGTTTTCACCAATTCTCCTTGAAAGTTCAACCTCAGAAAGCTCAAAGAATGAACAAAGTTTATTTTCAGGTCAATTAAAACAAATAGCCCACTTAGATCTCATAAATATACTAGTCTTCATAAGTTAATATGTTATTGTCCCTGTATGGTTGATATACTTTCAGCCATTTGTAGTACACAGTGAGTTGTGCTCCTGTTGAAACCTTTCCCTGTGACTTCTTAGTATATGCTTCTTACTGAAGCTCTTTCTCACTCAATCATACCCACTATGCCACTCTGCCTGTAGTTACCCTCATCTTTCAGAAGATGATATCTGACAATCTCTTAACTGCTTTGATTTCTTCCAGTAAAGATCCTATAGTACTCTCTCACTGCTTTTCTGCCTTTAGTTTAGTCAGTCAATCAACAAGCAGTCATTAAGCACCCATGTGCTAGGCACTATGCTAGGTTCTAGAGATACAAAGACAAAAACAAAAGTGTTCCTGCTCTCATGGAGCTTATATTCTATTTGGTGAAACAGCATGTACATCAGTAAATACATAAATCGCTTTGCAGTGGATTCTGTCTCATAGCACATAGAAAACCCCACAGGCCTTCTCTTATGAATTGTCATTCAGCTGACTTCACTCTACCAGGATTGGGGAATCTACCAGTCAGGAATCCCTCACCTCCTGCTGTGTCTTAGACCAATCATGTTTCTCCAGTAACTGTGCAGCTTCTTTCTGCTCCCACAGTCTTAGATCCCTTTAATCTATCAATATGCATTTAATTCTACTTACCCTGGAGAAATTACACAATATCACTTTTGCCATCCTATCTGTGATAGCTAGAGAAAGGGCAATGGGTGAGGATAAGCAGAGAAAAGCTATTTCATTCCCATACCCCTTCCCCCATTACCTTTCAGGATCCTATTACATATGCCAGGGGAGTGGAAAAGACATTAAATACTCTGAGTTCAGAGATGGGGGAGGTTGGTGTGGACTAGAGCAAGGCTTCTTAAACTTTTTCCACTTGTAACCCCTATTTGCCCCAGAAATTTTTATGTGACCTCGGGTATATAGATATATAAAATAGGTATACAAATCAAACATTTATTGCCAAATTTTTGTACCCCCGACATTTACTTTTTTTTTTACTTTCTGAATAGAATTTTATTTTCCAAAATATATGTAAAAACAATTTTAACATCAATTTTTAAAAAACTTTGTGTTCCAATTTCTCTTCCCCCCTCCATTCGCACCCCCCCCCAAGAACTCAAGCAATTCAAAATAAGTTATACATGAGTAGTCATGGAAAAATTCCTATATTAGCTAGTTGTGAGAGAAAACAGTCAAAAAAAACAAAACTTCAGATTAAGGAATTGTCAAAGAGGAAAAGAAAAAAAAATTTTTTTAATGTGTTTCCATCTGTTTTCAGATACTATCAGTTCTTTTTCTGCAGATGGGCTGCAATCTTCATAAGTCCTTCAGGGTTATATTGGATCATTGCCTTGCTGAAAATAACCACATGCTTCCCAGCAGATCATCCCCCACTGTTGCTGTTATTTTCTATACAATACATTTCACTCTGCTTCAGTTCATGTAGGTCTTTCCAGGTTTTTCTGATAGTATCCTGTTCATCATAACCTGTATATAGTACCTTAAGCTTGACAGAGAGTTTTCTTCATAAAAGCCCAGCAAAGTAGGTACCATACGTTTTGCCATTATAATCAATCATCATAACTATTTCCCTCCATCCCACTCCCTTCCCATGACATTTACTCTGTCTTCTTTTTACCTATTCCTCCTCAAAAGTGTTTTACTTCTGACTATCCTCTCCTTCTCTCTGCACTCCCTTTTTTCACCCTTCCTTCCTTATCCTCTTCCCCTCCTACTTTCCTGCAGGGTTAAATAGATTACTCCTCCCAATTGGGTATGAAAGTTATTCCCTCCATGAGCCCACTCCAATGAGATCAGAGTCCCTGAGCTAATTCTGTGTTCTAAATTTTTCTTCCTCCCTCCTCAACCCTCCCTATGAGATCAAGCAATTCAATATGTCATACTGGTGCAGTAATGCAGAACATCTTCATCTTCCTTGAAAGTGTTTTGCTTTTGACTGCTCTCTCCCCCAGTCTGCCCTTTCCTCCTTCCCTTCTTCCCTCCTCCCTTTTTCTCCCTCCCATCCCTCAGGGCAAAAATATATTACTATACCTACTTGAGTATGTATGTTAGTCCTTCTTTGAGCCAATTCTGATGATATTAAGGTTCACTCACTCCCCAACTCCTTCCCCCTCTTCTACTCTCCTCCATAAGCTTTTTTCTTGTTTTCTTCATGTGAAATACCTCTCCCCAGACCATCTCTCCCCTTCTCCCTCCCCCAGTCTATTCCTCCTACACCTCAACCCTATTTTAATGTTGTCATCATAGATTAGTTAGATGGCACAGTGGACAAAGCACCAGCCCTGGACCCAGGAGGTTCCAAGGCCAATTCCAGCCCCAGACATAAGACACCCCACCCTGTCTGCCCCCACAAAGAACAAAACATAAATGCTTTACAGATATCATCCCTTCATATTCAGTTCAGACCCGTGTCTTCAGTGAGTTTCTTTCTGAGATATTATGATTTCAAAGTATTATCTTCCCATGTAGGAATGTAAATCGTTTGATTTTTTAATATCCATCATGAAGTCTTTTTCCTGTTTACCTTTTTATGCTTCTCCAGGGTCTTGTATCTGAAAGTCAGATTTTCTAATCAGTTCAGGTCTTTTCATCATAAATGCTTGAAAGACCTCTTTCTCATTGAAATCCCATTTTTGCCTTTGAAAGATTATACTCAGTTTTGCTGGGTATGTGATTCTTGGCTGTAGTCCCAGTTCCTTTGCCCTCTGGAATATCATATTCCATGCCCTTCAGTCCTTTAATGTAGAAGCTGCTAGACCTTGTTTTATCTTTATTGGAGCTCCACAGTATTTGAATTCCTTTTTTCTAGCTGCTTGCAGTATTTTCTCCTTGACCTGGGAGCTCTGGAATTTGGCTATAATATTCCTGGAGGTTTTCCTTTGGGGATCTCTTTCAGGAGGTGATCAGTGGATTCTTTCAATTTCTATTTTAGCTTCTGCTTCTAGAATATCAGGGCAATTTTCCCTCACAATCTCTTAGAGGATGGTGTCTAAGCTCTTGGGTTGGTCATGGTTTTCAGGTAGTCCAATGATTTTCAAATTCTCTCTCCTACATTTATTTTCCAGGTCAGCTGTTTTTCCAAGGAGATATTTCACATTGCCCTCTATTTTTTCATTCAATTGGATTTGTTTTATTGTGCCTTGGTTTCTCATAAAGTCACTAGCTTCCATTTGTTCAGTCCTAATTCTTAGGCAATTATTTTCATCAGACAGTTTTTAAATCTCCTTTTCCATTTGGCTTTTCAAACTGTTGACTTTTTTCTCATGACTCTCCTGCATGGCTCTCATTTCCCTTTCCATTCTTTCCTCCTTTTCTTTACATCTTCTTTCTATTTCTCCTACTTTCTCTTCAAAGTCCCTTTTGAGAGCTTCCATAGCCTGTGACCAGTTCATATTTTTCTTGGAAGCTTTAGATGTTGGAGCTTTGACCCTGTTATTATCTTCTTCTGAGGTTGTATTGTGGTCTACCTTACCCCCAAAGAAGTTTTTGATGGTCTTCTGCTTTCTCTGCCTACTCATCCTGGCTTACTATTTCTTAGCTTTTAACTCCTTCTTAAAGTGTGGTGCTGCTTCCAGGACACACTGTTCAAGTTACAGCGTGGCCCAGGGGATGGTTGAGCTTCTTCTCAGCCTGCCTGGCCTTGCTTTTATTTACTTTTAAACTCTCCACTAGGGGTGGGGGTGCGTGGCTGGTGGGGGTGGGGGTGCTCCTGTTCCCAGCTTCAGAGTGTCCCAGGTGTTTTGGTTTGAGGGGGAGCAGGTTTCAATCTCACCTGGCCTGTTCTTAGGTCTGGAGATAACACCAGGCCTGCTTACTAAGCAATCAACCCGCAAAGCTTTCTGTAGTGTGGTTCTTAGCTTCCAATGAGATTGCTTGCTCCCCTCCCCCACCTGGGCCTTCAGCTGCTCAGGATTTCTTCCTGGTTGCCCGCTGGGGTGGGACAGTCAAATCCTTCCCCCCAGTCCACTGGTACCCCTGCACTTACCCCCCTCTCCCCCAGGCCAGCTGTTCAACCCGACCGTGTGCTCGGTTCCAGAAGACACCTGTGCTGCAGCTGATTCAGAGGCACTGGGGCAAATTCCTCCGGTGGGTTTCTGGTTTGTCGGCCTGATTTCGGGGTAGGCTTTATTCGTGGCCCAGCACGGCCCCCTGAGATATATCTATAGCTGTAGAAAACTCTCATCCTGAATCTCTGTGTGTTTCTCTGCCCCAAGGGCTCCTTTACTGCTATTTTTGGGGTGATTGCATCAGGAGCCTCGTGCGTTTAATGTCATTCCTCTGCCATCTTGGCTCCACCCCCACCAACATTTACTTATACAACCCCATAAGGGATTGCAACTTACAGTTTAAGAAGCTTTGGACTAGAACAGTAATAGAAGGCTAGAGAGGAGATGAGACAGTGTTGAAAGTACGACCATCATTCCAGTCACTCAGGTTCATAAACTTGGTATCTTCCTCTGCTCTTTACTTTCACTGACCCCCATATAGCCAATCAGCTATAAAATCTCATCATCCCTACCTCCGTGACATTTCTTGAATATATATATTCCTCACTTACACAGCCACTACCTTTACTCAGTCATCATTGTATATTCATCATTCATATTGTGCCTCCTAACTATGGGTATTCCCCCAAGACTCCGTCCTGGGTCCTTCTTTCCCTTTCCACTTTCTTTCTCTTGGTGACCTCATCAGTACCTATGGGTTTAATTGTCTCAATGAAGATGAATCACAGATCAGCCCCAGTCTCTCCCCTAAGCTTCAGTCATAACCAACCACATATTGGACATTTCAAACTGGATGTCCCATAAGTACCTCAGCTTCAACATTTCCAAAACAGAACTTTTTAATCTTTTACCATCAAATCCCTCCCTGATCTAGCTTATTTCTATCAAAGGCAGTGTCTCAAGTCCATAATTTTGGCATCATACTTGACTCCTCATTTTCTCTCATATAATATATCTAGTCAGTTGCCAAAATCACGTCATTTCTATGTATAGTCAGAGGGTAAACACTTTTAAGCCATTTGCCAGGTACCATACTAAGTGCTAGAGATACAAATAATAATAAGAAAAAATAGTGTCTGCCCTAAGAAGCTTACAATCTAATGGAAGACAGTCTACAACAGAAAGCTGAAAAGTAGAGGATGGGGAGTTTGAGGCCTCCATCATCTTGTTTTTTAAATTTGAGTTATAAATTAATAGCATTTTTAAAAAATTTGAGTTCTGAATTATTTTTCTCCTTTGTCCCTTCCCTACCCATTGAGAAGGCAAGCAATATGATATCAATTATACATGTGAAATCATCTATAGCTTATTTCTCTCTCTCTCTCTCTTTTTTTTTTTTTGACGGGGCAATGAGGGTTAAGTGACTTGCCCAGGGTCACACAGCTAGTAAGTGTCAAGTATCTCAGGCTGGCTTTGAACTCAAGTCCTCCTGAATCCAGGGCTGGTGCTTTATTCACCTAGCTACCCCTAGCATATTTCTCTTGAAGACATCCTCATCCTCCCAGTGTCTCAGGTTCATAATCTTGGCATTGTACTGGACTCTCAATCTCACAGTACATGTCATTTGCCAAATCTTCTACTTCCATAATATCTCTTATACCCAGTCCTCTCTCTCCACTCACATGATTACCTCTTTAAATCATGCCCACATCACCTCTTGCCTAGAATATTGCAGTAGCCTTCTAATTGTTCCTCTACCTCAAGTTCCTCTGCTGCCAAAGTGGTTTTCCTTAAGGACAGATCTGACCATTTGACTTCCCTACTGTAAAAAAATAAATAACTACTTGGCAAATCTGTAAATTTATAACTATAAGCTAGCTCTCTGAAAAATTATAGCTCTAAGCTATCTGAAAAAATTATAGCTAGCTGAAAAATTATAACTGGCCTGTAAATCCTGCTGCGGTTGCTATTCAATGTAAAAATTATTTTAACTGGGCCCTAATCTGTGAACTCCTGTCTGGCTATCTGACTGTTTTTAGCTGGTAAAGCTATAGCTGCCTGAGCCAGTCTGCAAGGGCCGTTTAAAAGTTTCCCCACTACTTCTTCCAGACTACAAGAAAAAAGATTAGGAAGCCTCTTACAATACCAGGGTTTATTTATATGGAACAAATTTAGAGATAAACTTAGAAAAGCAAGAAATATGACCTGTGAATTTCTGCCAACGAACTCTCCACTTTCTCTTTTAACTTTCTCTCCTGCCACAGCCTGTGCTTACAACCCCTGAGCCACATCTTCTTTCTCAGTCCTCTTACCAATCCCCTTTCTCAGTCTTCACTACATCTCGTCATCTCCCCTACTAACTGAAAAAGCCGCCAGTTCCCTTTTCACTACCCCTCGCTCCTGAATATAAACCCTTCTTTCTCATCGGACCCTCAGACCAGGCCTTGCCCATGTGCATGCCAAGCTAATTCACTGGTCGCCCCAGGCAGGCCTCAAAGAGCCCTGTGCCTGGTGCACCGGAATCTGGGGGCTAGGCAAAGGAAGCTTCGGTGTCCCTGAGGCCTCTCGTGGGCCTCCCCACTGAGCTTGAGGCTTACATGTCTGGGGCAGTTTGGGAGAGGCATAGCCCTGGGGGAGGGGAGGGGCTTGTTTAGGGTGCCCCAGGCCAATTTCAGCTGCTCACACTACTCAACCAACTTTAGTAGCTAAAGTAAAAACTCTGTTTAGCTTTTAAATGCCTATACAACTTGATCTCAACCTATCTTTTTTTAAAACCTCATTAGAAATTATTACTCCTCCAGCACTCTTCAATCTGTCCAGATTGGCTTTTTCATTGTTCCCAACCAACAGTACTTACTCTGTCTTCTTTCTCTGTGCTTTTTCACTGGTTGTCCCATGTGACTTGAATGTTGATTTCTTCTTTACCTCCTGCTCAGAGTCCCTCTCTTCTTTTAAGACACAGCTTAGGCACCATCTTTTGCATGAAACCTTTCACAATCCTCTCCAACTGCTAGTGCTTTTCCACTCTAACTTGTATTTAACTACTTTGTATATATTTGTATTAATTCACTTTATATTTATATGTATTTTATGCATTTTTATCTCTCATTAGAATGTAAGCTCCTTGTACATGTTGGGAATGTTTCTTACCTTATACTTATATTCTCAGCACCTAGCATGTTTTCTGGCACATAGTGGGTGCTTAGTAAATACTTTTTGATTGATTTTGTCTTGGTATCCATAGCACAGAACCATAGTAAATGCTTCATAAATGCTAACTGATTCCGGCCTTGGAGTCAGGAGTGCCTGAGTTCAAATCCGGCCTCAGACACTTAACACTTACTAGCTGTGTGACCCTGGGCAAGTCACTTAACCCCAATTGCCTCACTTAAAAAAATAAAATAAAATAAATGCTAACTGATTGAAAGATTGATTGCTGGGGTGTACTTGGATAGTTAGAAGGGAGAAAAAAAGGACTTCCAGGTAGATTGAAACAGCATCAACAAAGGCAAGAAGCCAGAAATGAGTATGGGATGTTGAGCGGGGTAGTGAAGAGACTAGTCTACTAGTAGAGGTTCAGGTTAAGGCATAATGGATAATATAGTTGGAGAAATGTTGATAGGGAATAGCAAACTTGTATCTCCTACCAGGATTCCTAAAGAGCCTTTCTTTGTAGTTGTTTATATTTATGTAACTCATGTCTAAACACCTTAAAGCTTAGGACTTGCAAGAATTGTGTTCATCTGTCCAGTTACTAGCTTCAAATGGTCCTACCTGTACTCTGTCCACCATCCCAACTTTTTTCCCATGCAACCTTGGGCTGCACCCCTGGAACTACCTTTCTCTATTTCATTCACATCCTTAATTCTCTCTTAATATTATAGCCACCCAGTTTTTTAACATACCCACCATGAACTAGTTACTTCCCCACCCAGCCTCAGCTATACCCAGTGATGGTCGTAGCCTTGCAAAACTCTACTCTTCATCTTCACCTTTGCAGGTCATTTCCCTACTCTCTCTTCTTCTCATCTCAACTCCTTAGTGAATCAGTTCAACTCTACATTGTCCTGTTCTCTTAAATCTCTAACCCCCCATATCATATCATTGATTATGCCCTTCAAGGTTCAGTCTTGGATTACTCACACCATTTGTCATCTGCTACTGAGTGAAGGTGGAAAAAATCATGCAACTGTTCTGACAAATTTATGTTATTCATCCTTTTCTCCTTGGGTATTTTTAGAAAGAAATCTCTTAATGACCTTTCTGTTTGTATATTGTCATTCTGGTCCTTGGTTCTTGTAATTGTTTCCCTTTCTTTTATTTCTGTTATTTGGGATGTTGAAAAACAAATGATTTGTTCAGATCTGTTTGTCTTTCTAAGAAAGCTTCGAACACTTCTTTTTATTAAACCTCCTTTTTTTTTCCAGCAATGGTTAGGCTCAGGTTTGCAGAGTGAGTCACCTTGGATTGCATTTTGAGCTCCTTGGCTCTTTTAAATACATTATTTCATCTCCTTATATGGTGTCTTTTGGATCCAGAATAATCTTGTGTTATTCAAATTCCCTTTCCTTTATATTTGAAAGTCTTTCTTTAGGTCACTTACAGAATTTGTTATTTATTATTGTTATTATTAAATTTAACCACCAGGTATCTTGGAGTTTGCAGGTTTTCCTCCCAAAGGAGCTCAGTGGGTTCTTTTGATTAGTATTTAGTTTTCTGTGTTCAGAAGTTCTGGGAAACTTTCTTTATTATTATTATTTATTATTTATGGTATTCAGATCTTTTTTTACTCCCAGTTTTTTGGGAGACCTATAATTCTCAAGTCGTCTCTATGTATCCTGCCTTCAAGAACAACATGATTTCCTGTATGGATATCACCTTTTCTTTCAATATTATTGTTTTTTGTTTTTCTTCTTCCAGATCGTCTTTCAAATCTTTGCATTTGCATTCTCAATCAATTATTTTCTTTTTTGTTTCTTTAGTTTGTGGTAAAAATTATTTGTGGTAAAGATTAATATTCCCATTTTTAGCTAACTCATTTGGGAGGGGCTACACCTGGCCCATCCCGAGGTTACAAAGGCAGCTTTTTGAAGGACCTCCCCTTTTGGGGGAGGGGAGATTGAACGCTCCCAGAAGGGAGGGAGGCTGCTTCTGGAACGCAAGGGTTTTTCTGGAACTTGGCTTTTTGGCTTGGGCCCTTGTGGTGG
The DNA here is from genome assembly GCF_019393635.1 of Dromiciops gliroides. Lineage (NCBI taxonomy): Eukaryota > Metazoa > Chordata > Mammalia > Microbiotheria > Microbiotheriidae > Dromiciops > Dromiciops gliroides. The sequence continues at coordinate 228,493,567 of NC_057864.1, forward strand.
TGGTGCATGGTGTGTGTTTGTGCTCTGTCTTGGGCGACTGCTGTCTCTGCTCGAGCAACTTTAGACTGGTCAGGTGTGGGTGAGTTTAATTGCAGAAAACCCTAAATTCCTTTGAACTAGCTAAATTGGAAAGGGTCTGGGTTAATCTTAGAGTTAAGAATATCTTTCTGTATTTCTATTTTCCTATTTCCTTATCTTTGATTTTTATTAGTTTCACCTTTGTTGTTTAATTAATTCCCAAGTAATAAAATCTGATCCTTTTGAGAACTAAAGCTTGGAGGCTTCTTTCTTATTGGCCTGGGAGAAATATCTAAAAAGGGCAGTTCAGAGGGGAGGTTAAACCTAAAAGGGTCCCTCATATTTCCGGGACCACAATATTAAGGCGAGTCCCCCAAATAACGCTCAGTATATCAAATTTTGGCCCTCACAAGTTAGATTTGCTGCTGTAGATCCAAGTTTTTCTATTCTGCCAATTACTTCTACTATTCAGGTCATAAATTCTGCTTTCACAATTTTTATTTCTCTTTTAAACCATTCAGGAATATCCTGTTGTGGTTCCCGTGGTCTCTTGAAAATCTCTCGGTCATCTGCCTCATTAGGGGTGTTAATTAATTTTCCTTGGTCTTGCAATATTTATTAACATATGTCTGGGCTCATTTAGCTGACCTGGAAGCAATATCCTTCTTTCATTAATATCTTGCCTATTGGTTTATCTGTTTATGTTCAAGGTCTTTATCTTAATTTTCTTCCTTCTGAGATATTTGGTAACATTAGTCTTTTTCTATAGTTGCTTACTTTCTGACTATTTCCCTTTTAACTGGGGGTTTCATTTGTGAGGGAAGGGATACTGAGGGTTAGGGGTTAGCTTTCTTTGCTGTAAACTGTTTGGGTTCTTGGTGTCCTAGACTCTGTAGATAGCTGAAATTGATTTATCTCTTGCATATACATTTTTGTTTTAGAAAGGCTTGAGAAGTCTTGAGGATTGGAGAAAATGTATAGTTGTTCATCTTGTCAGTCATATAACTAGAAAGTTCTACTGATTGGGAGGGCAAATAAAAAGGGAGAAATGAGGAATCAAGTCAAAGGTTAACAATGAAGTGAAAAAAACTCCTAGGGTCTCTCAGGAAAAAGAGCCAACAGGAGAATGGAGGAGGAGGCAACAGTAGGGATTGAAAAAAAGTAGAAAGAAGAAATCTTGTTTCAGTGGTGATAAATGTTTCCATAGAGTGAGAGAGCAATTTTATAAAGGGGTATGGAGATCTTAACTGTGTATAATCTGTAGGGATTTCATACTTAGAGAAAAGGGGGAGCAGAGCTCTTATGGGCAACTGATACCTAGAAGAGTGTGAGGACATGGACCCATATATGAGATTTAATGACAGATTGACCATGGGGAGGATGAACATTAATAATGAACTGCACAATCAAGGACACAGGAATATTCCTAGCATGGAACAATAATTTTGTCTTCTCTGTCATCTGCAGAAATCAATATTTCTGTTATGGGGGAAAAGGTGTGGGGTCCTTAGGTAAAGAATTACACTCTCATACACAGTCCAATTAGGATTAAAATGGTCCTTTTTTGGGCACTGGAGAAAATGACTGAGAGGGAAGTCAAAGACTTAGCCTCAAGGGGAGGAGAGCTTGAAAATGTTCTCTTCCCCAAAGAGAATGAAGGCAAAAACTTTTATTGAGGATAGATGGGGTGACCACCTGAAAATGGAAAGTTCCTTTTTGGGGTGGGGTGGGGAAAGCTTGAATGCTTGTCATTCCTGAGGGTCTGGCAGGGGCAGGGAGGAGAGGGAGATTGTTGTTTAGGAATGGTGGTCCTGATCTCTGGAGTTATCTCTGTCTCCTGGCCCAGATCTGGATTGACTTTTCTGCTATAGAATTTTATCTTCCCTTCCTTCTTAGGTGTGTCAGTCCTGATATCTAGTTGGTCAAACTAAACTTCTAATAGTCCCTTAATTCCTTGATATGTCTGTCCTGTTATCTGGTTATCCCAAGCCCCATATAATTTCTAAGAGAAAAAGGGCAAAATCTGCAAGGCAGTAACATAGAAACTATTTTTAATAGGATATCCAAAATAGGTACTTTAGAAGTTTTAATTCTTTGAAGAGTACAGAGACTAAAGAAGAACTAAATAAGTATAAAGGCCATGAATCAAAGAATAAAAGGGTAGAATAGACAGAAAGGGAAGATAAGTAATGAAGAGAAAGAGGGAAAGAAAACCTTTTTAGAAAAAAGCACATAGGGGCAGCTAGGTGTTGCAGTGGATAGAGCACCGGCCCTGGAGTCAGGAGTACCTGGGTTCAAGTCCGGCCTCAGACACTTAACACTTGCTAGCTGTGTGACCCTGGGCAAGTCACTTGACCCCAATTGCCTCACTAAAAAAAAAAAAAAGAAAAAAAAAAGAAAAAAGCACATAAAATGAAATTTAAAAATAGCTAATGGTGATGAAATATTCTTTTTTTTTAATTTTTATTTATTTATTTTTTTTTTAGTGAGGCAATTGGGGCTAAGTAACTTGCCCAGGGTCACACAGCTAGTAAGCGTTAAGTGTCTGAGGTCGGATTTGAATTCAGGTACTCCTGACTCCAGGGCCGGTGCTCTATCCACTGCGCCATCTAGCTGCCCCGGTGATGAAATATTCTGAAAGAAATAATGAAGGAGATGCTTTTTAGAAAGACCTGGGATGACTTGTTTGAATTGATGTAGTGTAAAGTGAACAGAACCAGAACAATTTATGCAATAACAGCAATATTATAAAGACAAACAACTTTGAAAGACTTAGATTCCTAAGTTTGATCAAGAGAATGACCGACCAGAATTCCAGAGGATTCTTGATGAAATATACTATCTCCAGATGGAGGAGTGATGAATTCAGAATGGAGACAGATATATGTATTCCTTGAAATATGGTATTACTTATAATCCATGCCTGGAACAGTCAAATAATACAGATTTTTCCAAGCAAGACTTTACATGAAAATAATTGAAAATTTTCAATGACTTTTCTCTCTCTTATAGGGTGTGCCTGAGGACTTGTTATTCTTTTATCATCATCTCCGAAAGGGTGGTGGAGTCTTTCTGGTTGAACAGTGCCTTCTCCTCTATCGATACCATCCATATGCAGCAACACACTCAGTCCTAGAGTAAGTAAATTATTCATTTGTGACTAGGTGAATATCAGAAACAGATTTAGGGTCCTAAATATATTTAGCAACTCTATTGGAGATGTGCTCAGACTTTTAGTTTTCATTGGCTTAGTTTTAAATATGGTACCCAAATTCAAGATCTAGAAATACCTGGTGTAACTTTGCTGGATAGCCACTAATTACTCTATTTGAAATGTTTTTATCTATCTCTTTCCCCTAATTTTCAAACTATAAAATTATTTTATAAAATATGTAAATTCATTGTAATTTGACAGGTCTTCCTTATGTACTTTTTCTAACTTCCATTCAAGGTCTGCTGAAGTTTGAAAATCCCTGATGTTTCTAAGATCCCTTTATGTTCTAAATACTATGCTTCTGTAGTACTATGATTCCCAATTTGTTGTTCTTCCCATCTTCTCTGATGTTGTCTTTAGTCTGTTGACAAACACCATTTTTATCATGGTGTAGTGGAAAGTACTTGGAAGAAGACTTAGCTTCTATCCCTGATTCTCATACTAACACTGTCATCTTGAGTAACTCATATTAATCTGTTTTGTTTTGTTTTTTTAAATGAGGCAATTGGGGTTAAGTGACTTGCCCAGGGTCACACAGCTAGTAAGTGTTAAGTGTCTGAGGCCAGATTTGAACTCAGGTACTCCTGATTCCAGGGCCGGTGCTCTATCCACTGTGCCACCTAGCTGCCCCAACTCACTTAATCTGAAAAAATGAGATCCAATCCAACTCTAAAATCTATATGAATTTCACTATATTCAATCAGATACCAAGACTCTTCTTTTCCATTCTTGCTACTGGCCCTATTTGTCAGGTATTCATAATTTAGGATCATATATTTAAAACTAGAGGAAATAAGAGAAATTGTCTAGTTCAAATTCCCTAATCTCCCACTGTACAAATGAAGAAACTGAATCTCTCAGAAATTAAATAATTTGCATCCCTCTAGATACTGTTGGCCTCATCTGGCTGATTCCTATATTTCTTCTCTTAAGTGTCATTTCTGTTTTTTTTTTGTTTTCGTTTTTTCAGGGCTGTGGGGGTTAAGTGACTTGCCCAGGGTCACATAGCTAGTGAGTGTTAAGTGTCTGAGGCCGGATTTGAACTCAGGTCCTCCTGAATCCAGGGCCGATGCTCTATCCACTAGGCTACCTAGCTGCCCCAAGTGTCATTTCTGAATCCTCTTTAAATATGTCCTAGCCTAAGTGTGACAGGCCTCCTGCCCTTGATGGTGAAAAGTTTGTTATAAGTGCCTTTGTGGATACTTTCTATTTTTATGAGGCTTCTATGTAGTCTATAAGACTTGGTCTCTCTCATTTCTTATTTTTGGACCAGTTTTTGCATATATTTTGCACCTTCATCAATGACCATATTTGCATTGAATCTACTAAATGTCAAAGTGTATATTGATTTAATTTGGACTATCTTATGGAGTTCTCCATAGAATTATTCTACTTCTTTGCAATTGATTTTGACACATAAGCTACAATTATCATATGATGGCCTTTTTCCAAATACTTATCATCAGTACTAACAATAGCTAGCATTTATATGGTGCTTTAAATTTTGCAAAACATTTTGCATATGTTATCTTATTTGATCTGTAATACAAAATAAACAAATATCCTCATAAAACCAACTCCCCCCCACTTCTCGTGTTTCTCTCCTCACCCCTCCCCTCCTCTCCTCTTCTTTCCTTTCCTAGGAATACCTCTGAGCCATCTTAACATTTAAGATGCTATTTCTTTGTTTCCTCTAGTTTCATATCATGAGGATATAATAACTATTGTGATTCAGTTCCTCGAGGACTTTGTACATTTGTTGATCGTTGTACATAGATTTCACTTCTATAGTACCAGTTGCCAAGTTAAAGTTATAGATGATCTAAAACCTGTGTGATTCTTACTACTCATACTCCTCTTTTCCACTTAGACCACTCATCACTGCAGTTGCAGAAGGGGATTTCATAGGATCCATTTTGTATTTTTTTTCATGCTATGCCACCACCAAAGAATTCATTTCCAAGTGATCAGCCTCCTGTTGATGAGCTTTCACAGTTTTATCCTTAGAAAGCACTGATCCACTGGCAGAGTTTTTGAGAATTCAGGCTTATCTCCACACTACACTGAAACTTTAGAGTTGGACTTTGTGAAATTTACCTATAAATTAGTATAATGTTAAATAATTTAATAAATGCAGTAAAATAATAATAAAATAAATAATGTAATAAATGAAACGATGTTAAATCATGGGTTTGGGCATTGGGAATAGCAAAAGAGTTAAATTCATTTTTCTTTTTTATCATATTATAGAAGCACCATCTGGCAACACCGAGTCCAGTTCCTAGAAGAAAGGGCTCTTCAGCATTGGACATCATTTACTATCTGGAATGCTGGAAAACAGGGACGAAAACTCTATAGAAGTTTATCCCCAGTAAACCAGAAAAAGGTAGGATAGCAAGAAAATGTCTTTCTGTTCTCTATCATTTTGTTGGCATGGCTATGATGTAGTTGGTTTGTTTGTTTAACCTTTATAAATATGTGTTTTCTACTTTTTCTGTAATCAGTTCAACTTAGTTCAACAACTACCTATCTTCCTAGAAATGGGGACAAATAACATATTCTGCATTGGTAAGACACAAAGATAAATAAGACACTTCCTCCCCTCATGAAGCTTATAGTTATCATTTATTTTAATGCAATATGGAACATTGGTTCAAAGAAATCCTGAGGACTTATACCTTGAGTAAAATCGAGGTTTGGTAAACCCTAACAAGACAACAGGAAGAGAAGTATTATTGATGAATCTAGTAAATATTCTTTAGCAGCATGCAGTACAATTTCCTTTGATAAACAAAAACACTGTAAATAATGCCCAGTAAGATCAGTTAATCTTCCCCCTTTAAAGTTGACATTGAGTCATGTCAGCATACATTCACACCTACTGTGTACCAGGCCTATGTGCCAAGTGCTGGAGGATACAAAAAGAAAGGCAAAACAGTCTTTGCCTCCAGAGTGCCTAATGGACAAAACATGAAAACAACTATGTTCAAACAAGATACATACAGGATAAACTAGGGATAATCTCAAAGAGAGGGCACTAGCATTAAAGGGGATTAGAAAAGGCTGTTTGTGAAAAGTGAGATTGTAGCCAGGAGGCAAAGGTGAAGAAGAGAATTCCAGGCATGAAAGCAGCCAGTGAAAATGCAGGGAATCAAGAGATGGAGTGTCTTATTTGAGGATCAGCAAGAAGAGCAGTATCATTGGATCACAGGGTCCTTGGTTTTGGGGGCTAGTAAGGTATAAGAAGACTGAAAGGTAAGATGAGACCTCATAATGAAAGGCTTTAATGACAAATAGAGGATTTTATATTTTATTTTGGAGGTAATAGGGACCACTGGAGTTTATTGAATGTGGGTTGGGGTAGGGTGCATGTGATATAGTCAGACTTTTGTTTTAGGAAGATAGGAATCTGGGCCCAACTTAAGTTTAAAGTAAATGGACCAGAACACCACCCTTATTTGCAGCAAAGCAAAAATGAAAACCCATATAAATACAGTATCTAGTAGGTACTGGGAAAGAAAATGATTTCCTATTTATTTTGTATGTCTTGTTTGTATGTAAATGTTTACATGTTATCTCCCTCATTAGACTGAGTTCCTTGAGGGCAATTGCTTTTTGCTTTTCTTGGTATCCCCAGCACTTAGCACAATGTCTGGCACATAGTAGGTACTTTACCTAGTTTGATGTAAGTACTCCTGTATTGCATTTTAATTAAAATATGCTGAGAAATATAGCCTAAACCATGGGCCTAATAATTGATTATCTCAAGTGTATATTCACAGAAAAACATGTTAAGCTAATGCATGTATTTAACACATTCTCCCTTTATTCTATAACATAAATAATTTGAGGGCGATGTAAACCATGTGATTCATCAAATTCAATGCTCAGGAAAGTTGAATACTTTTTAAAAATGTATTTGTGATATAGCACCAACACTCCCTACCACCTACCCCTATTTGTTCTGACAACTCAGAACTCAGAAATTTACAAGTTGGGTCCCAAGGGAGGTGGCTATTTTTAGACTCATAGGCACCTTGTGGATCTGGACTACTAAAACTAGAACCTATCAGCACCCACCATTGAACTAACCTTTCATATTTAGACATAGGCACAATTGAACCAAATCAAAGGGGTTGGTATAGCAAGAACAATAGCTACAGCAAAGCCTCCCCATCCATGTGACCTACTGTACACTTTGCCCCAAATGTGCGAGATATCTCTAGAAGGAGTGGGCACAAAAAGAATACACAGGTAGGGAAGCACATGTAGAGAAATGTGACCAAGGCAACTCAGACCTCTGTCAATGCAGTCCTTTCAGTCCTTCAGTCCTTTCTTCCCTATGTCCCCATGCTGCTTCTCTCATTGCTGCCGTGTGGTTTGCTCAGCTGGGATCCTTGTGTTTACTATTCCGTAGCCTAATTCTACTGTCAGGTCTACTTCTCACTTGATTTCCTAACTGGTTCTTCTCTTGGTCATGCTTCTTGCAGCTGCTTCCTACAGGATACATCCATGTTTTTGTATTTCATTTGTAAAATGAGTTAATTCAAATCAGCAAGCATTTATTGAATGCCATATATATGTGCTCTGTGCTAAGCTGTAAGTATAGAAATAAAGGCATGAACAGTCCTGGTGTAACTTGGGAAATGATGTTGCCAGTAATAGGGAAGTTAGGAAGAAGAGAGGTTTTGGGGGTGAAGTTAATGATTATACTTTTGGACATAATGGGTTTAAGATAAAACATGATCAAGAGATAGTTGGGGATGGGATGCAAGACTGGAAGTTTGGAGAGAAGATAAGCTGGATAAAAAAGATTCATGAATCATTGGCATAAGAATGATAATTGAATTCATAGGAGCTGATGAGATCACTAAACAAAGTGGTATCAAGGGAGAAGACAAGAGGGCCTAGGACAGAGCCTTAGGGTATATTCCCATTTGGTGAACTTGACCTGGATGAAGATTTAGCAAAGGAGATTTAGAAGGCCCAGTAAGGCAAGAGCTGTATTGTGAAAACCTAAAGAGAATCAAGTGAGAGTTTTAAGAACAAGTGAAATTGACAAATGTCAAAGGCCGCAGTACAAAATCACAAAGATTAAAAAATAGGAAAAAATCAAGTCTACTTTAAAAAATAAATCAATGAGAAATAGTTTAAGAATCATCACTTAGGGGCCCTGCCAAGGTGGCAGAGAAGATGCAACAAGCCAGCTGAGCTTTCTGAATATTTTCCTCCAAAAAACTTTAAAATACAGCATCAAATCAAATTTTAGAGTGGCATAGCCAATAAGAACTCATGAGGTGATATTTTTCCAGCCCAGGACAACTTAGGAGGTCTGTGACACTGGGGTGGGAACTGATCTGGAGTGTATGCAGAGGCAGCACTAAGCTATGGGCCTTGGAGGCTGCAACATCACTTCCAGGGCAGAAGGGAGCACAAGCACTTGTAGCTGCAAGGCAGCAGGGAACCTTCCAGAGTACAGACCAGGAGACCACACACACCTCTCTTCAGGTCACACCAGAAGCACCCAAAACTTATGAACCCCTAGAACTAGCTGTGAAAAGAAGCAGCACATAAAAGCTCAAAGCTTGGGACAGTTTCTCACACAGCTCCCTACAAGGTGAGCAGAGCCTAACTTATAACATAAAGTTTAAAATCAAGAAATAGGCTCAACAAATGAGCAAACAACAAAAAGCAAAGAATCTGACCATAAAAAGCTAATGTGGTGCCAGGGAACACCCAGACACAAACTCAGAAAAAGAGAACAATGTAAAACAGCTACAGGCAAAGAGTCTTTTAAAAAAAATACAAATTGGAGGGGGCAGAGCAAAGATGGCAGAGGAAAGACATTAAATGCACAGAGCTCCTGATACAATTACCGCAAAAACAGAAATAAAAGAACCCCTGGAGCACAAAAACCCACAAAAATATGGGCTGAGATTATTTTCCAGCCATAAACAGATGAAAGGGGGCCGTGCTGGGCTTCCAGTAAAGTCCAACTCTGCGATCGCGCTGACAGAGACCCCAGGCATGCCATACCAGGGGAACTTAACCCCTGAGCCTCCGAATCAGTTGCAGCACCAGTGTCTTCCGGAACTGAGTTTGAGGTTGGGTGAGAGAGCTGAATGGCTGGCCTGGGGGAGGTAGGGGGCTTAGTGCAGGGGTGTCAGCAGGACCTAGGGAGGAATTCAGCTGTCCCGCCCCAGCAGGAAACCAGGAAGAAATCCTGAGAGGTGGGAGGCCCAGGTGGGGGAGGGGCACAGGCTCATCAAAGCTAAGAACCACACCACAGAGAGCTTTGCTGGTTGGTTATTTAGTAAGTTGGCTTGAGGTTATCTTTGGGCCAGAGAACAGGCCAGGCAAGAGAAAAACCTGCCCTCCCTCAAACCAAAACACCTGGGATCCTCTGAAGTTGGGGACAGTAGTGTAGCCTAGAAGCAGGCCCCCCCAGTGAGAAACTAAGTCAAGTAAAAGATGGTAATATGAGCAAGCAAAGAAAGTTGAGAATTATAGAAAGTTTCTTCAGTGACAAGGAAGATCAAGGTGTACCCTCAGAAGAGGATAACAACCTCAGGACCCCTACATCCAAAGCTTCCAAGAAAAATATGAACTGGTCTCTGGCCATGGAAGCTCTCAAAAGGGACTTTGAAGAGAAAGTAGGAGAGACAGAAGGAAGATGTAGAGAGAGGGAGGAAAGAATGGAAAGAGAAATGAGAGCCATGCAGGAGAGTCATGAGAAAAAAGTCAACAGTTTGAAAAGCCAAATGGAAAAGGAGATAAACAAGCTGTCTGATGAAAATAATTACCTAAGAATTAGGATTGAACAAATGGAAGCTAGTGACCTTATGAGAAACCAAGACACAGTAAAGCAAATCCAATTGAATGAAAAAATAGAGGGCAATGTGAAATATCTCCTTGGAAAAACAGCTGACCTGGAAAATAAATGTAGGAGAGAGAATTTGAAAATCATTGGACTACCTGAAAACCATGACCAACCCAAGAGCTTAGACACCATCCTCTAAGAGATTGTGAGGGAAAATTGCCCTGATATTCTAGAAGCAGAAGCTAAAATAGAAATTGAAAGAATCCACTGATCACCTCCTGAAAGAGATCCCCAAAGGAAAACCTCCAGGAACATTATAGCCAAATTCCAGAGCTCCCAGGTCAAGGAGAAAGTATTGCAAGCAGCTAGAAAAAAGGAATTCAGATACTGTGGAGCTCCAATAAGGATAAAGCAAGGTCTAGCAGCTTCTACATTAAAGGACTGAAGGGCATGGAATATGATATTCCAGAGGGCAAAGGAACTGGGACTACAGCCAAGAATCACGTACCCAGCCAAACAGCATAATCTTTCAGAGGAAAATACGGGGTTTCAATGAGAAAGAGGTCTTTCAAGCATTTGTGATGAAAAGACCTGAACTGAATAGAAAATCTGACTTTCAAATACAAGACCCTGGAGAAGCATAAAAAGGTAAACTGGAAAAAGAAACCATGAGGGACATTAAAAGAATGGTTTACATTCTTACATGAGAAGAACTTTCTCAGTAAGGAATACACAGAGGACAGGACACAGGTCTGAAGTGAATATGAAGGGAAGATATCTGTAAAACATTCATTTTTTGTTTATCTTTGTTCTTTGTGGGGCAAACAGGGTGGGGTATCTTATGTGTGGGGCCGGATTTGGGGTTGGGGCCTCCTGGATCCAGGGCTGGTGCTTTGTCCACTGTGCCACCTAGCTAACCCATGATGACATCTTTAAAATAGGGTTGAGGTGTAGGAGGAATAGACTGGGGGAGGGGGAAGGGGAGAGGTGGCCTGAGGAGAGGTAGCTTACATGAAGGAAACAAGAAAAAAGCTTATGGAGGGGAGGGGAAGAGGGGGAAGGAATAGGACAGTGAGTAAACCTTATTATCATCAGAATTGGCTTAAAAAGGGAATAACACACATACTCAAGTGGGTATGGCAATATATTTTTGCCTTGTGGAAAAGTAGGAAAAGTGGGTGGGGAAGGAGATAAGGGAGGGTGGGAGAAAAGGGGAAGGAGGGAAGGGAAGTTTGGGAGAGGGAGCTGTAAAAAGCAAAACACTTTTAAGGAAGGTGAAGATGTTCTGCATAACCGCACATGTATGACATATATTGAATTACTTGATTTCATAGGGAGAGTTGAGGAGGGGGGGAGGAAGAAAAATTTAAGAAAACAGAATTAGCTCAAAGACATTAACCTAATCAGAGTGGGCTCAAGGAGGGAATAACATACACACCCAATTGGGAGGAGTAATCTATTTAACCCTACAGTAAAGTAGGGGAAGAGGATAAGGAGGGAAAGGTGAATGAAGGAAGGGTAGAGTGGGGGAGGAGGCAGTCAGTAGCAAAACACTTTTGAGGAGGAATAGGGCAAAATAAGATAGAAAATAGAGTCAATATCATTGGAAGGAAATAGGATGGAGGCAAATAGTTATGATGATTGACTACAGTGGCAAAACATATGGTACCTACTCTGCTGAGCTATTGTGAAGAAAATTCTTTATCAAGTTTAAGGCACTATATAAAAGTTATGATGAACAGGATGCTATCAGAAAGACCTGGAAAGACCCACGTGAACCGAGGCAGAGAGAAATGTACTATATACAAAATAACAGCAATAGTGTAAGACAATCTGCTGGGAAGCACGTGGTTATTTTCAGCAAGGCAATGATCCAATATAACTCTGAAGGACTTTGAAAATTGCAATACACCTACAGAGAAAGAACTGATGGTATCTGAAAACAGATTGGAACCCCTTTTTTTTTTTTGGACAACTCCTTAATCTGAAGTCTTGTTTTTATCTGTGTTCTCTCACAACCTAGCTAATGTAGAGATGTTTTCCATGATTAATCATGTATAACTTACATGGAATTGCTTGAGTTCTTGGGGTGGGGGGGTGGGAAGGGAGGGAGGAAGAGAAGTTGGAACACAAAGTTTTAAAAAAATTGATGTTGGGGGCAGCTAGGTGGCTCAGTGGATAGAGCACCGGCCCTGGAGTCAGGAGGACCTGAGTTCAAATCCGGCCTCAGACACTTAACACTTACTAGCTGTGTGACCCTCGGCAAGTCACTTAACCCCAATTGCCTCACTAAAAAACAACAACAACAACAACAACAACAACAACAAAAAATTGATGTCAAAATTTGCTTTTACATATAATTTGGAAAATAAAATTCTAAACAATGAAAAAATAAATAAATAATGCTTGCCCCCCCCCCAATACAAATTGGACATAAACCCAACAAGAATTCTTGGAAAGAATTCTTGGAAAGGGCAAAAATAAAATTATTTGGAAAATCAAATAAGAGTAATAGAAGACAATTTTGGAGAAAAAATGAGAGCAATACAAGAAAATTGTGAAAAGAGAATTAATAATTTGGAAAAAAAGGCACAAAAAATACCTAAGAAAATAATTTAAAAACAGAATCATCCAAATGGCAAAAAGCCACAAAACCTCACTAAAAAAAAAAAAGAATTTAAAAAGCAGAATTGGCCAAATGGAAAAAGAGGTACAGAAGCTTACTGAAGAAAATAATTCCTTAAAAATTAGAATTGGGAAGGTGGGGAGCAGCTAGGTGCCACAGCGGATAAAGCACCAGCCCTGGATTCAGGAGGACCTGATTTCAAATCTGGCCTCAGACACTTCACACTTACTAGCTGTGTGACCTTGGGCAAGTCATTTAATCTTCATTGCCCCACCTCCAAAAATTAAAAAAAGAAATAAAGAGGGGAGATATAGGACAATAACTTGGGGGTAACGGTGGCACAGTGGATAAAGCACCAGCCCTGGATTCAGGAGGACCTGAGTTCAAATTCAGCCTCAGACACTTGACACTAGCTCTATGACCTTGGGCAAGTGACTTAACCTTCATTTCCCTGCAAAAAACCCAAAAATCTACCTTACCCATAAGGGAAGTGGTAAGGAAAAGGAATAAGAGAAAAGGGCGGGGGGGGGGGGTGGTGGTAAGACTAAGAAAAGCAAAACAGATTTTTGAAAAGGGACAGTACAGATAAGGATAAAGTTAAGAAAATAGGATGGAGTGAAATACACAGTAGTTATAATTATGAATGTGAATAGAATGAACTTATACATAAAATGGAAGAGGATAGCAGAATGGATTCAAAACCAGAATCCAACAATATATTTATAAGAAACACACTTGAAACAGAAAGACACACAAAGAGTTAAAATAAGGTGCTCACCGGCCCTGGATTTAGGAGTACCTGAGTTCAAATCCGGCCTCAGACACTTAACACTTACTAGCTGTGTGACCCTGGGCAAGTCACTTAACCCCAATTGCCTCACTAAAAAAAAAAAAAAAAGGTGCTGAAGCAGAATCTACTATGCTTAAACCAAACTAAAAAAAGCAGGAGTAATGAGATAATCAGGTGGACACCAAAGTTGGGTAAGCAACCCTAAAAAGGGCTCAGCAAGCCCTCACATCAGAGTTACTAGTCCTCCCTGAAATCCCCATATACCCCAATATTATATACCCTGCTTGGAAAAAATTAGGTAAAGGAGTCCCACCAAATTCCTTTTATGACACAAATATAGTTTTGATACCTAAATCAGGGAGAGCAAAAGACAGAAGACTATAGGTCAGTTTCCCTAATGGATATTGATGCAAAAAGTTTAAATAAATACTAGCAAGGAGATTACAACAATATATCACAACAACCATACACTATGACTAGGTGGGATTTATATCAACAATTCAGGGCTGGTTCAATATTAAGAAAACTAATTATAATTGATCATATATATAACAAAAACAACAGAAATCCTATGATTATATTAATAAATGTAGAAAAGACTTTTTGACAAAATACAATCAATACCCATTCCTATTAAAAACATAGTAATACAGTAATGCCTCCCACAAATTATACACTCTGCATCATGTTTATACCAAGAATGCATGCTACTATAAACATAATTGACCACATTAATAATAACAACAACAAAAATAATATTTGTTTAGTCATTTCAGTTGTATCTAACTCTTTTTGTTTTTTTCACTGGGTTTTTTGTTGTTTTTGGCAAAGATACTGGAGTGGTTTCCCATTTCCTTTTCCACCTCATTTTACAGATGAAGAAACAGAGGCAAACGGGGTTAAGCAACTTGCCCACAGTCACACAGCTAGCTAGTCAATGTATGAGGCTGGGACTTGAATTCAAGTCCTCCTTATTCCAGGGCCGGCATTGTATATACTGTTGTGCTACCTAACTGCCAATATAATAAATAGTCTATATATAAATATATTTAAAACCAAGGGTTAACATTATTATATAATGTGGATAAAGTAAAGTCCTTTCCAGTAAGATCAGAGGTGAAGGAGCATCTAGGTGGTGTAGTGGATAAAGCACCAGCCTTGGATTCAGGAGTACCTGAGTTCAAATCTGGCTTCAGACACTTGACACAAGTCACTTAACCCCCATTGCCCCAACAACAACAACAACAACAACAACAAATCAGAGGTGAAGCAAAGATGTTCATTGTCCTTACTTCTATATGATATACTGATAAAAATGCTATGGCAATAAAATAAGAAAAATTGAGGAAATAAACATAAGTAAAGAAGATATATTTCTTTTAGCCAATAGTAAACTATGCTTAGAAAGCCCTAGAGTCAACTAAAAATAAATTGAAACAAGAATTTCAACAAAATTGCAGGACATAAAATAAATATAAACAAATTATCAGCATGTTAGTATGATGTCAATAAGAAGAAGAAGAAAAAGAAATTTCATATAAAGTATTTGGTAGTCTACCTCCCATGATTCTTTTTTTTGTGTGTATGTGTGTGTGTTTTGTTTTTGTTTTTTGGTGAGGCAATTGGGGTTAAGTGACTTGCCTAGGGTCACACAGCCAGTAAGTGTTAAGTGTCTGAGGCCAAATTTGAACTCAGGTCCTCCTGATTCCAGGGCCGGCACTCTATCCACTGCGCCATCTAGCTGCCCCCACCTCCCACGATTCTTACAAAAATGATAGAAATACAGCTATAAAACACTTTACAGAAAAAGCAACAGACCTAAATAATGGGGGAAATATTAATTGCTCATGTATAGTTTGAGTCAATATAATAAAAATGTCAAGACTACCTAAATCAATTTATTTTTTAGTTCCATACAAATCAAACTACCAAAATATTGCTTTGTATAACTAGAAAAAATAATGAAATTCACATGAAGGGAAAAAAGTTATATCTCTGCATATAGTGTACACTTCATTCCTTAAAAGACTTAAATTAAAGCCAACCTTTGAGTCAGGAAGACTTGGGTTCAAGTCATTCTTTTGTCATGTGCTGGCTATGTAACCCTGGGCCAAATTGTCTAACCTTCCAGTATCCACTAAGATGAAATTTCAGAGTAGGCACTGATCTACATTTGTTTTGTTCTGTTTTGTACCAATGAAATCAGAAGTTGGGTTCCTTCCTAACTCCTTCCCCCCCTCAAAATGTAATGTACAGATTTTGTGCAACAAAGTTTTGCTGAGAACATTCCCTTCTTTCCTCCTGGAAATAGTAGAAGCTAAGCCTTCTCTTTGACTATTACTCTCTCCTCCCTTCTACCCACTCTCTTCTCTCACATTTTGAGATTGAGAGTGAAGATTACCCTGGCTTTGGTTAAAGCCATCCAAGCAATAGCAAATAAAGATAGTAGATTGCAGTTTTTAACCCAGGGTGAATTTTACCTGAATCCATATGGGTTCTTTTCTCTGCAATGCAGATTATTAAATGATGAAAACTCAGCATTTATAATCAGAGTGTGTAATTTAAGATTCTAAATGTGGATTCTAATCTGTTCCCCCAGTTTTGGGGGAAACTGACTAAAATCACTGATAAAACGAGTTTAGGTTTTTAAGGGTTTATTGGAAAATAGAAAAAGATTGAGAACAGAATTCCAACAGCCTGGCATTCCTATCTTTCCTCAAATTTCCTGTGAAGTCCTCTGCTGCCACCACCATCAAGTCAGGAACCCAAAAAGCCCCAGAGCTCTCCACGCAGGCTCCCTTTCCTCCTTCCTGTCTCCTCCCAGACCATAGGAGGCTCCTCAAGTTGATTGACTGGTAGCCTTGATAGACAGCCCCCATGAGCAAACGTCATTTCCTGACGCCAAGGAAAAGCCACAATGCCTCTGAGGCATTTTCCTCATGGTGGAGCTTTCCCACAGCAAGTCTCCAGTAGGTGGCATCATTCCAATCATTACAAGAGTGACTTTTAGTCAGCAGGCCAGAGTTTGAAGGTCCCTCAATGCATTAAATTCTGTGTCAAACACAACAGTCTATCTCTTAACTGAGCATTTTTATTGGCTATTCTTCATGCCTGGAAATCTGAAAAAATGAGGAGGGATCCTCATCTCCAACTCCTGAATTCCTTCAGGTCTCAGTTAGTCTTACCTTCTGCAAAAAGCCTTTTCCAGCCTTCTGAGACTAACCCACTTTATTCAGGGATTAGTCCAATGTGACCAAAAGAATTAAATATAATAAATAAAAAATAAAATAAAATAATTGTTACTCACTTCTAATGGAATATTCAGAGTATGTAAATGATGAAACCTAAGATCACTGGCAGTTGCAATTTTTTCAGTCAATTGAATTATCAGTACAGTATAAGAAAAGCAGCAGCCCTAGGTCCCTGATAGGTTGAGTTGCTCTGAACTTTCATCTCATCATATGATTTCCTTCTTAGGTTGTTGCCTTCTGTGATGTTGATGAAAACAAGATCAAGAAGGGTTTCTATTCTTATGAAGACTCTAAGGTTTGTAATGTTTATCATTCCACCATTCTGGCTTTCATTGGTAGTATGAAATGCATTCAGTTTAAGCTCCAGGAAAAAATAGTGCTTTAGACTTTCTCATTACATGGATTAGCTCAAAAAAACCCCCAAAACCAAACTATCTTGTTTGGAGAAGATGATACAGAACTTTTTACTCCCAGATTCTTTTCACTGCTTCTACCACACATGTGATGTTATTGAAGTATCCTAGGGCTTGTTTGGATGACTTTTGAGTTAATGGTTTCATTCTAGGGGCTAAAAGTTATCTAAGCAGTTAATATAATGCCTAGGATATCCTTTACAATATTTGTTCAAAGAGGCCAAAGAAATGAGTAACCTCCATTTAATACTGAGAATGTTGGGAGTTGAGTAAAGTTTCAGTTACAGGACCAGTGGACTCAATTTCCCAAGCAAAATTGCGTACTTTGTGAACAATTTACTGGAAAGTAAATAGTACATAAATAAAGAGGGTTCACTTCCTCTGCTCTCCCCTATCCATTGTAGAGCTGCTGTAATGTATCCAGTAGACTTGATTCCAGAATGTGCCTAGGCATACCCTACTGATTAAAAATGTTATTGTGTTTCATTTTTAAGTGTGCATTTTAAGTAAAGTTTAGTTATTAATTTTTTAAAATTAGTTTTAGTTTCTTTGGTGAATAAAAATGATGTCCTTTATGATTCGGTATTAATTTAACAAATGTCAACCGTACAATTTTTAAAAAATAAATTTCTCTAGTGACATTGGTCAGAGCTTTAAGAACATCATTCTGGAAACTGAATATTGGGTTGGAGTGGGGAGGGACTTAGTCTACTATCTGTGTTCAAGCCTGGGTGATTTACCTAAGATTCTCTTCATTGGTGGAGATGATGATGACAGCACTCTGCATTTCTGCCCAAAGCACAGAGTTATTTCAAGATCTTGCTTAGATATATTTGGCTCCAGACCCTCTTTGGGGAGAAAACTGGAAAGAAACATGCCCCTGTATTTAGCTTGCCTCCTTAAGAGACTTTGAGTAATTTCCTCTTGAGTGAGATGGGAAACTCTTTCAGTTGGGCTCAGATAGCGCACTCCACTCTGTATTTTACTCTGTGTATTGGCAGGTATGATCTGATTTCTGTTTGCTGTCTGCTTGGATGAATGAATTTGTGATGATCTTTTATGCAATTAGCATTTGGTGCAAAAGGGTTAAGCCTTAGAAAATAAGCTTGGAGCACAAAGGACAAACAATAACAACTACTACAACACTGTACACAGTTTATATAGGTCTTGCCATGTTTTTTCTGAGACAGCTCCCCATATCATTTCCCACAGCACACTACTAGTACTCTATCACATTCATATGTCACAACTTGTTCAGCCATTTCCCATTTGATGAGTATCCCCTCAATTTCCAATTCTTGGACACCACAAAAATAGCTGCTAGAAATATTTTTGTACATAAAGATTTTTTTCTTTGGTCTCTTCGTATACATCCAGTTTTAATAGTGGTATTGCTGGATCAAAGGATATGTACAGTTTTATAGCCCTTTGGGGAATAATTCTAAATTGCTCTCCAGAATGGTTGGATTAGTTGACTATATACCACCAAAAGTTCATTATTGTACTTTTTCCCCCTTCCTCTCCAGCAGTTGTCATTCTGAGAGGTGTGAGGTGGTACCTCAGAGTTGTTTTAATTTGCCTTTCTTTAATCAGTAGTATTTTAGAGCATTTTTTATACGAGTATAGATAGTTTTGGTCTCTTCTGAAAACTGCCCTTTAACCAATTATCAATTAGGGAATGACTTATTTTCATAGATTTGATTCAGTTTTACATCAGTATATATTTGATAAATATATATTTCTCTTTGTCAGAGAAACTTGCTATAAAAATAAAATGTGGTTTCTCTGATTATCCGTTTTAATTAGATCTGGTTTTGCTTTTGCTTTATCTAAGATCATCACTGCTACCTCTGCCTTTTTAACTTTGGCTGAAGATTCTGTTCTAGCCCCTTATTTTAACTGTGTCTTGTAGCCAACATATTATTGGATTTTGGTTTATAATCCATTTCTGCTATCACCTGTTTCATGGGTGAACTTATCCCATTCACATTCACGGTTAAGATTACTAACTGTATACTTCCTTCTATCCAATTTTCTTCTGTTTCTTCTTCTCTTTTTATCCTGTTCCTCTTCAAAAGTCTATTTTGCTCCTAAACACACTTTCTCCCTTAATCTGTCCTCCTCTCCTTTCTTTTTTCTCCTTCCCCTCCTATTTCCTATTAGATAACTCATTGGTAATTAGGTAACTGAGTGTGTGTGTGTGTGTGTGTGTGTGTGTGTGTATGTGTGTTCTTTCCTCTTTGAACCAATTCCAACAAAGAGTAAGATCCAAGCATTTCCTGCCATCCCCATCCACCCCATTTCCCCCAACACTGTAAAAAGCTCTTCCTTGTGTGCCTCTTTTCCCCATTTTGGCTCTCCATTTTCCCTTCTCCCAATGTATCCCTCTTTCTCACCCCTTCATTTTTTGGGGAGATCATTCCAACATTGTTGACTCACATCAATGTCCTCTGTCTATGTAAACTCTTTTTAATGGCCCTAATAACGATAAAGGTCTTGGGAGTTACATGTATCATCTTTCCATACAGGAATGTAAACAATTTAACTTTTTTGAGACCCTTATGATTATTCTTTCATGTTTACCTTTTTATGCTTCTCTTGAATCTTCTGTTTAAATGTTAAATTTTCTATTTAACTCTGGTCTTTTCATTACAAATGTTTGAAATCCTCTATTTCATGAAATGTCTATTTCCCCCCAATATATTATATTTGGTTTTGCTAGGCAGGTTGTTCTTGGTTGTAATCCTAGTTCCTTTGCCTTCTGGAATGTCGTATTCCAAGCCTTCTGTACCTTTAATGTGGAAGCCACTAAATTTTGTTTGATTATGACTATGGCTCCATGATATTTGAATTATTTCTGCATGGTACTTGAAGTATTTTCTTTTACCTGGAAGCTCTGGAATTTGGCTATAATATTCCTGGGAGTTTTTATTTTGAGATCTCTTTTAGGAGGTGATAGGTAGGTTCTTTCTATTTATATTTTACCCTCTGGATCTAAGATATCAGGAAGTTTTCTTTGATAATTTTTTGAAATATTTTGTCTAGATTCTCCACCCCCCTCCCCCCCCCCCCCCCGCCCCCCAGCTTTCAGGTAGTCCAATAATTCTGAAATTATCTCTCGTCAATCTGTTTCCTAGGTCAATTGTTTTTCTAGTGAATTATTTCACATTTTTGTCTATTTTTTAATTCTTTTGACTTTGTTTTATTGTCATTTGATGTCTCATGGAATTATTAGCTTTTGCATTTCCAATTAAAATTTTTAAGGAATTATTTTCTTCAGTGAGCTTTTGTACCTCTTTTCCCATTTGACCTATTCTGTTTTTTAAGAAGTTCCTTTTTTTTCAGTGAATTTTTGTACCTCCTTTTCCATTTGGCCTATTTTGCTTTTTAAGGAGTTCTTTTCATCAGTGAATTTTTATGCCTCTTTTACCATTATGACAATTTGGTTTTTTAATGTGTTATTTTCTTCAGTATTTTGGTGCCTCTTTTTACTATGCTATTAACTCTCTCTTCACAATTTTCTTGCATTACTCTCATTTCTTTTCACAATTTTCCTCTACCACTCTTACTGCTTTCTTTAACTCTTCCAGGAATTCTTATTGATGTTGGGTCCAATTAATACTTTTCTTTAAGACATTCTGTTTCTCTGACTTAAGTGGACTGATGCTGAGTGAAGGGACCAGAACCAGGAGAACATTGTACATAGTAACAGCAACATTGTGTGATGATCAACTGTGATAGACTTGGCTTTTCTCAGCAGTGCAATGATCCAAGACAATTCCAAAGTACTCATGATGGAAAATGTTCTCCACATCCAGAAAAAAGAACTGTGGATTCTGGACCATACTGTTTCTACTTTTTGATTGTTTGGGTTTTTTTAAAGTTTTTCCCTTGTGTTGTGATTCTTCTTTCACAACATGACCAATGCAGAAATATGTTTAATGTGATTATACATTTTTTCTTGGGGAGGGGGAAGGGAGGGAGAAAAATTTGGAGATAAAAATCTTATGAAAACAAATATTGAAAACTATCTTTACACGTAACTAGCTTTTTATGGTCAAGTTACTATTTTTGTTTGCTCATTTTTCCGGCCTATTTCTTGACTTTGAACTTTATGTTAATGTCATGTACTGCTCACTAGGTGGGGTAGGTAGGTGGTATCTCAATCTTCAGAGTTTTTTTGTGCTAAAGTTTTCTGAGCTAGTTCTGGGGGTCTACATGTTTTTGGTGCTTCCAAGTTAGTGTGGTACTGGCAGTGGCATAATCACCCCTGTCCTGGTTTATGCGGATCTCTATGCAGGAAGGACCCCTCATCCCCTGAAGCCAAAAGTGCTAATGTTTTCTTTGTCTTGAAACTGCAACGAGGGCCTTTACTTCGTTGTGACTCACCACCAGCACTCTTCTCTGCCCTGGAACTATGACCTAGAACTTTAGGTCTTCTTTTATGACTTATTCAATTTCTTTTTCTGATATTGGGGTTGTTTAAATAGTTTATTTCTTCTCTGGTTAATCTTAGTATTTTTTTTTTGTTTTTTTTTTTTTGTTTGTTTGTTTTTTTGTGGGGCAATGAAGGCTAAGTGACCTGCCCAGGGTCACACAGCTAGTAAGTGTCTGAGTCCAGATCCGAACCCAGGCCCTTCTGAATCCAGGGCCGATGCTTTATCCACTGCACCACCCAGCTGCCCCAATCTTAGTATTTTTAAAAGTATCCAACTGTTTGCTCTACATTACCAGTTTCATTAGCATATAACTGGGGGAAAAAGTTTTTTTAAATTTCCCATAATTGTAATTTTCCTTTTTTAATTTTTGGTACCAACAACTTGGTTTTCCTCTCTCTATCAAGTTGGCTAACTGTTTTATCTATTTGATTTTTTTTTAAACTCTTATTTAATCAATTCAGTGGTCTTTTAAATTTCTATTTCATTAATTTCTTTAATTATCCCCAATTAAATAACAAAATAGAAATTTGTTATTTAGTTGGAGATTTTTTGTTATTCAGGGTTTTAAAAAAATTTTCATCCTTTAATTAACCTATGTCTCTTGTTGATAGAAGCATTTAGAGATATGCATTTCACTTTTGTTTTATATGTATGCTATAAGCTTTGGTTTGTTGTCTCATTTTAATTTTCTATGAGGAAATTTTCTATTTCTATAATTTATTCTTTGACCCCCTGGTTCTTTAAAATTATCATTTAGTCTACATTTACCTTTTTTGTTTTGTTTTTTTTGTTTTTTTGTAGGGCAATGAGGGTTAAGTGACTTGCCTAGGGTCACACAGCTAGTAAGTGTCAAGTGTCTGAGATCAGATTTGAATTCAGGTCCTCTTGAATCCAGGGTCAGTGCTTCATCCACTATGCCATCTAGCTGCCCCTACATTTACTTTTTTTTTTGCAGACAATGGGGGTTAAGTGACTTGCCCAGGGTCACACAGCTAGTAAGTGTCAAGTGTCTGAGGCCAGATTTGAACTCAGGTACTCCTGACTCCAGGGCCGGTGCTTTAACCACTGCGCCATCTAGCTGCCCCTACATTTACTTTTAAACTCTTTCTTTATGGCCCCTTATTGAGTATAATTTTTATTGTCATGTGATCAGTAAATGATGTGTTTAGTGTTTCTGGTTTTCTAAATTTATTGACAAGGTAAAGACTTTGCCCCAATACATGACCAATAGGTATGTATTTTGGGGGGGCAGCTAGGTGGTGCAGTGGATAGAGCACCGGCCCTGGAATCAGGAGTACCTGAGTTCAAATCCGGCCTCAGACACTTAACATTTACTAGCTGTGTGACCCTGGGCAAGTCACTTAACCCCAATTGCCTCACTTAAAAAAAATTAAAATTTAAAAAAATTAAAAAAATTTTTTTTTACATGACCTATTTTTGTAAAGGTTCCATGTATAACTGAGAAGCATTCCTTTCTGTTCCCTGCACTAGTCACTAGAGAGCTATCACCTCTAATATTTCTAAAGTTTTATTCAGTTCCTTAACTTCTTCTTGACCTTTTGATTAGATTTTTCTAGGTGTAGAAGAATTATATAACCCTTTCCTCTTCTCCCCTATTATTATCATCTTATTATTTCCCCTACAATTTGGTTAACTTTTCCATAATATGTATATACGTATTATGTTGTTATATTACATATTGATATTGATTCATCATTTATGGTATTTTCAAACATATTGTAATTTCCCCTTCTTATCTTTTTATTGTGTCCACATCTTTTTGAAATCAGGATTGCTGCCCCTGCTTTTTTTTAGTGTCCTATTTTAAGTGTATATGTGTATTTTAAGTGTTTATTATGTTTTGGTTGTTTTTCTTTTAAACAACATGTTATTAGATTCAGCTATCCATTTTGGAATATATTTTATAGGTGAGTTCATCCCATTCACATTCATATTTATGATTATTAATTATGTATTGCCCTCAGTCCTGTCCTCAATAATTTTTCTTCTTTAATTCCACCTCCCTCTTTATAAATAAGAAGGTAGTAGAAGAGAGGGAGTTTGTGTGACATGTGATCTTATAAGTAAAACAGCCTCTTCTCCCCTGATTGTAGCTCTATTCTTCTCCTTACCCTATTCCTGTTCCCAGGTTTTTACTCCTTCCTTTCCTTCACTTTCTTTCCCACATTCTTCAAATTCCTCTCTTCAGCATGGTAGTTTGTTTTTCTTATGACTATTTTCTTATACTTAAAACAAGATACTCTCTTAGACTCTTCTTTAACACTCCCTTATCCCTTACTCTCCTATTTTCCCTTTGAGTTTATGTATTTCTATATTGAAATCTGTAGAGGGATGAAGGAGGTGGAGGATACATGTAGATAATTTTGTTCAATCCTCCTTTTTCTGGTTTATATGAAAATTAGGTTCCTAGGATGCCTCTTGCTCCCACTTCTTCCTCCATGACTTCATACTGAGCCCAAGCAGGGAGTGCTACAGTTAGTTAACCCAAATGTTCCAGGAACTGCATGCACTCCATCCTCTGAAATTTACTTTCAGTTTGACCTGTCTCCTGCTTATCTATTCCAGGATCTCTATAAGATTTTGGGGGTGCGCTCTTGTGGATTCTTAAGTTGGATAGAATGAAGTCAATAAGCAGAAGTCATTAGAAAAATTTTTATCTTTTGGTTATCAACTAATACCTACAACTGGCTGACTTGATAAATATCTGAATATTTTTTGTTTTATTATAGGAAAGACCCAAACCAAAGATTCCAATACGACATTTCAAGGATGCTGACCCTCCTTTTGTGATTTGTGTAAAGCTGGTGAGTAGATATAATGAAATGATTATGCAAAAGGTCAGCAGTTATAAATGTTATGGCCAAAGATCAGTAAATAAGTTATTCCCCATTGCCTACAAACAACTGTATGTTCAAACTGTATCTCCCCAATACTGAAACCCCTGCCCACCCCCCCAAAAAAAACCCCCACTGTCTTCTTCAAGGTATTGCCCTATATTTTTCTTTCTTATCTCAGCCAAACTAGATAAAAGTTGTCTGAACTCATTGGCTCCATTTCCTCTCTTCTAAATCACTTTACAGCTGTTTTTAGTCTGGCTTCTGCCTTCATTGCTTAATTAAAACTATTCCCTGCAGTAACCAGTGATCTCTTAATTCCTAAATCTGATAGTCTTTTCTCAGTCCTTATCTTCATTTTTCTACAGCATTTGGCACTGTTGACAACCTTGTTCTCCTAAATATTCTCTTTTCTCTGTTTTTGTTTTGTTTTGTGGGTGGGATTTGGGTACTCCTTTTTTTTTTTTTTGGGTGGGGCAATGAGGGTTAAATGACTTGCCCAGGGTCACACAGTGTCAACTGTCTCAGGCTGGATTTGAACTCAGATCTTCCTGAATCCTGGGCAGGTGATTTATCTACTGCGCCACCTAGCTGCCCTCAAATGCCTTTTTTTGGGGGGGGTGGGAGGGGACAATGAGGGTTAAATGACTTGCCCTTGGTTGCACAGCTAGTAAGTGTCAAGTGTCTAAGGCCTGATTTTAACTCAGGTACTCCTGAATCCAGGGCCAGTGTTTGTCCACTGCTCTACCTAGCTGCCTGCTGAATACTACTCTTTGCTTGTACTCCTACCTGATTTATTTCCTTTAATGGCTCATCATCCACATTATGTACTCTATGTATACTTGAAAGTGGTGACCTTACTGGAAAGTCTTTTAACTTATCCCCATTACAGATGATGCTTCTTGATGGTTTTAGATAGATACTACTTATCATTTTAAGGAAAGCTCCATTTACTCCCGTGCTTTCCACTGTTTTTATTATGAGTGAATACTGAACCAGCCCTGCACTCCTGATATAAGACTCACCCACTCATAGTATATGATTGTTATATGTTGCTGTAAGTGTTTAGAAATATAATATTTCCCCTAAATTTTATATTTAAATTTGGCTGCATCCCATAAATTTTGGTATGTCTCATGTTGTCATTCTCTTTAATTAAATTATTGATTGTTTCTATGATTTGTTCTTTTACCCACTCATTCTTTAGGATTAGATCATTTAGTTTCCAATTAATTTTTTTAATCTACGTTTTTGGAGCCCTTTATTGAATGCAGTTTTTATTGCATTATGATCTGAAAAGGATGCGTTTGATATTTCTTTTTATTCCTGCATTTGGCTGTGAGGTTTTTATGGTCAATTTTGTTTAGGCATATACTACTGAGAAAAAGGTATGTTTCTTTCTATTCCCATTCAGTTTTCTCCAGAGGTCTAACTTTTCCAAAATTCTGTTCATCTCCTTATGTTCTTTCTAGTTTATTTTTTGGTTAGATTTATGTAGTTTTGAGAGTGGAAAGTTGAGGTCCCCCACTAATATTGTTTTATTCTCTATTTCTTTTTCTTTTAAGAATTTGGATGCTATACCATTTGGTGCAAATATATTTAGTATTGATATTACTTCACTGTCTGTGGTACCTTAGCAAAATGAAGTTTCCCTGCTTATTTTAATTATGTTCTTTTAATTGTGATTATTAATTATAATTATAAATTATTCTTAATTATGCTCTTTTTCTGCTTTTGCTTTGTCTGAGATCATGATTGCTACCCCTGCTTTTATTTCAGCTGAGGCATAGTAGATTTTGCTTCAGCCCCTTACACACACTCTATGTGTGACTGTTTCAAGTGTGTTTCTTGTAAACAACATATTGTTAGATTCTGGTTTTTATTCCACTGTTTTCTGTTTCCATTTTGTGGGTGAGTTCATCCCATTAACATCCACAGTTATGATTACTGTTTATTTCCCTCTTTCCTATTTTTCCCATTTATCTTTCTTTTTCACCCTGTCTCTCCTCAGAAGTCTATTGTGTGTCTATCCTTTCTTCTATCACCTCCTTTTTTAATTCTTTTGCCCTTCTACCTTTCCTATCAGTGCAGGATTTCTATACTTAACAGAACATTTATGTTATTCCCTCTTTGAGCCAACTCCATTGAGAGTAAAGTTCAAGCATTTTCACTTCTACTGGAAAAGCTCTTCCTTTTGTGTGTCTTTTATGTAAGACTATTTACCTACCTTCTATCTCTCCTCCCATTTTCCAGGGAATTCCTCTTTCTCACCTCATCATTTTATTTTTTAAAATTATCCCATAATACTTAACTCACACCTGTGCCTTCTCTCTGGTGAGGTCTTCCTGAGACTGGATCTGTGTCAGGGTGACTGTGGGGTTGGACTCCACTGTGTCTCAGCACAGCAGCTCCCTCCTTCTGACCTTCCAAGCTGTCCTTGGTTGGAAGATGATTTCAGCACATTCTTCTGTGGGTTTTGCTGCTCCAGGAATTGTCCTGTGGCATTATTTGGATGTTTTTTGGAGCGATAGTGTCATGAGTTTGAGAACTCACTGCCTTTCCTCTGCCATCTTGGCTCTGGCCTGTGCCTTCTCTCTATCTGTACTTCTAGCCACCCTAATAATGAGAAAATTCTTAGGAGTTATAAGTATTATTTTTCCATGTAGAAATGTAAACAGTGTGACCTCATTGAATCCCTTATGATTTCTCTTTCCTGTTTACCTTTTATGCTTCTCTTGAGTCTTGTATTTGAAAGTTAGTTGTGTTTTTTTGTTGTTGTTGTTGTTTGTTTGTTTTTGTTTTTAAATTCAGCTCTGGTCTTTTCATCAGGAATGCTCGAAAGTTTCATTTTTTTCCCTGAAGGATTATACTCATTTTTTGTAGGGTAGATTATTCTTAGTTTTAATCCTAGCTTCTTTGCCTCCATAATATTATATTCTAAACCCTCTGATTCTTTAATGCGGAAGGTGCTAAATCTTGTGTTAGTCTTGTTCTGTTATATTTCAATTGTTTCTTTCTGGTTGCTCGAAATATTTTCTCTTTTAGTTGGGAGCTCTGGAATTGGGCATAATAATCCTGGGGTTTTCATTTTAGGATCTCTTTCAGGAGTGGATTCTTTCAGATGTTATTTTATCTTTTGGTTCTAGGATATCAGGGCAGTTTTCTTTCATAATGTCTTGAAATATCATCTCTAGGATCTTTTTTGATTATGGTTTTCATGTAGTTGAGTAATTCTTCAATTATCTCTCCTCAATATATTTTTCAGGTCAGTTGTTTTTCCAATGAGATATGAAATATTTTCTTCTTCTTTTTCTTTTTTTTGTTTTTTTTGTTTCCACTTGCCTGATTCTACTTTTTAAGGAACTATTTTTTTTTCAGTAAACTTTCATATCTTCTTTTCCACTTGGCCAGTTCCACTTTTTATGGAGGGCAGCTAGTTGGCTTATTGGATAGAGTATTGGGCCTGGAGTAAGGAAGACTCATCTTACTGAGTTCCAATCTGGCCTCAGTCACTTACTAGTTCTGTGACTCTGGGCAAGTCACTTAACCCTGTTAGCCTCAGTTCTTCATCTATAAAATGACCTGGAGAAGGAAATAGCCAAGAAAATCTCAAAATCACAAAGAGTTGGACACAACTGAAAAACAACTAAATAACAAGAACTCAGTGTTCTCTGAGGTCCCTTACAAAAATGGCTCTATGATTTGATATTGAATAAGATTAGAAGGGGCAGCTAGGTGGCACAGTGGATAGAGCACCAGCCCTGAATTCAGGAGGACCTGAGTTCAAAGCTGATCTCAGACCCTTGACACTTACTAGCTGTGTGACCCTGGGCAAGTCACTTAACCCCAATTGCCTCACAAAAAAAAATGAATAAGATTAGGATATCTATAGCCTTCAGCTCCAATTATACCCTTGGTTTTCTTTATGTGTGTGTGTGTGTTCCAGAAGGTATTGCTGAAAAGAAATTCTTCATTTGGATTTTCAACCTGATTAACAAGTCAAAACTCAGGACAAAAAGAATTAAAAGAGTTTGTTAACAACAAAGGTAGCAACATGTTGACATGTTGATCATTGAAGATCAGCAATGGCTTCAAGGTGGGGCTAGCTTTTATAAGTAACTTTAAGACAATTCAGATAGGTCTACCTCAGCAGAAGAGTTTGAGCCATGCAGCTCAGTTCCTTTCTAAGGTAGCAAGAATATGACAATTTGCAGGTCAAAATACATGTCAAAATCAGGCAATGAAAAAAGCTGCATATTTGTTATCTCCTTCTTCATCAGAACTTCCCCCAACACTGATTAATAAAGCTGGGTTGGTCACTGAGTCAACATAGCTTTCAACATAATCACCCAAGCAGCATCCTTTTGGGCCAAGGTCAGTCAGATCTCTTTTCTTAGGGGCCTGTTCTGTACTCCACCATGAGGACATAGAAGTGGCATTTAGAATCCAAGGCTTTCCTTGAGTCATTAGGAGATTAAGGAAGCCCTAGAATAAAACTTCTTTCACAAGGGAGGCTTGATATTGACAGTGGTTTTAAAGTTAAACCTGGGTTCAAGTTCAGGCTCTTAAATGAACTGTGTGACTACTGACAAGGCTCTTAACTTTGACCCCCATTATCTTCACTTGTAAATCAGCTACCTAAGGAAGAGAGAAGCACCAAGGCTCTTAATAAGATATGTGGTTTTAGTCCTTCCACTGAGAAAGTTTAAAAGGACTTGTACTCATTTCTAGGTACAACCATACAAAGGAAGGATTTGAGTATCATTTGAGTTCAGCGTCTAGGAAATTGGGAGATGCAGCCTTCTCCACAGCTGCTGCAGGACTCATGGGGAAGATTGTCCTGTCGTTCAATTGTCAGAGGCTGAGTGAGTGAAAGAGTGAAATGGGAAGTCATAGGAGTCACACGATAAAAAATAAGGTACCATAGAGAATGTGGGCTTGGAAACATTTGGCATGGTTGGGACCAAGAATAGCTAAAATCCACTGCCCTCTTATTTTCTCAGCACTGTAGCAGTGGTATAGTGGAAAGAACCCTAGATTTGTAGTCAGAAGATCCAAATTCAAATCTTAGCTTTATTGCCTGGGAAATTCAATTAATTTATACTGTAAGGGCCACATTTAGTATGGGAAGAGTTAATTGGGCGGCTTGCCTTAATATTGGGGCAAGAAAAGAAACAGCCTCTTTCAGAAACAAAACAGGTTTATTAATGGGAACAAATTTAAGACCCAAGTGAGGTTAATAGAGCTAGGGACAATGAGAAAGAATCTCAATCTCTGGGGTAAAAAGGCCCCAGGCACCCCGAACTTGCCTGCAGCCCAGCTAGCTCCAAAGAGCTAGCTTTGCCTCGAAAACACAAACTCACCACCACCCGAAATCTGCAGCTCCAAGGAGAATTAGTTGCGCAGTCTCTTCTGTTTTTGTCTGATGGTCAAACACCAACAGCTCCTCTAATTGCCTCTACCTACTTCCTTCCTCGTTTCTCTCAGAAAACTCTCCTCAGAAAAACTCCCCTCTCCCTCTTCCTCTAACTGCCTCTAACAGTCTCTCCCAGAGGAAGGGGCGGTTCTTAGCCATTCTGAGTCTCCAATTGGCTCAGCACACCCACATAGGCTGTCCCCATTATAATCTGGCCAGGCCCATGTTGGCATGGGGGAGCTATTAGGGGAGGCTAAGTTACTTAATTTGATACTTTGATTCAATAAATATTCCCTGTGGTCAGAGTTCCTCTTGTTTGTTCAATTATCTCCCAAAGTACACACTCTTCTTCTCTTAGGCTTTTAAGCTTAAATTTTTTCAGTCTGACCATAATGAAGCAAAGATAGGGTTATGAAAACCCCAAATCACAATTAATTCCTTACAATTATAGGGACTGAAATTTAATATATGGAAAGTTAATTGAGTGACTTGCCAAAATATTGGGGTCCCAGAAATAATGAGGGACCTTTAGATTCAAAGCTGCCTCCCCTCTGAACTGCCCTTTTAGATATTTCTTCGAGGCCAATAAGAAAGGAGCCTTACAGCTTCTTTTCCAGAAAAAGATCAGATTTTATTACTTGGGAATTAATTAAACAACAAAGGTGAAATTAATAAAAATCAAAGATTTTTATTAGGGATAGGGATAGGAAAGAAAGAAATACAGATAAATTCTCTTAACTCTAAACTAAGTCTATGCAATCCCCAGATCATTTCCAATTAACCTAATTCAAAGGAATTTGTGTTCACTCACCATACCTGAGACATCTGCAGTTGCTCATGCCACTGGAAAGGAGAGAGAGAGAGAGAGAGAGAGAGAGAGAGAGAGAGAGAGAGAGAGAGAGAGAGAGAGAGAGAGAGAGAGAGAGAGAGAGAGAGAGAGAGAGCGCGAGCAAGCAAGCTAGCTAGTGTTCTGGAAGTGCCTCAGCCTCCCTTCAGGGAGTATTCAATTTTCCTCCCCCAAAAGGGGAGGTCCTTCAAAAACTGCCTATGGAGAGTTCTCCTTCTGACCTCAGTAGTATACGTAACTTCAGGGTGGGCCAGGTGTGGCCCCTCCCAAATGAGTCAGCTAAATTTCAATAATTTTTACCACAAATAATTTTTACCACACAATACAAAGATGTAAGAGGGTAAAATTTCAGCAAAGCTGAGGAGGGGCTAAAGGAGACATTTAAATATAAAGGAGGAAAGGCCTTCAAATAGAAAATAGATACTTCCCCTTACTAGAGATCTTAGTCTTGAATAGCTCAATTGCATATGAACAGGCTAGAAAGATAATTAATTCAGGCCTACATTAATGTAGACCACAGTCTGAGCTACTTTGGCCATATATATTCTTTACATATGTGCCTCACTACTATAGTATTTTAAGTTCTTGTTCACTCTTCCCTTCCATAGAATCTGTGTATTTGTGGGAGTTTGCCTGGTATTAGGGGAAAAGGTTAACTACCGTTCTAGCTATACTGTTTGAGCCTTTGTTAAAGAGTAGTCTTCTGGCTGATTGTCAAGGGGAAGCACACTGGTGGGTGCTCTTGAGGAAGATAGTATCCATCTCTATGGGGATTCCACCTGCCAGCGCCATTGTGAGTTAGGAGAATGAACCAGAGGGAGGATATCATGGATCTTTGAGATCCGTTTGATTCTAAGACTGTGATGATAACCAGGACATAGAAAGATTGTGAGGAAAAGTGCTTAATTCACCTTAAAGCAGTCAGACACCAAGAGATGCATAGATTGATTTCAAGAGGTCTGTGAACTTTGTTGGAAAAAAATACATCTTTTTCACCAAACTTGAAATGAAATTTAGAATTTGCTTCCATTTAAAAAAATATTTTTGAGGAGTCCATAAGAGTCACCAAAATTATGTCCATGACACGCAAAAAAGATAGGGAATCCCTGATGAAAGCTATGAATATTTTGTTACTATCATAGGAAACAATTAATGGTAAATAGCTTTTCCTTGCTCTGATTCTAGATACTGCCACTCTAACAAGCCCCAGCTGCCTTTCCTAGAATACAGAAATACAACAAGGACAAGGGCTTGACATAATTGC
The DNA here is from genome assembly GCF_019393635.1 of Dromiciops gliroides. NCBI lineage: Eukaryota > Metazoa > Chordata > Mammalia > Microbiotheria > Microbiotheriidae > Dromiciops > Dromiciops gliroides. Next base: position 228,525,520 of record NC_057864.1, read on the forward strand.
TCTTAGTCCTCAACTACAGAACAGACTTGGTAGCATCATTAACTAGCTGGGGGCAGGCTTGATTATTGTTCACTTCATTAGATGCTCTAGTTGGCAACATCGTTTAAAGTCATTCTCTCTCATTTCACTCACTCAGCTTGAAATCAATTTGTAGCCTGCCGATCCCTTTACTTTCTTCTACCTGCCAGGGCTATTTTCTGCATAGTAGGTGAAAGAGTCATGACTTATGGGTCAGGCTGGCACAAATCACCTGTACAGCCAGTCAAGCTAAGTATCTGAGACTTTGTTCCACTTAGATGAGAAGCTTCACCTGAGAATGTTGGTTTTCCAAGCCTTGGGGAAGCTTACATTGTTTCTTTGAGGAACTGTAATTGGTGCATAAACCTGATGCTGCTGAAATTCTGAGGAACCATACCATGGAAGGGCGATCTTTAGTTCTATGTGATCAATTAAATAAGTCCATATACCTACCAATTCTCCTAGGTCAGATGGTGCTAACCAAGGGCAAGGAACATCCTTATATGTTGTTTTTAATCGCCTTCCTTCTTCACTTTCTGCCCTACAATGCTTTGATTGTGTTGTTATGAAGTAAGCAAAATCTGTTGTTCTTTTCAAAAAAATCTTGTTGAGGTTTTATTTTTTCCCAATTACATGTAAAAACAATTTTTTTTTGGTGAGGCAATTGGGGTTAAGTGACTTGCCCAGGGGTCACACAGCTAGTAAGTGTCAAGTGTCTGAGCCCAGGTTTGAACTCAGGTCCTCCTGAATCCAGGGCCAGTGCTCTATCCACTGTGCCACCTAGCTGCCCCCAAAACAATTTTTAATCTTCATTTGTTTTTACAATTTTGAGTTCCAGATTCTCTCCCACTCTCCTTCCCCTCACTCCTCATTGAGAAAGCAAGCAATTTGGTAAAGCTTATACATGTTACTATATGTTATTGTTGTGTTATTCAGTCATGTCTGACTCTACATGATCCCATGGACTTTTTTCCATAGTGTTTTCTTGGCAAAGATACTGCAGTGGTTTGCCATTTCTTTCTCCATTGTGTTCCTACCATACAATGAGGAACTAAGGCAAATAGGTATTATGTGACTTGCCCAGGGTCTCATACAGCTAGCAAGTATCTGAATCCAGATTTGAACTCACATCTTGACTTGGGTAGCTATGTTGTTCAGTGAATAGAGTACAGGGCCTGGAGTCAGGAAGACTTCTTTGTGACTTCAAATCTGTCTTCAGCCCTTTTAGCTGTGTGACCCTGGGCAAGTCACTTAACCCTCTTTGCCTCAGTTTCTCATTTGTAAAATAGGGACACTTTGGAGAAGAAAATGGCAAACAACTCCAGCGTCTTTTCCAAGAAAACTCCAAACAAGGTTACAAGAAGCTGGACACGACTGAAAAAACGACTGAGCAATGTTCAGGGGCAGCTAGGTGGCACAACAGAGCGCCAGTTAGGAAGACTCATCTTCATGAATTCAAATTCCAGCCTCAGATACTTATTAGCTGTGTGACCCTGGGCAAGTCGCTTAACCCTGTTTGCCTCAGCTGTAAAATGAGCTAGAGAAGCGACTGGCAAACTCCAAATAGGGTGACACGGACACTATTGAAATGACTCTGGGTGCAGTGCTCTATCAATTGTACCACACAGCTGACCCCTGTAAAAATATAAAGCACTACATAAATATGAACTATTGGTAGAACAATATTAACAAGTGGTATACTTGGAATCAGAGGACCTGAGTTTGAATTTCATCTCTTCCACTTATTCTTCCTAACTTCTAAATTCTTTTATTGCTCTGTTCCTCACTTTCCACATCTGTCAAATGAGGAGGTTGAATCTTTAAAGTCTCTTCCAGGTCTAAATTCTAGATCATTAAAGAAGTGAGGTCCAGTAGCAGACTGGTAGTCAGATGACCTGGGCTTGAATTGCAGTTCTGCTACTTACTAGCTTTATATTGTTCTTGTTGTTGTTCAGTTGTGACCCTATGGACCATAGTGCACTAGGCCCTTCTGACTTCCATTCTTTCTTGAAGACTGTCCAAGTTCATATTTGTTGTTTCCATGATACTATCTATTCATCTCATCTTCTGTTGTCCCCTTTTCCTTTTGCCTTCAGTCTTTCCCAACATCGGGGTCCTTTCCAATGAGTTCATCTTCTCATTATGTGACCCAAGTATTTAAGCTTCAGCTTCAATATTTGACCTTCCAGTGAATTTTTTGAACATAAGCTTTACAAACATAGGAAAATCACTTAGCTTCCATTGGCTTAGTGTTTTCATTTAAAAATGAGGGATTTTAATGAGATGATCTCTAAGAGGTCTCTACTGGCCAGCAGTAGGCAGAATAGAGATGGAAAGCCTAGAAATTCACAAAAGTGTAGAAAGAGACAGAGACAGAGAGACAGACACACAGAGAGACAGAGACTGAGACTAACTCTGTTGCCATGCTCCTAGCTAGCTCTGTGTTACTAAGTATGGATGTGTTCCTATTTTGCCTTTGTAAAGCTACACAATCTTTTTCATCTTCACCTTAATGGTTTGTTTTTCTCATTAGGATCTTACAGGTGGAACATTTGAAGAAAACTTGGAGTCACTGAATCTGCAGGAAGGCCTAGATTATCTTCATTTCAGTTGACAAGGGGCTCTAGAAAATGGAATTGGTCCCACACAGAGCCATTACTTTACCTGGATTATCATGGAAATAATGGCATTTTGGAACTACCTCACACGTGTAATTTTAGAAGACACAATCTGAATGACAAATCAGCTTCACCCATTCCTCTCTATGGCTGCAAATGGAGAGGGCTGGAATAAAAGGTGCACTAAAATGTTCTTCAGAAGGTGAGGCAGCCACTGCATACTGTGAAGGCATTAATAAAGGTTGAACTAAAATATAACCAGTTCACAACCCATTTTATTTTTCAAAAAATAAGAAAAATAAAATAGCATAATGCATAGAGCATTGGATGTGGAGTCAGGAGGCCTGGATTCAGATTCACCTTGAGACTTGTGCTTACTGTGTGTGATACTGGTGAAGGTCATGTAATTTCTTAGGACTTCAGTTTCCTCATATGTAAAATGAAGATGATAATAATTGCATGGGGGCAGCTAGGTGGCACAGTGGATAAAGCACTGGCCCTGGCTTCAGGAGAACCTGGGTTCAAATCCAGCCTCAGACACTTGACACTTACTAGCTGTGTGACTTTGGGCAAGTCACTTAACCCTCATTGCCTTGCCGAAAAAAAAATAATAATAATTGCATGGCCTACTTCACACACTTGCTAGGAATTATTAAAAAAACATTTTAACAGAAAAAAGTCCTTGAAGAGTAATGAATAAAAGAGTTGGAATTTGAAGAGGTTTCTCATACAGGTACAGCTTAGATAAATTGGCCTCTTGAGGTCCCTTTCCAACTCTGATTTTGTGATTCTGTAATTCTTCAGGTATGAGGGTATTGACTCTACGGAAGTACAAAAGAATGGAGATACTTCCTCTAGCCTGGACTGAAGCTTCAGAGTGATCTCTTCATAGGAGTCAGTTTCTAGAAAGTGGACCCCTGGGGAAGGCAACAAGTGTCATTTGCTGGAGAGTTGGCAGAACTGCAGAAGTTAACTGCTGTAGGAGGTGGAGCTGAGTAAACTGAGATGGTACACTGAGACTTAAGGACAGTGAGGAGTTACCTCATCCTATTTGACACCTACCATAATCTCAGAGTAGAAAGTAACAGAAATGACCAAATGACACCAGACAAAAGCTGTAAAAGAAAGAAGCAAGCACAGACAAAGAGACCCAGAGACTAGCATGAAGAAACAAACCACCAAACTTTTGCTGGCACCCTTCACAGGGTCAATGCATAGAAACTATAGGTTTCTTAAAGAATGGTAGTTAACTAGGTGGGTGTTTGGGGGATGAAATCCCTTGAGGTGTATAATAGAAAGAGCTCTTGACTTGAAACCAGAATAATAATAGACAGGGCTGATCCACAGAGGAGGTCATCCAAATTTTCTAAAACTGAACAAAATATTTTGAAGTGGCAGGTTGTAATAGGAGCCATTCTTAACCCTTCCCACCATGTGTATTAAGCTAGTTTTTCTTTAAAAGGTATTGGGACAGTCTTCAAAATTTGGGTAGATCCGGGGACTAAGGACTCAGACGTTTAACATCATTTTATCACCTAAGCATAAAGCAGCCACAAACCTAAACTATCAGGACATTGGCCAGGGTCAAGCCAAACCCAAAAAATACAGGTGTAAAGGAAGAGCAAGCTGATTCCAGTGTTGGTTTTTGACACCAAGAAGCACCAAGGACTTCTTCCAATTTGACCCATCAGGGTGGCCTGGCTTCTCTTCCTAGAGAAAGCTGAAGGGGGTTGGAGGAAAGAAATGATGAAATCCAGAGTGCAACCAGGTAAGAAATAAAGAGATGGCTTTTCTGGTTCCTTATATGGAGGTTCTTGGGAAGAACCAGCCTATCAGAGGGAGGGGTCACAAGGGCAGAGGGCACCTCTGAAATGTGAATTCCAGGGTTGAAATGATCTTTCAGGACAAAGAAGTTTCTGTGACATGGTAAAGAAGTCCCAGATATGGCCTTGTGAGAAATGAAGAGATGGCTGGCTTGGGCACCCTCCTTAGAGTATCTGAGTGGGAGGGGCAGCAAGAGCAGAGAATAGATTTCTAGGGCTAGTTATTTTGTGACATGGTAGAGAAGTCTGGAGTACAGCTTGTTGAGAAATGGAATAGATTATTGAATTGAATCATGTCTCTTGGCTGAGAGTAAAGGATTGGTTTGTTTTCCCCTAAGGATGACAGATCAGTACCATCACTGTTGGCACATTTGATTTCTGGGTAGCTAGGTGACATAGTAGATAGAGTTTTAGGTCTGGAATCAGTAAGACTTCTTTGTGCGTTCAAATCAGGTCTCAGACACTAGATGTGCCACTTAACCCTGTTTACCTCACTTTCCTCATCTGTAAAATGAGTTGGGGAAGGAAATAGCAAACCACTCCAGTATCCTTGCCAAGAAAAATCCAAAAAAGTGAGACACAATCCAACATTTGATTTACTATATACTGTGATTAACCCAATGTCATGCAGAACATGGACAAAACTCCATCAACGCTCTCCTATATTAGATTTATGTAAACATCATAACCTGCATGCCCATAGAACTATTTAAAAAAACCCAAACCTTTAAATCCCTAGTACCCAGCCTTTAGTATTGTAACGATTGGAATGACACCACCTGCTGGAGACTTACTGTAGAAGAGTTCCGCCCATGAAGCGAAGGTCTTTGAGGGCAAGACCAGGAGTCTTTTCTTTGGCGTCAGGAAGTGACGCGGGCTAGTGGGAGGAGGAAGGAAGAGACTGGCGCTCGGTCTCACGCTCTTTCCTTTGGACTCTGGTGGAGAGCGGAGCTAGAAATGTGCTCTCCCTTTAATAGATAGGAATCTAGGCCTTTATCTCTCTTTACCAAATTCTTATTCTCCTTAATAAATGCTTAAAAGTCTAACTCTTGCTAAAGCTTATAATTTATTGGCAACCACTCATTAGATATTTTAGATAGTTTAGCTAGAATTTTAGACCTTAACAGTATGTGCTTAATAAATACATTTTGATTTAAATTTCCTAAGGGATTCTGGGATTTATCTGTTTACTTATTTTGAATCAGGTCCTGAATACCTTGTCTTTTTTTTTTTTTTTTTTCCCTGAAAGCCAGTTGTCCCTTTGGATTTATTTCTGGCCTCAACTGGAAAGCAGGATTTTCCCTATCTGTTTTGTAAACCTGCCTACATGACAAAAAAAATCCACCTCTGGAGGAGCAATTCAGATGGGAAGGAGGGTTTTTGTTTCAGTTCTGCCTTAAGTCACTTGAACAAATACTTACTGAGCACCTAGTATTATCAAAGCACTGACCACATAAACAAAGTGGTATACCATCTTTCTTTGTTACCTCATCTGTCCAAGTCTTACAACTCCAGTGTTGTAAATCTCACAGCTCTTTGCAAATTCTTCTCTGATGTGTGAACCTACTCTAGAACATCTCTTAGAAGACATTTATTCAGTCTTTGATAAAACATCTTCAGTAATAGGACAATAATTGTCTTAAGACAATCCAGTCCATTTTTTAGCAACTTTGTTATTAAGTTCTTCTAATGAACTAAAATCTGTTTCTTTGTAATATTTCATTGGTTTGAACTTTGCCCTCTGTGGTTAATCATGTGTTTGAATCAGATGAGATAATATTTGCAGGGAAAGTGCTCTGCTTAAAAATTCTATACAAATATAAGATATTACTAAGTGAAAATATTTACCTTTTTCATTTGGAAATGAAGTGCTTTGTGACACTACTTGTGTTGGAATTAAGATAAAGATTTCCAGTAAGTTTTTGAGGTTACTTATGTCATCCACTCCTCAGGATTGGACAGGACTACAGGAGTATCATCCCCATTACTTGCACATGAGGTTCTTTTGGTAGTTTGTGACCTTTAGTGCATCAGTGAAAAAAAGGAAATGTGCCTTCCAGAAAATGTAGTTCTCTGCAAACTGCTCTCCTGAGTATTTCAGGAAAAGCCTCAGAGCTTACTGACTTTGGGCCATTTCTTTCTAGGTGGCAGGAAGGGGAAAGTCTAAAGTTGGTGAATTCTCTAGTTTATAAATGAGAAAGCAGTTCACCAACTCCTCAACTTCTGGGAAGGGCTTGAACTTCAAAGGGCATGGTGATTAAGGAAGCTTATTCTCCATCTAAGAAAAGCAAAGGCAAAACACTAATTCATGCTTTTCATTTGCTAAATATAAACATTTATAACCTTACTAGGAACCTGGAAACAGAGCCATACAAAAGACTAAGTGGGTGCTGCATAGGACACAACACTTGGGAGGGCAGAGACTTGAGGGATACATGTTACAAATGTGCACATATTTAACTTTATAAAATTCTGCTCTCCATGGCCTTTTGTTATCTATTTTGTCATGTCATGTTGTGTGTTGATGTGAAGGCTCAAGGTGTTGTTAGAACACAGGAAGTAGATTCTCAGGCGTGGGCAGAGGGCTGGGGAGATCTGAGGGCCACAATTTTCAAAATACCCAGAACATATGAATATCTTGTCTCAGTATTGCTGAGAGGCCATAAGGCTTCTGCTAAAATGATTAAACAGCAACAAGTCTTTCCCAGACTGCACTCAGGACCTATCTCCTTAAAGAAAAGTACATATCGAACCTGGGTACCCACCTTTCATGGGGTCTTTTTAATAGGTGGTAGGTTTCACATTCTTTCACATCCTTCCCCAAGAAATGGCATTTCATTAAATAATATTCAAATTGTGGTCACCAAGAATCTTCTAGGTGATCCATAGCTATCTTTTTTAATTTAATTTTTTTTTGGGGGGGGGCGGTAAGGCAATTGGGGTTAAGTGACTTGCCCAGGGTCACACAGCTAGTAAGTGTCTGAGGCTGGGTTTGAACTCAGGTCCTCCTGAATCCAAGGCTGGTGCCTTATCCACTGTGCCACCTAGCTGCCCCTATCCATAGCTATCTTAAAGTATTAGTATTTATAATATGATAGTGTGGGAAAATCAGCTATTGTACTGTCAGTGCAGGGGACTCCTATTTTAAAACCTTGTTTTTAACCTTGAATACACGTGGTAGGCAGTTGTCAGATGTCAGTTGTCACTAACCCTATTTCCTTATTTGTATCATGGACCAATCCTAAGTATTCACTTAGGGAGGAGCTGAGGCATGATTGTGTGATCCAATCAAAATATGGAAGATGCTTACTCCTGTCTACAAAAGTATGACACAGCTACAATTGGTCCCTGTTCACCAACATATGTTGCCTTGGCATATTAATAAATTCCTTTTGTTTTCCCAAGTTTGCCTAAATTGATAAAGGCAAGGCTCTTACCTAGGTGTCTTGTAACAATCTGGTGAGCCAGCCAGGAGACTTTTGGTGTGTCCCTCACCTGCATGACTATCACAGAAAGTCTACATGGGCTTCATAGCTGGAACTCAGACTTTTCTTTGATTATGGGTCAGAATTGTCTCCCCTAGTGGTCAGTCAGTCATAAAGTGTTTAGAGAATTGAACTCCTCAGACTCAGGAAGGCTAAGAAAAAAAATCCCAATCCAAAATTCTATTTTTCTCCCTCTAATTTGGGCACAAATAGAAATTTCATGTGTGGAGAGGCAGGTGAGTCAGGACTTTACCTTACAACTTAGGTTGCCCAGGAACAAAAAGGAAAATGGGATACTAATAACGGGATAATGGGGTTGGCACAGAGTAAGCCTCCTGCCCCATTAGACAAGCTATTAAAAGCTTGAGATAAGGAAAAACTGCCAGGAAATCTGGGAATGTCCAAGTCTTGTTCCCAAGACAAGCGGTAAAGTTCAATTTGGATAATTGTGGAAACAAATTTGGCCAGATAAATATGGGGCCTTTGCTTACTGCCAGTTGTGCATACCAAAAACTAGACTCAAAGAACTAGAACCAAGGGGATAGGATATGTGTGGGAAAATATGGGCCTCCCTCAAAAGCTGATTGAAATTGTCTGGGGAACAATTAATGTCTGGGAGGTGAATTTCAGCTGGGAGAAGGGTGCTTACTAATGGCTCCTTTCATCCCCCCCTCCCCAGCAATCAGGATGAGAGAGACCCAAGGCTGGTCACTGGGGGAGGAGTTTAGAGGGCTGCCCCTTTGACTATACTGCATTCCAGTTGGCTAGCATTTGGCACCACTGTCTTGGCTGACAGACTGTAACTGAGGAAGAAGGGAGGGGCCAGCCAGGTTAAGAGATAAAAGGGCTCCCGAGTCCCACAATCACTGACATTTCCATTCGTGAATGAATGTAAATAAAGACTTTTGATACTTCTCCAACACTGAGTCCCAGAAATTTTTAAATGGAGTTTCTCACAATGTGGAATGGATCATGGGGCTTGTTTTAACCTTGTTTTACCTTCTGGGAACAGTCTTAGCCAGCCTTAAATCCAGTTAGGACTAACCTCATCTTCCAGTGGTATTGGTAATAAGGGTGGAGCCAAAGGGACACTAATCGCACCTCTTGAACTGTCTACCATTTAGGACTGTCTTACCTTATATGTAAATTGTTTTATATATGTCTATAAAAGCAGCTCCCAGTTTGAGTTCAATTGAGTGGGCAGCACTCCAACCCCAAGATGCTTTGGTGTGCTAAATAAACTCCTTTTGTTTTATTTCATGAGTTTCCTTTAATTGACCAAGTGAGGCCCAAACCAGGATTTTCTTTCAACATTTATTTTATTAGTTTACTAACTGTAGTAAGCCTGGGCAAGAATCCCTCCACCCCCTTTTAGCTCTCACTCTGGGAACAGTAATCAATACAACAACCATTGCTTAAGGAAGGATCATCAGTTACTCAATTCACTATTCCAGTTTCTTCAGTCTTCCCTAAACACCATGTCTCTCTCTACTTAAATATAAACTCCTTGAAGGCAGGGACTATCTTTTGTATTTGTATCCCCTGTACTGAGCCTGGCACGCAGTAAGCACTTAAATGCTATTTCAATCATTCCTTTCTTCCTTTATTCATTCAGGAGAGAGGGATCAAAAATGTACCTCCTCAAAAAGAAGCTGGAAATTTGGAAAAAGTTTCCTTTTCTCTTCTCTTTTGTTCCCCACATACATCATGAATGACAAACATCAACGCAAGCATGATTTAATAGGAGTCCTACTTGGTACTCAGTATATGGAAAACATTAATTAACACTGTCAATTCACCTGAACTCAGTGAAGTGACCAAAGGGATAAACTGCCATCTTGTGGTTACAGACACTGAATTTCAACAGTTGAAGGATAAACAGGACAGACGCAGTGCCTAAATGTAGAGAGAGAGACACCACTGGCATTTGTTAGGAGATTTGTTGGGGTGTTTGATTTGACGGTGTGATATTAAATTATGTTCCTTTTAGCTTCAAAGAATCTGGAACAATAACATTGTTTCTCCTGCTGCAAAAACAGGTCTGCTCTCAAGGGCTTCAGTCCAAAGGAATGTGGCTTCAGTGAGCTGGTAGCTGCAGAAAGGACAAAAGGATAGAGGTCAGAATTGCAGAATCTTAAGGGTGAAAGGTACACCTCAGGCCATCTAATTCAACCAGTATTTTGAACACAAATCTTCTCTATGATGTAGCCAAAAAAAAAATTAAAAGGTCATTTAACCTTTGAAGACCTACCCATTATCTCCCAGGTCAGGTCACTACACTTTAATAGTCAATAAGATTTGCCTTATGTCAAGTCTAAATCTGTCTTCAGATTTACATTCACTTTAAAAAATAATCTGATGCTCTTATTGGAATGCAGGTCCAGTGAGTCAACAATATGATGACAGTCAGTGGAAGGGGGAGAGAGGTAAAAGGGTGAGGAGGGAAATAAAATATTGGTAATATATGAGAAAGGATAAAAAAATCAAAAGCCCAATAGAGGAAGGCAGAGTATATGGCCAGCTCCCAAGTAGATAAGCCAACAAAGACCCATAATAGCAGAAAAGTAAGTAAAAATTCCAAGGGTCCAGCACACAATTAACGAGTGTTATAATATTAAGGAAAATGAAAATTCTCAATGAAAAAGAAAATTCCCACAGAATTCTACAAAATATGGAAAAAGAGAAACTACAAGGTGGTTCAAGAGAAAAAAAACAATTAAAAGAAGATAATAGGAATAAAACTAGGTCAGAAATCAGAGTGAGTAACTATTAATCAATGGTATGAAAAATAAAAAACATTATAGAGAATCTATCCGAAGAAATATAGGCTCTGATAAGAATGACAGATTTAGAACACAAAAACAGAACAAACAAAAAAATGCAGCAAAAGAAAAGCAAAAAGGGGGCAGCTAGTTGGCACAGTAGATAAAGCACAGGCCCTGGATTCAGGAGGACCTGAGTTCAGATCTGTCCTCAGACACTTGACACTTACTAGCTGTGTGACCCTGGGCAAGTCACTTAACCCCAATTACCTCACCAAAAAGAAAAGAAAAGAATATAGGCCACAAAGTACTAACTGAATGAATCCATGACTTATCACCAGAAAAAATACTCCTGCTTAAAACTCCTTAAAAAAGAAGCATACAGTGGTTAAGTTTTTTTTTTTTTAAACAAATTCAGTCTGGAGAAAGGAAGCAAAGAAGGATTTATTATGCTAGGTACTATACTAAGGACTTTACAAATATTATCCTTACAACAACCCTGGGAGGTATTAGTCACATTTTGCAAATGGGGAAACTGAGGCAGACAAGAGTTAAGTGACTTGCTCAGAGTCACAGCTCAGGTTATTCTGAGTATAATCACAGAACTCTATCCACTGTACCACATAATTGCTTCTAACAAGTAACAAATTTTGGAATCAGTCAGGACAAAGACCTAGGAAGTAAAGCCAATTCCATTAAACTGGGATGTCAATGCAGTTATGATAAATAAAAGAATGGAACTCCATATTCCAAAAAGCAAAGGAGTTAAAATTGCTACTCAAAATCATATTTCTTGTAAAGTTGGGCCTAATCATCAACAACAACAAAATTCAACAACAAAAAAAATCTAAGATATTCCTAAAAAAAAAAACCTAGGAGGGAGAAGAATATTCAACTTATAAACACTCTAAATAAGAGAAACACAAGAAAGGTTGATGGATAAAATTATTTTAAAAAAGACTAAGGTGGCTCAGTGGATAAAGCACCGGCCCTGGATTCAGGAGTACCTGAGTTCAAATCTGGCATCAGACACTTGATACTTACTAGCTGTGTGACCCTGGGCAAGTCACTTAACCCCCATTGCCCTGAAAAAAAAAACAAACAAAAAAACCCCACCACAACAAAAAAAAAGACTAAATACTAAATACAGGGTAAAAGAAAGACAAAATACCAAAAAATAAAAAGGACCTGGAGTGGCTAAAGATTTAATCAGAACTGGGGGTGGAGCCAAGATGACAGAGGAAAGGCAGTGAGCTCCTGAACTCATGACACAGTCGCTCCAAAAAACATCCAAATAATGCCATAGGAAAAGGCCCAGAGCAGCGAAACTCACAGAAGAATGTGATGAAATCATCTTCTAAAAGAACTTGGAAGGTCAGAAGGAGGGAGGTGCTGTGCTGATACAGGAGTCAGGCCCAAACCCACAGTCACCCCGACACAGATCCAGTCTCAGGAAGTCCTCACCAGAGAAGGAGACCCCCAGAGCCTCTGAATCAGCTGAAGCACCAGTGTCATCTGGAACTAAGCTCACAGTCTGGTGAGTGGGCTGAGCCTTGGGCAGGGGAGAGACTACAGGGGTCTATGCTGGTGCTAAGGCAGAACTTGGATTTTACACCCCTACTGAGAACCAGGTGGTAGGCTCCAGTAGAAGTGGCCCAGGTGGGGGAGGGGCACAGGCTCATCAGAGCTAACAACCACAACACACAAAGCTGGTTGATTAGCAAGTTGGTCTGGGGTCATCTAAGGACCAGGGAACAGACCAGGTGAGTGAAGAACCTGCTCCTCCTTAAAATCATACCACCTGGGACTTTTTAAGCTTGGGATACTGCAGCCTGGAAATAGTGCCCCACTTTAAGGAGCTAAAAGTCTAGTAAAAGAAAGGCAAGATGAGCAGACAGAGAAAGTTGAGGACCATAGAAAGTTTCTTCAGTAACAAGGAAGACTGAGGTGCATCCTCAGAGGAAGATGTTAACATCAGGGCCCCTATATCTAAAGCTTCCAAGAAAAATATGAATTGGTCTCAGGCCATAGAGGTGCTCAAAAAGGACTTTGAAGATAAAGTTAGAGAGGTAGAGGAAAAAATGGAAAGAGAAATGAGGGAGATGCGGGAAAGACATAAGAAAAAAGTCAAATTGGCCAAATGATAAAGGAGGTACCAAAGCTCTCTGATGAAAATAATTGCCTAAGAATGAGGATTGAGCAAATGGAAGCCCATGGCTTTATGAGAAACCAAGACACAATAAAGCAAATCCAAATGAATAAAAAAAGAGGGCAATATGAAATATCTTCTGGGAAAAACTGCTGACCTGGAAAATAGGTCCAGAAGAGATAATTTGAAAATTATTGGTCTACCTGAAAACCACGATCAAGGAAAGAGCTTAGACACCATCTTCCTAGATATTCTCAGGGAAAATTGCCCTGAAATTCTAGAAGCAGCTAAAATAGAAATTGAAAGAATCCACTGATCACCTCCAGAAAGAGATCCCAGAAGGAAAACTCCTAGGAATACTATAGCCAAATTCCAGAGCTCTCAGGTCAAGGAGAAAATATTGCAAGCTGCCAAAAAGAAAGAATTCAAGTACTGTGGAGCCCCAGTCAGGATAGCACAAGATCTAGCAGCTTCTACATTAAAGGACCAGAGGGCATGGAATATGATATTCCAGAGGGCAAAGGAACTGGGATTCCAACCAAGAATCACCTACCCAGCAAAACTCAGCATAATCTTTCAGAGGAAAAAATGGGACTTTAATGAAAAAGAAGACTTTCAGATGTTTGTGATGAGAAGACCTGAACTGAATGGCAAATTTGACTTTCAAATACAAGACCCATAAAAATACAAGAACCAAAAAAAAAAAGCAGGAAAGTTTAGAATTGGAGAGATGTAAGGAGGCCAAAATAAAGAAAAAAATGAGAGGAAAAGGGTGCTGTAAAAGAATCTTACTTGAAATAAAAGATTTTAGGGAGAAAGGAAGGAATATTTTGATCTATACACTTAGCTGGGACAAAAGTGAATGGTCAAAGAAGAAGAAACAGAAAAAGCAAAAATGAACAATTTAAGTAAATTCAAGGAACTTAGAATAAAGCAATAAATGGGAATGGGAAGGGTGTGGGAGAGACTATGGGAATAGACTAGCATCAAAGTGGTAAACAAAACTAATTGTAGGGATAAAGAGCTGACTTAAAATAGGAAGTGGATAAAATCAATACAAAATAAATATATGAAGAAAACATTAGCTTCAAAATCCTAACCATAAAATGTGAATGGATTAAAGTCAACCAGTTAATAAGTCAGCAAAATGAAAGTGAGTAACAGAATAGAGAACAAAATAAACCTAACAATTTGTTGCATAGAAGAAGCATGTTTTAAAACTGAAGACATATAGAATGAAAACATATAGAAGACATTTAGAATGAGAAACTAGGGGGAAAATTATATATTGATTGATTGCAGAAATGTAAAATTTGTAGTCAAGCAATTTTAGAAAAAGGAAAAATAAAAATTTACAACATTGAGAGAGAAGCACAGAAACTACATTATCTTTCAAGATACCTTAACCAATAAAACTCTATCAATACTTAGTATGCATGAACAAAATAGTATAACATCTAAATCCATAAAGGAAAAAATAATTAAATTGATATTTAATTGTAGGATAAAATAATTGTAACAACTTAATCATAGAAAACTAATATTCCTCACTGATAGCTAGACAAATCTAAGATAAACAAAAGAAAAAGGAAAATACAGAATTGTATGATCTACTGAAGAAGTTAGATTTGAAAGATTTAAGGCATTTTCTATGTGGAAATATTAGAGAATATACAAATTTCTTAACACAGGAAGAAGCTATCATCTTCACACAAAAAAATAACCAAAGAAATTAGAAACAAATGTAAAAAACCAAACAAATACTAAACACATTTTTTACAAATCATAATTCAATAAAAATACAGGGAATACAAACAAAAGATAAAGAAAGGGATTAATGACAGCTTGAAAAATAAACAGGTCAAAGAACAAATCATAAAAATAAAATCTTAACTGAAAACATGACAAAAATAGGGAATTAACTGAATATTCAAAATGTTAAAACTACACAATCAACAAATAAACATAAGCATAACATAGAAAATGTTGAAAATCAGAAATAAATATTTTTATATTATGTGAAAGAAGATTGCTCTCTCCATAAGCATATCAGTGAATGATGCCTGTCTTTACCTGCTCACAATTATGGTCAGCCCAGAGTAGCACTGTTCCTTTCTTGGGATTGGCTGCCATTATTTTATGTGCCTTGCCTGTACCCCTAAAAGCTATGAAACTAAAGAGACTAAAAGCTTTGAAAAGACCAGCAAAACTGTTAAATAAGCAAAAATAGAGATAAAAATCAAACTGCCAAAATAAAAAGGCGAAATTACAAAAGAGAAAAGTTGAAAAGAAATTTCAGGATCTACCATACAAAAAAAACATGTTACCAAAACAGAAGATTTAAAAGAAAAAGATTTTTAAATGCAAAAACATGAAATACTCAAATGAACAGAAAACAAATCTCAAACTGAGAAAAATTCAATCTCAGAAAATAAAATTGAATAAACCATAAAAGATCTATCAAAAGAAAAAATTCTGATACAGCTAGATTTCTATGTGAATTATTCCAAATATTTAAAGAACAATTAAAGCTTAAAAAATTATTCTAAAATGTGAAAAAACTAAACTTTTTATGACATAAATATGGTACTTATTACTAATAAATACTCATGCGAAAATTTTAAATAAAATTCTCAATATAAAATATATACAAATATATACATTGCTATATACCTATACAAATAACAATATACAAATATATAGCGATATACAGCAATATAAAAAATTTTACAAAATTGAATAAGTTAAAAAAAAAACTTTTTAAAAGAAGAAAATACAAGACATCTACTATCAAAAATAGCCACCCTAGGGAGGCACAGAGGAGTGCCTGTCCCACTCATTATAATATTCTCCACCTTGGGGAGGTACAGGGGAGGGTCTGTCCTTCTTATTATAATAATCTCCAGGAACTCCAAATTAGTATAAGCCCTCCCCTGTATCAAGGGCTACTTTTCGAGAGATACCTTTCCACTAATTTTGTTCTCTCCCTGTGGTCACCCACAGTATTGCAATAAAACTTGGGAAACTGAGTCACTAAGTCTTGTAATTCTTTCGGGATGACTCACGATCTATTTGACCCCAAATGCCATCCCACATCACCATTACAAAGTTATCCCAAGAAATACACACGTCCATGTATAAACAATATTTTAAATAAAATTATGCATAGTTTTATACTAAATTGGCTTTTTTATGAAAGCAAATATTGTGGCATGAGACTTGGAGTTACCTTGGAGACGAGCTGTGGTTTGGGTACTTGCAGAAGATCACACAGGTAGTTCCGCTGTCCTCTCACAAAGTGTAATTCAGTGTCCCTGAAAGGAGAAGTGAGAAAGAAACCAAGCCAAATGAAATATCTGAAACAAGACTACTTACTACTTAGAAATACAAACAAGTAACTCCATCCATTATTGTTTCTAATTTACTGGACACCTCCATCCCCCTTTATTATTTATATAAGAAAGTATTTTTCTTTTCAAAATCACAGGAGACAAGGAAGAAAAATATTTAGGATGTATGGTAGTGGAAGGAGAAAAGGAAGAAAAAGAAAGTTCCAAAATCCTGTTTTGTGCTAAAATTGATGCAAGCTCTTTATAACCTAATCATTCCCTACAGCAAGTGATAGTGGACTGTCTGCTTTGTATAGTCTAGTCTGGAAGATCTTAGTTCAAATTCAGTCTCAGAAATTTACTGACTGTGCCATAGTTTCCTCATCTGTAAAACGGAGATAACAATAACCTCTACTTCTCAGAGTTGTGAAGATAAAATGAGATAATGTTTGGAAAAGGCACTTTACAAATGGTAAAGTGCCATATAAATTCTAGCTATTATTTTTATTATTATTACAAGCAGATAAACATCAGTATGTCTGGTTTATGTTATAACCTCCCTCAAAGCCAGAATAGGCCTCAACACTGTTTTTTACTCACAGGACTAGCATAAAAGCATGTGCCATTTGGCTAGATGATCTCTAAGGTGCCTTTCCCAGCTTAGAAATTTCCATGATACCATGCTAACAAGATCTCTTTGATTTTCTAAATTATAGCTTCCTATGTGCAAGTTTTATTTCATTATAAAGTTCTTTATTTGGAATTTGGGAGACCTCATTCAGGACTTAATTTCTAAAATTTTGTTGTTCAAAAGACACCAAATCCAAAGTCTCTATTTCGAATTACAGAACATTTATACTAAAAGGGACCCCCTTCAATTTCCAGAGCACAAAAATAAGGCACAGAGAATAAAAATATGTGAAGTGTTTTATCAGTCACATAAGCTCCTAGGAAATCTAGATTTCCCAGCTTTAAAAGGAGGCTAACATTTTGAAAGAGTGGAAAATCCCACAGGACAGAGAACATAAGAGCACTTACAGCTAGGCATGTAAAAGAATGGCAGCCAATTCCAAGAAAAGTACAGTCAGCTACTCTGGACTGATCATAAATTGTGAGCAGGTAAAGACACACAGTGTTCACTGATATAATTATGGAGAGAGCGATCTTGCACAGAACTTGCCTGACTGGCTATAGAACATATACAATAGGGAGATGAATTTTTCCATTCTCCATTTCCTTCCCTTTCCAGGTTTTTTCACTGCCTGGCCAACTTTTTGGAGTTTTCTGTTCTTTTCAACTGTGATTACTTGTTCTCTGTACATTGATGATGGATTTGAGTTTAATGTGCCACACTGGTGTGTATGTGTTTGTGTGTGTGCAATTCTGTTCAACGTTTCTTTTTTTTTTTTCTTTTTTGTTTTGGTGGGGCAATGAGGGTTAAGTGAGTTGCCCAGGGTCACACAGTTAGTGTCAAGTGTCTGAGGCCAGATTTGAACTCAGGTACTCCTGAATCCAGGGCCGGTGCTTTATCCACTGTGCTACCTAGCTGCCCCTGTTCAGTCTTTCTTTGTCCAGTTAGGTGAAAGTGAGGTTTATGACATACCTATCCTCCCTTGTTCCAAAATTAAATAATATCCATCTAATCTAACTCTTTTATGTGATGGTGATTTCCCTCTCTTTCCTCTCCTTTCTTTCCCACTATAGTTACTTATCCCTCACATTTTTATTATCTGATACAATCAAAACAAAACTACCCCCAGGCTGTCTGTCATATTTGCCTTTATATATGACCCTTGAAGATATTAGGGTTCTGAGAAAACAACTGTTTTCTTCCTGTTACCAGGTAAAAATTTCTCCTGTAGTCCATTTCAGCTGATCAAATGTGTATACAATTTTTTTATGTATTATATTTATATGTGTATACATATTTTCTTGTCTTGTGTTTCCATTTGAAAGTGTCTACTCGGGGCAGCTAGGTGGCGCAGTGGATAGAGCACCGGCCCTGGAGTCAGGAGTACCTGAGTTCAAATCCAGCCTCACGACAGTTAACACTTACTAGCTGTGTGACCCTGGGCAAGTCACTTAACCCCAATCGCCTCACTTAAAAAAAAAAAAGTGTCTACTCGGTTCTGGTCTTTTTACCAGGAAAGACTGTATGTAAATCCTACATTATGTTAAAGATCCATTTCCCCCCATTTTGAATCTGTTTCATTTCTTCTTCTTATACTTATGGCCAATCTGGTTTGTTTTTTTTTTTTGCTTTGAGGTTCTATGCTGACTTCTTGTGGGGTCATTCTCTTTCTTTAGCTAGTCTCCCCCAAAATCCCCAATCTGCCTATTGGACATTTCAAATTAGATGTTTCAATGGCATCTCAAATGCACAAGGTCCAAAACAATTCAATATTTCTCCAAAAGCAATCCTCTTCTTAACTTTACTATTATTAAAAAGAATTCCAACATTCCTCCAATTATACCCACATTCAAAACCTCAGTGATTATCTACCTCAAAACCTGAGCTGCTTACTTCACTCACCCATATATTTAATTATTTACTATATCTTATTCTACCTTCACAGCATCTCTTATAGTGCTCCCACCCTCACTATACACACCACAACTGCCTTTATTCTGGCCCTCATTAACTGTTATCTAGACTACTACAATAGCTCTCCTCTCCCAAATCCATCCTCTATACTGATGCAAGTGATTTTCCTGAAGTCTAAATCTGACTGTGCCACTCTCCTTACTCAGTAAACTCTAAATGGTTCCCTATTGCCACTAGGATTAAATACAAACTCCTCTGAAATTTAAAGCTCTTACAACCTCATTCTTTACTATCTCTCCAAGCTTCTTGCATATTACTCCCTGCTACACATTTGATGGAATAGCCATCTTGGCACATATGCTGCTTTTCACACACAATGCTCTATGTCCCATCTCTATCTATGCCTTTGTAATGGGTATCTACCATGCCTGAAACATTCTCCATAGTTCCAAACTATGTGTTGTATTGAAGATGTAAAAGCCTCACTAAGCCCTCTAATCATTCCTTACCAGCTAATTCAATGTTACTCCAGTTCTGCTATAGAGCAAGAGCTTTTACTTCCCCAAAAGTGAATCACAATGAAAACAGAAGGTAGAGTTCTATCCATTAAAAAAACCCAGTAATATCCATAAGGAATGGGTCAAAAAATAACTAAATCTTCTAAGTATTGGTTTGGAAAAACAATTTTATCAGTTTCTCAACGACCTTGGTTGGGGAGGGGGGGAGAGAAGAATTCTAAAGCTCTTCTCTTATGTTTCAATCTTCTAGCTCCAATCCTTGCATTGTCAAGCCCTGAAAGTTCCATTTGGTGTCTCATGGAGATTTTAGAAGCTGTCCCCTTTTGGTGTCTGCTAAGTTATTTTAGAGACAGTGTGGACAAAAAGAGAAAGATTTTATTGGAACCTTTTTAATAAGATTTATATATAAGATTTTAAAAATGGCCCTTTTAGTTCATGAGTTTCCATGGAAAGAACTAATACCCTAACAGTATTTTGCCTTAGGACCACAGGAATTCATAATATGATGAATTACGCAGCCAGGTGGATCAGTGGATAGAGCACTGGGACTGCAGTCAGGAAGATCTCCTGGAGTCAGGAGTTCAAATTTGGCCTCAGATGTTTACTAGCTGTCTAACCTTGGGCAAGTCACTTAACCTCTGAATGGACATGATAATAGCACCTACTTCACAGTGTTGTTGTGAGGAGCCAATGAGAAAATGTTTGTAAAGTGCAAGTAAAGTACAATATTAGGTATTTAATAAATGTTTGTTCCCTTTCCTTTTCCCTATATGCTGTTTCTCTATCTTAGATAACAAAATATAATAAGCAGTTCTCCACCTTGTTTTGAAACCATAAGTGATTTCCCTGGAGCCTTATTTCTAATAGTGAATTAACTTACCAGGCAGTGTCACTGAGTATAGTCATAACTTCATCAAAGATAGCTGGATCAACGATATCACTGTAGGTTAACACCATTTCATATACCTGACTGGCAGTTGTCTTCCTTATCTAGGGAAGAAAATCAAGTTGACTACATTAGTAATAGACAAAGGCACTAAGCTACCTCACCATTGTAGTATATTTGATGAGATCTGTTTCTATTTCTGTGAACATAGCTAGTAATAAATAATGTACACAAATTCTACCATTGACAGTGTTCAGGTTCCTACCTTACTTAAGATAGCCATGTATACAATCACAAGTGTACATTTGTACTTACAGATGATCTAATGGAATCCTTTTCTGACTCCATCTTGTCCCCAATATGGGACATCTAATAGTCCAAACAGGCATACAAAAATGAGCTAATGGTATCCCCCTGCAACTACCATCAACAATGCCTACTTTGGGCCCTGCAGAATCCAGCCTGAATTGCACCTAGCTCCTAGGCATAGAGATAGATCAGTGTAATAATTAGCTAGGGGATGCTTGGGGGTGGAAGGGATGATGTCTTCTCATTAACTTCCCACAAGTCTCAATTCTCTAATTATCAATAACCAAGAGACATGGGGAGATAGAAACTACCCAGAAGCATGTTGTTATAAGTATGTCAGACTGGGTGTTGGTGAAAAGGCTGAAGCTGTGTATACAATTTGAGCAAGTAAAGAGGTGAGATTTTCCCCCATCAGAGCAAACAAATAGTAATTTAGAGAACAGGTATATAAGGGCTGGTATCATAGTGTCAGCAAATGTCTACATTAAAAGATCAAAGGACTTGGAATATGATATTCTGGGGGGCAAAGGAACTGGGATTACAACCAAAAATCACCCAACCATCAAAACTGATTATGATCTTTCAGGAGAAAAAATGGGAATTCAATGAAAGAGAGGACTTTCAGGCATTCTTGATGAAAAGATCTGAGCTGAATAGAAAATTTGATTTTCAAATACAAGACCCTAGAGAAGCATAAAAAGGTAAACAAGAAAAAGAAATCATAAGGGATATTAAAAGGTTAAACTATTTACATTCCTACATGAGAAGATGATACTTGTAACTCATAAGAACTTTTTCATTATTAGGGCAACAGAATGGAGTATATTTAGACAGAGGGCACAGATGTGAGTTGAATATAAAGGGATGATATTTTTAAAAAAATAAAATTAAGGGGTGAGAGGAATGCACTGAGAGAAAGGTAAAAGGAGAGGTGGAATGGGGTAAAGTATCTCACATAAAAGAAGCAAGAAAAAACTTATGGAGTGGAGGGGAAGATGAGGGATGGGGGAGTGAGTAAGCCTTACTCTTATCAGAACTGGATCAAAGAAGGAATAACATACACACTCAATTGGGTATAATAATCTATCTTACCCTGCAGGAAAGTAGGAGGGGAAAGGGATAAGGAAGGAGGAGTGAAAGAGGGGAAGGCAGACTGGGGAAGGGGATAGTCAGAAGGAGGGATAGGGTGAAAGAAGATAGAAAATAGAGTAAATATCAAGGGGAGGGAATAGGATGGAGGGAAATACAGTTTAACTGAAAAAAATTTGAAGCAAGTTTGTCTGATAGGCCTCAGTTCTCAAACACATAGAGAACTGGGTCAAAAATTTTAAAATAAGAGCCATTCTCCAACTGATAGATGATCAAAGGACATGAAGTTTTCAGATGAAATAATCAAAACTACCTATAGCCATATGAAAAAAAATGCTCTAATATACTATTGATTGGAGAGATTCAGCTCAAAACAATTCTGGGTAACTGGATAATAGGACAGCAGAGGAAAATGACAAATATTGTAGGGGATATGGTGAAAATGAGACATTAATACACTATTGGTAAAGTAGTAAACTGATTCAAACATTCTGTAGAGCAATCAAACTATGGCCAAAGGACTATAAAACCATGCATACTCTTTAACCTAGTAATACCACTACTAAGTTGGTATCCTAAAAAAGATGATAAAAAAAGTTGAATTCGAAATTGGGGAGATGCCCATCAATTGGGGAATGGCTGAACAAATTGTGGGATGAGATTATAATGGAACACTATTGTGCTGTAAGAAATGATGAGCAGGATGCTATCAGAAAAACCTAGAAAGTCATACATGAGCTGATGCAAAGTGAAATGTACTGTATATAAAATAACAGCAATATTGTAAGATAATTTGCTGTATATATTTAGTTATTTTCAGCAATACAGTGATCCAAGACGACTCTGAAGGACTTACCAAAAAAGCAGTTTATCTACAGAGAAAGAAATGATGGTATCTGAATATAGATTGAAGCATAATTTTTTTGTTAGTTCCTTTTTCTAAAGTTTTTTTTTGTCTGTTTTTTTCGTAGCCCTACTGATGTGGAAATGTTTTGCGTGACTACACATGTAAAACTTATATTGAATTGCTTGAGTTCTTAAGTGGGGGGAGAGGGAGGAAGAAAATTTGGAACACAAAGTTTTAAAAATTAATATTAAAATTTGTTTTTACATGTAATTTGGAAAAAATTCTAACTAATTTTTAAAAAATCATATTGTCAGCAAATGACATCCTGGACTTTATGCTATGAAAAGTTCACACTTACTGTAAAGTAAGATCTAGTGGAAAGATATTTATCAAATGAACATTATTCTCTTCCATGTACAGTTTAGTCATACTACCCTACTTGCTTTGTCTCAGACAAGATGTTCCATAGACCACTTCTGTGCCTTTGCACTGGCTGGAATACTTTCCCTCTGAACTTTAAACTTGTAGAGTTCCTCGCTTTTTAAAAAAGTTCACAAATCATACATCACATTCTGTATGTGTTTTATCTGCTATACAGCTTCCAGTTCCTTTCTCTCTAAAGCTACCTTCTACCTACTACATCTTTATCTTGAATGTAGAGATATATGTACATATAGTAGGAAGGCTGGTGCAGAAGCAGAGTTCCTGGCATATGATGGCTCCTCTTCATGTACAAATGAACTGAAACAAAGTGATGTGAGCAAAACCAGGAGAACATTGTACAAAGTAACAGCAATATTTAATGATGAAGAACTGTGAATAATTTGGCTAATCTTAGCAATACAATGATCTAAGACAGTCTGATAGGACTCATGATGAAAAATACAATCTGCCTCCAGAGAAAGAACTAGTCTAAATGGACTGAAGCATATTATTTTTCACTTTCTGCTTTGTTTGGGTTTTTTTTTTGTACAAAATGACTAATATGGAAATGTTTTACAAGATTGCACATGTATAACCTATATCAGGTCACTTAAAAGAATGTTGAAAAATAATGCCACAGGAAAATGCCCGGAGCAGCAAAACTCACAGAAGAATGTGCTGAAATCATCTTCTAACCAAGAACGGCTTGGAAGGTCAGAAGGAGGGAGCTACCTTGCTGATACAGGAGTTGAGCCCAACCCCACAGTCACCCTGACACAGATCCAGTCCCAGGAAGGCCTCACCAGAGAAGGAGGCCCTCAGAGCCTCTGAATCAGCTGAAGCACCAGTGACGTCTGGAACCAAGCTCACAGTCTGGTGAGAGGGCTAAGCCCTGGGCAGGGAGGAGACTACAGGGGTCTATGCTGGTGCTGAGGCAGAACTTGGGTTTTTCACCCCTGCTGGGAACCAGGAGGTAGGCTTGAGTAGCAGTGGCACAGGTGGGGAAGGGGCACAGGCTCATCGGAGCTAACAACCACAATACACAAAGCTGGTTGATTAGCCAGCTGGTCTGGGGTCATCTAAGGACCAGGAAACAGGCCTGGTGAGTGAAGAACCTGATTCCCCTTAAATCATACCACCTGAGACTTCTTAAGCTTGGGATACTGCAGCCTGGAAACAGTGCCCCACTTTAAGGAGCTAAAAGTCTAGTAAAAGAAAGGCAAGATGAGCAGACAGAGAAAGGTGAGGACCACAGAAAGTTTCTTCAGTAACAAGGAAGACCAGGGTGCACCCTCAGAGGAAGATGTCAATATCAGGGCCCCTATATCTAAAGATTCCAAGAAAAATATGAATTGGTCTCAGGCCATAGAGGTGCTCAGACAGACAGAAGCAAATCCCTTTTGAAGAGTGATAGGATGAAAGAAGATGGATGGGGAAGGGAATAGGATGGAAGGGAAACAGTTAACAATAGTAATCATGAAAAAGAGAAAAGGGGGGAAAATTGTACAAAAAATATTTATAGCAACTCTTGGTGGAGGCTAAGAATTGAGAATCAAGGGAATGTCCATCAACTGAGGAATGATGGAAGAAGATGTGCTTATATGAGTGTAGTGGAATGGTCTTGTGCTACAGGAAATGACAAACAGGATGATCCCCGAAAAACCTGGAAAGACTAATGAACATCTATGTATAGTGCAGTGAGCAGAGCTGGGAGGACATTGTGCATAGTGACAGCAGTATTGTTCAATGAGCAACTGTGAATGATTTAACTACTCTCAGCAGTGCAATGATCCAAGACAATCCCAAGGAACTAATGAGGAAGCTTACTATGCACCCCTATAGAAAGAACTGATAAAAAGAACACTTGTGGATTATACATATATAACCTGGTTGTGATCTTGTGGAGGGGGGAGGAAAGGGAGGGAGGGAGGGAGAAAAATTTGGAACTCTAAATATCATGAAAATGAATGTTGAAAACTACCCTTACATATAACTGGAAAAAATAAAATAAATGTTTGTTGCTTTAAAAAAAAAAAGAATGTTAAAATTGTTGTTACATGTAATTGTGGGGGGCAGCTAGGTGGCGCAGTGGATAAAGCACTGGCCCTGGATTCAGGAGGACCTGAGTTCAAATCCATCCTCAGACACTTGATACTGACTAGCAGTGTGACCTTGGGCAAGTCACTTAACCCTCATTGCCCTGCCCCCACCAAAACAAACAAATATGTAATTGTGGGGAAAATAAAATATTATTTAAAATTTTTTTAAAAAGAGTAAACAGCTGGGTAAAGGAGTCATCTCCACCCCCCCTTCCAAAAGCCCTGAAGAAAATAACACCTTAAAAATAAGAATAGGCCAAATGGAAAAAAAAAAAAAAAGGCACAAAAATCCAAGGAAAAGAACTCCTTAAAAATGTAGAATTGGGGGCAGCTAGGTGGCGCAATGGATGGGGCACTGGCCTTGGATTCAGGAGGACCTGAGTTCAGACCCAGCCTCAGACACTTACTAGCTGTGTGACCCTGGGCAAGTCACTTAAACCCCATTGCCCTGCAAAAAAAAAAAAAAAAAAAGTAGAATTGGCCAAATGGGAAAAGATTTTAAATAAAACACTAGCAAGGAGATTGCAGCAATATATCACAAAGATCATATACTATGAGCAGGCAAGATACCAGAAACATAGGGCTGGCAGCCCTATCAGCATTATTGACCACATCGATTACAAAAACAACACACCCCATATAATTGTCTTAATAGATACAGGAAAAGCTTTTGATAAAATACAACATTCATTCATATTAAAGAAAAACTGGAAAGCACAGGAATAAATAGGGGGAGGAAACAAGAATTCCCATTATCACCACTATTTTTTTAATATTGTACTAGATATATTAGTTATAACAATAAGAAGAAAATGAAATTGAAGGAATTAGAATAGACAATGATGAATCAAAATTATTACTCTTTGCAGATAATATAATGGTATACTTGGAGAATCCTAGAGAAGCAACTAAAAAGCTAGTTGAAATAATTAACAATGTTAGCAAAGTTGCAGGACATAAAATAAACTCATAATTCATCAGCATTTCAACGTGGTGTTTTTTAATTGGGTTTGTATTGGGTTTGTCTTGGTAGGTAGGCTCCCAAATACTTTATTTTCTCTACAGTTATTTTTAATGGAATTTCTCTTTTTGTTTCTTGCTGCTAGACTTTTTTGGTAGTAATTGCTCATGGATAGGCCAAGCTACTATAATAAAAGGACAATTCCACCTAAATTAATCGACTTATTCAGTGCCATACCAAGCAAACTACCAAAAAAATTATTTTATAGAACTAGAAAAAATAACAAAATTCATCTGGAAGAACAAAAAAGGTCAAAGATATCAAGAGAATCGGTGAATAAATGTGAAGGTGGTGTAGCCAGAGCAGATCTCAAAATGTATCATAAAGCAATAATTATCAAAACAATCTGGTACTGGCTAAGACAGTGATGGATTGGTGGGATAGTTTAGGTACACTTTATATTATAGTAAATGACCATAGTAATCTAGTATATGATGAATCCAAAGATCTAAGTTTTTGGAACAAAAACTCATTATTTGACAAAAATTCTAGGAAAACAATAAAACAATATAGCAGAGACTAGGTATAGACCAACATCTCACACTATATACCAAGATAAGGTCAAAATGGGGACATGTTTTACACATAAAGGGTGATGCCATAAGTAAATTAGGAAAGCATGGAATAGTTTACCAGCAGGTCTATGGAAAAGGGTAGAATTTAGGACCAAAAAATATAGAGAACGTTACAAAATGTAAAACAGATAATTTTGATTATATAAAATTAAAAAGTTCTTGCACAAACAAAACCAATGCAACAAATTTTTTTTTTTTTAGTGAGGCAATTGGGGTTAAGTGACTTGCCCAGGGTCACAAAGCTAGTAAGTGTTAAGTGTTTGAGGCCAGATTTGAACTCAGGTACTCCTGACTCCAGGGCCAGTGCTCTATCCACTGTGCCACCTAGCTGCCCCCAATGCAACCAAATTTTAAAGGAAAGTAGAAAACTGGGGAAAATTTTTTTTTTGCAACAAGTGTCTCTAATGAACAAATGTCTCAAATATATAGAGAACTGAGTCAAATTTATAAAAATACAAGTCATTCCCCAATTGATAAATGGTTAAAGGATATGAACATGCAGTTTTCAAAGAAAGTAAAGCTATCTATAGTCATATAAAAAATGCTCTAAATCACTACTGATCAGGGAAATGCAAATTAAAACAACTCTGAGGTCCTGCCTCACATTCATCAGACTGACTAATGTGACAAAAAAGCAAAATGATAAATGCTGGATGGGATGTAGAAAAACAGGGACCCTTAATGTACTATTGGTGGAATTGTGAACTGATCCAAACATTCTGGAGAGCAACTTGGAACTATGCCCAAAAGGCTAGAAAATTGTGCAAACCCTTTGATTCAGCAATACCCACTGCTAGGTGTATATCTGAAAGATGTACAAAAAAGGGGAAAGGACCTATTTGTATAAAACTATTTATAGCAGCTCTTTTTTCTGATGAGAAGGAACTGGAAATCAAGAGAATACCCATCAGTTGGAGAATGGCTAAGCAAGATGTGACTGTGATGGAATATTGTGCTATAAGAAATGACAAGCAGGATGACTTCAGAAAAATCTGGAAAAACTTACGTGAACTGATGTAAAGTAAAGTAAACAGAGCCAGAACATTGTACTCAGTGACAGTAATATTGTTTGATGAAGAACTGTGAATGACTTAGCTGTTCTCAGCAATACGGTGATCTAAGACAATCCCGAAAGACTCATGATGAAGCATGCTATCTGCCTCCAGAGAAAGAACTGATACTGTCTGAATACAGAATACAGCATGCTATATTTCACTTTCTTTCTTTCATTCTTTATAAAATTTGAATCTTTTTGTACAAAATGATTAATATGGAAATGTTTTACATGACTGCACAAGTTACAGTTATCCCTTCCACATCGGAACTTTCCCCATGGTTTCAATACATGGGTTGGCAGAAGAAATTAAATGAGAATTTTTAGGAGTTTTGCAGAAGCTACAGATAATACATGGAGGCCTGTACATGACAGAAAAAGTTTAGAAATTCAGAAATGTTTAAAATATGTGCATAGTATTGTATAATATCAACATATTTTATCTTTTAATACCATTCAAACGTCTTCTCTGGTACTAGGAGGACCAAAAAATTTTATGTGGATTTTTCAGATTTCAAGGGCACTTAACCCCTAACCCCTGTGATGTGGAGGTGATAAATGTATATTGGATTGCTTTCCTTCTCAGGGAGGGGAAAGGAGAGGAAGAGAGAGAGAGGATTTGGAACTAAAACCTTTTTTTAAAAGTTAGAAAAATTGTTTTAACATGTAATTGGGGGAAAAATAAAATCTAATAATAATAATTTAAAAATTTTGGGTCAGCTATATAAAATACTTGGGAGTTTACTTACCAAGACAAACCTAGCAACTATATGAACATAATTACAAAACAATTTTCACACAAATAAAGTCAGATCTAAATAATTGGAAAATATGCTTATGGGTAGGCTGAGCCAATACAACAAAAATGACAATTCTACCTAAATTAATTTACTTATTCAGTGCCATACCAATCAAACTACCCCCAAATTATCTTATTGAGCTAGAAAAATAATAATAAAATTCATTTGGAAAGAAAAAAGGGTCAAGAATATCGAGGGAGTCAACGAAAAAAATATGAAGGAAGGTGAACAAGCTCTGTATTACAAAGGAATAATCATCAAAATAATCTGGTACTGGCTAAGAAATAGAGTGGTGGATCAGCAGAATTGATTAGGTATACAATATATGACCATAATAATTTGGTATTTGATAAACTGAAAGAACCAAGCTTTGGGGACAATAAATCACTATTTGATAAAAGCTGCCAGGAAAAGTAGAAAGCAGTTTGCCAGAAACCATGTACAGACCAACATTTCACAACATATACCAAGATAAAGTGAAGCCTCTATCAATTATATATAATCTATATCAATTGTCTTCTCAATAAGAGGTAAGACACAGGGAGAAAGGGAGTGAATTTGTAATGTACAATTTTAAGAAATGAACATTAAACAATTTTACTTGTAATTTGAAAAAATGTTTTTTTTAAAAAATAAAAATTAAGAAAATTGACCTTCATTAGAAAAACAATCCCATCAGTTTTCTCAAAGAATTAAGCTTTGTAGATAAAACATTTAATTAGGAGAATTTTTTTTGAAGAAATTTTCACTTTTTAATGCTCATATTAAGTGAAACAAGAAGGAATTAGAGTCTTGAAAGATCCAGGCAACCATTCCCTGTGAAATTTACATTAATAATGACCATTTTGTACTATGTTCAAGACAGTAGCTCGTAAAAAGAGGCCTTAATCCAGAGCAGGCCCTACAGCCTATAGTGATCGCTAGGGTAGATTCTTATGAAAAAACTCAGAGAAACTACAATACTAAACACATAAACTTGTTCACTGTCTGGGCATGATAGCTTTGCTTGTAGTTACTATGTAGGGCTTGATTTGGGCAAATAAGAGTTGTGTTTCCTAAAAGAACTAACAACAAATATATATGCCACTTCCCTCCTATAGTGACTGCCTATTCAGACAAAATATATTGGAACTCAGCATCACATTAAAAAAACCATACTTAATCTTTCTTTATGTTAAAAGTGTTAAAAAATAGCAAGCACGATAATTTTTGAACTTCATTTCCTAGCATCATGTTATAGGGAGTGTGACATTCTGGGTGACTACACCAGAACCGTTCCTCTAATAGACTAAGTCAGGAGGCTGGAATTCTATATGTATCTTCACCACTAACTTGCTGTGGAAGAGTCATTTAATATCACTTGGGCAGGCTTTCTGTTTTGGGAAGAAGGGTTGTACTACATGACTTCTAAGATTCCTTTTGAATCTAATATTATTCCAACATTCTCATTTTAGACCTCAGATAAGTAATTCTTACTCTCTGGTTTTCAGTTTTCTTATGTGTAAAATGTGGAGATAAGACTTGATAATGTCTAAGATTCCTTGGAGCTCTGACAGTCTGTGGTTCTAAAATGCTACCATGAGTTGGGGATGTAATTTTGGTCAGCTAATCCTATAAAGCATTTCTTATTATGTGACTCAACTCAACAATGCTACTTTTTTTTTTTTTTGTGAGGCAAAGAGGGTTAAGTGACTTGCCCAGGGTCACACAGCTAGTAAGTGTCAAGTGTCTGGGGCCAGATTTGAACTCAGCCACCTAGCTGTCCCTACAATGCTACTTTTAAAAAGCTGTAGCTTGTTATTAAATCACTGCCATGAAAATTGACAAATTGAAAGTTAAAGAAAGAATACAGTGGCTGGTTTCATACCAAGAATATAAAGAAAAAACAACTGTGCTCAGTTATTGTTCTTGGGATTTTATTCTTGGCTTCATAATCTGTTTTTAATTCTCTTGTGAATTTCAAATCCACCATGTTCTGTTACAGCCCAGCAGGTTTTACACGTATATACTCTCTCTTGGTGGCTGCCCTAGATTTTGACTAACATGTCATAAGTCAGCATCTCCCAGAGTAGGAACATGGGGTTTAGAGCTGAAAATGGCTAGATGAGCTAGTCCAAATCTTCCTCTCCCTCATTTTACAGAAAAGAAAACTAAGAACTTGAAAGGTTGAGTGATTTGTTCATTGTTACATAGTAAGTATATAGCAAAAATGAGATTCCAATTTGGGTTTTTAAAAACAGAAATAATAGACAAGAATTATGTTTAATGTTGCCCTGTTATGAATTCTGATTTTTAAGTCAAATTCAAAAGCTGGCCCTGGTTTGTGATAAAATAATGGAATTTGCCAGATGCCCAGGGGCCCCACCCGATAATTCCTTACAGGTTATGCTAATCACATTAAGCCCCAGAACACTATAGAAGAGTTCTATAATCACTCAAAGGAATTTGGCCTGATCCAGAAGAACCAAAGAGATGAAAAATATCTACTACCTAGATTAAAATATTAATTTGCAAAAAAACCCCAAAACAAAATATTAATCAGTAAAGATTTATGTGCCAAGCACCATACTACATGCTAGGTATACAAAAAGAGGCAAAAAACATTCCCTATCTTCAAGGAACTCACAATCTAATGGAGGAGGCAAAAAGCAAATAAATATATACAAACAACCTATATATAAACAAATATATACGAATAAGCATATACAAGCACAAACACAAATAAAGATAAACGGGCATAATTAACAGAGGGAAAGCACTAGAATTAAGATGACCTGGGATAGCTTCCTGTAGAAGATGGAATTTTAGTTGGAATTTAAAGGAAACAAAAAAAGATTAAAAAATAAAGGAAAGCAAAGAAGACAGTAGGCAGAGATGAAGAGGGAGAGCACTGCACATAAGGGGGACAACCAGAGGAGCTAAGAGAGGAAGCTGGAATCAGGAGGCCAGTGTCGCTGGATTGAAGAGTACATATCAGGTAAAGTGTAAAAAAGACTGGAAAGGTAGGAAGGAACTAAGTTATGAAAGGCTCTGAATGCCAAACAGAGAATTTTTTATTTCCTCTTGGGGGCAAGAAGGAGCCAATGGAGTTTATTGGTTGGACATGTGTTTTAAGAAAATCATTCTAGGGGTAGCTAGGTGGCGCAGTGGATAGAGCACCGGCCCTGGAGTCAGGAGGACCTGAGTTCAAATCCGGTCTCAGACACTTAACACTTACTAGCTGTGTGACCCTGGGCAAGTCATTTAACCCCAATTGCCTCACTAAAAAACAAAAACAAAAAACAAAAAAAGAAAATCACTCTAGTGGCTGAATGGACTGGAGTGAAGAGAGACTTGAGGTAGGCAGAGGTGTGAGGTGAAGGGCCAGTAGCAGAGTGGTCACAGTGTCAGAGGAGAGAATGAGGTATATTTTAGAGATATTGCAAAGGTGAAATTGACAGGCCTTGGCAACAGATTTGATATGAAGAATGAGAGAGTGGGGGGGGGGCTTTAAGATGACTCCGGGATTGTGAACCCAAGGGACTGCGAGGATGGTGTTATGCTCTACAGTAGGCGGAAAGGTAGAAGTGGGGGAGGGTTTAGAAGGAAAAGATAAGGAATTCTGTTTTGGACATGTTTTGTTTAAAATGACTATTGGACATCCAGTTTAAGATGTCTGAAGAGCCGGTGGAAATGCAAGATTGGAGTTCAGCAGAGAGTTTGGAGCAGAAGAGGTAGATATGATAATCATCAGCATAAAGATAATGAAATCCTCTCTCCAGAGTGGCTCTGCCAAACATTTTCATCCCTCCTCAAATGTCCCTCAGCTGAGGTTCCTGTCTAATATTTAACAGAAAAAATTGAGGTTATTTGATGCCCATCAACTGAGGAATGGCTGAACAAGTTGTGGTATATGACTGTCATGGGATACTATGGTGCTGTAAGAAATGATGAACTGGATGGTTGCCAAAAAACCTAGGAAGACCTATGTGAAGTGATGCAAAGGGAAGTGAGCAGAATGAGGAGATTGTTGTTCAAAGTAACACCAATACTGTAATGAAGATTACTTGTGCAAGACTTAGCTATTCTGATCAGTACAATGAGCCAAGACAATTCTGAAAGGCTCATGATGAAAAATGCTATCCATACCTCTAGAGACCTTATGAACTCTGAGTGCAAAATGCAGTATCGTTTTTTCACTTTTTTTGCAACATGGCTAATATGTAAACATGTTTTGAATACTATCACATGTATAACTCATATATTGCTTGCTTTCTCAATAGGTTGGGCAGAGGGCTGGAAGGAGGGTAAGAATCTGGAACTCAAAATTTAAAAATAACAAATGTCAAAAATAAATAATAAATTTAGGGAAAAAAAAGAATCGTTGGACTACCTAAAAACCTCAAAAAATGAGCTTAGACATTATATTTCAAGAAATCTTAAAAGAAAACTACCCAAATCTTGTATAATCAGAAAAAATTCACTGTCACCTCCTGAAAGAAACCTCAAAATGAAAACTCCAAGGAATATTAAGACCACAATCCAGAGCTTCTAGGCCAAAGGAAAAAAGATACTGCATATAGTTATATGAAGAGGGTTTAAATACTGTGGAGCTAAGGTCGAAATTATACAAAACCTGGCAGGTAACACTATACAGGAATGGCAAATAGGGAATACAATATTCCATGAGGTGAAAGGTATAGGCCCATAAACAAGAATAATGTAAACAGTAAAGCTGTCTAATGTTACAGAAGAAAAAAATTAATTTTAATAAAATAAAAGGATGTCTAAGCATTCTTGATGAAAAGACCAGAGTGAGAGAGAAACTATGAAGTTCAAATACAAGAGTTAGGAGAAACATTAATCAATCAAAAGGTACTAAACAATCTAATGAGTCGTATGAAACTTGGTAAAAGTGAAATATTGGAAGATTTTTAGAGCTTGCATAATTTGATATGATAACATGGGGATATGATACATGTGTTGCCTCTCAACACTATCATCATAAGGGGTAACAGAAAATGTCTAATTTGACAGAAGACCTGGAAGGAAACCACAGGGGAAGAGAACGGAAGGTTAGGGAAAATTAACCCATATAATCAAGGTGCACAAGTAAACATCTATAAAAATAGAGAGGAACAAAGGGAGTGGTTGATACTCTCACTCTCATCTGAATTGGTCAAAGGAGAGAAGAATACACATACACACAGGTATACTAAGGTGGGTAAAGAAATACATCTCATTCAACTGGGACACAGGAGGAAAAGAGGAGAAAGAAGGGATAATTAAAATGAGTGCATATTAAAGGAGGGAATAGTTCTAAGCAAAGCAAACTCTAACTGAAGAAGTACAAAAATATTTAATAGCTAATTTTGATGTGCCAAAGAATAGGAATATGAAGGGTTATCTGTCAATGGTGGAATGACTGAACAAGTTATGTTGTATAAATGTGATGGAGATTAAGAAACAATGAAGGAAATGGTTTCAGAGAAACCTGAGATTTCCTGATATAGAGTGAATAGAATTAGGAAAATAACTTCTACAATGAAAGATTTAGGGACTCTGATAAGCATAATGACCATCTAAAATTCCAGAGGACTGATGAAACATGCTTCTTACTTCCTGATAGAGATGTGAAGAATAATGTGAAGAATAAAACATGTTACATGTATTTGTGTGCAAATATGCATGGATCTATGTCAGTGTTCACACATGAATATATTCTTTTGCTTATGGCCAATGTGGATATATGTTTTTCTTGACTAAAAATATTTGTAATGGATTGTTTCTCTTTTGTTTCCAACTGGCAGTTTGGGTGGGTGAAAGAGAGACAAGGTAGATTTTTGCTCATTGAAAAAAAGTTTAATTTTTAAAAAAGATCTTAAAACAGAAAATAGAGCACTGATTAAAATATAATATAAAGTATCCCTTAACAAATGGTTTATATTTATATTAATACATTTAATTGGAAAATATACATAATACTCACTATAGGAAAAGGATGGCAGAGAAGAAGAAATAGCTGAAATAGGACTTTCTTCCTCACATCTCCAGGAAATTGAATCATTCCACAAAACCTAGAAACACAACATTAGGCTATTAGTATAATTATACCTATAATCTTGTGACTTAGCAAAGATCTGTTACCTAAAAATGTCAAAGCCGTATGTCAAAGACCTTCACATGGGAGATGCTGAATGCTGAAAAATACAATTTATTGTGGAGGATAATTTATAAAATCACCATGATGCCAAAGCCCTTCACATGGCCTCATATTTTTTTTTTCTAAACTAAATGCTTTGGGAAAGGGAATAGAAGGAAAAGTATTAACAGTGCATTCAATATCATCAAATTATGCTCATTAGGCAAAGAAATTTCAAAACTATTCAGAAGGAAGAACAAAGTGCTTTGGTCAAATAAAAACAAAAACAAAACTGAAACAAAAAAGAAACCCATGTTACCAAGATCTAATTGGGCAACTTGAGGATGGCGGTGGCTGGTAAAAAAACAACAAAAACCTGGGCTATCTTTGTTTTGTGTTGTAATGATTGGAATGACGCCACCTGCTGGAGACTTACTGTAGAAAAGCTCCGCGATGAAGTGAAGGTCTTTGAGGGCAAGACCAGGAGTCTTTTCTTTGGCGTCAGGAAGTGATGTCTGCTTGTGGGAGGAAGAAGGGGGGAGGCTGGCGCTCTGACTGAGGGCTTTTTCCTGAGGACGCTATTGGAGAAGGAAGCTAGAAATGTGCTCTCCCTTTAATAGATAGATGAATGTAGGCCTTTCTTTCTCTCTTTACCAAATTCTTATTCTCCTTAATAAATGCTTAAAAGTCTAACTCTTGATAAAGCTTATAATTTATTGGCGACCATTCATTAGATATTTTAGACAGACTAGCTAGAATTTTAACCCTTAACAGTGTTTAGCAATAAGATCAGTCATACCCATTTTAACATTACTTTTACTGTGCTGTATCAAAGATTTATACATAACATAATATATCTGGATTCTCTGAATGGAACTAAAAATATATTTGGTAACAATTTTTGCAATATCAAAACAAAACACAGCTCTATTTTTCAAGATGAGAGAAAAGTGGGGCAGCTAGGTGGTGCAGTGGATAAAGCACCGGTCCTGGATTCAGGAGGACCTGAGTTCAAATCCAGCCTCAGACACCTGACAAGTACTAGCTGTGTGACCCTAGGTAAGTCACTTAACTCTCACTGCCCTGGAGTGGGGTGGAGGAAGATGAAAGCAAAGCATTTTCTGAAACATTTTCTATGGGGCTTATAAAATCTTTGTTGTTTCAAATCTAAATTGCCCATACCTAGCTTAAGCCTCTCTAGCTATGGGTACAGAATTTCCTATACTATGCCCAACTTACCTCCCCTTCCAACTCTCCATTTCAACCATCTTTTTTAAGAGGCCGTATTACAGTACTGGGAAACCTTGATTCTCTCTTATGTAGAATTCATTTTCTTAAATTGTGAAACAAATCCATTTAAAAGTGTCAAACACAAGAGCGGTTTTATAAATTCTGGTGGGTATGAGTAATTAACATTATTTTATGAAGGAATTTCTATTGATTCCTTAATTGTTTTGTAAAAATGAAAATTTTATGTATGACTCTTTACAGAATAAGATAAGTACTTAAAAATAATTGAGACAAGTTGCCTACCCAAACGACACCTCCCAGACTTTTCTTCAAAGTCCTTGAAATATGTTTTAAGTACTGTTGCTTTTTCTCTGCTCTCCTAGCAGAGGACACCCTTAAAACTTACACAGCAATGCTTGAGCGAAGCTTCTGTATGTCTTTGGATTTTTTGATCTCTTCTTTACAAAGTGAAAGCAGCTTCAGGGAAAAGGGATGGCTAAAGGAATGGAAGAGCAAAGTTATTTTAGAGACAGAATTCTGATATCAAAGGTATAGAGTTTCTATTGGACATGACAAGTGAATCATATTATAGTATGCATTCCTCAGCTGCTAAAAGATAACCATTCTATGATCAATAGTAATGGGCAATTAGGTGCTGCAGTAGACAAAGCACCAGTTATGGAAATCTGACCTCAGACACTTACTAGCTGTGTGACCCTGGACAAGTCACTTGACCTCTGTTTACCTCAGTTTCCTTGTCTCCTTGGATTGTTTTGACAATCAAATGAGATATCTGTAAAGAGCTTGGCACATATTAGGCACTTTATAAATGTTAGCTATTATTATTATCATCAATATTTAAATACTACATCATACTTCAACAAGCTTAAAGATGAGTGAAGCAAGGATGTCCATTACTGATCTTTATTAAACTAAAACTATTAGTTATGGTAATAAGGCAAGAAAAATAAATTAAATGAATAAGCATAAGCAAAAAGGAAAAAAACTATAATTTTTTGCAAATGATATGATGGTTTAGGTTTACTTAGAGAGAGCCCTAGGGAGTCAACTAAAACTTAATCAAAATAATCAACAACATCAGCAAAGTTGAAGGATATAAAATAAACCCACACAAATCATCAGCTTTTCTATATATTACCAATGAAATCCAGCAGGAAGAGATAGAGAAAGTCTTTTTACCTACTAAGACACATAGGAATTATATGAACACAATTAAAAAACACTGGAGAAATATTAATGGTTCATGGGTAGGCTGAGCCAATATGGTACTATTTAAATTAATTTATTTACTCAGTGCCATACCAAAGTACCAAGAATTATTTTATAGAGTTATAAAAAATAATAAAATTCATCTATAAGAGAGGGTTAAGAATATCAAGAGAATCTATGAAAAAAAGTAAGGGGATTAAGCAGTACCATATCTCAGGCTGTAGTACAAAGCTGTAACCAGGAAATGAATTTGGTACTGGATAAGAAATAGAGAGAGTAATCATTGGAACAGATTAGATACATAATTTACAGAGGCAAGTGAGTACAATAACTTAGTGTTTCATAACCACCAAATCCTACCTATTTAGGCAAAAACTCACTATATGACAAAAACCACTGGGAAAATCAAAAAGCAGGCTGATAGAAACCAATATCTAACATCATATATGAAAAAAAATGCACATACGATTTAGATATGAATGGGGATAATGTAAGAAATTAGTGGAATACAGAAGAAATTACCTATCAGATCTATGCATAAGAGAAGAAATCATAACCAAATAAGAGATAAAGACATTCATAGAAGGTAAACTAGAAAATTATGATTCGATTACATAAAATTAAAAAGTTTTTGCACAAAAAATTCAGCTAAAATTAGAAGAGATACAAGAAATTAGGAGAAAATCTTTGCAGAAAGTTACTCTGATAAAGGTCTTATATATAGGGAACTGACTCAAATGTACAAGAATAAGGACCATTCCTCAAATGATGCCAAAATGATATGAACAGGCAGATTTAAGAGGAAGAAACCAAAGTTATTAATAGCCATATGAAAAAATGAAAATTAAAACAACTGAAGTACCACCTCACACCCATCAGATTGGTTAAGTTGACAAAAACAGAAAATGATAAATGCTGGAGGGGCTATGGGAAGACAGGCACACTAATGCAATGTTGGTGGAGGTGTGAGCTAGCCCAATCATTCAGGAAAGCAGTTTGGAGCTATGCCCCAAAAGTTATTCAACTGTGTATACCCTTTGTTTTGTTTTGTTTTTTGGGTGAGGCAATTGGGGTTAAGTGACTTGCCCAGGGTCACACAGCTAGTAAGTGTCAAGTATCTAAGGCTGGATTTTAACTCAGGTCCTCCTGAATCCAGGGCTGGTGCTTTATCCACTGTGCCACCTAGCTGCCCTGTATATACCCTTTGACCCCACAATCATGCTACTAGATCTATAACCCAAAGAGAACAAAGACAGGAAAAAAGAACTCATATGTATAAAAATATTTATAGCAGCTATTTTAATGGTGGCAAAGAATGGGAAACTGAAGGGATGCCCATCTACTGGGGCATGATTTAACAAGTTATGGTATATTAGTCTGATGGAAAGACTCATTTTTATAAGAAAAGATGAAGGGGATAATTTCAGAAAAACCTGGGACAATTTATACGAAGAAATGTAAAGTGAAATGAGGAGAACCAAGGGAACAATTTCTACAGTAATAGCAATAATGTGAAGATAACTAGCTTAAAAAGACTCTCATCAACAAAATGACTCATCATAATTTCTTCTCCTCCTTGTCCTTCTTTTTAATGTGGCTAATGTAAAAATTTGTTTTGCATGACTATACAAGGGTAATGGGTTTTGTTTTTCTTGCTTTCTTAATGGGTGATAGGTGTTGGGAGAGGGATACAAAGAAGGAATAAAAAAAGTCTATGTGCTTTAAAAAAAGTAAAGAAAAAGAAAAGAAAAGAAAATCATATACAGAATATAAACGGGAAAAAACCTCAGAGGGCAGGTATTAAAGTATAGACAACAGAAAAAAAAAATCCTTTTTTGGGGGGAGGGGCAGGACAATGAGGGTTGAGTGACTTGCCCAGGGTCACACAGCTAGTAAGTCAAGTGTCTGAGGCCAAACTTGAACTCAGGTCCTCCTGAATTCAGGGATGGTGCTTTATCCACTGAGCCATCTAGCTGCCCCCCAGAAAAAGATTTTTGAAGGAGGTAGGACTTTAGCTAGTTTGTATAATGATAGAATTGTGTTATGTTAGAATTGAGCTCTACTCATATCTGGGTAGGCAGTGGTGATAGAGGATCACTGTACCAAATTTCAGACATTTTCCTGTTCTTTTGACAGCTAGTTCTGTGGGTCTGTAAGTCTTTGGTACTTCCAAAGTGGTGTGATCTGGGGAGAGGTAGGGTTACTAATCTACCTGTCTGCATTCTGGTCCTTACCCAGGAAAGACCCCATCTCCTTTGGGACTGCAAGTGCTAGTGCTCCTTTCCTCCATGGAATGACAACCAGGAAGAAAGGTTCCTGTTCTCTGTGCCCTGAAACTGAAACCAGTGCTCCTACTTCCTTGGGAAAGAAAGTGTACTTCTCCATCCTGTAACTGTTACCCAGAAATGAGTAATGGGCATTAGGATTTCCAAATGTTGCCTGGTTTTTTGTGCAGTGCCCACAATGGGATCCCCCATTATCTTTCTGATGATGTATGCAATCTATTTAGTTTCTCTTTGTGCTGAGAGCACTCTTGACATTGGTTCAGCAGGTGCCTCTGGTCCATAGCTGGTGTTGATGCCATCTTGTGCTAACAGCCAGCCCTCACCTCAGTGCCACATATGCTTCTTTCCAACCTCCTTTGCTGTCCTGTCCTAGAATAATGTCTCATATGGATCTTTTGTTGATTATACCACTCTAGAAGTTGATTTGATGCATTATTTTAAAGTTGTTTGTGGGGGGGGGAGGATTTTAGGAGAGTTTAACTAGAATGCACTCTCTATTCTCCATCTTAGTGTCAAGCTCAATCTTTAGTAATTCCAGATTTTTTTCTTCATTTTCCTCTATTCTTCATTTTCCAATTTGCTAACCTTTATCGACAGGTCAATGTTAGAATCAAAAGGTCTATTAGCCTCCTTCCATACTAGGGAATTCATTTTTCACTGGATGCATTCTGCTCCAAGTGGCTTCTAGGGAGATCAAAACTGGCCTCAGCAGTTTTCTTTCCTTCAGTCTTAATGAAGTCCTCCACACATGCTGGTACCCTGCCTCAGTTCCCTTTTTTCCTTAGATCTCTGGCTGAGTACTGCTAAAGCACAGGGGTGCTGCTCCAGGCACAGTAAGCTTTCACTTTCCTGTTCCCCAACTAATTTGCATGATTGGGGTTGGAATGGCAGATTTGAATTATATTGTTTGTTGCCTCAGAATGTAATGGTAGAGAGCAGGGGTTGGGAGGTATTGCTGGTAGATACTTACTATAGCGACAGCAAGTAAATTGCTGAGTCAAGTGGGACTAAGGGGAAAGGATACTGAGTGAACATATCAAACATTAGGGATTAGCCTTCTCCAGGTAGTTCATCAGGTTGTTATCTTGTTAGGGTTCTTAGTGTCTTAAACAATAAAGAGAGATGCAACTGCTTTAACTTTTACACACAATTCTAATGCTGGAGAGGTCTGAGGTTGAGAGGATTAGAAAAAATGAGTAGTTCTCTATCTTGATAGTCATGAGACTCAGAACTATATATAGGAAATCAGTACAAATGTATAATAACTAGAGTTATTAACTGACAAATGTTGTGAGGATATCAAGAGGTAATTTTCTGAAGAAGAAAGAAAAGCTATCAACAATCACTTGCAAATCATTTATAAATTAAAACAACTTTGAGGTTCTATATAATATCTACCATATTGGAAAAGACAGAAAAAGAAAATGACAATTACTGGAAGGGCTCTGAGAAGATAGGTACACTTATGCACTGTTGTAAGACCAGAGAAATGGTCTGATCATTTCGAAAACCATTTGAAATTATACTCCAAAATTCACTATTCTGGATCTTAGTTCTTAATATGAACAACAGAGACAGTATGATTTGTACAACTTACCATTCAGGATATTATGAAGATCAAAGTTGTAAGCTCTAAAGTGCTACACAATGTAACTATTTTGGCTTCATTTTCTTCAGACCTAAGCCTTACTAATTCTCTTTGCTCCAAAAGGCTCATCTTTTCACTGTTCCTCTAAAGCACAATAATCATTTCTACCTCTACATCTTTGCTGATGCTATTCCCTCAACCTGGAATCCCTTTCATCTTTCTCTTGACCATTCAATATCAAATTCTTTCTACAAGGTCTGATTCAAGTGTCACTTTCTACTTGAAGCCTTGCCTAATTACTCTAGTTCACACTGACCATTGCCTTCTCTGACTCCCCATAGCACTAATCAAATCTACCAATCAGTTTAACATTCAATATACTTTCTTATAATATTGCTGTATTAATTATAGTTCCCTCACCAACACTAAAAACCCCATGGTAGAGACTATATGTTACACTTCTATTCTGTATTACTTGTGTGTGTGTGTGTGTGTGTGTATATACCTTGTACAGTGTTGGCACTCAATCAATATTTTGAATCTAATTGAATCAATGATTGTATGAATGTCTGAACAAGAACTGACCTTGACTGCACTAGACAGTTAACTTAAATAATCCTATTCACTAGAGCAGGGTTCTTAACCTATTTTTGTGTCATGGCTCCCCCTGATCCCCTGACAAAATTTATGGATTGTATTTTAGAATTTTTAAAAAACATACATAATAAAATACATGATATTTTAAAAGAAACCAATTATAATTAAGGATAGTTATCAAAATGTTTTTTTTTTAAAGTTCATTGACCCCACGATTAGAATCTTGTGATTATAATACCAATTCACTGCTATAAATGCATTAGCCCCTCTGGCAGAAATAAATCAAGAAAGATACATCAAGGAAAAAAAAATTGTATTTACTTTTCCTCAGCAGTAAAGATGTCAAAACAACCATTGGCCAGCATCTGGTCCAGCATCTTCAGAAATGGTACAGATACCCTAAGGGAAAAAATACACATGAATATAAGACTAACTCTTATCAGCTAAAGTGACACTTCTTATATAC
Organism: Dromiciops gliroides; assembly: GCF_019393635.1. NCBI lineage: Eukaryota > Metazoa > Chordata > Mammalia > Microbiotheria > Microbiotheriidae > Dromiciops > Dromiciops gliroides. The sequence continues at coordinate 228,567,387 of NC_057864.1, forward strand.
GGCCTCTTCTTATCCTACTACAACTTACCCCTAGATGCTGATGCCCCCTCTCCAACAAAAAATTAAACTGTGTTTACTTTGATATCTTTTGTATTTATTATTATGTGTACATATTGTTCTCTCCCTGTAGAGTATAAGCTCTCTCTCTCTCTCTTTTTCTTTTAATTTATTTTGCAGGGCAGTGAGGGTTAAGTGACTTGCCCAGGGCCACACAGCCAGTAAGTGTCAAGTGTCTGAGGCCGGATTTGAACTCAGGTCCTCCTGAATCCAGGGCCGGTGCTTTATCCACTGCGCCACCTGGCTGCCCTGAGTATAAGCTCTCTTAAGGGCAAGGAATGTTTTGTTTTTATCTTTCTGCTCCCCAGTACACAGCATTGACTACTATATAGTAATTACTTAATAAATGTTTCTTGATTGATTTGATATTGAGCTTTACTCTTTCACTCAGCGTGTTTGGACATCAGATGACAAATTCACTTGACTGCAAGGCAAATATAATTTGATCTCACCACTTCCCTGGGCTCAGTACTTCCACACAAGACAATCAGCAACCTAGTTATTAAGTAGCAGAAGTGGATTTACTTGAGGGCAGGCATATCCCTATGAAAGCAACAAAAGGATAAGACCAGACTCTTTTTCAAAGAAATGTTGCAGTGTCTAGTTTTAATTTTAAGTCCAAAGTCCAGAAGTGGGTTGGGAGAATAAGGCAAAAAAAAAAAAAAAAAAGGATCCCACCATAAAGAGATATGAAGGTGGCAGGAAAGCCACCTTACAAACACAGAAGAAACTGACTCCAAAACACATACAAGAAAAAATGTCAGAGAAAAACACAGCTTGGGCAAAAGGTCAACTAAAAATGAAGCAAGAGTTGTTGTTTTTTAAAGTTAAGATTGTTTTTATAAATAAGAGGGCTTTTAGGAAAATACTGGGAAAGAGAAGAGAGCTATGGAAGATAGAACTGGAAAAGGAATTAACGGCATGGGACAAAGAGTTTGTATAAAGGCTTGCACAAGGCACAAATTACATGAAATTTAGAATGGACCAAATAGAACCTAATGATTCCACTATGCAACAAGAAATATTAACAATAAATCAAAAGACTGAAAAAAAATAGAGGAAAATAAGTTATCTCACAGCAAAAACAACTGACCAGGAAAATAGAACAAAAAGAAAAAAATTAGGAATCACTAGACTATATGAATGCTGTGACCAAAGAAAAGAGTTCAGACATTATATTTCAAGGAATCTTAAAAGAAAATTGCCCCAGTCTCTTAGTATCAGAGGACAAATTATTTTTTAAAAAACACCTTTCACCTCCTGAAACCCCCAAATTAAAGACTTGCATGATTTAAGAGAAACTGAGGAGATAAACATGAACCATGATAAAGAACTAAACACTGATAAAACTATATACATTCAAATATGGGGAGATGACACGTTCCCCCCCCCCCCCCGAGACTATTATTATGAGGGTTTATAGAGAGAATCTAGTTTAACAAGACCAGGGAGTGATTCTTTTATGTCTTAATGAGATCCTCAAGAAATGAATGGAATGAGATGGGTCAAGAATTACATTAGTGATGAGGGGGCAGGGAAAGAAATCTGGGAAAATTATTTCACATAATCAGGGTAAGAAGACATATCCAAACAAGGAGAAAGGGGTTGGGAGAGAAGCTGACCAGTGAACCTCACTCTCATCAAAATTTGTCAAAAGAAGAAAGAATGCCTATGTGCACATGTGCAGTCACACACACACACAAACACACACACACACACACACACAGAATGCACAATACTCAACTGATAAATAGGAGGATAAAAGGAGAAGGGGAAAGGAGGAATTTGAGGAAGGGTAGATTAAGGGAACAAAACAAACTATGAATGGACAGACATTTATAACTTTTTGAGGTAGTAAAGGAGGAGAATCTGAAGAGGGGCTATAAATTAGGGAATTGATGAGAATGTTACGGTATATAAATGTGATGGAGTACTATTGTACTAATCTCTTATTAGTAAATGACCAATCATTATTCCAGAGGACTAATGATGAAACATACAACTAAGCTCATGATACAGAGGAATAAGAACAAAGATTAAGACAGGTTTTTTTGGACATGGCCAATGGGGAAATTTGTTTTGATTAACTATATATATTCAAAATGAGTTTTGTTTTAATTGTGTCTTCAATTGAAGCAGTGGGGGATGGAAAAAAGGCAGATTTCAGCTAACTAAAACAATATTTTTGAAAAAGATAAATTTAAGGTACCTGAGCCAGATAAATTACATTGAAGGTATCTGGCCCAAATAAATCACATTCTCTCCTATAGAAAGAACTAGTAGATATGATCACTTAGTTACCGTTTTTAGAATGAATCTTTAAAGAAATGGTTAGTGAAATATCTTTAAAAAAGGAGGCAATGATTATAATGAGCCAGGTGAGAACATTAAAGCAAAACAGAATAAACAAAATACAAATCAAATCTGGACAATTTTATTTCCCTTTTAAAGACAGATTCAGTAAATACATCAGAGGAATGTTGTAAATGGAGTTTACCAAGATTTTACTAATGCAAATTATTATATAGTCATAGTATTCTCATTCAATGTCAGTTTAGCAGGGGATCTACAGTAAAGTATCCCAAATATTTCTACTTGGGTCTGAGTTAACATTTTTCTTTTTAATGATGTGGATAAAGGCAGGAGAGCATGAACATAAAATTTACAGATGACAAAAGTTGGGAGGGATAAATAATATACTAAAGGGCTTAGTCAAGATTGAAAAACATTCTGATAGGATAGAACACTGGAAAAAATTAACATAAAATTCAATAGGTATATGTGTTAACTCATACCTCATTTCAAAAGATAAATTTCACAAATATAAGATACAGTAAGTTTGTTTAGCCATTAATTCATCTGAAAAAAGACCCACAGATTATAATGGACATTCAGCCTGAGTTCAGCCTGAGTCAGCAGTATGACATAGCAGTGAAAAAACTGATGTGATTAAGGGATCCATCAAGCCTCCAGAAAAAAAAAAGATGGGAAAATGTTCTCTGACTTTCTATTGGTTCTTAAGCTCCAGAATTCAATTTGAGATGTCATTTTAAAGTTGTTTGAAGAGGAATATTCGGAGTTCCCAGCCAAAAACAACTTAAAAGGTCATAAGTAAAGGTCTCTGACACTGGGGTGGGTGCTGGTCCATAGCACACACGGCAGCAACAATAGCTGAAGACCTTTGTGGTAGCTGCTGCAACAATAGCTTCAGGAGCTCTTCCCAGAGATACTAAAGATATTGGGCAAATGGTCAGAAAGAGATAATAGGGGACCCCTGTGCTAGTACTGGGCACAAGACCAAGCACTATTTGGTAACTCCACTGACTACACCCACTTATGGGTCACACCTCTCTCCACTGTGCACCACTGTGCAATCATTGAAAACTTACAAACCCTGAGAACTAACTCTGAAAATAGGAGTTCAAAAGAGGCTGACATTTGGGATAGTTCACTCCCCACTCTCCTCCCCACCACACTCAGGAAAGCATAAGTCAACTTTAATACGAATTTGAGTCAAGAAATAGGCAGAGAAAATGAGCAAATAATAAAAAAAGAACCTGACCATAAAAAGCTAATATGTTGACTGGGAAGGTCAAGATACAAACTGAGAAGACAACAATGCAAAAATAGCTACACGAAAAGCCTTGAAGAAATATGTAAATTGGACACAAGTTCAACATGAATTCCTGGAAGAAATAAATTGTTTTAAAAATCAAATAAGAGGAAAAATTGAGAAAAGAAATTAGAGCATGCAAGAAAACTGATGAGACAAACTAACAGGCTGTTAAAATTTTAAGGTACAAAAATACTGAAGAAAATAACACCTTAAAAAACAAAACTGGCCGCTAAAAGTGGTACAAAATGTCATAGAAAAAAGTTCAAAAGCTGAATTGGCCAGATGGAAAAAGAGATACAAAAGCTCAATGAAGAAAATAGTAACTTAAAAATTAGAATTGGGTAAGTGAAAGCTAATGATTCCATGAGATATAAAATAGTCCTAAGATGTAAAATATCTCATAGTCAAAAGATATAAAATAAGTCGTAAGGAGGAAAAAATAGAAGAAAATATAAAAAATATTACAAAAACAACTGACCTGGAAAACTTGATCAAGGAGAGATAATTTAAGAATTATAGGACTGCCTGAAAGCCATGATCAAAAACAGAGCATAAAAATCATATTTTGAGAAATTATAAAGAAAACCTGCCTGGATAGAAAGTAAAATAGAAAATTTTTAAAATCCACTAATGACCTCCTGAAAGAGAATTTGGAACTTAAAATTTAGAAAAAAAAAAGCATGCTAAAAATAAATAAATTTGAAAAATGTGTATCAAAAATAAATAGAAACTTTTGGAATGACTTGCTCCATGTCAGTTTCTCTACTCAAGGATATAGAGGTAGGGGGCAGCTAAGTGGCACAGTGGATAAAGCATGAGCCCTGGATTCAGGAGGACCTGAGTTCAAATCCGGCCTCAGACACTTGACATTTATTAGCTGTGTGACCCTGAGCGAGTCACTTAACCCTCATTGCCCCACAAAACAAAACAAAACCAAAAATAAAAACAAAAAGTTGATTTATTGGGGCAGCTAGGTGGCACAGTGGATAGAGCACTGGCCCTGGAGTCAGGAGGACCTGAGTTAAAATCCAGCCTTAGATACTTGACACTTACTATCTGTGTGACCCTGGACAAGTCATTTAACCCCAAATGCCTCAACAACAACAACAACAACAACAACAACAACAACAACAACAACAACAACAACAACAACAACAAAAAAGCCTGGGATTTGTAAAGGGCTTTAAGAAGTAAACTGAAAGGGGCAGCTAGATGGCACAGTGAATAGAGCACTAGCCCTGGAGTCAGGAGTACCTGAGTTCAAATCTGGCCTCAGACACTTAATACTTAACTAGCTGTGTGACCCTGGGCAAGTCACTTAACCCCAACTGCCTCACTAAAAAAACCCCAAAAAACCAAAAACAACAACAAAAAAGAAGTAAACTAAAGAAGTATACATGTACATAGTGAGAAACCTGTGAAGTAATAAGAAGTCACTGGAGTTTATTGATTTTATATTAAGACAGGTTGAAAGATGCTGGGATGTTTAAACTGGAGAAGACTCAAGAAGGATAAGTTAGCTGTATTCAAGATCTGAAAGACTGTTATGTACAAGCAGCATTAGATTTGCTGTCTAATCTCACAGGGAGAAACAGAAACAATAGGTGGAAGTTGAAAAAATTGAAGTCATTAAAAAAAACAACACAACATCCTAACAATTTCAGCTGTCCAAAAATTGAATGGATTGCCTTGGTAAATGGTGGATTCCCTCTCATTGGAAGTCTTCAAGCAAAAAGTAGATGTCCACTTGTGAAGTAGATTTTTTTATCCAAAATTTTTATTAATTTTAAATAAGTTTTAAGCTGTTTCAGATTTGGGGGGTCTTTAAAAAGAAAACCGAATTAAATCCACATCAATGTCCACTGTTTTTTTCTTATGAAATCTGTATGATGCTGGTAGGTCATATCGTAGTTCTGCTATAACATCCATCTTAATGTTCCATTCATCTGCTTTCTTTTGAATATGTTCTTGGGTTGAAGATTTATGTAAGGAATATACTGCTACTCTTGCCATTTGTAAAGCAATCTTCAGAAATGACATATCCATACCTTTATTATGTTTGGTTCCAAAGGGAGGATTCATGATTATAGTGTCAAAGGACTTGGACATTGTATCAGATAAAGAACACACATTGCATTGAATCATGTCAATATTTGTCAGCTCAAACTCTGCAACATTTCTACTAAATATTTCTAATGCATCTTCATCTATATCAAATCCAACACACAACCCTGCTCCTAACATTGCTGTTCCAATACTAACCATCCTAGATCTCCAACCACTTTGTTTTCAATGTCATCATATGTTATGAATTTGTATATAGCATATATGCTGCAATGTGGGGCCTGGTCAGATACTGTTCCAGAAGTAATTTGGGCTTCTCAAAGCCATCAACTTGTTGCAATAAACTTTCCATTTCCTTCTGTTTCATGTTTTCTTTGGGTAACGTGGGTTATACTTTTGGGGGAAGGGAGAGGGGGAGGGCCTGAAGTATGTTATACTAAAGATTCCTTTCAACGATGATTAGAGTAGATGTCCAATGAGGTTCCTAACTACTCTAGATTCTTTCATCTTATGTTTCTATGATATAATACACAAAGCTAACAGCAGTGTGTAAATTTAAATATTTTATAGGTTACAGCAGAAAAAGTAAATGGCTACACTTTGGATAGTTGTGTAACTTACTCTACACTATAGGACTTTGCCCCCAAATCTGCATGCAACTCTGATTTTTATATATCAAATCAGATTTCTTGATGATATATCATATTTTAAGAGGGGCATGCTTATTTCTGATTGATCTGTGACAACACCTCTGAACAATCTTAAATAATTACATATTGTGGTAAAAATTATTTGTGGTAAAGATTAATATTCCTGTTTTTAGCTAACTCATTTGGGAGGGGCCACACCTGGCCCACCTCGAAGTTATGTATGCTACTGAACTGAGAAGGAGAACTGTCCATAGGCAGTTTTTGAAGGACCTCCCCTTTTGGGGAAGGAAAGATTGAATGCTCCCTGAAGGGAGGGGGAGGGCTGCTTCCAGAATGCTAGGCTTCTTCCGGAACATGAGCTCACTCTCGGGTCTCTCTGTCTGGTGACTCCCCTTGCAGAGGAGCGTGTTCACGCTGTCTCTGGTGGCTGCTGACTGCTGCTGCAAGCAACTGTAAACAGTCCAGGGTTTGATGAGTTAATTATGGAAAACCCTAAATTCCTTTGATTGGAAATAGTCTGGGGTTGCATAGGTTAAGTTTAGAGTTAAGAGCATTTATCTGTATTTCTATTTTCCTATTTCCTTATCTTTGATTTTTATTAGCTTCACCTTTGTTGTTTAATTAATTCCCAAGTAATAAAATCTGATCCTTTTGTGAACTAAATAAAGCTTAGAGGCTCCTTTCTTATTGACCTGGGAGAAATATCTAAAAAGGGTAGTTCAGCTGGGAGGGTAAACCTAAAAGGTCCCTCATATTTCCAGGACCCCAATATTAAGGCGAGTCATCCAAATAACGCTCTGTATATCAAATTTTGGCCCTCACAATATCTATTAACATAGACATGCATTAGGGGAGGATCCACTTAAAGAAAATCTGTGAATTCTTTTAAAAAGCAAAAAAATACCTTTCCTAAGTAGAATAATTACTTCAACTAATCTTATTCAAAAATATGTCTACTAAGGTTAGACTAGCAACATTATGAAAAATTCACAATAATATTAAATGTGCCTACTATTTAGAAGGTACTGTGACAAATGTTAAGGAAAATTAGATGAAAAATGACAGTCTTTGCTGTCAGGGAACTTATTTATAACATGAACACAGATAAGTAAAATCCAATGTAGGCATGGAAGGGCAAAAATAGAGACCCACCAATAGTAGAAATATCTTGGGGCAGCTAGGTGGCGCAGTGGATTGAGTATTGGCCCTGGATTCAGGACCTGATTTCAAATCTCACCTCAGACACTTGACACTTACTAGCTGTGTGACCCTGGGCAAGTCACTTAACCCCGATTGCCTCACCAAAAAAAAAAAATATCTTAAGAATGTTAGCTGTTGGGAAAGGGGAGGAGAAGATGAGAAGAAGGAATCTGGGAGAGTGTTTCAGAAATGGTACCTGAGCCATATGAACCATGAAGGAAGAACAGTATTTTTAAAAAATTTATTTAGTTTTTAACATTAAAAAAAATTGAGTTCTAAATTCTCACCCAAGAGAAGGAAAGTAATATATTAATTATACATGTGAAATCCCACAAAACATTTCCATATTAGCCATGTTGCCAAAAAAAAAAAAAACCAAGAAAAGTACACTGAAAAAAATTATACTTCACTTTGTACTCAGAGTTCATCAGTACTCTGGAGTTCATCATACTCTAGAGGTGGATAGCATTTTTCATCAAGAGTCCTTTGGAATTATCTTGGATCATTGTATTGATCAGAATAACTTTGTCTTTCAGCTGATCACCATTGTCTAAATTGATCTCCTAATTCTGCTCATTTTACTCTGCATCATTTCGTATGTGGCTTCCTCGGTTTTTCTGAAACCATCTTCCTCATCATTTCTTATACTACAACAGTATTCCATCATAATCATATATCACAACTTTGTTTAGCCATTGTACAATTGATGGGCATCCTCTTAATTTACAATCCTTTGCCACCACAAAAAGAGTTGCTATAAATATTTTTGTACAAATAGGTCTTCTTCCTTTTTCTTTGATCTCTTTGGGATATAGACCTTGTAGTAATGTTACTGGGACAAGGCTATGCACAATTTTATAGCCCTTTGGGCTTAGTTCCAAGGTTTTACAGAATGGCTGGACAAGTCTACAACTCCAACAACAGGGCATTAGTTTCTCTATTTTCCCATTGTAATGCTTTCAAAAGTATATTGCTTGGATTAGGTTTTGTACATCTAAATCAAGCTTAGCAAAGATATTGCTTCCCTTCCCAGTTCCAGAGCTCTTATTTCTTTCCCAACATTTTTCCTTAGCACTCTCATTTCATTTATAAACACATATTTAGATCTTTCAAAAATGGTTGTTTCATTGTTTCCAGGAATTCTAATTGAACTTGGGCCCAAGTTGTGTGTTTGTTGGGTTGTGGGTTTTCTTGAGGTATTCCTTGTAAATGTTAAGATGTCATTCTCTTGCGTTTTTGTGTTGGGTGTTCTTGTTACCATGATAGCTCTTTATGGTGGGACTCTTTTATTGTTTGTTCATCCTTCCAGCCTTGATTACAGAATTTTCAAGTTTGTATGAAGGGCAGGATATGTGGAATTTTGGAAGGAATGGTTAGATTATGCATGGTCTTGTCTTCTATTCTCCTGAATCTTGTTCCTGCTTACTCAAAGTACTGATTTCAGAGGCTACTGAAGCTGAGGACCTGCAATCTTTTTTATTTATTTAAGTGGGGGTTAAGTGATTTGCCCAGGGTCACACAGCTAGTAAGTGTCAAGTGTCTGAGGGCAGATTTGAACTCAGGTACTCCTGAATCCAGGGCCGGTGCTTTATCCATTGTGCCACCTAGCTGCCTCTGCAATCTTTTAATGTATCCAAAACAGTGTGATCCAAGGTAAATTCTGATTACTACTCTACTGGTCTAAGTTCTGCAAGTTTTGGGCCTTGGTTTGGGTATAAGCAATAGAACTGTAGTTTTGCCTCTACTTGGTACTCCAGTACACTATTTTTCTCATTTGATTCTTTTAAAAATTTATTTATTTTATTCTGAACTTAAGAAATAAAACAAGCATTTCCATAACATAGTGGAATAGAAAAAAGATGACTGCAATGAAACTACAAATCTATTATGTCCAGTACACTAGATTCAACCACTGCCAGCCAGCTAAAGTCTCTGCAATCTCAGAGTGAAAGAACTATAGGCTCCCCTTTGGCCTTGACTCTTTGCTTCTTCTCTAATACACAGACCTGGGGCCATTATTACTCCCTGCCTTAGATTAATATCCCTAGGCATGGATCTTCTCCTCTATCTTTACTGGATCTGTGTCTCAGCTGTGAGTAGAGAGTGGCAGAATTGCAAGGTGTTCCAGCTTTGCGCTGAAGGTCAGGCCCTTCAGTCCTGGTGAAAAGCTACAAAAAGGCACTCATTCAATCACCATTTTAGAAGGCTCACTACAACATGGTCCTGTCTAGTCTCCAGCTCTAATATTCATAATTTCTCAGTCTGTCTCCCTATGCTGACTTGAGCTGGAAAAAATTGCCTCAACCCTCCCCCCAATTTAAAAAAAACAAAGCAATTAAAAAGTATTTAAATCTATGTGCAGTTATATTAAGTATTGATTTTCATTCATTATTTCATTATTCATTATACCATTAAGCATAATATAGTTCTTTAATTTATCTATTTATTTATTTTTTGGGGGGTGTGAGGCAATTGGGGTTAAGTGATTTGCCCAGGGTCACACAGCTAGTAAGTGTCAAGTGTCTCAGGTCGTATTTGAACTTAGGTCCTCCTGACTCCAAGGCTGGTGTTCCATCCACTGGTGTTCCATCCACCTAGCTGCCCCTAATTCATCTATTTTTATCATGTGCTTTTGCTATGTTTGAAATCATAATTGCAACCATTGGGGTTTTTTTAGTTCATGTGAAGCATAATCTTTATGTGTCAACTGTGTTTCTTATGAAAAATGCATTCCTGGATTCTTTTAACTAATCCATTATGATGTCCTCTCCTGTTTTATAGGTGTTTATCCCATTCACATTCATGATTATGATTGTTAATTATATATTTACTTCCATCCTGTCTTCTACTTTTTCCAGTTTTTCCCCCCTCGCCCTTCCTTTTATCAAGTGATAAGAGAGCTGTTTGCCTATTATTTGTTATCTATAAATGTCACAATCTATTTTCATTTCCTTGCCCTTTTCCTCTTCCTTTTGCCTTAAACTTAATTGTAGTTTTCTCTATGTTCTTTCTTACCTTTTGACATTCCCTTCAGTCGTTCCTCACACTAGGAAGTATGTTGATGAATAACTATTCATCTATTTGCCTATCCTGCCAAAACCCCTGCTTCCTTTTCCCTACCCCTTCTTATTATCTATTAAGTTTAATGTATTTCTATACAATGTTCTTTGTACATGTCTGTGTATGCACACTGTTTGCATTGGTGTATATTAATTCATGTGTTCCACCTTCCTTTTTTCTGGTTCATATGAAAGTGAGGTTCATAGCATACTTATTCCTTCTACTCTTCTTCATATTTTTATACTCTTTCATAGTCTTCATCTCATATTTTAATGTGAGATAGTGGGATTCCTTCTTTTTCTTTCTCTTCATAGTCTCCTATCTCCTGAAATTACTGACAGTTCTCTCTTTACATAAATTCACATTATACAAATTCAATTTTATGTAAAGAATTCTGAAAGAAATCTACATTAACCGCCCCCCCCCCCAAAAAAACCCTCCGTTAACTTCACTGTGCTCTCACTCTCTTTTTGCTCCTTTCCCTCAGTTCAGAGCTCTGTGGCCTCCCACCAAAAAACAAACAAAACCTTAAAAAAAATACCCTTTAAAAAACCCTTCAACTGAAAGTGGAATGAATATAAAGAGACTGCCAATGCCACCACAACTGGATAAGGGGTGTATCTTGAGACCTCCAGTGCCAAGAGAGAAGACCTTTGCCTTGCTTTGTAGACCCACCTGTGTGCCCAGCCCTGCTTGTCTGTCTTCCATCTGTCCATATTCAAATATGGAACATCTGTTCCCAGCCTCTGCATGTCACATCTCCTCTCCTTTCCTCTCCTGTCTGTGTCTGCTCCGCATGTATGCAGCTCCTGTTCTTCCTCTTGGTTAAAGCCAGGATCCCAGCATGGCTGGCCCTGGCCTCTAATATGTTCCTTTTCCTACTCTCACTTCTCTGTCTCTGGTCCCCTACATGTCCTTGAACCATGTATTGGAATTCTCCCCTCCATGGGTGTGAGATCCTTTCCTTCCTTTTTCCCTCTCTTCCCTACTTCCCTGGGTAAATTCACATTACATAAAAATAGTTTTCATAGAGATCTGTAGAATGGTCCACTTATGCAAAGTGACAACTGTACTACTCCTAGGAACACCAAAAACAACAACATAACTCTTAGGTCCACTACTTTTCTTATTTAAATTTCTCAACAACCCCTAACAACTTTAAGGGTCTGAGAGGATACTTGTGTCCTCCCCCAGTACCATTTCATTGATCAAATTTTATATACCTTTCTATGTCTCTCCTGTTTACAATGTTTCCACATTAAAGTATCCACCTAGTCTTGGCATTCACAAGTGTGATTGTAAATACTTTATTTTGTTAAAGATCCATTTTTTTTCCTTTATAGGATTATACTTAATTTTGTAAGAGCTTATTCTTGGTTTTAAGTCTTTATCTTTGGCCTTCTGGAAAATTATATTTGAAGTTCTCCTCTCCTTTAAACTGGAAGCTGCCAAGTATTGTATGATCTTGACTGGCTCCTTTGTTCTTGAATTCTTTCTTTTTGACTGCTTGAAGTCTATATTTTTTCTTTAACCTGGAAGCTTCAGATTTTTGGCTATATGCTGGGAGTTTTCATTTGGAAGTTTCTTTTTTTTTTTTTGGCTGGAAGTTTCTTTTAAGAGATGGCAGCTAGGTGGCGCAGTGTATAGAGCACCAGCCCTGGACTTAGGAGGAGGACCTGAGTTCAAGTATGGCCTCAGACACTTGACACTTACTAGCTGTGACCCTGGGCAAGTCACTTAACCCTCATTACCCTGCAAATAAATAAATAAAGATGGTACCAGTGAATTCTCCGTTTATACAATGTGCTCTGGTTCTAAAAGATCTGGACAGTTTTCATTTATAACTTCTTAGAAAATGGTATACAAGTTATTGATTTTTGGTCATGGGGGCAGGTAGGTGGCACAGTAGACAAAGCACCAGCCCTGGATTCAGGAGGACCTGAGTTCAAATATGGCCTCAGACACTTGACACTTATTCGCTGTATGAACCTGAGCAAGTCACTTAACCCTCACTGCCCTGAAAAAAACCAAAATTTTGGTTGTGATTTTCATAGTCTAATGAATATTAGACTATCTCTCCATGGCCTGTTTCTCATGTTAATTATTTTGTTAAGTATACATACAAACACATATAAATTTACATATAAATATGGATGCCATATATATGGTATATATTTTTTACTTTTCCAATTTTTTTATTTTGTTCTGATTTATCTTGTTTCATGATGTTGTTTTCTGTCTGTCCCATTCTAATTTTCAAAGAGTTCAATTCTTGGGGAAAGTTTACCACTGCCTATTCTAAGGTTTTCTCCTGGCCAATTTTTCTTCTCTAGACATTCTATTTTATATTTCTTGATTCATTTCTTCAAAGTACTCTTCTACTCCTTGTGGCCAGGAAGACATTACTTGGAATCGTGGATTTATTCTGTTTTGCAGAGTTTATCACTTGAGCTTTTCTCAGTTCAAGGTTTTTCTTCATTTTATTTTGTTTTGTTTTGTGTTTTTCTTTCTGTTTACTCATAGCTCTAACCTCAATTTCTGCATTGGGAATCTTTAGTTAGGTCAAATTCCATTCCCATACTTATGACTGGTGTGGGTAGAGTTGATCCTGAATTTGTTTGTCTAAGATGAGGCTTCAACTTCTGTGGGAATTGTCCAGCTTTTCCTCCAACTATAGTGAAAGCCCAGGCTATTAGGATGTTGGATTGGGCAGCAACTGCCTGGATATTTGGTTTCACATGGGCGGATATGTTTCATGGATTGAATGTGGACTGCCCATCTCCTGATCTGGTCCTGTCTACAGATTTGAGACCTCTTTGCCTCCCCTTGAAATGTTGGGTTAATGCTGTTTTGATCTTATCTCTCTCAGTGCATATGGTATGGATTGGATGTAACACTGTTTTATCATCCACCACTGCAATGGTCCTGCTGTGGAACTGGGTAATTTGATATTTAAACCACTACACCTAGCTTATCTCCATTCTACATTTTGACAGTTTTTTTCTTTGTTCATTTTTTTGTTTTGTTTTTGTAGTCTTGAACTGACTAGGGGAGCTCATAGCTAATTACCTTTATTGCTGCTGTCATTGTTTTTCAACATAGTTCTATCCAATGTACTTTGATGACATTCCTAGGGGAACCTAGATGGCATTCTTGGGGGACTCCTCTGAGTCCGAATATATCAATATCTCCACACCAAATTCATCTGCTCTAAACTTCACGGGAAAAAAAAATATATTGTTGTGACAAAAGTTTGAAAAAATGGACTGTCAATGGTACATTTAATAAAGGTGTGGTGTAAGGAATTAATTGTGATTTGGAGTTTTTATAACCCCATCTTTGCTTCATCATGGTCAGACAGAAAAGATGCAAGCTTTAAAAACCTAAGAGAAGATGGATGTGTACTTTAAAAGATTATGGAACAAACAACACAAAGAACACTTAGGAGTTCCCCCATGCCCACATGGGCCTGGCCAAATTATAATGGGGACAGCCCAGGGGGTATGTTAAACCAATTGGAGACTCAACATTGCTACAGAACCACCCTGCCTGTGAGAGAGGGAGGAAGGAGGAGAGAGACTCTCAGAGAGGGATGATGAAGGAAGAGGGAGAGAGGAGCTAGTGTGTTTGATCTTCGGACCTAACCAGGAGATACTGCAAAGCTGATTCTCCTTAGAAATACAGATTCCAGGTGGTGGTGATTTTTTCTACCCCATTTCTCATTGTCCCTAGCTTTATTAACTCCACATGTGTTGTAAATTTTGTTACCATTAATAAAACCTGATTTGTTTGTGAAAAAGAGGCTGTTAATCTCCTTTCTTATTAGTCTGGGAGACATAACTGGAAAAGAGGCAGTTTGGAGAAGGGAAAACTCTGGACCTAGAGGTCCCCCATTATTTTCTGAACCCCAATATTACAGCAAACCACCTAATTAACTCTCCTTATTAAATTTGGCCTGGACAGTGGTTTAATGATGAATAAAGAATATATGTCAAAATCTTAAGAATTATTGCCAAACCATATAAAACAAATGACTGAAGCAAAATAAAAATATATTACATATTAAATTAACTATTCATAAATTTAGTTATTTATGAATTACATTTTATAAAGTATACAACAATAGTTTGATTATTTTACTTTGTCCTAGTTAATTTGTATAGCTCTGTTCTACATTAGATTTTGGGGTGGATCAAATAAGGTAAGATCAATGTTAAATAATTTTGCAGCTTGAATAAAACATACATATCCTGGTATAATTTCATCATTTTTATAAGGTGAGGAAACAGGATCACTGAAATGAAGTGCCATCCAAATGGTGGCTACTGCTGCTGCTGCTACTATTACTATTTCACCATTCTCATAACTTTTTTAAGAGTGTATAAATTACCTGTCATTCAGGAGGTTGTCCTCAAATACCTGAAGTAAAGTTTCACTAAAGCTGTTCATTGCTTGAATATCATTTTGAATTTTCTTCATGTACTCAAAAAGACTTTGTGTTGAGTACCTGACCTGTAACACAGAAAAACATTCTAATAAAGATGCTTGGGGAAAAGAATCCGTCTTTGGCAATTAAAGATATAAGAGGGAAATTAATCCCACATGTATTCTTAACAACCACCTCTGAAGCAAGGCTATGCAGTAGAGAATTTCAGCTTAGTCCTTACAATGTATAGCCAATGTTAGAATTTAATGAACCACACAGCTTGAATCTTATTTCTTATTTATAACTGTGAACGTTGTGTAGCTTGTTCTCTTTAGTTCTCTTCTGTTTTCTCTGAATGAACTCATACAGAACTTCCCAAGTTTCTATGAATTCTCCATATGATGAAATAACATTCTATTATATTAATATACTAGATTCTTTAGCCATTCCTCAATCAACAGACGCTTACTTTGTTTTCAGTATTTTTGTTATAACAAATACTTTCAATTCTGTGAAGCCTTTCTTTCTTTAACCTTTTCAGATAACATGGCCAGGAGGGATAAATAACTTTGAGTAAAAGGATATGAACAGGGGGCAGCTAGATGGTGCAGTGGAAAAAGCAGTGGCCCTGGATTCAGGAGGAGCTGAGTTCAAATCTGGCCTCAAACATTTGACACTTAGTAGCTGTGTGATCCTGGGCAAGTCACTTAACCCTCATTCCCCCACAAAAAAAAAAAAAAAAAAGAAAGAAACGGACATGAACAATTTAGGCACCTATAATGATAAATTATTCACTTATAATAGCTTATGACAATGTATATTCATTATTTTTAATAAATATAAATATAATAATTCCAGATTATTTTCCAGAGTGGTTGGATTAACTTATATTTCCACTAAGAGAATACTAGTATGTCTGTCTTCTCACAATGATTACCTCAGTTGTTATCATCTTTGAGAAGTCAGTGTTGCATAATAAATAGAGAGTTAGATTATAAAAGACTGGGCTTCAGTCCTATCTCTGAGACATATTGGTTTATTTCATCTCTGACTACTTCAGGCAAGTCTCTAAGACTGATAGGTATCAAATTCCCCATTGGGAGTACCCCACACCAATGAAGTCACAGAATTGAGCTTTTTTAAAAATGCCAACATTTACCAATTTATAGACTGTATCTGGAAAAAAAAAAAGAATGGATCTACTAAGCTATGTCTTTTTAAAAAAATTCTCTATATTAATCCCACCTCTAAGACAGTATCTATTAAAATGTATGACAGGGCTTTGAAATAAAGTAAGTCTAAATAGTTATCTTTTGTCTAGTTTTAAGAGTCACAAGTCTTCATTTGTGGTTGTTTCAGTTCTTCATCACAATATTCTAATAAATGGACATCTAGCTTCTATTTGAAGATCTTTAGCAATGGAGAATTTACTACCCACTAAAAACAAAATGTTTTAATTGTTCATCATCATCATCATCATCATCATCACCAGCCAAATGAAGCACATCCATCCTGAATACCAATACCATATTATTCAAATAATCAAATGGATTCACAGATCCAAATTGTCCAACAGATTCAGAGTCTATTGTGTCTATCCATTTTTTATGACTTTTGTCAATTTTCAAGAGATAAGGTCAAACTTGTAATGATTGGAATGACGCCACCTACTGGAGACTTACTATAGGAAAGCTCCACCATGAGGAGAATGCCTCAGAGGGCAAGGCCATGCGGCTTTTCCTTGGCATCAGGAAGTAACATTTGCACATGGGTACTGTCCATCAAGGCTACCAGCCAATCAACTTGAGGAGCCTCCCATTTTCTGGGAGGGGACAGGAAGGAGGAAGGAGGGCCTGTGTGGAGAGGTTTGTCTTTTTTTTTGGTTCCTGACTTCATGGTGGTGGTGGTGGTGGCAGCAGAGGACTTTACAGGAAAATTGAGGAAAGATAGGATTGCTAGGCTGTTGGAATTCTATTCTCAATCTTTATCTTTCAATAAACCCTTAAAAACCTAAACTTGTTTTATCAGTGATTTTAGTCAGTTTCCCCCAAAACTGGGGGAACAGATTGGAACCCACATTTAGAATCTTAAATTACACATGAAAAACGAATCTCCAGTAGGTGGCGTCATTCTAATCATTAGAAACTTCAGGGTTGTTTTGATTTGCATTTCTCTTATTATCAGTAATTTGGAATATTATTTCTTATAGTTTTTAGTAATTTGTAATTGTTCTTTTCAAAACGTTGTTCATATCCTATGATCACTTATTTATCAACTAATTATTTCCATATCTTGGAGGGTTAAGTGACTTGCCCAGGGTCACACACAGTGTCAAGTGTCTGAGGCCGTATTTGAATTCAGGTATTCCTGAATCCAGGGCCGGTGCTTTATTCACTGCACCACCTAGCTGCCCAACCATAAAGTGTTATGCAAATATAGCTGCTATTGATTTCACAATTCTTTTATTTTAGTATTTTCTTAATATAATTTTAAAAATTCTGTTAACTATTTTAAAAGTAAGTAATCCTAATTCAATTTGTTCCCCTCAGGCCCAGGTAACACTAAGAAAAATCTGGCAAACCTTGGGTGGTTTCCCTTTATACAGTCTACACTGTCTACAGAAACAAAAAATAGCATTCCATTTTCAAAAATAAATTATATTTTCATAATCTTAGCATTTGAGCTACTATCTATGTGATGGGAGAAAATTCTTTGAAAACAATGCAGATTTCACAGTGATAGGATTTAGAGTTGAAATGACCTAAAAAAATCATTTAGTCCTTACCAAAAAAAAAAAAAAAAAGCAACCTGGAACCCTGAAAACTTGAAGTGATTTGTCTAAGTTCACTGGGTAATGAGTGGAAGAATTGGGATTCTAAACCATGTCCTCTGATTCCAGATCCCGGGGAAGATAAATTTATCATTTTTGGCTAAAGAACAAGACTTGAAACAACAAAGATAAACAGTATTTTATATTCACTGATTATATTAAAAGTGATTTTATTCTGAGGTTTCTTGGAGACTATCAATAATATATTTTAAATATGATACAATTCTTTTTATATATTAAAAGAAAAATATTAGAAATAAAAGGAATGTCACTGAAAGTGAAAATAAGCAAAGTTATAAAAGACACTTTTGAAATATCACTATTGAAAAGAAAACCTGAGAGCATCTATAATGCTTTGTAAAAGTCAATTTTTAAACCCCAGAGGTATTCCCAAGTCTGTTTGTACATAATATACTTCCCTGTTATTTTTAAGGTAATTTCATCAAGGTTTCAATCATATTTCTCTTCTATTGCACAAAATTTTCCACTGTCAACCTATATGATTACAAAGATGACTATATGATCTTGTGGTCATGGGAAAAGAACTAAATCCTTGATTTTGTGTGGGAAGGAACAGAATGATGCAAAACTATCCTAACTCAGAAAGTTAAAAACTTTCTAAACAGAACAGAACAGAACAGAAACCAACAAAAGAAAATAAAAAGGTCCATAGTTACAATAATCTTTCTACCCTACACTCTCTATCCTCCAACATTGCTGCAATTTACTAAGAAAAGTTTCACAGGATTCTAGAACTGAAAGAGACCTTAAAGATAAATTTATTCCAACCTCTATACTGTATTGATAGGTAAATTGTGGTCCAGCAATGTGATTGTATCACCATACTAAAGATCTTCCTTAAATTCACTGTGGTGAAAGACATGTATTGGTCAAGTACTTTCAAGTATACCCTAAGAACTTAGAGAATAGAAGTAATCACAATGATTCACATATAAAGCACCCTGAGGTTCACAAAGTATCCCACAACCCACACAACAGGCCTGGAAAGCAGGCAAAGAAACTTTTTTCCTCCAAGAAGAATATTACGGCTCCTTATACAACTCAAGGCTTTAGAAGAATTAAAAAACAAAATTTTCTTACTGTGGACTCTGTTAACCCACCAACAGAGACTGCCAACCCCAATAGGACATGGTATCGATAGACTGGCAATGCAAGGAGCTGGGTAATGCAAGGGAATGCCTGTGAAGGAGCATTCCAATTTAAAATAGCAGATTCTGATCTGTAAAAAAGAAATAAATAATTACAGTATATTATGGAATTTTTTTTTACAGTCTATTCCATGAAGAGAAGAATACACACAGCATTAGTGCATGAGAGTATGTTGGAATAAAAGTCTGAGAAAAATATACAAAATTTCTCATACCTTGGAAATATCTTCTCTAATTCTTCTCTATAAGGAAGGTGGGGAACTGGAGGATCATCAAAGTACAAAAGATTCAAGAAAATGGAACCAGCATGAGCTCGAAATCTGTCAATTTTCTCACTTGACTGTTGGGCTAGACAGCACATGATCTGTTTGCAGCTGTAAAATAACAAGAGCCACTGGTTAATCCACTGCTATCAGCATTGTGAGGAATACACTAGCAATTTAAGGTGAAAAGCTTATGTAGAAAACCCCAGATATTTACCTATTGTCCTAATGCAGTAGTTCTTAAACTTTTTGGTCTCATGATTATTTCACACTTAAAAATTACTGAAGATGTACCCCAAAGAGCTTTTGTTTATGTGGATTTCTATCTATCTATTTCTATCTATTGATGGAAATGTCAGAAATAAAAATATTAGAATTATTATGAAAATAGTTTTGACCTCAGAGAACTTTTAATATACCTGTTGTTCTAAAATATATTAAAAGTTCTCTGATTCATCCTAACCACAGGTGGAGGATGGAGTGTACCAAAAAATATTTCAATGAGTGAAACACTGTTTACAGAAAAATACTTATTACACATAGTAATTTTTTTAAAATACAGAGCTGATGGGGCCCTCTGAGACCTGTAAGACTCACTCATGACAGGCTTTCTTTGCTCTTGATAGTAAGCATATGCCTTCTTCCTGCTTAACACTCCCTGTATTATCAGTTTCTGGAAACTTCCATATACCATGCTTTTACTCCATATTTTCAACCTAGTGATCGCACTTCTGTGATATCAGAGGAGTCAACCGTACCACCAGAATGAGAAGCTACCCACTTACTATAAAACCAAAGAACTTCAACTGTTTCAAGGGGCTGACCTTTTGTGAACATTACAGCCGAAACATTCTAAGTACCAACTGGGAAGATAAAATTGGATGTGTTAAGCAGCATTTCTAAATAACTATCACTACTTACAACACAGCTATGACCTAAAAACCAGTGAACCAAGGCTCCAACAACTAAGACTTAATTATGTTAGTCACCCCTTCTGGTGAAAGAGACCCAGTTGTGTTCTTAGCTGCAGTCTTCTACCCTCACTACAACTATTCCTCTATCCCCCTGATTCCAAGTGTTTTATTTAAGGCCTTGAAATTTTCTAGGCATAACTTGCAATGCACTATAGTAAAATGAATTATGTATTACTGGACAATTTGGTTCTCTATTGAATTATCCTCTAATTATGATAAATGATGTTACGATAAAATGATGTTAAACTACAAAATGAATGGATTGGACTTCAGGATTTCTCAGGTCTTTCCAACTTTAGGTATATAATTCTGCATAAATAATATTTTGTTATTGTTCAGTTGTTTTAGTTGTGTCAGACTCTGTGTGAACCATTTGGGTTTTTCTTGGCAAAGATATTGGAATGATTTGACATTTCCTTCTCCAGCTCACTTTACAAATGAGGAAACTGAGGCAAATGGAGTTAAGTGACTTTCCCAGGATCACCTATCCAGTAAAGTGTCTGAAGCTAGATTTGAACTTAGGAAGATGAATCTTCCAGATTCAGGCCCAGTATTCTATCTACTGTACCACCTAACTGTCCTATAAATAAAATATACATGCATATTAATGAACAAAATAAGATAATTGAAACAGAAAACAAATTCAATATTCTCTTCTCTTCCAAATTTTCTAATCTTATCCCTTTCTCCCATCTACACATCTCATTTCTTACTTCACTCTAAAGATCAAGATTATCTCCTCTGAACTCTCAAACTATCCCCGATTCTACATTTAAATTTCCTGCAGTTTTAAAGAAAGACAATTCTCCTTTTAAAAAAAGAGACTGCTTTAGTGACACTTTCAGGCAAACCTGGGAAGACTTCTAACAAAGTGAAGTGGACAGAAACAAAAAAACATTTTTTACAATAACAATGCTATTGTGAAGGAAAAAAATTGGAAAGACTTAATTCTGATGCAGAGGAAAGTGAACAAAACTATGAAAGCAATTTATAAGTTAAAAGTCAACAATTCTCAAAGAATTAGGAACTCTGACTAATGACCATCTACGATTCCAGAAAACTCTGGATGAAGGTTATACACCTCCAGAGAGACAGGTAAAGGATTCAAAGCAACAAATGAAAAACATTTTTCGGGGGGTGGGGCGCGAAATGGCCACTGTGGCCATTTGTTTTGCTATACTACATATTTGTAACATAAGTTTTATTTTTATTTCATTTTCTGGGTTTTTTTTTTGTGTGTGTGTGGGGCAATGAGGGTTAAGTGACTTGCCCAGGGTCACACAGCTAGTAAGTGCCACGTGTCTGAGGTCGGATTTGAACTCAGGTACTCCTGAATCCAGGGCCGGTGCTTTATCCATTTATTTCATTTTCAATGAGAGGTTAATGGTTAAGGTGGGAGGGAAAGAAGGCAGATTTTTTGCCTATTAAAAATATAATTTTAGGGGCGGCTAGATAGCACAGTGATAAAGCACCGGCCCTGGATTCAGGAGTACCTGAGTTCAAATCTGGCCTCAGACACTTGACACTTACTAGCTGTGTGACCCTGGGCAAGTCACTTAACCCCCATTGCCCCACAAACAAAAAAACAACAACAAAAAAACAAACAAACAAAAATATAATTTTAAAAGACAATTTTGTGAAGAAAAATTCTAATTCATCATATATGTATATATCTGTTTAAAAGCAAACTTTATATAACAGAACCTTCTGTTTTCTTTTTTTCTTCAGAAAAAAAGTTCTTTTGTCTATTTTATTTTGTATATGAAATATTTTTAGATGCTGGATAAGATCATAATCTTTTTTTTAATGAAACAAAAAATGAATTCCTTTATTAGAGTTATAGATCCCTTGTCACTTAAAAAGTTAACATGAAATAGTATATTTTCCAGTTACATATAAAAATAGTTCACAACATTCATTTTTTTTAATAGGATTCTGAGTTCCAAATCTTTCTCCCTCCCACCTTCAAGACAGCAAGCAATCTGATACAGGTTATATATGTGCCATCATATTAAATACATTTCCACATTAGTCATGTTGTAAAAGATGAAACCAAACAAAAGTGGAAGAACCACACACACAAAATGAAAATAGTATGATGCGATCTGCATTCAGACTTTATAGTTCTTTCTTTGGGTGTGGAGACTATTTTCCATCATGAGTCTTTTGGAACTGTCTTGAATCATTGTTTTCCTAAGAAAAACTAAGTCTACCACAGTTGATCATTGTACAATATTGCTATTACAATGTTCTGGTTCTACTCACTTCACTCAGCATCAATTCATGTAAGTCTTTTTAGGTTTTTCTTAAATCAGTCTCATAGTTTCTTACAGCACAATAGTATTCCATTATGGGGTTAGCTAGGTGGCGCAGTAGAAAAAGCACCGGCCCTGGATTCAGGAGGACCCGAGTTCAAATCTGACCTCAGACACTTGACACTTACTAGCTGTGTGACCCTGGGCAAGTCATTTAACCCCCATTGCCCCGCAAAACAAAACCAAAAAAGTATTCTGTTACATTAATATAACACAACTTGTCCATCCATTCTCCAATTGATGGGTATTCCCTATTTTTCCATTTCTTTGTCATCACAAAAATATCTGCTATAAATAATTTTGTACATGGAGGTCCTTTCCCTTTTTTTTTCCTTTTTAATGATCTCCTTAGGATATAGAATTAGTGGTGTTGCCGAATCAAAGGGTATGGGCGAAGCCAAGATGGTGGAGGAAAGGTAGTAACTTGCCTGAGTTTTCTCCAAGACTTCTCCAAATACCTTCAAATAATGCCATAAGGCAATTCCTTCAGCAGCAGAACCCACAAAGGTACAGGGTGAAATAATTTTCCATCCAAAGACTACTTAGAAGGGTGGCAGGAAAAGTCTGTCACACTGGGGTAAGAATGGCCAGTAGTCCAGTGCAAGCCAGGCAGTGCAGACACAGTCCCAGAAAAATCATAACCAGGCAGCAGCAGCAGCAGCAACTGCTTCTGGAATTACAGAGGTCTCTTTGCTAGCACTGAGGCAGGACTCTATTGTTTTGCCCATACTCAGATCCAGGTCACAGTCTGTGGTGGCAGTCCCAGGATGAGGAGTACTACAAGCACACCAGAGCTTGTAGCCACATTGAAGCAGGATTCTTCATATTCCCAGGGCAGAAAAGCAGGCCTCTGGTTGCTTGCAGACTAGAGCACAAGCCAGGAAAGTAGTAAGCATTACCTTGGAAGAACTAAAAACCTAAAAATCCCTAGAAGTATCTCTGAAAAAAACTGCACAACCCCCCTGAAGCTTGGGACAGTGTACCCTCCTGCCTGAAAGCAGTGCCCCACTTTAACAATGAGTTAAAAGTCAAGAATTAGGCTAGGAAAATGAACAAACAGAAAAAAAAAATTGATCATAGAAAGTTTCTATGGTGACAAGGAAGATCAAAATACCCCCTCAGAAGAAGATAACAAAGACAAAGCTCCTACACCCAAAGCTTCCAAGAAAAATATGAATTGGTTTCAGGCCAAAGAAGCACTCAAAAAGGACTTTGAAAAAAAAAGTAAGTAGAACACCAGCCCTGGAGTCAGGAGGACCTAAGTTCAAATCTGGCCTCAGACACTTGACATTTACTAGCTGTGTGACTCTGGGCAAGTCACTTAACCCCAACTGCCTAAAAACAAACAAACAAAAATTTAAGAGAAGTAGAAGAATTCAAGTATCATGGTGCTACAGTCAGGATAAACAAGATTTAGCATCTTCCACATTTAAGAATCAGAGGGTTTGGAATATGATATTCCAGAGGGCAAAGGAGCTAGATTACAACCAAGAATCACCTACCTGAGCAAAACTGAGTATAATCTTTTATGGGGAAAATATGGATGATTTTCAAACATTCCTGATGAAAAGACTAGAGCTGAGTAGAAAAACTGACTATCAAATACAAGACAAGACAAGCACAAAAAGGTAAATGGGAAAGTGAAATCATAAGGGATTCAATAGGGCTAAACTGTTTATATTCCTATATGAGAAGATGACATTTGTAACTCTTAAAGCATTATACCTAGACATTGGGCATGGATATGAGTTGAATATGATGGGATGGTATCTAAAAATATTAATTAATTAAGGGGTGAGAAAGAAGAATGCACTGGGAGAAGAGGATAGGGAGAGGTAGAATGAGGTAAATTATTTAACATAAAAGAAGCATGAAGGAGCTTTTATAGTGGAGGGGAAGTTGAAGGAGGTGGGGAGGAGCACATAAACTTTGGTCTCATATGATTGACTTAAAAAGGGAATAACATACTCAGTTGGCTATATAAATCTATCTTACCCTACTAGAAGGTACCAGAAAGGGAAAGGGATTAAAAGGGGATGGTGGGGGGAAGGTGATAGAAGTAAAGGCAGATAGGGGTAGGTAAAAGTAAAACACTTTTGAAGATGGACAGTGTGAAAGGAGAGAGAATAGGATAAACAAGGAGGAAAATAAGATGGTGGGAAATAAATAGTTATCATAGCTGTAAAAGAAAATTTTACAGCAAGGTTTTTGAATAAAGGCCTCATTTCTCAAATATATAGAGGACTAGGTCAAATTTATAAAAATGAGAACCATTCCCCAATTGACAAATAGTCAAAGGATATGAACAGGGAGTTTTTAGATGATAAAATCAAAGCCATCTATAATCATATGAAAAAATGCTCTAAATTACTATCGATTAAAGAAATGCAAGTTAAAACAACTTTGAGGTGCCACCTCATGCCTATCACATTAGCTCTTCTAGTGGTGGCAAAGAATTGGAGATTGAGGGGATGTCCATTGATTGAAGAATAGCTGAACAAGTTGTGGTAAACGACTATTATGGAATAATACTGTGCTATATGAAATGAGGAGCGAGATGCTTTCAAAAAAACCTGGAAAGACTTACAGGAACTGAGGCAAAGTGAAGTGAACAGAAACAGGAGAGTACTGTACACAGTAACAGCTACATTGTTTCAACTGTGAATGGCACCTATTCTCAGCAATACAAAGATCCAAGACAATTACAAAGGACTTATGGATGAAAAGTGCTATCCACCTCCGGAGAATGAATCAATGGCGTCTGAATGTGGATTAAAGCATGTTTTTTTAAAACATTATTATTATTATTATTATTATTATTAGGTATGTGTTTTCTTCTTTCACAACATGACTAACATGGAAATGTTTTGCATGACTGCATATGTATAACATATCAAATTTCTGGCCTTCTCAATGAGGGGGGAGTGGAAGGGAGGAGGGAGAGAATTTGGAATTCAAAAAATTTCTAAAAGAATGTTAAAAAATTGTTTTTATATCAACTTGAGGAAAAATAAAATTAAAAAAAAAATAATCAGCCAAGTATACTAGTATAATATTCAAGTAGGGATTAAACTAGATGATGTGTCAAGTCTTTTCCTATTTTAAACATTCTGTGATTCTATCTGGCCTTGTATGGATCCTTGACATTTTATAGCTGGTTTCCTGTTCATCCTAAGTGTTGTAAAAAGAAAGGAATGTCAGAACCTTGAAAGTAAAAACCTCTTTTCATTTTTCATCCCCTGAGTAGTGACAGTGATATATGGGGAGTCTGCCAGAGATGACACAGGAGTACTATGGTAGAAGGCAAGAATGTTCCTCCTACTTTAATAAAGGATGATTAACCTAGTTTCCTCTACTTATCATCAACTTATTTTAAATTCTTGCTTCTTTATAAATCAAACTTTCTCTAAAAGCTAAAAGACCTAGAACATCAAGAACAGCTCTCCTTTTGTCTTCCCTCATACCAGAAAAGGGACAAAAAGAGCTTCAATTTCCCATCATCGTCATCACCACCATCATCATTATGATGTCTTTTCTTATTTGACAAAACACATGGAATTTTTGTCCATCCATATCGAATACCTGACTATAGTTGGGTTAGATTTATCTCCCAATTCCCAATGATTTTAGGAAAGAGTATATTCATTATTCTTCCTTCTTCTATGGGACAACACAAAAAGAAAAGTCTAAAAATGTTCTGAATGATGGTAAGATTTGGGAATCGCATACAACCTTACCAGTTGATATTTTTATGGGAAAAAATCATTTGTATGCATGAGTTTTAGTATGATTGTTAAAGAATTAATCAAATTACTCAAGAATGTTATATCCTAATCTATCTAATTGTCCTTACCCTTAAAAAATGTAAAGCCCAGTAGAGCCATGCCCCATTATTGTTTTTACCCTACTCTCCTGCCAATTATGTCAAGGTTCTCACTTGCTGCCAAGCATTTAATGCTGAATACACTATGTGTATTCAAGAATCTGTCAATGATATATTTTGTATGTGTTTTTCTTTTAGTCTCAAGACCCACTACTTATCTAATTGTGTGGTTATATATGTCATTCCCGTTTTTCTCAAATGTGACATCAAATTTTCTTTAAAAAGTGGTATCAACCTCAAATAGAAACGAATCCCTACAGGCCACATTAACTTAGAAAACCATAAATTAGCAAAATTTATGCTGTACTGTATATTTATTTTGTTAAACATTTCCCAATTACAATTTGATCTGGATCAAGAAGCACTCTAGAATTTTGTGGATGTGGTCCTCAGTGAGTATGATACTTCTGCCTTATAACATGTCTACCAATATGAATAATGACTTTCTGGACAAACTGACTACACCAATTTTTATTTACAATAATCAAGTTGCTCAGCAGTAGCTGGTTATAACCAATACAGGAAAATGTAAGAGCCTCTGGAAAGAACTAGATGTCTAATGGGTGAGTTGGGCAGGGCATGGCCAGCATCATAATGTCCATTCCAATGGGGTAGAAATTAAGAATGAAACCTTTATAGGATAAAGCTAGCTGTACAATTTTAGTACTCACGCATCTGCTTCAATGAGCTCTGGATGATTTCTTGTTAGCAAAATTGTCAGCTCCATTAGACCTGTCATTGCAGCCTCCCGGACCCTGTTGGGACAAATATTCACACAAAAAAATTCAGAAGAGTAAACTGGATTAGATACACCATACTGATTTTACCATCTACACTACCATACACATACAAAGCAAAAAAGTTTCACTCATTTGATCTATGTCTTGGGACATGAGGACAAGTAAAAAAGAATTACAATAAATTCAGAAAGTAATTTCGATTTGCAGAAGTAAATATCCTCAATAATGCCTATTTTTGTTTTAAAACAATTGTTATTATAATATCAGCATTACCCTCTTAACTGCCTAGAAATCCTGTCAGGATCTTTTGGGGCAAAGAGTTATAGTTAAACTGGAGTGGATTGCAAAAAGGCATCAGAAGAGTCAGAGGACCACAGGGATAAAAGCTAGATAGAAATAAATAACTTAGTCCAATAGCCCCATTTTATTTATGAGTAAGGAGCTTTAAAAGTTTGAAAATTATTGGTCTAATATCTAGTCAGACTGAATGTAGTAATAATAGTGCATTATTTAAATTTAGATGATGGCTTACTTTTCTGGAAGATTAGTTATTACTGTACAATGTGCTTTTTTTTTTTTTTTTTTTGGTGAGGCAATTGGGGTTAAGTGACTTGCCCAGGGTTACACAGCTAGTAAGTGTCAAGTGTCTGAGGCCAGATTTGAACTCAGGTCCTCCTGACTCCAGGTCTGGTGCTCTATCCACTGCACTACCTAGCTGCCCCTTGTACAATGTGCTTTTATGTGCATTCATATCATTTGATCCTCATGAAAACCTGGAAAGGTAAGTAGTACATTATCTCTCTATATTTCTTTTCATTTCCTCAACTTAGATGTTATTTACTAAAATAAGTTTTATTGATACCTTTTGTTTCTACATCACAGTCATTTCCAATTATCCTTCCCTACCTTCCAGGCCTCCTTGAAAAAAACGTAAAAGAGCTAAGCAAAAAACAACTGACAGGGTGATCAAATCTGACAGTATAAAGAATATTTCACTTATAATATCCCACTTCTGTGAATCAATTAACAAATAATTATTATGTGCCTACAATGTACCAGGCATTGTGCAAGGCTCTGAAGATACAAATACAGTTCCATATGTTCAAGGAGTCTAGAGTTTAACAAGTAAAACAGGTAAAGATATTAGTGTATGTAGATTAAATATAAAAAGAATAAATGCAAGAAAGTTAAATATAATTAGAGATAGAGGGCACTAGCAATTGCAGAGAGAAAAGAGGACTTCACATAGAAGATGCTACTTGAGATGCAACTTGAAGGAAAGTGACTCTATGACATAGAGGAAGAAGTGCATTTCAAATATGAGGGATGGCCACAGCAAAGTCAGCAAGTCAATAAATTTTCATTAAATTCTTATTATGTGCCAGGCACTATACTAAGTACTGAGAGTATAAAAGAGGCGAAAGTAAGTCCTTGTCCTAATGGAGATCACAATCTAAGAGAGAAGACAACAAGAAAACACAGGTAAAAACAAGGTATACACAGGAAAAATAGGGAATGGTAAACAGAGGGGAGGAACAAGAATAAAAAGAAAATGCTTCCTATAGAAGACAGAATTTTAGTTGGGACTGGAAAGAAACTTGGGAAGTCAATAGGTACAACTGAGGAGAAAGAGTATCCCACAAAGGGGAACAGAAAGAGAAAAAGCTTAGAGCTGAGGGATGGAGTATCTTGTTCATGAAACAGCAAAGGTCAGTATTGCTTGGATGGAAGAATACATGCTGGGAAGTAAGGTGTAAAAAGACTGGAAAGGAATATGAGGGTTAGGTCATGAAGGGCTTTGAATTCCAGAGAATTCTGTATTTGATCCAGGTGGTGATAGGGAGGTACAGGAGTTTATTGGAAAGGGGAAGATGGGGAGTGACGTGGTAAGACATGTGCTTTAAGGAAAAACTACTTTTATGGCTGAATGGAGGATGGACTGAAGTGGGGAGAGATTTGAGGCAGGCAGGCTCAACAGCAGGCTTTTGCATGAGTAATGCCAATATCAGAACACAGAAGGAATGACATTCAGGAGATGTTGAAAAGATGAAAGAAATAGGCCTTGGCAACAGAGTGAAAAGACAGTGAGGAGACAAGGATGACACTTACAATGTGAGGTTAGAGAACTGAGAGGATGGGGTTGACTTCTACATTTTAGGGAAGTTTCAGGGAGAGGAGGTTTGGGGAAAGATAATAAGGTCAGTCTTAGATATGTTGAGCTTAAGATCTTTACTGGATAGTTGGAGATATGGAATTGGAGGTCTAAAGACAGGATAAGGCAGGAAAAGTAAATAAAAGAATCATCTGCATGGAAATGACAACTAAATCTATGGGAGGAGAGAGGATTACCAAGTGAAGTAGTACAGAGGGAGAAAAGAAGAGGGCCCAGGATAGCTGAAGTAAAAAAGATAGCAATATTAATCATGATCTCAGACAAAGAAAAAGCAAAAACTGTTGCCAGTCATTTTTCAATCACTTACAACTCTTTTGACCCCATTTAAGGTTTTCTTGGCAAAAATACTGGAGTGATTTGTCATATACTTCTCCAGCTTATTTTACAAATGAGAAAACTGATGGGCATCCCCTTAATTTCTAATTCTTTCCCACCACAAAAAGATCTGCTATAAATAGTGGTATCGCTGGGTCAAAGAGTATGCAAAGTTTTATAGTCATGTTGTGAAAGAAGAATCAGGAAAAAAAAAGGGGAAAACCTCAAGAAAGAAAGAAAAAACAAAAGAAAAAATAAAAATAGTATGCTTCAATCTTCATTCAGATTCCACAGTTCTTTTCCTGGATGTGGAGAGCATTTCCCATCATGAGTCCTTTGGAAATGCCTTAGATCATTGTATAGCTCAGAAGAGGTAAGTCTACAACAGATGATTACCACACAATGTTGCTGTTACTGTGCACAATGTTCTCCTCGTTCTGCTCACTTCACTTATCATGAGTCCACTTAAATCTTTCCAGGTTTTTCTGAAATTTGACTGCTCATCATTTCTTAGAGCACAGTAGTATTCCATTACATTCATATACCACAATGTGTTCATCCATTCCCAATTGATGGGCAGCCCCTCAATTTCCAGTTCTTTGCCACCACAAGATTGCTGCTAGGAGTATTTTTGTACATGTGGGTTGAAAGGCATCTATTTGTACAAAGATATTTGTAGTAGTCCATTTTGTGGTGGCAAAGATTTGGAAATCAAAGGGGTATCTACAAACTGGGGAATGGCTGAACAAGTTTTGGTATATGATTGTGATGTATACAGTATATATACTGATGAGAAGGATGGTTTCAGAAAATACCTGAGAAGACTTTCACGCAAAGTGATGTGAGAGCAGCTAGGTATGCCAAGCCTGTGGTCAGGAAGATGACCTGGCCTTAGACACTTACTAGCTGTGTGACCCTGAAAAATTAGCTGGAGAAGGAAATGGCAAACTACTCCAGTATCTTGGCCAAGAAAACCCCAAATGGGGTCATAAAGAGTCAGACATGACTGAAATGATTGAACAATAACAATAAAGTAAAGTGAGCAGAACTAGGAGAATCTTATACAGAGCAACAGCAATATTCTTTTAAATAGTATTTTATTTTTCCAATTACATGTAAAGACAAATTTTAACATTAATTTTTTAAACATTTTGAGTTCTCCTTCCTGTACCCCCCCAAGATGGTAAGCAATCAGTGCAATCATGTAATACATATTTCTATATTAGTCATATCATGAAAGAAGAAACAGACCAAAAGAAAAAACATTAAAAAAAATAAAGTGAAAATACTTATGGAAAATGCTATTCACCTTCTTCAATCTAAATTCAGACTCCATCAGTTCTTTATCTGGAGGTGGATAGCATTTTCCATAAGTCCTTTTGAATGATATTGGATTATTATATAGCTGAGAATAGCTAAATCATTCATAATTGACCATAATACACTGTTGCTGTTACTTTGTACAATGTCTACTTCACTTTGCTTCAGTTCATTGTAAATCTTACTAGTTTTTGTGAAAACATCCTGCTTGTCATTTCTTATAACAGAATGGTATTACATTACATTCATATACTGCAACTTGTGCAGCCATTTCTCAATTGATGGATATCCCTTCAACTTCCATTTCTGACCACCACAAAAGAGCTGTTATAAATATTTTTGTACAAGTAGCTCCTTTTGCCCTTTTTTCAGTCTCTTTGGGATACAGAATTAGTAGTGGTATTGCTGGATAAAAGGGTATACACAATTTGATTGCCCTTCAGTTACAAATTGATCTCCAGAATGGTTGGATCAGATCACAGCTCCACCAATAGTGCAACAGTGTCCCACTTTTCCCACATCCCCTCCAATATTTAAATTTTCCTTATTCTGTCATATTAACCAATCTGATAGGTATTAGACGGTACCTCAGAGTTGTTTTAATCTGCATTTCTTGAATCAATCATAATTTAGAGCATTTTTCCATATGCCTATAGAGAACTTTGATTCTGTTATCTGAAAACTGCCTATTCATATCCTTTGACCATTTATCAACTAGGGAATGACTTCTATTCTTTTAAATTTGACTCTGTTTTCTATATATTTGAGAAATGAGGTCCTCATCAGACACCTGCTATAAAAAATTGTTTCCTAGCATTCTGCTTTCCATTTAATCTTGGTTGCACTGATTTTGTTTGTGCAAAAACTTTTAATTTTATATAATCAAAATTACCTATTTTATATTTTGTAATGCTTTCTATATTTTCTTTGGCCCTAAATTCTTCCCTTCTCCACAGAAAACTATTCCTTGCTCTCCTAATTTGTTTATGGTATCACTTTTTAAGTGTAAATCACATACCCATTTTAAACTTATCTTGGTATATGTTATAAGAAGTTGATCTATACCTAGTTTCTGCCATACTATTTCTCAGTTTTCCCAGAATTTTTTTTTTGGGGGGTCAAATAGTGAGTTCTTGTCCCAGAAGCTTGGGTCTCTGGGTTTATCAAACACTAGACTACTAAGGTCATTTATTACTATGTCTTGTTTACCTAATCTAACCCACCACTCTATTTCTTAGCCAATACCAGATAGTTTTGATAATTACAGCTTTATAATATAGTTTGAGATCTGGTACACCTAAGGCATTTGTTTTAATTAATTTCCTTGATATTCTCGACC
Organism: Dromiciops gliroides; assembly: GCF_019393635.1. Classification (NCBI taxonomy): domain Eukaryota; kingdom Metazoa; phylum Chordata; class Mammalia; order Microbiotheria; family Microbiotheriidae; genus Dromiciops; species Dromiciops gliroides. The sequence continues at coordinate 228,599,781 of NC_057864.1, forward strand.
TTTTGTTCTTCCAGATGAATTGTTATTATTTTTTTCTAGCTTTGTAAAATAAATTTTTGGTAGTGTGATTGGTATGGCACTGAATAAATAAATTAATTTAGGTAGAATTGTCATTTTATTACACTAGGTTAGCCTAACTGTGAGTAACTGATATTTTTCTAGTTGTTTACATCTGACTTTGTGTGAAAAGTTTTTTTGTAATTGTGTTCTTATACTTCCTGGGTTTGTCATGGCAGGTAGAATTCCAAGTATTTTATACTATCTACAATTATTTTAAATGTTTTTTTTTCTTTCTAGGCTTTGTTATTTATTGAAATGCTGATGAGTTATGTGTGTATATTTTATATACTGCAATTTTGCTAAAGTTGTTAATTATTTCATATAAGTTTTAGTTGATTCTCCAGGATTCTCTAAGTATACCATCAAATCATCTGCAAAGAGTGATAGTTTTGTTTCCTATTCTAATTCCCTCTATTTCTTTTTCTTCTCTTGTTGCTATAACTAACATTTCTAGTACAATACTGAATAGTACCAGTGATAATGGGCAACCTTGCTTCACCCCTTATCTTATTGAAAGGCTTCTAGCCTTTCTATCTGTAGCCACTACAGATAATGCTTGGTTTTAGATAGATAATATTTATCACTGTAAGGAAAGCTCCATTTATTCCTATGGTCTCTAGTGTTTTTAATTAGGAATAGGTGCTATATTTTGTCAAAAGGTGCTTGTTTGGGGTTTTTTTTGCATCTAATGAAATTACCATATGATTTCTGTTCATATTGTTACTGAGATGGTTTATTATACTGATAGTTTTCCTAATATTGAACCAGTCCTACATTTCTAGTATAAATCCCACCTGATCGTAGTATATGATCTTTTTTTTTTTTTTTTGGTGAGGCAATTGGGGTTAAGTGACTTGTCTAGGGTCACACAGCTAGTAAGTATTAGGTGTCTGAGGCCAAATTTGAACTCAGGTCCACCTGACTCCAGGGCCAGTGCTCTATCCACTGCACCACCTAGCTGCCCCCACAGTATATGATCTTTATGATATATTGCTGTAATCTCCTTGCTAAGATTTTATTTAAAAATTTCCATCAATGTTCTTTAAGAAAATTGGTCTACAGTTTTCTTTCTCTGTTTTAGCTTTTCCTGGTTTAGGTATCAGCAAAATATTTGCATTATAAAGATAATTTTGCAGGACTCTTTCTTTGACTATTTTTCCAAATAGTTATATAGAGTGTGAAATTAGTTGTTCTTTAAATGTTTGGTAGAATTTGGTAGAAGGAACCCATCTGGCCCTGAGGATTTTTTCTTAGGGAGTTCAATGAGAGACTGTTCAATTTCTTTCTCTAAGGTAGGTTATTTAGCATTATTTCCCCTTCTGTTAACCTGGGAAAACTATATTTTTGTAAATATTCATCTATTTCATTTAGATTGTCAGATTTACTGGCATGTATTTGGGGAAAATAGCTCCTGATAATTTCTTTATTTCCTTTTCATTGGTGGTGAACTGACCCTTTTATTTTTTGATACTGATAATTTGGTTTTATTTTTTTTAAATCAAATTAACCAATGGTTTATCTATCTTATTGGGCTTTTCATAAAACCAGCTCCTAGTTTTATAAATTACCTCAACAATTTTCTTCCTTTTACTTTTATTAATCTTACCTCTGGTTTTCAGGATTTCCAACTTGGTATTTAATTGAGAATTTTTCATTTGTTCTTATTCCAGTTTTTTTTAGTTGCACTCACAATTCACTGATTTATTCTTTCTCTATTTTATTGATATAAGTATTTATACCACTTATGTAAATACTGCATTGGCTGCATCTCATAGCTTTTCTTATGTTGCCTCACTGTTGTCATTCTCTTTCATGAAATTATTGGTTGTTTCTATGATTTGTTCTTTGCCCCCAATTAATTTTTGATTTATCTTTCCTCTTCCCTTTATATAGTTTAATTTTTATTGCAGTATGATCTGAAAAGATGCAATTAATATTTCTGCCTTTCTATACTGGATTATGAGGTTTTTATGCCCTATTACACAGTCAATTTTTTTACAGGTCCCATGTACCACTGAAGCAGCAGCAGTATTTTAAGAATGATCAACTATGGAAGACTTAGCCACTCTGATCAAGACAATGATCCAGGATAATTCCAAAAGACCCATGATAAAAAACGCTATCTACCTCCAGTGAGAGAACTGATGAACTCTGAATGCATCTCATTTTTTTTTTAAACGGGGCAATGAGGTTTAAATGACTTGCCCAGGGTCACACAGCCAGTAAGTGTCAAGTGTCTGAGGCCAGATTTGAACTCAGGTCCTCCTGAATCCAGGGCCAGTGGTCTATCCACTGCGCCACCTAGCTGCCCCTCTGAATGCATCTTGAAGCACATCTTCTTTTACTTTTAAAAAAATTTTTATTGTTTGTTTTCTTCTGCAACATAGCTAATATGGAAATGTTTTTCATGATTTCACATGTGCAGTCAATATCAAATTGCTTGCCATCCCAAGGAGGGAAAATTGAAGGAGAAGGACAGAGAGAATTTCGAATGCAAAATGTTTAAACATTATTGTTTAAAAATTCATATGTAATTGGGAAGTATGGAACAAAATAAATAAAAATAATAAATAATATTTTAAAGCCTACCTACAAATAGATACAAATTTGTAAATACAAATACAGCAAATGGTAGTATTAATCCAAAGCTGAGGCTTAGCAGGGTCCAATTAGCAATATGATAAAGGGGTCAAGAACTGAAAAGAAGTGGATAGTGGACAACTGAACTGGTTAATCAAGGTGTCAAGATGGAGAAAAGAAGAGAGTGATTACTACAGAGAGATGTCTTGGGAGAAAAGTAAGGGGTTGAGAAATTGGGGTAATGTGTGGATAATGAATAGGGTTTGGTAGCAAAGGGAGTGAGGGAAAGTTAATAGATTATGGTTAGACAACGGGATATATGTACACATGGGGCTTTTTGTATAAGGAGATCATGCATTTGTGGGTGGTGGCAAGATCAAAGGTATAACCATCTATGTGTATGCCTGAGGTGGTATAGAGGGATAGGTCAAGGGAAGTGAGTAGGCTAAAAATTGAGTGATTAGGGCATTTGAGGGAGTGTATGTTGAAGTTCCCTAATATGAGGGAGGAGTTGGGGAGGAGAGAAAAATTATAAGTCAGGTATCAAATTTTTTGAGGAAAGAAGTCACCCAGAAGTCTGTAGACTCTAGCTACCAGGATTTTGATTGGGTGGCAAATGTGAGTAGCAAGAATCTCAAAGGAGAGGTTATTTGACCCAGGTTGTGTACACTTCCAGGATTTCAGAGCTTTAGTCCCATGAAACAAAGGGTTCTGATGATTGCATGGGCTCTCTCCATGACATGTATTTTTTTTTTAATTTGAATTTAGCAAGATTCTTTTCTCACCTAGATTTCAGGGACCAGAGGTAGCCCATTCTGTCACCTCCTCCTGGGAGAACCTGAAAGTGGCAATGGGCAGCAAGGAATATTCCTTTTCTCCAGTACTGACCAATAAGCCAAGGGGAATGAGTGAAAGTACAGTCAGTACTGGGAAAAGTAGGGCTGTCTCATCAAGAAAGAGCAGGTTTCAGTGATTGCTAGAAGATGGAAAGAGTGGGAAAGGAAAAGATTTAGGATAAAGGGAAGTTTGTTGCCTATAGGATATTTCAGAGGACCCAGTGCAAGGGGTAAGTGGCATTTGGTAGGAATTTTGGGGTGACAGGGATAAGGGGAATGGGAATAAAGAATTAGGACTTGAAGAATGGGGCTTGGATGATGATCTATAGGGATTTAGAATCACTGAGATGTACAGGTTTTCAACAAATGTGAAAATGTTCATTAAATGGAAGGTGCCACTTCTCTTCACAGAGGCTGGAGATCAGGCAGAAGACAAGTGCAATTTGAGATGGAAAGTGTATGGTCAGATGGGAGGCCTTAATTCATTACTCCTCTTCCTTCCAAAGGCTAGGGGTGTAATTCAAGCTTACATAGCAGAAGATGGAAGTCCCACTCTTTGGTGACTTCCTTCTTTGTTTTTCCTCAAGGGACAGCAGGCAATAGAAGAAAAGGGTTCTCATCTTCAGGGTGGAAGCTTCTGGTGCTGGAAATCAAGCTGTCAGTAGAAGGTAGAGTAAGGTGGCTTTGCTCTGGTGTAGATGGAAGTCTCGACCCACCCCTAGAAGACTTCCCTCAGGGGACACATGCAGAAGGAGATGGAAGACAGTCAGAGAGAGGTGTTGCTCCTCTTTTCACCTGAGGCTTGACAATCAAGTGAGGTCAGCAGGAAAGGAAAGTTTGGTGTGCAGGGGGATGTCTTATAGGGGCCAATACTGCTTTCCCTCGGGGAACATAGGCAGCAGGAGATGGAAGGTGATGGGAGAGATATTATCTTGTGTGGGAAACAGAGAAAAGGCCAGTTTGACTAGATTACAGAAAGAGTGGGAGTACTGAGGCTGGAAAAATAGGTTGGGGGTCAGGTTATGAAGAACTTTAAAAGCTAAATAGAGGATTTTATATTTTACCTAAGAGGAAGCCACTGGAGTTTACTGACTAGTGGAGGGCCATGGTCAGATTTGAGTTTAAGGAAAATCACATTGGCAGCAGTAAGGAGGATGACTGGAATGAGAAGTGACTTGAAGCAAGGAAAACAACTAGGAAGCCAATGCAATAATTTAGGTGAGAGGCAACAAGGTCCTTAATCAAAATGTTGGTTGTGACATTAGAAAAAGAAATCAGATGATAAAGATGTTGTAAAGGGGAAAGGGGAAGATCTGGCAATTGACTGGATAGGTGGGAGGTGAGGAAGAGTGGAGAGTACAAAAGAATATTGTGAATGTGGAAAATTGGTAGCAGTGCCTTTGACATAAAAGGGAACATTTTATATTTCCCTATGTTTTAGTCAATTAGCCAACAAGTATTGGATCCTCTAGTAAAGCCATACTCTGATGCCTGATCATGGCAATGAAGCTCTCAAAGGCTCTTGTAGCAAGATGAAACTCTGCTAAGTACTAGAGAGGGCAGTCTTCAAGTGAAGGACTAAATATTCTTATGTGAAAAGCAGTCTAAATTTGGAGAGATCAGCAAGTAGTAAATTTTTTTTTGGCCACTCCAACTCATAAAGGTAGTTTACAAGGGCATGAAAGAAATTATGATATATGTCAGATGAAAGGTACCCACAACATAAATGAAATCTGCACTGTATAGTGGCAAGTGCTGGATTAGTCATATGTTCAAATACCAGCTCTGCTACTTATTACCTGTGTGACCACAGGCAAGATACTTCATCTCCCTGCAACTCAGTTTCTTCACTTGTAAACTGAGGGGGCTGGACTACAAAATTTCTGAAGTCTCTTCCAGCCCAATCTATGATCCTATTATTTCTATGATTCATGATGTAATGAAGTAAGAAATACTTGCTGTGTACTTAGTATATACTTAGTGGGTTTTAAATTCATTCTAGGGGAAACTGTAGTACAAGAAATGATCTCTGACCTCAAAAAGGCACCAATTTGGTTGGCAAAAAAATTTCTCATATCCATGAAATAATTTATTAACAACATAAATTGACACTCAATTAAGCACTAATCTATGTGGTATTGACTGTATGTACTTTTAAATTTCAGAGAAGAAAGATATTAAAGAGAACTGAGGAAAGTTTTCATGGAAAAATAGCATGCTGGAGTAGAAAGAGCACTGGACTTGTAGTCAGAACTGAGTTAAAATTTCAACTCTGATAGTTAATTCTTGTTTAATTATGAGCACCACACCTCTATTCCTCCCTAAGTCTTGCTTTCCTCAATGGTAAATGAGAAGGTTAAACTAGGTTTTTGCTAAGGTCCTGTCCAACTCCAAATATTAAGATCCTAAGACTTAAGTCGAGTCATAGACTCCCAGAACTGGAAGGGGTGGGTCGAGACTTCCATCTACACCAGAGCTGGAAGAGCCTTCATTAGCCATCTATATCAATCCATAATTAATAATCTTTTCTATAACACATTCAACAAGCCAGATGTCCAATAAACTCCCAAGGCAGTTTATTCTGATTCTGGATAACTCAGACACATACTAGCTGTGTGATCCTGGGTAAGTCACTTAAACCTGTGTGCCTCAGTTTTCTCATCTATAAAATGGAAATAATAATAGTACTCTCTCCTAACTAATAATTTTAATCATGCTCAACTGAAGGTAAAAGAATCTCAGAACTTTCATATGAAAAATGTAATTTAATTCTCTTGTAAGACACTTGCATAGCACTTACTTCCCAGGTTTGTTGTGAGGATAAACTAAAATAGCATTTGTGAAGCATTCTGCAAGTCTCTAAGTATTATATAAATGAAAGCTATTATTATTGTTCCTGGAAATTGTAACTCACTTATCTTATATATTTGGTTGCCATACCATGTTGAACTTGAAGTCCATAAATATTCTCAGATCTTCTTGAGACAAACCATTTTTAACCCCTATCTCTCAATCTTGTATCTGTGAAGTAAATTTTTAAACCAAAGTATAAGACTTTACATTTAACCCTCTAAATTTCAACTTAGTTTAAAGCCTAGACTGTAAAGACTTTTTACAGATCTTGATTCTTTCACGTGTGTGAATGCAGAATTGTGTCTTATGCAAAATGGTGAAAAGCTCACCATCTATACCTTTATCCATGTTACTGAAAAAAAAAAAGTTAAATAGTCCAAGACCAAGCAAAAGTACCTGGGACATAAAAATACTTGCACTGGAGAATTCTTTTCAATATGATATTGAATCACTTTTGACTACTCTGTGAGTCCAGTAATTCAATCAGTTCTGAATCTATTTGTGTCGCATCTTCGCGTCTAGCTCACATCTCACCACCATCTTTTCTATAAGAATACCACAAAATACTCAAATGCTAGGCTAAAATCTAGGTAACAGTATCTACATTATTTCCTTCAATTACCATTTTAGTTAACCCTAGCAAGAAAGGAAATATGATTAGGCTGACATGTCTTGTTACTACTGATGAAGCCATGATGGCTCTTTGTAGTCACCGATTTCTTTTCTCAATCTTCACTAATCATCTCTTTAATAAAACATTCTGAGAATTTACTACGAATCATAGGATCACAGATTCAGTACTAAAAAGGGACTACAGAGGCTGTCTAGACCAACCTCATTGTTCAAATGAAAAAACTGAGGCCCAAAGAGGTTAAATTCCTTGATCAATATCACACAGCTAAGTCAGCATCAAGATTTGAACCCAAGTCCTCTGATGTTAGGACAAATGTTCTTTCCACTTTACGATGATGCTTCCTGAATTAACATAATAGCTCACTGATCTAGTGTTTATAGATTTTGTGTTATTCTTTTTAGTGTAATTCAGATATTTATTTGTTCTACTTTAGACCTATAATACCTCTCCCATTCTCCATAATCTTTTAAATGTAGCAGAGATAAGATTAGACTAAAAATATTTTAAAAGTTCTTTGGCAAAAGCACCTTTGAGAAAATGTGAGGAAACAAACCTTACAAGAGCAAGGACTCATACTAAGCAGTAATAGATAGATAGGTATGGTAGGACCAAAAAATGGAAACCAAGCAAATGGAAATATGATTTCACAAGGAATAGAGAACCACTACAGGATTAACTAGATAGATTCTGACAGTGAAATACACTATACATGAGGGAGTAGTAGCTAGGGAGTCACTTTATTACAAAACATTACAGGGATAGTGAATGGCGCCAAAGACGCACCCTATCTAGGAACAGGGATAGAATTGAATTGATTATGGCTCCAGAACTGAGAGTAAGGGAGGGAAAGGGCATACAAGTTGTGGTAAGGCAGTGGATATGATATAGATGAGACAGGCAGAGAGTAGGGAGTGAAGTGAAACTTTCTTAAAATAGTGGGCCAAGAGAGGTTGTCATCAATCACAACAGTAAAACCCAGGATGAAATCTTAGGAGATGAAAGGGCTAAAATCTCCAGGGTATATAGGGCCCAGACCAGGATGAAGGCAGTAGAGAGGAAAAAAAAAAAAAAAGGACTGACTGAAGAAAGAACTGACAAGTCTTGACTATAAAGAATAAAGAAGAGAGAAGAGTAAAAGATGAGATTCAAGTCTCATCAAATTCAAATGAACAAAGGTACCTTTGACAATCAAGCAGTTTGTGGACTGAGGCAAGGAAAAAAGGGAAAGAGAGGATAGATGGATTTCAATGGATTGATTCTGAGGAGATAACATAGCATTCAAAAGAGTAGTAATCAAGCAGTAGGATATGAGGGACTGAAGCTCATATGAGTGGACTAAAGTTAAAATGAAAATTTGGGAATCTTCAGCAGAGAAGGAAATAGAAAAGGCCATTCTTTTTATTCAATTAAGTTAATTTTTTTCGTTGTTTTAAGTTGATTTTTAAAAATACAATGTGTTTACCTTTTGTATCTTGACCCTATGACTTATCCTTAAAATATATAAGTGAATTGGGCAATATTTTTTTGGGGGGGTGAGGCATTTGGGGTTAAGTGACTTGCCCAGGGTCACATACCTAGTAAGTGCCAAGTGTCTGAGGCCAGATTTGAACTCAGGTCCTCCTGACTCCAGGGCCAGTGCTCTATCCACTGCGCCACCTAGCTGCCCCTGGGCAATAATTTAAAAATGAAATTAGTATCTTTATAACAAGATGTTAGATACATCTGCAAATCTATCTGGCTAATGGTTATCTACTTGGTTTTATCTTTTTTGTATTTAAACTGCTTAATACTCATTCAGCTTTCATCGAAGTTGAATATATATAAAAATCCCACAGAGTTCTGGCCTCTTGCCTAAGTACGGGAAGTAAACAACATCAAGATTCTATGTAATATCAGTCAGTTCACAAGCACTGATTAAGTGCCTACTATATATCAGCACATGCATGTGCTAACTGCAAGGGATACGAAGGGAAAACATACACCTTCTCAAAGGGCTAACATACGAATGGAAGAGATAACATACAAACATCAATGTACATACAAAATATTTATAGTGTAAATAAAAGGAAATATCAAAGGGAAGGCACTAGATGCAGGTGAGGGGAGCAGTGTAAGTGGGACGGGGAAGGGAAAAGGCCTCTTGCCAAAGGTGGGATTTCAGTTGAGTCTTGAAGGAAGTCAGGGAAATGAGGAGGGAGGACATTGAAGGTATGAGAGGCAGTCAATGAAAAGGCAGAGTCAGGCAATAATTTATCCCATTCAAGGAATAGCAAGAAGGTCAGTGCTGCTGCACTATAGTTTATACAGGATGGAGTAAAGATCATAACTCAGGATAAGCCAAATGAACTGCCTTATATGGCAAGGGTTTCTACAGGTTTTGAGATCCTCAAAAGCACTTCTGTACTATGAAACATGATCTCATTAGCAGATGAACTCCCAAACTGAATTAGATAGAGAGATAGAGAGATGTATGTGTATGGTATGTGTGTGTGTGTGTGTGTGTGTATATACACACACATATACACATATATATATATATATATATAAAAAATATAGTTAAGAGTGTGTGTACACACACACACACACACACACACACACACGAGTTTATCAGTAGGATGCCATAATCAAAGAAGAAATTGTAGCAAATGCACATGTAACAAAGGGAAGTTAGTAAATTAAATAATTTTGAAGAACCAAGGTGGGGCAGCTAGGTGGTGCAGTGGATAGAGCACTGGCCCTGGAGTCAGGAGTACCTGCGTTCAAATCCAGCCTCAGACACTTAACATTTACTAGCTGTGTGACCCTGGGCAAGTCACTTAACCCCAATTACCTCACCAAAAAAAAAAAAAGAAAAAAAAAAAAGAACCAAAGGGACATAATGCAGAATCAAACACTCTCTTATGAAAGTGAAAGTGGTTTATATAAAAATATGTTGTGATTTCCTAACCTTAGGGTCTAAAGGCAGTTAATACACCGTCTACCTGACTAATGGGATAAATGAAAAGCAAACCAGTAAAGGTGTAGAAGTTACATAAGGTTGGCAGAGTACTTTGCCTAGGTTTACGTTGTTGTAAATCAAGGCATTTTTCTTCAAACTCAAAATAAGTCCAGTGTTCCAGAAGGGCTTAAGTTGTCTTTTAGAAATATTTTCCAGGACTTACCCAAAGCTTTGCCTATATGTGCTCAGTCTTCTCTTTTTTATTGTTACCTTTTTCTCTTCCTACCAGTCAACAATATGGGATAATGAGAAGGAATGAAGAAAGAAAAAATTTTTTAAACTATATTATAAATTTATGTCAAAATTTGTTTTTACATGTATTTTGGGAAATAAAATTCTAAACAGAAAAAGATAAAATGTAAAATAGACTAAAAAACCCTATATTATAAAGCAGCAATTATCAAAACTATTTGGTACTGGCTAATAAATAGAGTGGTGGATCAGTACTGTTTGATAAACCCAAAGACTCCAGCTTCTGGTATAAGAACTCACTGTTTGACAAAAACTTCTAGGAAAAATGGAAAAAAAATATGGACTTACACTGTATATCAAAATAAGGTCACATTGGTACATGGTTTTGACATAAAAGGTGATACCATAGGTAAATTATTGGACTTTTTGGTTTTTTCTTTCTTGTGGTTTTTTTCCTTTTTTCTGATTCTTCTTTCACAACATGACTAATGTGAAAATATGTTTAACATGATTGTACATATATAACCTATATCAGATTGCTTGTTGTCTTGGGGAGCAGGGAGGGAAGGGAAGGAGGAAGAAAAATTTGGAATTCAAAATCTTACAAAACTGGATATTGAAAATTATCTTTACGTGTAATTGGGGAAAAATACTATTAAGGAAAAAAAAAAAGAAACAAAACTTTTTGTGTCTCTAGAGAGGTAGTAATAAGTGGGCATACCAAACTGAATTCCTGATCCAGGATCCAACTGCCTAGGATCCAAGGTCAGGACAGAAAAGCTATTCAATGCAAAAAACAACTTTTATTTAGATTAGGGAAAAAAGACAATATAGTATAGTAGAAAGAAAGAATTCAAGTACTGTGGAGCCCCAGTCAGGAGTTTGGTCTTCATACTGAAGACAGCAAGGAATCTCTAATGACCAGAGTTGAGTTATGCATTGGTATGATTAGCATGACAGTTGTGTGTAAGATTAACTTCAGTGGAGAAAGACTGAAAGGAAAACAAGCTAGGAGGCGTAAGAGAAGGGTGTGGATATACAATATTCACTTCTTAGACTCATATAGGTGCTCTAAGACGCATAAACAACATTCTTTACAACAACTCTCTGAAATAAATATTATTAAATCTAATTTTACAGATAAGAATAAATAAGGTCAAATGCCCTGCCCTGGATCACATAGGTAGTAGTAACATAGCCAAGAATTCCAACACAGGTCTTCTAGCTCCAAGTCCAAATCCTTTATCCGTATACAACCATCAATCACCAATTTACCTATCCTTCCTACCTTTCTTCCAGTTTTATAGATGCCTTTTAAAAAATATCATAGTCATTTCCAGTATAACCACTCTCTACTGATTCTTCTCTTATAACAAAGAAAGACAGCTTAACAAATTCAACAAAAAACCCATCATGTAGTGAAGGGCAGCTGGGTGGCACTGAGCTCCAAGTGCTCCAATACTGGAGTCAAAAAGACCTGAGTCACTTATTGTGTCACCCTGGGCGAGTCACTTAACCTATGCCTCAGTTTCCTCGTCTAAAAAATTGGGATAATAACAACACAATAACAGAGTTGTTGTGAGGAGAAAATGAGATAATTATAAAGCACTTATCACACAGTGCCTGGCATATAGTAAAAGCTAAATAGATGTTAGTTATTATCATTATTATTTTTATAATATACAACTTGAGAAATTATATAATTCACTCCTGTGGACTGCTTACCTATCAGCCTCAAAAGGAAGTAAATGTTTCATCACTTTTCTCACCACCAACACCAACTGCTATGACCAATTGCCACCAACAAACAGGTAGACACAGATCTCTGGGAAGAGCAACATTACCCAGACCACTAGTCCTGTTTCTAGCCCAGTCCTCACAGCCATCATTCAAAGAAGAAACTCCTGTGAATAAAGGGCTAGTTATTCCCACTAATTGCTTCTGCATCTATTCTAGGCCCTTCCTCCTCAAGGTACCAAAGAACCAGAAAAAAGAATTCTCTCCACCAAATTTCTTGGCACTATCAAATGGTTCAACATCAGAAAGAGATATGAGTTTATCATTGGAAATGATATTTAAAAAGCTGTATTACCATTTGCTTTACTACTCTAAAGTCCATGGTCTTTATTTGACTTGAAGCTAAAGCTTCTATATGTGTTATCTTCTCCATTAGAATGTGAGCACCATGAAAGCAGAAACTGTCTTTTACCTTTCTGTTGTATCCTCAATACTCATCAAGTACTCTACCCATAGTACTTAATAAATGATTTTCCTTCATTCATTCACTCATTCGTTCAATCCCAGATATTCTACTTGAATATTTTATCTGTATGAAGTTAAATCTGAACTAACCTTAGACTTCTCTATAAGAATGTTATGAAGTAGTAGTCAATCCGTTTCTAGTTGCACCCTCTGATGGACATCAAAGCACTACTAAAATATTTGCTTCACTATATTGTTAGTTATTCAAGAACAGGATAAGTATAAATTGAAAAATTAAAGCATTGAATTAATTCATCCCGCAAGGAGAATTCCTTTATTATTGGTCCAATTAGTTCAACTCCCTAGAGCCACGTGAAGGAACCATGAAGATAATACAAATCTCTGCTCTATTACAAGGAACATTCAAGACAAATGAACATGTTCTTGATGGCTCAGCATCCTTATGAATATCAATTGTTAATTCATTCACTCTTCTTTCAAATATTTATTGGTTGTCTACCATGTACATAAATCCCATGACTTTTTTCTACCTCAACCACCCAGAAAAATGATCTAATCATAAGGCACAAGTGTTTCAGTTTTGTAATCTGACATTCTTTTTATTCCTTCCTAAACTACTGCCTATCTCATTCTCCAAAGAAGCGATTCCCAACCTTCTCCTCAAGCCTCTCATCACTCCCCAAATGCCTACCCCTCTCCTTATCTGAAGACCATGCCTCTATTTTGACTGAGAAAATTAAGTCCCTTCCACCCGAACTCCCTTTCTTCCCCATCTCTTCTTGACATAATCTCTCACTCTCTTCTCCCCAATCTCTGGCTAAGACATGGCATCTTTCTTTGTCAAGGTCAACCTTTCTACATATGCACTTATTCCCATACCTTCCTGTCTGAATCCAACTGATTGTATACTCAATCACCACGACTCTCCCATTAGAATATATGCTTCTTGCCAGCAGTGACTTTTTTATTCTTTGTACTAATGTCCTAGTACCTAGCACATTGTCTGGCACAGAGATGCTTGCTTAACAAGTACCTGTTGATTGATAGGTATAAGTGAGACAAATCCCTGAAGGTAAAGACTATATGAATATTTACTCACTGCCCCATGGGAACTGTGGTAGTCCCTAGGGATACAAAAGATATAGAAAAATTAGGCCATTACTTTTAAAGAGCTTACTATATTTTAAAATAGTAATGTCTTTGGAGACCATCGAAATACATAGGGCTCTAGGGAGGCCACTAGGAGTAAAATGCATGAATTTTGTGACAGTTATTTACCAACTAGGACTTGCCACTGTCACTTATTTCTGGGTTTGTCTGTCACTTATTTCTGGGTTGCATAATAGATATCAATGTTCTCAGTTGTAAGAGGGAAAATAAGCACTAATGCAATCTCAATCATCAGAGAGCCATATAATTTCTCTTCATTTACCACCTAGCTATACTCCTTTGGTCTGAAATCCATCGTGATAGTACCCTCTAGTAACCTCATCATCAGGAAATACATTCACATCTCATCAGTTTCCTTAGTACTCTCTTCTTCTTTGATTACAGCAGAGAAAGTACTCCTCTCAAAGCTTCCATTGAAACAGGACTTCCAGGTCAACCATCTCTTCTTTTCCCACCAGGGTACATTTCTTTAAAGGGAACTACATTATGATCAACCTTCTTGCCCAGTACCTTCATCTCCCACCCCTGTTTTACCTGTTATGTACTGTCCCTCATTGGATTATAAGCTCCTTAAGGATTTTCTTTTTGTATTTGTATCCTCAGTGCTTAGAACAGTGCTTGACATATAGTAGGTGCTCAATAAATGTTTATTGATTTACTGATCATGTAAATATTAAATTTTTATGTAATTCTCAAAGGCAGAGAATGATTTCACTAATTTCTTTTTTTAAGCTCTAGTTTTATATGGCACTAAACTTCTATTTCCTTCATCATAATAAAAAACTAGAATTTTCTAAATTGCTCTCTCTGAATTTGTTTTTTGCTTTCCCCTTTTAAGCAAATCTTTGGGACACATCTTTTCACATAATTAGCTCTCCTTTCATTTTAAGGCACTAAGGGGCATTGTAAACTAATTAAAGGGAGAAAATACAAAATCCCCTTGAAAAGTCACTGACATAACTCAACAAAGGTTCACTTTAACTCACTCTAATGTTATGTCAGTCAGGTATGTTCAATAAGGAGAAAATTATTTCTAGAATCATAAGCCTATTGAAAGGATAAAAAAAGATAATCAAAGAGATAGGTTATAAATAAAGATATGAACAGATTTAGAGATAGTCTTTCAAAAATAAATAGGTTAGGAGTCTACAATAACCATTGTGAATTAAAATTATTCATTTACAGTATAAAAATTATTTTCTTCATAATAAATATTTGAGGTAGTTAGTATGAATATGATCACCTGCATTTCATATATCAAAGAATCAAAGCTAAAAGGAACCTCAGAGGTGATCTGGTCTTACTCCCTCGTTTTTCCCAATATTTGGTATTCCTCCTATTTTTGGCTACATAGGCTTTATTTATACAAGAAAAATTTAATTTAAAATGATTGAAATTATCCATTTTACACTTCCCTCATTTTTCAAATGAGAAAAATGAAGAAGAGGACGTAAAGTGATTTGGCCAGAGACAGATAGCTAGTAATTTATGTAGGATTCGAAACTAGGTCTTCCTAACTCCAATACTAGATGTATTTCTACCAAACCTCTAAAACTAAATACAGGGATCAACTAAAGTTACAACAGGTCACAGCTAGAACTTAAAGCCAGGTCTACTAACTCTAAATCCAGTATTTTCTCCACTGCCTCTCAAAGATGGCAAATAGCAAAATATGGACCTAACAATATCTCCCAAGACTGAAAGCCATGCATTTTACATACTTCCAGTGAAGCACAAGTTAAGAGATAATCACAGTATCTATGTGTAGTCACTTCTGTTTGGTTTTTTTTTTTTTTTTGGTTTTTGGTTTTTGTTTTTTTGCGGGGGAATGAGGGTTAAGTAATTTGTCCAGGGTCACACAGTAAGTGTCAAGTGTCTGAGGCCAGATTTGAACTCAAGTCCTCCTGAATCCAGGCCCGTGCTTTATCCACTGAGCCACCTAGCTGCCCCAATGTGTAGTCATTTCTAAGGAGAACCTTAAGCCATAAACTTGCTAGGGCAATGTACCTCCTAGACTTTAGTGATAGTGGCAGATCACCTCACTTTTGGTAGAAGCCTCTCCAGCTCCTGGCAGATGAGGAATTGTTTTCTATTGTATCTCCCCACAATGATGAAAGCAGCATTCTTAATAAATGGGTGATGATGGAGTGCTGTGTGCAACTTATAGTAAAAGACTACATATTTAAATGGGTATAACTGTACCATTTGGCAGTATCATAGCTATACATTCTCTTAACTCAAATCAACCCAATATACAAGATTTTTTTTTTTTGCTTTTGCAACAAACATTTATTTTATTTTTTCCAGTTACATGTAAGGGTAGTTTTCAACATTCATTTTCATAAGATATAGAGTTCCAAATTTTTCTCCTTTCCTACCCCCTCTACAAAACAGCAACCAGGTTATATATGTACAATCCACAAGTGCTCTTTTTATCAGTTCTTTCTATGGGGGTGGATAATAAGCTTCATCACTAGTCCTTTGGGATTGTCTTGGATCATTGCACTGCTGAGAGTAAAGTCATTCACAATTGCTCACTGAACAATACTGCTGTCACTATACACAATGTCCTCCCAGTTTTGCTCACTTCACTATACATCAACTCATGAGTCTTTCCAGGTTTTTCTGGGATCATCCTGTTTGTCATTTCCTATAGCACAATACCATTCCACTACAATCATATAGCACAGGTTCTTCAGTCATTCCTCAATTGATGGACATTCCCTTGATTCTCAATTCTTAGTCACCACAAAGAGTTGCAATAAATATTTTTTGTACAATTTTTCCCCCTTTTCTCTTTTTCATGATTACTATTGTTAACTGTTTCCCTTCCATCCTATTCCCTTCCCCATGATATTTATCCTATTATCCATCTTCTTTCATCCTATCCCTCTTCAAAAGGGATTTACTTCTGTCTGTCCCCTCCCCCAATCTGCCCTCCACTTCTTTTGCCCCTCTCTCTTTATCCCCTTCCCCTCCTATTTTCCTGTAGGGTTAGAGAGATTACTCCACCCAATTGAGTATGTATTATTCCCTCCTTGAGCCAATTCTGATGAGATTGGGGTCTTTGAGCCAATTCTGATGAATTTACTGCCCAGATTAAATAGGTTACTCCACCCAGTGGGGTGTGTGTGTGTGTTAATCCCTCCTTGAGGCAATTCTGATGAGTTTAAGGTCTTTGAGCCTTTTCTGATGAGAGTAAAATTCATTTACTGCCCTGCTCTTCCCCCATGTTTTCCCCACCCCCATAAGCTTTTTCCTATTTCTTTCATGTAGGATTTCACCTCTGCCCTTCCCCCTCCCCCAGTGCATTCCGCTCACCCCTCAATTTAACCCTAAAGATGTCATCATGGGGCAACTAGGTGACACAGTGGACAAAGCATCCACTCTGGACCCAGGGGGATCCCAGCCCAAACCCAGCCTCAGACACAAGATAGTCACCCACTGTATGACCCCAGGTATGTCCCTCAACTAAAATTTTTTGTGGTTCTCTAGGGTCTTGTATTTGAAAGTCAAATTTGCCATTCAATTCAGGTCTTTTCATCATGAATACCTGAAAGTCCGCTTTTTCATTAAAGTCCCATTTTTTCCTCTGAAAGATTACATTCAGTTTTGCTGGGTAGGTGATTCTTGGTTGTAATCCCAATTCCTTTGCCCTCTGGAATATCATATTCCATGCCCTCCAGTCCTTTAATGTAGAAGCTGCTAGATCTTGTGCTATCCTGACTTGGGCTCCACAGTACTTGAATTCTTTCTTTTTGGCAGCTTGCAATATTTTCTCCTTGACCTCCTTTGGGTATAATATTCCTAGAAGTTTTCCTTTTGGGATCTCTTTCTGGAGGTGATCAGTGGATTCTTTCCATTTCTATTTTATCTTCTACTTCTAGAATATCAGGGCAATTTTCCCTGACAATTTCTTGGAAGATGATGTCTAAGCTCTTTCCTTGATCATGGTTTTCAGGCAGACCAACAATCTTCAAATTATCTCTCCTGTACCTATTTTCTAGGTCAGCAGTTTTTCCAAGAAGATATTTCACATTGCCCTCTATTTTTTTATTCATTTGGATTTGCTTTATTGTGTCTTGGTTTCTCATAAAGTCACTAGCTTCCATTTGTTCAATCCTAATTCTTAGGCAATTATTTTCGTCAGAGAGCTTTTGTACCTTCTTTCCCATTTGGCCAATTTGACTTTTCAAGCTGTTGACTTTTTTCTCATGTCTTTCCTGCATCACCCTCATTTCTCTTTCCATTTTTTCCTCTACCTCTCTAACTTTATCTTCAAAGTCCTTTTTGAGCACCTCTATGGCCTGAGACCAATTAATATTTTTCTTGGAAGCTTTAGATATAGGGGCCCTGACATTGAAATTTTCCTCTGAGGGTTCACCTCAATCTTCCTTGTCACTGGAGAAACTTTCTATGGTCCCTACCTTTCTCTGTCTGCTCATCTTGCCTTTATTTTATTTTTTTTATTTTTTTTAGTGAGGCAATTGGGGTTAAGTGACTTGCCCAGGGTCACACAGCTAGTAAGTGTTAAGTGTCTGAGGCCGGATTTGAACTCAGGTACTCCTGACTCCAGGGCCAGTGCTCTATCCACTGTGCCACCTAGCTGCCCTGTCTTGCCTTTCTTTTACTTGACTTTTAGCTCCTTAAAGTGGGGCACTGTTTCCAGGATGCAATATCCCAAGCTTCAGAAGTCTCAGGTGGTATGATTTAAGGAGGAGCAGGTTCTTCACTTGCCTGGCCTGTTCCCTGGTCCATAGATGACTCCAGACCAACTTGCTAATCAACTAGCTTTGGTTGTTGTGGTTGTCAACTCTGACAAGCCTATGCCCCTCCCCCACCTGGGCCACTGCTACTCAAGCCTACCTCCTGGTTCCCAACAGGAGTGAAAAACCCAAGTTCTGCCTCAGCACCAGCATAGACCCCTGTAGTCTCCCCCCTGCCAAGGGCTCAGCCCTCTCACCAGACTGTGAGCTTAGTTCCTGATGACACTGGAGCTTCAGCTGATTCAGAGGTTCTGAGGGTCTCCTTCTCTGGTGAGGCCTTCCTGGGACTGGATCTGTGTCAGGGTGACTGGGGGGTTGGCCTCCACTCCTGTCTCAGGACAGCAGCTCCATTCTTCCAACCTTCCAAACGGTTCTTGGTTAGAAGATGATTTTAGCACATTCTTCTGTGGGTTTTGCATTGTCCTATGGCATTATTTCGATGTTTTGGGGGGCGATTGTGTCATGAGTTCGAGAGCTCACTGCCTTTCCTCCACCCAATATACATGATTTTTAAAAGAACACCATCTTAAAAAAAAAAAATCAACAAACTGTCAAACATCGGGTATCTTACCATGCTCCAACATCTCCTCTGCTGTCTGTAGTGTAATCATTCATGCAATCAAGTAATGTGTCATAGATCTGGGAAACATTTTCTTTGCATATAACATCATCTTGGGACGCTTCAGCCTTCACTCCTACCGTCTGGCAAATCCTGAGAAAAAGGTGTACATGCTTAAATCATTAAATCATCAAAGTCTCTATTTTCTTTTCCATATTGTATATCATGACAGTATGGTACATTTTTCTTTTTTTTCCTTTTTTTCCATTATGGTATATTTTTCTAACACAGAATGCTAAAAATTTATCAATATACTCTTTAGTTAGATATATGAGTGAAGCTCATGGGGACTTAGACTCTTCCATGCATTACAAAGGCATTACTTTAAATGTAAAGAATAATGAACTTGAGTCAGAAGGAGCTCTAGTGTGATCATGGACATTTAATATCTCAGCATCTCAGTTTCTTCCTCTATAAAATGGGGATAATAATGCCTGCAATCCCTATCTAATTGGGTTTTTGTGGGAAGCAAATGAAATAGTATTTCAAAACTGCTTTGCAAACTTTAAAACACTATATCAACTTTTATTTTTGTTGGGAAAAAAAGTAAAACCCTTGTATGAAGTCACATTCAGTAATGTCACTATAGCTTAAGAGCCATTATATGATAAATGGCAACAAATAGGACATAAGAGAGATTCCTTGCTTTTTTATGAAGAACAGTTGTATGCAGGTGGGCAAGGGATATCTGGGTCTGACAGTATTCCTTTATCAGTGTGTAACTCATGCTATGTTACTCAATATTCAATTTATTTATTCTGATGAAACCAATTTAAAGTGAACATGAAGGGCAGTCTTAAGGGAAAAGACATATCACAGAAGGGCAATGTATAACCTAAGGGCTTTATATAGAATGGAGGAGTAGTTTTGCCTACTTTGTCTCAGTAAAAGTGGAAACATGGTGGAGGTAAAGGCAGGCTAGATGCATCAGGCATGAATACTTTTATTTTTTTAATTAAAAAAAAATTTTTTTTAAAGTACTAGTTGCTACCACCTCCTAGAGAGCATGTGTAGTTCAATGGAATTAACACTGGATTTTGGTATGAAGAACAGAGTTCTGCCTTCTTCCTTGTGTGAGCAAGTCATCTAACCTTTCTGATTATCTATTTCCTTATGCGAAAAGATGAGATCATATAGCAAAAACTTAATTAGCACCAAACGTTGTTCCAGCCATTATGGTAGCACTGCAGATACAAAAGCAACGTAGTCCCTGCTCTCAAGAGGTTAACATTATCCTAGGTTTCGCATTTACAGGTAAGTAAATTCAAGGCTTATGCTTTAAGATTATTAATTTGGCAAGAGTGTAGATTCTAACCTGGAAAAGGGAGAACACAGTTATAGAAAGACCAAGTAAGAAACTACAGAAGAGGCACAGGCAAGAGGAGACTAGGCCTTGAATAGAATAGTGGCTATGCGGCTGGAGAGAAAGGAACTAATAAACGGAAACATAGTGTATAGGACTCTATGAGAACACAAAGAAAAGAAGAGACATACCAATACACTGAAACCACAGAAATGAACCCAACAATTTTTCATGCATTTAGCTCTAATAAAACCTTGACTAACCTTATTATTAACAAAAATGAAATACAAAGTAATCTACGGACATTTTATTTTATCAATGTATAAATTAATATTCAAATATCTTTTTTACTTGTCAGAGTTCAGACTTAAAGAAAATTTATAAGACCTACTTGGCAATTGCTTTCAAGGCATCTCTTCTTGCTTCAGCAAAGCTCACATCCTTGGGAGAAATGTGAGTAACTGCCTTTAAGCCTTCCAACACCTGAAAGGCAACATAAAAATTATCAGGAAAGTTACAAACTATCAAAAGAAAATCTCATATTGAAAGCCTTATTAGTAGTATAAGGCAGTACAATGTAACCAAGAGAGTATTATACTTTGTTTCAGGAGACCTGGGTTCAAGATTCAGTTGTACCACATATTTGTGACCTTGAGCAAGCCACTAAGCCTCTGTAAGCCTCAGTTTCTTCATATATAAAATGGGGACAACATTGATATCGATCTACCTATTATCCTAAGGGTTTGCAAAAGATTAAATGAGATGTGTTGGTGAGTACCTGACTGCCTAAAGGAACATGCTCCACACCCCAACTCCCACCTCCAATTCTCTAATCCCCATTCACTTCAATCTTCACCTTAATAGTTAAACAGTTCACCTCTACATTATCTTTCATTATTCTGGAATTCCTTGTTCCCTAATTGTATCAGTACTCATACTTTGCCAACCACAACCCTGTATTTACTCCCTGTAACAGTACCATCTGTTACTGTTCCTGTCTCAGCTGCCAAGGGGAGCTAGAGAAAATCACAAACCAGAGTCAACTAGGCCCTTTTTGCAGCAAGGCAATCTTTTTATAATCCTTTCCCCCAATCATCTTTGTAAATAAACCAAGTAGTGGGGTCAAAGGGTATATGTAATTTGGGCATAATTCCAGATTGCTTTCCAAAATGGCTGGATCAGTTCACAATTCAACCAACAATGAATTAGTGTCCCAATTTTTCCACATCCCCTCTAACATTTGTCATTTTCCTCTTCTATCATTTTAGTAAATCTGGTAGATATAAAATGATATCTCAAGATTATTTTAATTTGTTCTAGCTGTCTTTAAACATGTACAAATTTTTCTTTTCCAGAAAGAAACATTCACTAACCCTATTAGCTCTTCTAAATCTTCATTCTTTATCTTCTCTCCCTTTCAAAAACTCCAAAAAAAGCTTTCTACACTGGTCATGGTAGTACACATGCCTGAAATCCCTGCTACTAGGAAAGCTGAGCCTGATGGATATCATAAACTGAGGAGTGTCAGTAGGTTAATCCAATTGTCTAAGTCTAGCACAAATAGAATGAACTCCTGCGAATGGGGGCCACCAGATCATCCGAGATCCAAAACAATGAAGGATAGTAGGAGAAATGGATCTAATGCACTTCCAGCTTGAGTGAAATAGAAAGATTCAGTCTCAAATGAGACATAGGGAGAATCAGATAGAGAAATAGACAGAGACAGAGACAAAAGAGACAAAGACAGGCAGACAAAGAGACAGACAGAGAAGAAAATGGAGAAAGTAAAGGAGAGGGGGAGAAAGGAGAAGAGTGGGGAAGAGGAAGAAGAGGAGGGTGGGTAGAAGAACAAGAGGATCTATCTATATTTATAGCTTCTACCTCCTCTACTCTTTTTAAAAAATTAAATTAGAAAAAAATTTTAGACTTTTATTTTCCAAATTACATGTAGAAGCAAATTTTGACATCAATTAAAAAAAAAAAACTTTGTGTTCTAGCTTCTCTTCTTCCCTCCCCTCCCACCTCCACCCTAAGAACTCAAACAATTCAACATAAATTATACTTGAGTGGTCATGGCAAACAATTCTACCTTATCTAGGTTGTGAGTGGAAACAGATAAAAACAAAACTTCAGATTAAGGAATTATCAAAAAAAAAGTCTGTTTTCAGATACCATCAGTTCTTTCTCTGTAGATGTACTGCAATTTTCCTAAGTTCTTCAGAATTATATTGGATCATTGCCTTGCTGATTTTTTCTCAGTTTTCTTTGCTAGTTCATGATCCAAATAATTTCTCCTAAACATGGGTGTTTCCCAAGGTTCTGTCTAGAGACCTCATCTATTTTTCTTCAATCTCTCATTCATTCACTTCATCAGCTCCCATGTGTTCAAAAGTCATCTTTATACAGATGACCCCCAAATCTATATATCTAACCCTAGCCTCTCTCCTGAACTGTAGTCACACATTTTGAACTATTTATTGAATATTTCACATTATGTTCTATAGGCATAGACTATACACAACCTGTCCAAATCAAAGAGGTCATCTTTTTCAATTTCATCATTTTACAATTGAAAAACTAATCATGAGAGAAGTTAAATGGTTAGATAGCTAGTAATTGGAAAAAATCTGGGATTTAAATCATTCCACAAATTTCCTCAAAGTAAAACTATTTTTCAGAGAAGACTTCTTTCTACTTAGCACACTGAATTCCATCCTAATAGCCATATGAAGTTCAGTTGGAATGAACTTCCACAAAAATTCTTTATTTTAGATGCATCTGACAACAGAGTATTAAAAACAACAACCTACTCGCAGTTTGTTCTCATATTCTTTATCTTTCTCTCCCAGATTTACACACAACTTTCATGAAAGTCACTGTAGCAAACTGAAACTACTGCTTGACTTAAAAAAAAAGTTATAATCTAATTCCCTCAATCTTTAATATGCATGTTCTGTTCAGGACAAGCTATTTCAAACTTGCTATTTTTTAAAACCTGTATACTTTCATTAATATCAAAATCAGGGCTCACCAGCTTAAGTTTGCCTTTCAGAAAAAAACTTGGAAGGGAACCCAAGGCCAGTGAAAATCCACAACGAATCATTTCTTCTGTGTTCTGAAGTTCAGAAATATAATTCTTCATCAACTCATCTGGAAAAAAGGAAGTGAAGAATGCATAACTACCACTGGAAATCTATATTCATCAGTAATTATTGAAAAGATGATCAATATTACAACAAGAGTATAGAAGGAGTTAGATAAAATTGCTTCCTGAAACCTAATAGTAATAGTATTTATACAGCATTTTCAGGCTTATAAAACACTTTACATGTGTTCTATCATTTGATCCTCATCACAGTCCTGTTAGGTAGATGATGTTATTATCCCCATTTTACAGACGAGGAAACTTTCATGAGGCTGAAAGAGGTTATTAATAGACTTGCCCGAGGTGACAGAACTAGGAAATAATAACTAAACTTGAGACTTCCTTAGGACAAGAACAATTAATAATAATAACCATCATCAAGCATTTGTTAAGGGCTTACTACTAAAATCCAGGTGCAGGGCTAAGAGGTAGGGGGTCCAAAAAAAGGACAAAACAACAACAACAACAACAACAAAACAACAAAAACCCAGACACTGCCCTCAAGGAATTGCAATCTAATAAAGGAGACAACATGCAAACAACTATATACCTATAAAATATACACACGCATACATACATATATGCATAGGTATATATACATACATAAGCACACATGTAATACAAATAATATACTGTATATTATAGATACAGTATATATGTGTGTGCACATATATATATATAAACGCACACACACACAGCAATGGGAACTAATTTCAAAGAGAAGGGAAGGAGACTGGGAAAGGCCTCTAGTAGAGGGCAGGGTTTGAAGCTGGGGAAAGCAAGAGACAGAGATGGGGAGGAAAAGTTTCCTTGGCACAGAGGACAGCCAGTGAAATGGTACGGAGATGGAGCATTGTCAATGAGCAACAACAGCAAGGTCAGTGTTGCTGGATCATAAAGTATGTGGTACAGAATTAAGTGTAAAAAGACAGCGTAGACAAGAATGAGCTGGTTTGCAGAAGGCTTAAATTTTACATTTGATCCTGGAGGTATATAGGGAGCCATTGGAATTAACTCGGGGTTGGGGGGTATGTGTCTGCATTTTTCAGGGGTGAGGGGAGTTATATGGACAGATTGGCACTTTGAGGAGATCAACCTGATAGCTGAGGGGAGGATGAATTGTAGTATGGGGAGATGAGAGGAGAGCAGCCAAAAGACTACTGTCTAGGCCAAAGCTTCTTAAACTGTAGGTAACAATGTGGGGGTCACAAAAAATTTGTCAACAATAAAAGGTAATGTACACCTATTTTATATACCTATACACCTTGGGTCATGTAAAAAATTTCTCAGGTGAAAAGGGATCATTGAGTGGAAAAAGTTTAAGAAGCCTTGGTCTAGGCATGAGGTCATTGATGAGGACCTGTTGCAGGGTACTGTCAGGCAGTGTTAGCAATGAAAATAGGACATACATAAGAGATGTTGTAAAAGCAGACACAGCAAGACTTGGCAACAGAATGGATAACTGGGATAAGTTCAAGTGAGGATCTGAGGTTGGCACCAAAGTTGTGAGCCTGGATAACTGATGGTACCCTCAAAAATAATTGGGGCAGCTAGATGGCACAGTGGATGGAGCACCAGCCCTGGAGTCAGGAGGACCTGAGTTCAAAGCCGGCCTCAGACACTTAACACTTACTGGCTGTGTGACCCTGGGCAAGTCACTTAACCCCAATTGCCTCACTAAAAAAAAAAAGAAAAAAAAAGAATTGGAAAGTTTAGAAAAGGGAAGGCAGGGGGAAAGATAAAAAGTTGTGTTTTAGATATATCAAATTTGAGATCTCTGGCACATCCAGTCTGAGCTGACTGTAGATGTAGATGAGCAGATGTAGATGCAAGCCTAGAGCTCAGGAGAGAGGTTAGGGGCTGGATAAATACATAATAATAATAATAATAATAATAATAATATAACACAAAAGTTTTTGGGTCTAAGTTTCTTCATCTTACAATAAGGATAATAACATTTGTTCGTGGTTGTGCTTCATTTAAACTTCAATAAGGCTGAAATTGACAGTAAAATGCAAAAGTCTTTCTGATATAAAGAAAGCATTTCCCCATGACACTTACTAGCTGTGTGACCCTGGGCAAGTCACTTAACCCCAATTGCCTTACCAAAAAAAAAAAAAAAAAAAAGAAAGCATTCCATATCTAAGGAGTTTGAGAGAGCTCAAGGGCTTGTTAAAAAGACAGAAAAAACAACTCATTAGTTTTCAGTTACTCTTCTGAATAAAACTGCTAAGAGGACTATGGAAAATATAACAGTATAATTACCCTAACTAAGGATTGGGGCCTTTACAGTGGGTACTTTGTTCAGAACTACAGCCCTTCCCACCTACAGGCAGAAAGTTCCGTAGGGCTTTCTTCAAAACAAGGTCCCTTCAGTGAAGGCCCCTACCCTTAGTTATGGTAATTATACAGTTACATTTCACAGGATGTCAAAGAAGAGAGGCTTCTGCCAAGGAAAGGTTAAGAGTCTTTGACTTTGATGAAAAAGCATAGTAATTATCTAGCTGAAAAGGACAGTAATACCTAGCCAAGACAACAGAAGCAGACAATAGAGACTGCAGCTGCTAATCTAAATATAACAGACTGATCCACAAAGCCGAGATGGTCTAGTGTCAAGTGACCTGCAAAGAGAAGAGGGAAACATTGGCCAAGTAAATGGCCTAGTCTGATCTGTCAGGAACAAGACCCAATGGCTGAAAAACCTGCTCAGCTCTGAGTAGCAGTGGATTGGCAAAATCAAGCAAAATGCAGGGCCATACAACAATAAAAAAATACATATTCAATGCAGATATAAGAGGTATTAAAAGGTTAAACTGTTTAAATTCCTACATGGAAAAATGATACTTGTAATTCATAAGAACTTTCTCATTATTAGGGCAGCTGGATGGACTCTATTTAGATATAGGATAGAGGGATGAGTTGAATATGACGGGATGATATCTTTTATTTGTTTGTTTGTTTTTGTTTTTTTTACAGGGCAATGGGGGTTAAGTGACTTGCCCAGGGTCACACAGCTAGTAAGTGTCAAGTGTCTGAGGCCAGATTTGAACTCAGGTACTCCTGAATCCAGGGCCGGTGCTTTACCCGGGATGATATCTTTTTTTTTTTTTTTTTTAGTAAGGCAATGGGGGTTAAGTGACTTGCCCAGGGTCACACAGCTAGTAAGTGTTAAGTGTCTGAGGCCGGATTTGAACTCAGGTACTTGGATTCAGGAATCCAAGGCCGGTGCTCTATCCACTGCGCCATCTAGCTGCCCCAGGGATGATATCTTTTAAAAAAGTAAATTAATGGGTGAGAGACAAATGCACTGGGGGAAGCGAAAGGGAGAGGGAGAGATGGGATGTAGTAAATTGAAGCAAGAAATAAAAAGCTTATACAGTAGAGCGGAAGATAAGGGAGGTGCAGGGGAGTGAATGAACCTTATTCTCATCAGAATTGGCTCAAAGAGGGAACATACACACTCAATTGGGTATAGAAATCTATCTTACTCTGCCGGAAAGTAGGAGGGAAAGGGGACAAGAGGGCAGGGGTGATAGAAGAAAGGGCAGAGTTGGGGAGGGGGCAGTTAGAAGCAAAACACTTTTGAGAGGGGGACAGGGTGAAAGGAGATAGAGAACAGAATAAACTGTGCAGAAGGAATAGGATATAGGGAAATACAGTTTGCAATGGTAACTGAAAAAAATTTTGAAGCACGTCTGTCTGATAAAGGCCTCATTTCTCAAACATAGGGAACTGAATCAACTTTATTTAAATAAGGGCCATTCCCCAACTGATAAATGATCAAAAGATATGAACAGGGGCAGCTGGGTAGCACAGTGGATAAAGCACCGGCCCTGGATTCAGGAGTACCTGAGTTCAAATCCGGCCTCAGACACTTACTAGCTGTGTGACCCTGGGCAAGTCACCTAACCCCCGTTGCCCCGCCAAAAAAAAAAAAAAAAAGATATGAATAGTTTTCAGATGAAATAATCAAAGCTATCCAATTGAGAAATGGTCAAAGGATATGAAGAGGCTGTTTTCAAATGAAGAAACAAAGCCATCTATTGCCATATGAAAAAATGATTTAAATCACTACTGATCAGAGAAATGCAAATTAAAACAACTCTGAGATACCACATCACACCTATCAGATTGGCTAATATGACAAAAAAGAAAAATAATAAAGGATGGAGAATCTGTGGAAAAATTAGAACACAAATGCATTGTTGGTGGAGTCCATTCTGGAGAGCAATTTGGAACTATGCCCAAAGGGCTATAAAACTGCATACCCTTTGACCCAGTAATACCCCTACTAGGTCTGTATCACAAAGAGATCATAAAATAGGGAAAAAGATCCACATGTATAAAAATATTTCTAGCAGCTCTCTTTGTGGTGGCAAAGAATTGGAAATTGAGGGAATGCTCATCAACTGGGATATGGCTGAGCAAGTTGTGGTATATGAATGTAATGGAATACTATTGTGCTGTAAGAAATGACAAGCAGATGGATTTCAGAAACACCTGGGAAGACTTAAGTGGACTGATGATGAGTGAAGTGAGCAGAACCAGGAAAACATTGTACATAGAAACAGCAACATTGTATGATGATCAGCTGTGATAGACTTAGCTCTTCTCAGGAGTGCAATAATCCAAGACAATTCCAAAGGACTCATGATGGAAAATGCTCTCCACATCCAGAAAAAAGAACTGTGGAATCTGAATGCAAATTTAACGATACTATTTCAATTTTTTTGGAGGTTTTCTTCTTTTGTTCTGATTCTTCTTTCACAACATGACTAATGCAGAAATATGTTTAATGTGATTGTACGTATCTAACTTATATGAGACTGCTTTCTGTCTTGGGGAGGGGGAAAGTTAGGGAGGGAGGAAGAAAAATTTGGAACTCAAAATGTCATAAAAACAAATGTTCAAAACTATCTTTACATGAAAAAAATACTATTAAGACTGAAAAAAAAAGAACTAATAAAAGCTATCTAAAGCCATATTAAAAAAATGCTCTAACTCACTACTGATTAGAAAGATGAAAGTCAAAATAATTCTTGGGTACTACCTCATGCCTACTGGATGGGATAATAGGACATCAGAGGAAGATAATACATGTCGTAGGGAATATGGGGAAAATGAGACATTAATGCACTGTTGGTGGAGTTATAAACTGATTTGACCATTCTGAGAACAATTTGGAACTATGGCCAACGGGCTATAAAACCATGCACACTCTTTGACCTAGCAATACCACTACTAGGTCAGTATCCAAAAAGAGATTAAAAACAAAAAGTTGAGGGGTGGAGCCAAGATGGCGGAGAGGAAGCAACAAGCTGCCTGAGCTCTCCTTCTGTTACCTCAAAAAGAACATTAAATCAAGCCTCTGGACGGATTCTGAAACTACAGAACCTGCAAAGGGACAGAGAAACACAGTCCTCCAATCAGAGATAATTTAGAAGACTTCAGGAAAAGGTCGGTCTGACTCGGGCAAAAGGGAGGCCCAGCGGAGGGCAGCAACCCAGCGCCAAGGGGGTCAGGGCAAGTCAGCAGGAGCTGCGGGCCACAGCCGAACAACTGAGGCCCCTGAAACCTGGTTCAAAAATCTGGTGGCCAAGAAGGACAGTGGAAAAAACTACCTGCACCGGCCGGGAGGGCCACGAACAGGTCAGGCGGGAACAGACGCCGGGAGCGGATGCCTGGCTGGCCGATCGCACCCAGACAGGAAGTGCAGGGTGGGGGATCTCCACACACCATAAAGGCCTCAGAGTAAAAAACCAGTCACACAGCACCTAGACCCCTGCACAAGAAACCCCAAACAGGGACCCTGGTGCCCCCAGAGCAGACCTCAACTTAAAAAATAAATAAATAAGCTGCAATAATGAGTAAGAAGCAAAAAAGAGCCCTCTCCATTGAGAGCTTCTGTATCAATAGGGAAGAAACCAACGCAAACTCAGATGAGGACAATACCCTCAAATTGCCTACATATGAAGCCTCACGAGGGAAGGTGAATTGGTCTCAAGAACAAAAAGCCTTCCTTCGAAGAGCTCAAAAAGGATTTTAAAAATCAATTGAGAGAGGTAGAAGAAAAAATGGGGAGAGAAATGAAAGCAAAACAAGAAAACTATGAAAAAAGAATCAGTAGCTTGGAAAAGGAAGCACATAATTTTACTGAAGAAAACAAAGCTTTAAAAAATTCATTTGGCCAAATGGAAAAAAAGGTGCATAATCTCACTGAAGAAAACAATACCTTAAAAAATTGAGTTGGCCAAATGGAAAAAAGGGTGCATAATCTCACTGAAGAAAACAATGCCTTAAAAAATTCAGTTGGCCAAATGGAAAAAAAGGTGCATAATCTCATTGAAGAAAACAATGCCTTAAAAAACTCACTTGGCCAAATGGAAAAAAGGGTGCATAATCTTACTGAAGAAAACAATGCCTAAAAAATTAAAATTGGACTCTTGGAAGATAAGGAATCCATGAGACACCAGGAATCAGTCAAGCAGAATCAAAAGAATGAAAAAATAGAAGAAAATGTGAAATACCTCATTGGAAAGACAACTGATCTGGAAAACAGATCAAGGAGAGACAATTTGAGAATCAATGAACTGCCTGAAAGCCATGACCAGAAAAAGAATCTAGACACCATATTCCAGGAAATTATTAAGGAGATATCATAGAATCAGAGGATAAAATCATCATTGAAAGAATCCACCAATCACCTCCTGAAAGAGACCCCCAAAAGGAAAACTCCAAGGAATATTGTCACCAAATTCCAGAATTATCAGGTGAAGGAGAAAATACTCCAAGCAGCCAGAAAGAAGCAATTTAAATATCATGGAGCCACAGTCAGGATTGCTCAGGACCTGGCAGCTTCAACATTAAAGGACCGCAAGGCTTGGAATATGATATTCCGGAAGGCAAAGGAGCTTGGATTGCAGCTGAGAACCTATTACCCAGCAAAAATGTGCATTTTCTTTCAGGGGAAAAAATGGACATTTAATGACATTGGGGACTTTCCATCTTTCCTGATAAAAAGACCAGAACTGAATAGAAAATTTGATCTCAACATACAAGACTCAAGAGAAGTTTAAAAAGGTAAACAGAGAGGGGGGAAAAAAAAGGTTAAACTGTTTATATCCCTACATGGGAAGATAATACTCATAACTCTTAAGAACTGTAAATGTATTTGGGCAGAGAGAAGGACTTTACACAGAGGGTATAAATATAAATTGTCTTTCATGTGATGATACAAAAAAAAATTAAGGGGTTAAAAAGGGAATCTATGGGGAGGAGAGGAAATGGGAGGTGGAAGGGGATGAATTATATCATATGAAGAGGTGAAAAAAAAACCTATTACAACAGAGGGAAAGAAAGGAGGGGTGAACATTGTTTCAACCCTATTCTCATTAGATTTGATTCAAAGAGGGAATAACATATACTTTCATTGGGATAAAGAAACTTAACTCACTCTTTAGGGAAGCAAAAGGGGAAGGGAAAAGGGGGGACTGATAGAAGGGAGGACAAAAGCAAGGGAGAAAAGGGTAAAGAAAAGAGAGGGGGTGATAAAAAGGGAGGGCAGATTTGGGGAGGCAGGGGTAAGAAGTCAAACATTGATGAGGAGGAATAGGGTGAAAGAAGGGGGCAAAGTACAAAGGGGGTAAATAGAATGGAGGGGAATAGACAGTCAGTAATAATAACTGTGAATGTGAATGGGATGAACTCTGCTATAAAACAGAAGCGAATTGCAGAGTGGATTAAAAACCAGAATCCTACAATATGCTGTTTACAAGAAACACATTTGAAGCAGAGAGATACACACAGAGCAAAGGTAAAAGGCTGGAGCAGAATATATTATGCTTCAGCTAAAGTAAAAAAAGCAGGGGTAGCAATTCTTATCTCAGAGAAAGTGCAGGCAAAAATAGATCTCATTAAAAGAGATAAGGAAGGAAATTACATCTTGCTTAAAGGTACTATAGATAATGAAGTAATATCAATATTGAATATGTATGCGCCAAGTGGTATAGCATCCAAGTTCTTAAAGGAGAAGTTAAATGAGTTACAAGAGGAATTAGACAGTAATACTATACTAGTGGGGGATCTGAATCTCCCCCTCTCAGAATTAGATAAATTTAGCCGAAAAATAAATAAGAAAGAAGTGAAAGAGGTAAATAGATTACAAGAAATTTAGACATGATAGATGTCTGGAGAAAATTGAATGGGGATAGAAAGGAATATACCTTTTTCTCAACAGTACATGGCACATTTAAAAAAATTGACCATGTATTAGGGCACAAAAACATGATAGTTAAATGTAGAAAGGCAGAAATAGTAAATGCATCCTTTTCAGATCATGATGCAATAAAAATTACATGTAAGAAAGAGCCAGGGAAAAGTAGAATGAAAATCAATTGGAAACTAAATAATTTCATTCTAAAGAATGAATGGGGGGCAGCTAAGTAGCGCAGTGGATAAAGCACTGATCCTGGATTCAGGAGGACCTGAGTTCAAATCTGACCTCAGACACTTAACACTTACTAGCTGTGTGACCCTAGGCAAGTCACTTAACCCCAATTGCCTCACCAAAAAAAAAAAAGAATGAATGGGCCAAACAAGAAATCATAGAAACAATCAATAACTATATCCAAGAGAATGACAATAATGAGACAACATACCAAAATCTATGGGATGCAGCCAAAGTAGTGCTTAGGGGAAAATTTATAGCTCTAAATGCTTACATGAATAAAAAAGAGAAAGAGGAGATTAATGAATTGGGCATACAACTTAAAAAGCTAGAAAAAGAACAAATTAGAAATCCCCAATTAGATACTAAATTAGAGATCCTGAAAATCAAAGGAGAAATTAATAAGATTGAAAGCAAAAAAACTATAGAATTAATCAATAAAACTAAGAGCTGGTTTTATGAAAAAACCAATAAAATAGATAAAATATTGGTTAATTTGATTTAAAAAAAGAAAGAAGAAAACCAAATTACCAGTATCAAAAATGAAAAGGGTGATGTTACCACCAATGAAGTGGAAATTAAATCAATAATTAGGAATTATTTTGCTCAACTGTATGCCAATAAATTTGACAATCTAAATGAAATGGATGAATATTTACAAAAATACAAACTGCCCAGGTTAACTGAAGAGGAAATAAAATCCTTAAATAAACCCACATTAGAAAAAGAAATTGAACAAGCCATTAATGAACTTCCTAAGAAAAAATCCCCAGGGCCAGATGGGTTTACAGGTGAATTTTACCAAACATTTAAAGAACAATTAATTCCAACATTATACAAATTATTTGGAAAAATAGGTGAAGAAGGAGTTCTACCAAATTCGTTTTATGACACAAATATGGTGGTGATACCAAAACCAGGCAAAGCAAAAACAGAGAAAGAAAATTATAGACCAATTTCCCTAATAAATATTAATGCTAAAATCTTAAATAAGATATTAGCAAGGAGATTGCAGCAAGTGATGACCAGGATAATACACTATGACCAGGTGGGATTTATACCAGGAATGCAGGGCTGGTTCAACATTAGGAAAACTATTAACATAATCAACCACATCAATAAGAAAACCAACCAAAATCATATGATTATCTCAATAGATGCAGAGAAAGCTTTTGACGAAATACAACACCCATTCCTAATAAAAACACTGGAGAGTTTAGGAATAGGGGGAGCTTTCCTTAAAATAATAAACAGTATCTATCTAAAGCCATCAGCAAGTATTATATGCAATGGAGATAAATTAGAGGCCTTCCCAATAAGATCAGGGGTGAAACAGGGATATCCATTATCACCCCTATTATTTAATATTGTACTAGAAATGTTAACTTTAGCAGTCAGAGAAGAGAAAGGAATTAAAGGAATTAGAATAGGCAAGGAGGAAACAAAACTATTACTCTTTGCAGATGATATGATGGTATACTTAAGGAATCCTAGAGAATCAACTCAAAAATTACTTGAAACAATTAACAACTTTAGCAAAGTAGCAGGATATAAAATAAATCCACATAAATCATCAGCATTTCTATACATGACCAACAAAGTCCAACAGCAGGAGATAGAAAGAGAAATTCCATTTAAAGTAACAGTAGATAATATAAAATACTTGGGAGTCTACTTGCCAAGACAAACCCAGGAACTCTATGAACACAACTACCAAACACTCTTCACACAAATCAAATCAGATCTAAATAATTGGAAAGATATCAATTGCTCATGGATAGGCAGAGCTAATATAGTAAAAATGACAATATTGCCTAAATTAATTTACTTATTCAGTGCCATACCAATCAGACTACCTAAAAATTATTTTATAGAGCTAGAAAGAAATAATAACAAAATTCATCTGGAAAAACAAAAAATCAAGAATATCCAGGGAAATAATGAAAAAAAAATTGACAGGAAGGTAGGTTAGTGGTACCAAACCTGGAGCTTTACTATAAAGCGGCAGTCATCAAAACTATCTGGTATTGGCTAAAAAATAGGGTGGTAGATCAATGGAATAGGCTAGGCTCAGGAAATGCAGTAGTAAATGACACTAGTAATGTAGTGTTTGATAAACCCAAAGACTCCAGCTTCTGGGATAGGAACTCAGTATTTGACAAAAACTGCTGGGAAAACTGGAAAATAATATGGCAGAAATTAGGCATAGACCCACATCTTACACCTTATACTAAAATAAGGTCAAGATGGATACATGATTTAGACATAAGAGGTGATACCATAGGTAAATTAGGAGAGAAAGGAATAGTTTACCTATCAGATCTTTGGAAAGGAAAACAGTTTCTGACCAAACAAGAGATAGAGTATATTATAAAATCCAAAATGGATGATTTTGACTACATTAAATTAAAAAATTTCTGTACAAACAGAAGCAATGCATCCAAAATTAGAAGGGATGCAGAAAGCTGGGAAACAATTTTTGAGGCCAGTACTTCTGATAAAGGCCTCATCTCTAAAATATATAGAGAACTAAATCAAATTTATGAGAACCCAAGTCATTCCCCAATTGAGAAATGGTCAAAGGATATGAAAAGGCAGTTTTCTGATGAAGAAACCAAAGCTATCTATTCCCATATGAAAAAATGCTCTAAATCTCTAATGATTAGAGAGATGCAAATTAAAACAACTCTGAGGTACCACCTGACACCTATCAGATTGGCTAAAATGACAAAAAAGGAAAATAATAAATGTTGGAGAAGCTGTGGGAAAATTGGAACACTAATCCATTGTTGGTGGAGCTGTGAACTGATCCAACCATTCTGGAGAGCAATTTGGAATTATGCCCAAAGGGGGATAAAGCTGTGCATACCCTTTGACCCAGCAATTCCACTTTTGGGTCTTTTGCCCAAAGAAATCATGAAAAGGGGAAAGGGACCCACATGTACAAAAATATTTATAGCTGCTCTTTACGTGGTGGCAAGGAATTGGAAGTTGAGGGGGTGCCCATCAATTGGGGAATGGCTGGACAAGTTGTGGTATATGAATACAATGGAATACTATTGTGCTGTAAGAAATGATGAGCAGGAGGAGTTCAGAGAAACCTGGAGGGTCTTATGTGAGCTGATGATGAGTGAGATGAGCAGAACCAGAAGAACATTGTACACAGTATCATCAACATTGAGTGTTGATCTACTGTGATGGACTATATTCTTCTCACCAATGCAATGGTACAGAAGAGTTCCAGGGAACTCATGATAGAAGAGGATCTCCAAATCCAAGGATAAAAAAAAAGAACTGTGGAGTATAGATGCTGAATGAACCATACTATTTCTTTTGTTTTTGGTGCTGTTGTTTTTTTTTCTATTTTGAGGTTTTTCATCATTGCTCTGATTTTTTCTCATAACAGGACTAATGCAGAAATATGTTTAATGTTATTATGTGTATATATATAACCTATATCAGATTACCTGCTGTCTAGGGGAGGGGGGAGGAAGGGATAAAAACCTGAAATTGTAAAGCTTGTATAAACAAAAGTTGAGAACTATCTTTACATGTAATGGAAAAAAATTAAAATGCTTTATTAAAAAAAAGTTAAAGGACCTATTTATACAAAAAAATATTTATAGCAGTGTTTTTCTGGTGGTCAAAAATTCAAAACTGAGGGCATGACCATCAATCGGGTAATAGCTAAACAAATTGTGGGATATGATTATGATGGAACAGTATTGTGCTATAACAAATGATGAGCAGCATGCTCTCAGAAAAACCTGGAAAGACTTATATGAGCTGATAGAAAATGAAATGTACTGTAAACAAAGTAACAGCAATATTGAATGACTTGGCTATTCTCAGCAATTCAATGATCTAAGACAACTCAGAAGGGATGCCCATCTGCTCAGGCAAAATGGCTAAACCAGTGCCTAAACCAGTTGTGGTATATGATTGTGATGACATATTCTTGTGTTGTAAGAAAGAGGATATTTTCAGAAAAACCTGGGAAGACTTATATGAACTGATGCAAAGTGAAGTGAAGAGAACATTGTATGTAGAAACAGCAACATTATAACAATAAACAACTCTAAAAGACTTAACTACTCTGATCAATACAATGATTCACAAAAATTCCAAAGGACACATGACAAAAAATACTATCCCTACCACCAGATAAAGAACTGATTGATGGATTCTCAGTGCAGATTGAAGAATCTTTTTTTTTCTTTGTTTTTCTAACTTTCACTCCCCCCAACCTCTCACTATGTAGCTAATGTGGAATGTTCAATGTGACTTCATATCTGTAATGGGTAGGGTCTTTATTGTCTTCTCCATAGATAGAGAATGGGTGGAAAGAAGAGAATTTGGAACTCAAAATAAACATTAAAAATGGAAAACAAAAAAAATTGTTAATACTATATGAAGAGGAGGCAGCTAGGTGGTGCAGTGGATAAAGCACTGACCCTGGATTCAGGAGGATAAATCCAGGCTCAGACATTTGACACTTACGAGCTGTGTGACCCTGGGCAAGTCACTTAACCCCAATTGCCTCACCAAAAAAATAAATAAAAAAAAAAAGACCGTATAAAAATAGTATATGAAGAGCTGTGTGACCTTGGGCAAGTCACTTAACCCCCATTGCCCCACAAAAACAAACAAACAAAAATAGTATATGAAGTAGGGGGAGCTAGGTGGCACAGTGGATAAAGCACCGACCCTGGATTCAGGAGGACCTGAGTTCAAATCTGACCTCAGACACTTGACACTTACTAGCTGTGTGACCCTAGGTAAGTCACTTAACCCTCACTACCCTGCAAAAAAAAAAATTAGTATATGAGGTAGAGAGAGTTCTGGAAGTGAAGCCAAGATGGTGGAATGAAAACAAGATGCTGCCTAAGCTCTCCCAAATTTCCCTCAGAAACAACATTAAATTAAGCCTCCCAATACATTCTAGAACTGCAAAACCTGTAAAAAAAAATCCCAGAGTAAAACAATCCTCTGACTTAAGATAACACAGAAGATCTTCAGGAAAGGTCTGTCTCATCAGAATAAAAGGGGAGTATGGTTCAGCACAGAGGGTTTCTGGGCAAGCCAGCAAAAGACTTAGTCAAAGCACAGATCAGCAGCTGAGGACCCAAGATCCTAGCTCATTAAGCCAGTGGCACAGCAGGTCAGATGTGAGGCCTCCTGCCCCAAAGCAGAAAGCAATCTGCCAGCTGGGGTATCAGCTACCCAACAAGCCTAACAAGGCTAGACCACTCCAGTGGACTGACCAAGCTGCAAGCTGCTGACTCTCCAGAGCATAAAACTGGTGACAAGGCCCTTGGCC
Organism: Dromiciops gliroides; assembly: GCF_019393635.1. Lineage (NCBI taxonomy): Eukaryota > Metazoa > Chordata > Mammalia > Microbiotheria > Microbiotheriidae > Dromiciops > Dromiciops gliroides. Next base: position 228,636,926 of record NC_057864.1, read on the forward strand.
CCCAACAAAAAATATTAGGACAGTGCACACTGTACCCTAGAAGTAGGACTCAATCTTAAAGGCACAAAATAGGCTAAAATATGAATAAAAACCAGGAAAGAATCCTCACCATAGAAAACTGCTATGGTGATAGGGAGGACCAAAACAAACTCAGAGGAGGACAACAATGACAAAATGCCTACATGTGAAGCCCTAATGGGGAAGAAGGATTGGTCTTGAGACCAAAAAGCCCTCTTGGAAGATCTCAAAAAGGATTTTATAAACCAAATAAAAGAGGTAGAAGAAAAATTGGGAAAAGAAATGATAGTTATGCAAGAGAAAGTCCATAGCTCATATGAACTGATGCATAGTGAAGTAAGCAGAACCAAGAGAACATTGTGCACAGAGACAGCAATACTGTTTGATGAAGAACTGTGAATGACTTGACTATTCTCAACAATACAATGATCCAAGACAATCCCAAAGGAATGATAATGAAGTATACCATCCACCTGCCAAGAAAGAACTGATATTGATGGAACACAGACTAAAACATGCTATTTTTCACTTTCTTTCATTTTTTTCTTTTAGTCAAGTTGTCTTGTTCAAAATGACTAATATAATGTTTAAAATAACCGCACATGTATAACCCATATCTGATTGCTTACTTCCTCAGGGAGTGGGGAGGGAAGGAAGGGAAGAAGGGATAAAAATTGGAACTCAAAACTATAAATAAAAATGTTTATTACTTGAAAAAAGAGAAAGTCAATGGCTTGGAAAAATGACAAAAAATTGAAGAAAACAACTCATTAAAAAATGCAATTGCCCAAATGGAAAAGGAAATGAAAAAGCTGACTGGGGAAAATAATTCCTTAAGAATCAGAACTGTGGGGAGCAGAGCCAAGATGGCAGAAGAAAGACATTAAACCCACAGGGCTCCTGATACAATAACCCCAAAAATAGCAATAAAAGAACCCTTGGGGCAGAAAAACACACAAAAATATGGGCTGAGAGTTTTCTCCAGCTATAGATAGATTTCAGGGGACCGTGCTGGGCTACAAATAAAGCCTAACCCTGCAATCGGGCCGACACACCAGACACCCGCCAGAGGAATTTGCCCCAGTGTCTCTGAATCAGCTGCAGCACTGGCGTCTTCTGGAACCGAGCATGTGGTCTGACTGAACAGCTGGCCTGGGGCGGGGGCAGTGGGGGGGTGGGAAGGTGTAAGTGCAGGGGTACCAGTGGACTGGGGGGAAGGATTCGACTGTCCCACCACAGCGGGGAACCAAGAAGAAATCCTGAGTGGTGGGAAACCCAGGTGGGGGAGGGGAGGAGGGGAGCAGTCTCATCGAAGCTGAGAACCACACCACAGAAAGCTTAGCTGGTTGGTTGCTTAGTAAAGTAGGCCTGAGGTTATCTCCGGACCTGAGAACAGGCCAGGTGAGATTAAAGCCTGCCCCCCCCAACCCAAAACACCTGGGACCCTCTGAAGCTAAGAACAGGAGGGGAGCCGAGAAGCAGCCCCACTCCCCACCCCACCCCCCAGTGGAGAGTTTAAAATCAAATGAAAGCGAGGCCAGGCAGGCTGAGAAGAAGCCCAACCATCCCCTGGGCCCCCTGTAGCTTGAACAGTGCGTCCTGGAAGCAGCGCCACACTTCAAGGAGTTAAAAGGTAAGAAATAGTAAGCCAGGATGAGTATGCAGAGAAAGCAGAAGACCATCGAAAACTTTGGGGGTAAGGTAGACCACAATACAACCTCAGAAGAAGAAGATAATAACAGGGTCAAAGCTCCAACATCCAAAGCTTTCAAGAAAAATATGAACTGGTCTCAGGCCATGGAAGCTCTCAAAAGGGACTTTGAAGAGAAAGTAGGAGAAATAGAAAGAAGATGTAGAGAAAAGGAGGAAAGACTGGAAAGGGAAATGAGAACGATGCAGGAGAGTCATGAGAAAAAAGTCAACAGTTTGAAAAACTACATGGAAAAGTAGATTAAAAAACTGTCTGATGAAAACAACTGCCTAAGAATTAGGATTGAACAAATAGAAGCTAGTGACTTTAGGAGAAACCAAGACACAGTAAAGCAAATCCAAATGAATGAAAAAATAGAGGGCAATGTGAAATATCTCCTTGGAAAAACAGCTGACCTAGAAAATAAATCTAGGAGAGAGAATTTGAAAATCATTGGACTACCTGAAAACCATGACCAACCCAAGAGCTTAGACACCATCCTCTAAGAGACTGTGAGGGAAAATTGCCCTGATATTCTAGAAGCAGAAGCTAAAATAGAAATTGAAAGAATCCACCAATCACCTCCTGAAAGAGATCCCAAAAGGAAAACCTCCAGGAATATTATAGCCAAGTTCCAGAACTCCCAGGTCAAGGAGAAAATATTGCAAGCAGCTAGAAAAAAGGAATTCAAATACCATGGATCTACAACAAGGATAAAGCAAGACCTAGCAGCTTCTACATTAAAGGACCGAAGGGCATGGAATATGATATTCCAGAGAGTAAAGGAACTGGGACTTCAGCCAAAAATCACGTACCCAGCAAAACTGAGTATAATCTTTCAGAGGCAAAAATGGGATTTCAATGAGAAAGAGGTCTTTCAAGCATTTGTGATGAAGAGACCTGAACTGAATAGAAAATTTGACTTTCAAATACAAGATCCTGGAGAAGCATTAAAAGGTAAACAGGAAAAAGACTTCATGAGGGATATTAAAAGATCAAACTGTTTACATTCCTACATGGGAAGATAATACTTTGAAATCATAAGAACTATCTCAGTAAGGAATTCACAGAAGACAGGGCTGAACTGAATATGAAGGGATGATATCTGTAAAGCATTTATGTTTTGTTCTTTGTAGGGCAGACAGGGTGGGGTGTCTTATATTTTGGGCTGGATTTGGGCTTGGGGCCTCCTGGGTCCAGGGCTGGTGCTTTGTCTACTGTGCCACCTAACTAATCCATGATGACATCATTCAAATAGGGTTGAGGTGTAGGAGGAATAGACTGGGGGAGGGAGAAGGGGAGAGATGATCTGGGGAGAGGTAGTTCACATGAAGAAAACAAGAAGAAAGCTTATGGAGGAGAGTAGAAGAGGGGGAAGGAGTTGAGGAATGAGTGAACCTTAATATCATCAGAATTGGCTCAAAGAAGGACTAACATACATACTCAAGTAGGTATAGTAATATATTTTTGCCCTGGGGGGGGGCCAGGGGAGAGAAGGGAAGGAGGAAAGGGCAGATTGGGGGAGAGAGCAGTCAAAAGCAAAACACTTTCAAGGAAGATGAAGATGTTCTGCATTACTGCACCAGTATGACATATTGAATTGCTTGATCTCATAGGGAGGGTTGAGGAGGGAGGGAGGAAGAAAAATTTAGAACACAGAATTAGCTCAGGGACCCTGATCTCATTGGAGTGGGCTCATGGAGGGAATAGCTTTCATGTCTAATTGGGAGGAGCAATCTATTTAACCCTGCAGGAAAATAGGAGGGGAAGAGGATAAGGAAGGAAGGGTGAAAAAAGGGAGTGCAGAGCGGGGGAGAGGACAGTCAGAAGTAAAACACCTCTGAGGAGGAATAGGTAAAGAGAAGATAGAGTAAATGTCATGGGAAGGGAGTGGGATGGAGGGAAATAGTTATGATGATTATAATGGCAAAATGTATGGTACCTACTTTGCTGGGCTTTTATCAAGAAAATTCTCTGTCAAGCTTAAGGACTATATAAAGGTTATGATGAACAGGATACTATCAGAAAAACCTGGAAAGACCTACATGAACTGAAGCAGAGTGAAATGTACTGTATACAAAATAATAGCAATAGTGGGAGATGATCTGCTGGGAAGCATGTAGTTATTTTCAGCAAGGCAATGATCCAATATAACCATGAAAGACTTATGAAGATTGCAGGCCACCTGCAGAGAAAGAACTGATAGTATCTGAAAACAGATGGAAACACATTTAAAAATTTTTTTTCATTTCCTCTTTGACAATTCCTTAATCTGAAGTTTTGGGTTTTTTTATTGTTTTCTCTCACAACTAGCTAATATGGGAATTTTTTCATGACTAGTCATGTATAACTTATTTTGAATTGCTTGAGTTCTTGTGGGTGGAGGGTAGGGATGGAGGGGGGAAGAGAAGTTGGAACACAAAGTTTTTAAAAAATTAAAATTTTGTTTTTATATATATTTTGGAAAATAAAATTCTATTCAGACTCAGTGATACAAGAAAAAGAAGTAAAGCAGAATCACAAGAATATAAAAATAGAAGAAAACATAAAACTCCTTTTCAGAAAAACAACAGACCTGGAAAATAGATTCAGGAGGTACAACCTACGAATAACTGGACTACCTGAGGACCATAATAAAATAAAAAAATCTAGACCTTATATTATATGACATTATCAAGGAGAACTGCCTCAAAGGAAACAGTATTCATTGAAATAATCCACCAATGACCTCTGGAAAGAGACTCTAAAAAGAAAACTCTAAGGAATATCATAGCTAAACTCCAAAATTATCAAGAAGAAAATACTACAAGCAGACAGAAAGAAACAATTTAAATATCAACGAACAACAATCAGATTTACATAGGACCTGACAGCTTCAACATTGAAGGATCAGAGGGCTTGGGATATGATATTCTAGAGGGCAAAGGAACTGGGATTACAACTAACAATGTACTATCCAGCAAGATTAAGCATCATCTTTCAGTGGAAAAGATGAGCATTCAATGAAATAGTAGAATTTAAAGCTTTCCTAATGAAAAGTCCAGAAGTGAACAAAAAATTCAATCTACAACTACAACTACAAGACTCAAGAAACACATGAAAAGGTAAAAAGGGGGAAAAACCATGTTACTCAATAAGGTTAAAATGTTTGCATCCCTACATAAGAAGAAGATACTTGTAACTCTTGAGAACTGTATTTTTATTAAAGCATATAGGAGGAGTACACACAGACAATAGGTATGGGTATGTTGATTCTGATGTGATGATATTTAAAAAAAAAAACTTACGGGGTAACAAAAAGGACTATACTGGGAAAAGAGGAGAGGGAAGGCAGAATGGGGTAAATCACATCCCGTGAAGAGGCTCAAACAACCTATTACAACAGAGGAAAAGAAGAGAGGGGTGAGCATTGTTTTGACCTACTCTCATCTGATTTGGCTCAAAGAGGGAATAATATACATACTCAATTGGGCATAGAATTTTATCTTACCCTATAGGGAAGTAAAAGGGGAAATGGGAAAGAAAGGGGTGGGGTGTTGAGAGAAGGGAGGTTGGAACTAGGAGGGGAAATTAGGACAAAAAAGAGGTGGGGCTAATAGAAGGGAGGATAAAACTAGGGATTGAAAGGGGAAACCTGGAAAAACTTACATGAATTGATGCTGAGTGAAATGAGCAGAACCAAGAGAACATTGTACACAGTATCAACAACATTGTATGATGATCAACTGTGACAGACTTAACTCTTCTCAGCAATACAATGATCCAAGACAATGCCAAAAGACTTATGATGGACAATGCTATCCACATTCAGAAAAAGAACTATGGAGTATGAATGCAGATTGAAGTATACTATTTTCACTTTTGTTATTGCTTTTTTGTTATTATTTATTCTTTTTTGCATTTTTTCCTTTTATTCTGATTCTTTTCTTATAACATAACTAATGTAGAAATATGTTTAACATGATTGTAATGTATAATCTACATCAGATTGCTTTGGGAGAGTGGAGGGAAGGAAGGATGGGAGAAAAATTTGGAAATCAAAAAATTTCTTTACATGTAATTGGAAAAAAGTTAAGAATTAAATTAAATTTAAAAAATTTTAAACATAGCATATGAAGTAGAATCAAGATGGTGAAGTAAGTAGAAGCAGGAGAGCCATCTCCCCATTTTTTCCTCTCTGTAATTTTCTATAAAATACACCAGACCAAATTCTGATTCAGAAAGTCAAGAAAAATTGTATTTGCTCACTTTTTAAACTCATGGCAGATTAAGGAAGCAGATATGGACACTAGGGATTGGGTCTCGTCAGAAGTGTGTGCCCAGGGACTGAAAGGAAAACTAAACAGGGGATTAGGCCAGGAGAGATCAGGACAGAAAGAAATTTCATAGTATCTCTAAAATAACACTAAATGGAGGAACTACCACCACATGGAAGCTCTGTTGCTCACTACCCAGTTCTAGATCATAAATCCAGGGCAGAGAGGATCACTCATGGGTCCTGAATGTGATTTCTACTTGTGTAATAACCAAAAATGTAGTTGTGTGGCTAGGTTACCAGAAGCACAACAGTGATTCAGTTCTACCCTTTAACCCAGCCTGGAAGCCTACAGTAGAAGGGGAGGTGGCACTTCACTTGCTCCAAACCTGCAAAACTTGCTAGAAGGCTATCAGTGACTAAATATAACAGCAGTCTACTGAAATTCACAACAGATACAAACCTGAGTCAGGAATTTGTTGAGATCAAACCAGGAGGGCAGTGAAAAGACCTCATACCACATAATACCACTTTGGGAGGACATAAACTTTGTGGGTCCCAAACTGAGATTTAAAAGCAGCAGAAGGGGGCAGCTAGTTGGCTCAGTGGATAGAGCACCGGCCCTGGAGTCAGGAATACCTGAGTTCAAATCCAGCCTCAGACAACTTAACACTTACTAGCTGTGTGACCCTGGGCAAGTCACTTAACCCCAATTGCCTCACTAAAAACAAAACAACAACAACAAAATAAAATAAAATAAAAGCAGCAGAAGGATGAAAATGAGAATAGCCCAGGCCAGAAATTCCTCTAGAATTACCAACAGTTGAACACTAACAAAATCAAAAGTCAAGAAGTAGAAGAATAATAAAACAAAAAAAAGAATACCATGATTAAGAGCTATTGTGTTAACAGGGAACCTGAAGACAGAAATATAGAAGAGAATGATCTGAAAATATCAACAAGCAAAGCCTAAAAGAAAACTGCATTTTGGACACAAGTAAAATAAGAACATTTGAAAGAGTTAAAGCAAGAGGTGTTTTTTAAGAGCCAAAATTATTTTTAAAATCAAAAGAGAGTAACAGAGGAAAAATTAGGAAAAGAAGAGAGAGATAAGAAAGATAAAAATCAGTCAGTTAATAAACATTTACTACTATGTATGTGTTAAGTGCTAGGGATGCCAAAAGAGACAAAAGACCTGTCCCTCCCCTCAAAGCGCTTATAATCTAATGGAGGAGACAATATGCAAACAAACACACACAAAGAAAGCTATATACAGGATAAAAAGGCAATAATTAACAGACAGAAAGTACTAGAATTAAGAGTAGTCAGGGGGCAGCTAGGTGGCACAGTGGATAGAGAACTGGCCCTGGATTCAGGAGTACCTGAGTTCAAATCCGGCCTCAGACACTTAACACTTACTAGCTGTGTGACCCTGGGCAAGTCACTTAACCCCCAATTGCCTCACAAAAAAAAAAAGAAAAAAAAGAGAGTAGTCAGGGAAGGCTTCCTGTACGTGGGATTTTAGTTAGGACTTAAAGGAAGCTAGGGAGAGTCAGGAATCAGAGTGGAAGAGGGATAGCATTCCAGGCTGGAGGCAGCTAGAGAAAGGGATTAGAAGCAAGCCAGGAGAATAAGGTACACAACCTTCCTGAAGAAATTAACTACCTGAAAATTAGAATTGGCTAAATGGAAACCAATGACTCTATAATAAAACAAAGCAAAAAAAAAAAATCTGAAAAAAAAAAGAAGAAAATGTAAGCTATCTCATAGTAGAAACAACTGACCTAGAATACAGATCAGGGAGAAATAATTTTAAAATCACTGAAAATCAGGAACCAAAAAAAAAAAAAAAAGGCGGGGAAGCACTATAGATATTAAATTTTGAGAAATCATAAAAGAAAATTGCCTATATCTCTGAGAAACAGAGGGCAAAGGGGAAAAAAGAAAGAATTTGCCTGTCACCTCTTGGTGAGAAAAAAAAAATGCCCAGGAATAATATAGTCAAGATCCACAATTTCCAGGTTATAGAAAAAATACTGCAAGCAGCCAAGAAAGAAACCATTTAAATTCTTTGAAGACACAGTAAGGATCATGTAACATTTCACAGTCATAACTAAAAAGAAGTGAAAAACTCAGAATGGTTCTCTAGCAGGCAAAGGACCTATGCTTACAAAGAAAAATAATGTAATTAATAAAACTAAGTATAAGCACACAGAGAAAAAAAATAGAAGACTTCTAAAAATTCCTAATGAAAAGGCCAGAAATGAATAGAAAATGTGATACACAAGAGTCAAAATGAGTAAAGAAAAACATGGCTGAGAAATCAAAAGGGATTAAACAGGACTGAATTCTTTACATTCTTATGTAAGGAGGTAATACATGTATCCCCATAGAACTTTTTCATCACCAGGAGTCATAGAAGGAGTCTAATTTGACAGAGGGCTTGGGTATAATTCTATTATTTTTGGATGATTTCAAAAGAAGAATGAAGACAGGAGTAAAACCAAGATGGTGGAGTGGCATGAAGCAAAGAGCTCTCAACCACAAACTTATCCAAATAGATCTAGAAAAAGCACCTGACCAAATCCTAATAGAGAAATCCAGAAAAAGTCAGTGAGTCATTTGTCCACCTCAGACTGGCATACAGAGACAAACAGAGAGGTCTGAAGACACTCAGGACAAAGACTCAGGAACACACTTCAAGTGAGGCACCTCAGTGTCCAGGGAGAGGTTGTACTCAAGGGTGACAGGAGGCCTCAAATCCATATTGAGAAGAACAAGAACCACAGGGGCATTGCAACAGGAGCACTGCTTTGTCCCCTACTGCCCAGGTATAGGGCACAGATCACAGATCCTGGGGGAACTGAGAAGAGTACCTAGAAAGGGGAATGGTATTACTCGTAGGGAGGCAGTAAGTAATGAACTAAGAAGAGAAAGCTGAAGCCAGCTGCAGGAGCAGAAGTATGCCTCAAACTCCAAGCTTACAGCAGGGTCTCACTTCCATCATTTAACCTAATCTTTGAAGGAATAACAAAGTCAGTAATTCCAAACCAAAGGAGAGCCTACAATTCCATCACTCTAAATGAACAGAGCTTCCCAGATGGTTTAGGAGGGCTCAGTCCAAGAAGCAGTTCATTGCTCAGACTTAATCCAAGATGAGGAACTTGCAGAGTATGACTAATGGGGCTGCAATCAGACTTTTTTCCTGGATCAGAACACTTTAGAAACACTGAAAGCTTACAAGTCATCAGCCTGTCTCTGGGATCCTAGAATAATATAATACTTAATACCGCAGGACAGCCCAGATTTTCTCTCCAAAAATGTGGCAGAGTACAGACCTAACATCAAGACCAAAATCAAGAAGTAAGTTAGAAGAAAGGGCAAACAAAAAAAATATGTCAGCAACACTCAAGACACAAACACAAGACAATGAATGACTCCAAGACTTTGGGTAGAATTCAACTAGAATGCTAGAAGAGATGAAACAAGAGATTAAGAGTTACAAAATAGTTTATTTTTTAAAAAATTATCTAGTATTTTAGTTTTCTCCAGTTACATGTAAAAACAATTTTTAACATTTATTTTTAAAACTTTGAGTTCCAAATTCTCTCCCTTTCTCCCTCCCCCTCCCACCCCATTGAAGAAGGCAAGCAATTCAATGTAGGTTATATGTGTGTAGTCAAGCAAAAAAAACCCCAAAAAACAAAAAAACACTTTTTAATGAAAGTATAGTGGTTGAGGAAAAAATTGTAAAAGAAATGAGAGCTAGGGAGGAAAGAAATGAAAGGTGAATTAATAACCTGTCACAGAAAGAGTACAAACTCCCTGAAAATTAGAATGGACCAAAGAGAAGGTATACATTTTATCTTCAGGCAAAAACCAAGCATATATTACAGCAGTGTTGTAAAACTCAACCAGAAAAAGGGGCCACTAATCCGTATATAAGTTTGCCTGGGGATCTTGGGGCCCTTTGTCTTCTTTAACTCTCTCTAAGAGCCTTGATGACTTTCATAACTATCAGGAGACACTAATTTTTTCTATGCTACTTAAATGTAAACATTTCATCCTTGTTTATAATTGTTTTGAATTTCTCATACACATTTACCGTTTTTATTCCTGTGTTTGTATTCCAAAGTGTCTGCTAAGCTTTGGTTATTTCATCAGCAATGTTTTGAAGTCTTCTATTTCATTAAAGATCTATTTTTTCCTCTATAGTATTATACATTTTTCTGGGTAAATTATTCCAGGTTGCAACATATATAGGTATGTGTGTATATATGTATATCTATGTATGTGTACATTCATTTATCTTTATCTTTTACATTAAAATTCTAGATTTTGGCCATGATGTTCTATTTTCACTTTTCCCTCTGGTTCTAATATATCTGGAGAGTTTTCATTCCTGATTTCTTCAAATATGGTATACAGGTATTATTTTTGGTCATGGCTTTCTAGTTGTCTGATAATCCTTAGAATTTTTTCTCCATGAAATATTTTCTAGGACAGTAGTATTTTACAAGGGATATTTAAAATTTTCTTCTATTTTTTCAGTCTTTTTACTTTGTTTTAATAGTTCTTGTTGCATCATGGATTCATTACTTTCTGTTTGATCCATTCTAATTTTCTAAAAATCTATTAAGTTGGGGAAGGTTTTGCATCTTGTGTAATTAATTGATTCTCCATCCAGGTCTATCCTTAGGAACTCTCATTTCTTTTCATATTCTTTACTTTACAGCACTTATTTCATTTATAATATTTTTAACTCTTGCTTCATTTCTACCAGTAATTCTAGTTAACCTTATGGCTAAGCTATATTTTTCTTTGAGGCTTTATTAATATATTTTGGGGAATTATTCTCTTCTTGCTTTTTGGTTTGTGTGCCTCTGGCTCCATAAAAGCTATTTATCCTTGTCTTTTTTCCCACTTACTTTTTCCTCCATTTTTAATTCCTGAATTGAGAATTTGTGTTAGGACATGGATTTTCATACTTTTAGAGGCCCCCGTTTGGTCCTGTTCTATATTTTCTGGGTCTTCATGTTACTATCTCCAGTTATTGAGCTATGGTGTAACCTTCAAAGACCTCAGGGGCAGTTCAGGCCAGGTTAACTGCAATCAGACTAGAGGCTTTCCCCTAGTCAATGCTCCCTGCCCTGGTCACTGAGATGGAAACTCTAGTGCAACAATTTGAATTTAACTTGAGATACTACAAGGGTCAGAGTAATAGAGCTATAGGCTCATCCATGAATCTGCATTCCCTTCTCTGCAGTCCCTCACTTCTATTCTTTCTTGTCCTTTGCTCCAGGTTCTACTTAACTGCAAGCAAATCCAAATCTCTGCAGTGAATCCATAGTCTTGGTCTGTAGTCTGAATGATGGTGGTATATGTTCACCTCTATAACCCTGTCTCATCCCCATCCCTTAATGAAGACAAAGGTTCAAGCCCAGTCCATATGCCCAAAGGTTTTATGTGGACCTTCCTGGTTGGACTTCCATCTTATTGCCCAAAGACCTTTCTCTGGCTAACTCCCTGTGATGACCTTGGCTGAAAAAATTACTTACTATGGTTTCCCCTTGGATTTCTGAATCATCACTCAGACTCAGTCTGATGCTCTTCATTAGTCTTCACTGGAATTATTAGAGTGAGTTAGCCTGTATGGCTTCCTCTTATTCCTTCATCTTTGCCAGTATATGAGAGATGTTGTCAACTAGGAAATGGTAAGGTTTGACAACTGTTTAGATACTTGTGGGTTGAATGAAAGTGAGGAGTCAAGAATGAAATCAAGTCTTTAAATCTTATTGACTGAAAGGATGGCAGAGACCTCAAAAGAAATAAGGAAAATTTGCAGAAAAGTGGTTTTTGAAAGGGAAAGTAATATACTTGAGATCTGTAATGCAGACTGTAAATTGTCTTTTCACACCGTATGACTCAAAGGCTTGTGTCTTACCCAAAAAGGCAGAAGGTCAGTCATTGATCACTGCCTCTGAGGAGTACCTCTCAAAGTCACAAATTGAACTAGAAGATAGGAGGTGGGTATGCTAATAAACTGAGAAGAACTTTCCCATTGCCACCTATAGAGCTACTGCTGGGGGTGGTTGGGATGTAGTTAGATCATCACAGCCCTAAGGAACTTGACGTCAAGTATAGGAAGCGGGAGGTAGGGTGCTTGCTCAGCAGAGGAGGGGATAAAATGGAGAGTGTTAGGTGACCCTGGGTAAAGGGTAGGTGTAGTTGTATCAGAGATAAATCCAAGATCTGACTATCTCCTGGAGGGGTTAGATTTAAGCCTGTCTTGCTACCTTCCAGTTTGTTGAGAACATGACTATTTGGGGGTCATGCTATGGCCCCATATGGGCCAGCACTTTAGAGACCACTGGTAAAAGCCATTTACATAAAATTTAAGCACATAACTGTTTTGTACTATTCTATTTTCAATGAAGATGGCAAATCTTCTCCAACATAAGGGAGGGTAAGCTCCTGAAGGAGGTGCTTAATATTTTGTAATTACTTGCCCTTCCCTTCCCTTAAATTTTTAAGCCTTGACTCCCATTATATTATGAAGTACTTGAGGATAATCATTCAGTTTTACATTTTTTCCATCCCCACAGAAATTCTTCATATGTTTTACATATGGTAAATTCTTAAGAAAGGAGATTTATGTGTATTGAGTTATTTGTCTAACAATCATGTATTTTCTCATCATTCTCACACATGTTCACACCAGAGAAATGGTCAGAACAAGTGGTTTTCCAACTAAATGGCAAAAGCTACCCAACCTCAAGTCCTCTTCCAACCTCTCCCTAATTCTATGAGTAAAACCTACACAACTTATCCCCAATTCTATGAACAAATTATGTTAAATAATTTCAAGCCATAAAGACAAGAAGCACAAAAAGTTGATGAGATAAGAGGTAATAATATACAGAGCTATAACCACTAATTCCTCTTGATATTTGCCTTGAATGGGATATTTCTTACTCTAAACCATATGAACCCAGTGAAACTTCTCGACCCAAAAAGGACATAATGTGGTACTCTTGGTAAAACAGTAGAAGCAGGGTAATGTGATAGAAAAGACACTAGACTCAGAATCAAAATGACTGTGTTAGAATCCTAAGTCTGGGGGCAGCTAGATGGCGCAGTGGATAGAGCACTGGCCTTGGAGTCAGGAGTACCTGAGTTCAAATCCAGCCTCAGACACTTAACACTTACTAGCTGTGTGACCCTGGGCAAGTCACTTAACCCTAATTGCCTCACTAAAGAAAAAAAGAATCCTAAGTCTGCTACCTAGTAGCAAGGCAAGTCTCTAGACTTCCCCCCCCCCCCATATGAAATAATGTTTAAACTACTCATCTCACAAACAAGGTAGTATAGTGGAATCAGAGGACCTGTAGTAAAATTCCATCTCTGATACTTATTTGCCTATATGACTTTGGGAAAGTCATCTCTCCTCTCTGGCCTTCAGTTTCCTTGTGAGTAAAACAAGAGGGTGGAACCAGATTATTTTTAATATGTCACTCAACTCTAAATCTATGAACCTATAATGAAGGTGTTTGTGAGGGATGTGCTTCATAAGCTGAAAAGTTTACATAAATGTGACATTATTATTATAAAAAGATACTTCCCTATCAAATTGAGACCTAACAGAAGTACACTCTCAAAAAAATAAAGTCACAAAATCTCCCCATGACCCTCTCCCCTATGAGTTCAGTATCACAAGACATTTTACTGGAAAATGCAGTGACTTTGCTAGAAAAAAAAAATCACTGTGCTTTAAATTGTTTCCAATTTAAAACTGTAGTTCTAAAAGAAGTAACTTGATTTAGTAGTTTATTTATTGACAATAACTGACATTACTGACAAGTAATTGCCTTATGTTGTATGTAAATAGAACTTCATTCAAGAGCAGATACTAATGCAGATGTTCTTAACTTTTTTCATGATATAGAAATCTTTGTAACTGGTGAAACCTATGAAGCCCTAGACAGAATAATATTTTTAAATGCATAAAATAAAATACTGAAGACTACAAAATAAACAAATTCTATTCATAATAATAATATCTAAGTTATATGTACCAGGCACTGTGCTAAGTGCTTTATAATTTTTAAGCATTTGATCCTCACAATAATCTTGGGAGGTAGGTGCTATTATTATCCTCATTTTATAGATGAGGAAACTGAGGCAAATAGAGATTAAGTGACTTGCCAATGGTGACACAACTAGTAAGTATCCAAGGGCAGATTTGAAGTCAGGTCTTCCTGACTCTAGGCTTATTTCTCTATCTACTGTGCCACCTAGCATCAAATAACAATATCATGCATTTACCACTCAAGTTCATAGATATCCCTAAAGTCTAACTGAAGACCCCTTGCTCTGTTGACCTTAGATTATGAATCCATGCTATTAAGGGTATTATCCTACTTCTTGAATCTCTCCAGGGCAATATTTCACATAGAACAAAAAGTATGTGTACATTAATTATTATATAAGTATGTTTTCCAGTGATTAAAGTAAACCTTAAAATTATACACAACTAGGTTGGGCTTATAATTATACTAATCCACAGTGGTGGTGTTTGAAGGCCCCTTTTTCCATTCTCTATCAGTATATTCAACAGGGATAATTAATGGTATTAATTAAAGAAAACAGACAAGACATATGAATCACTTACCCTGTATAACAGGATCAGCTTCTCCTTGTTGATTCAGGTAGAATTCATTACACAATGCTGACAGGGCTGAGACAGCAGCTTCCTAAAATAAAGTCAAACCTGGGAGGTTATAAAAAGCTTCTAATGCATTAATACAATTTGAAGAGACAACTAAAGAAGTAATTGTGCTATTAATGACTATAGGCATCGTGATTCTATATTTAATCAATAAAAATAGACATAAGATGATGTCATTCCTTTCTAAGATATACACATATTACTTTTTTATGTTTCAAACTCATACAATAAAAGATTCTCTCTGTAGTTAATCAATTCAAAACAGAATAGGTAAATTGGTCACTGTTCTCAAAACACTAAAGGCATTGTAAATAATAGATTTTTCTTCTTATCCAGTGAAATAAAATGGGGGGAAGGGGAGAAATATCATCAACACAAGCAGAAATTAACCCCAAACTAGCTCATTTTTATCAAGGAACTTCAACAGAAAAGACATTAAATGGAAAGATTACAACTCAGTTTCAGTAATGTCAAATTAGTATAACAAGCAATATGTATGAACTGTCAAGAATTATGAGAAAAAAGTAAAAATACTATAAAAGTAGAGAAGGAAATATGCTTTGGGGAAAAAAAGGACGTTTTTCAGAAAAATCCTACATAGATTTAGCTGGAAGGGGTACATAGGGGATTTAATCTGATAAACTTTATTTTTAAAAATTTTATTTTTTGATTAACATACATTTCATTTTTTATCCCAATTCCCTCATCCTTAATGTGTAAAGGAGAATTTTTTTCAAAAACAAAAACAAAAAAAACAAACAAAAAAACCTCAAACACCCCCAAACCAACCTTGTACAACTCAGATTTCCAGTAAATCCTGGAGTATTTGCATAAGACTCTCCTAAATAGTAGAAAAAATGATGATTCAGTGGAGGGGTGGAGTTAATGCAATCACTTTTTAGAGGAGAGACAGTCTTCATTTATTGCTTGAAGAGAGATACATAAGCTTCTAGATTCTCTTCAGGGAGAGACTCATTGGGTTGGAGGGATGGGGTGGTCGCTGTGTTGGCAGGGAAGAGGCTTTGGAAGGTAGCTTTGTAGGGGAAAGCTGGCTCCTCATTTCTTTGATTTCTATCTTGTCTGCCCAGAGACTTTGGTGAATTTCCCTTTTTATGAGATTGTGAACTATCTCTTGGCTGAGCAGAGATATCTTTACTCCAAGTGCAGGGCTATTTGCTTAGGGTATTTTCTGTAATATTCTAATTTGAAGAACTCTGATAATTGGGTTTGCATCACTATTTGTCATGGTCTTTGGTATAACTAGCTTTTCATAGGCAAGAGTCAAGACTATGGGTATAAGCTTTAAGTTTTTTCTCTATTATTTGGGTTATACCTATATATCACTCCTTTAAGTGATAGCAATCAGGAAAGTGAGGCAGGTACATTGGCTCAGTATATCGAGTGCTGGGTCTGGAGTCAGAAACACTTGAGTTAAAATCTGGCCTCAGATATCAGCAGTGTGAACCTGGGCAAGTCATTTAACCTCTGTTTCCCTTAATCCACTGGAGAGGGAAATGGCAAACCACTCCAGCATCTTTGCCAAGAAAACCCTATGACAGTATTGGTTTATGAAGAGTTAGACACAACTAAACGACTGAACAACAATAACAACAGTCAGAAAAGTATCTTAAACCTAAAAAAAATCGTTTCCAAGAACAGCAATATTTAGAAGGGCAGATTAGCTATAATCTACCCCCTCTCTGAAAAGAATAGAAAAGGCAGACTCAGCAGTTTCTATTACTCCCCTACAGATAGAAGACAAAGTCTTTCTTGTATAGGTATCAGTGAGATGGCAGAAATCTATCAGTGCTTCCCTGTAATCTATGTTTAGACAATCCATGTAGACATATATATCTTAAGTGGGCAACACACATTATATCTGTAATAAATATGTATTTTGAAGCAAAAGAAATTCTCACATTATCCTTGTCCAAAAATGTATGACTCATTTTGCAACTTGAATCCATCAGTAACTCTAAGGAGGTGAGTAGTACAGATCTTCCTCAGTCCTCTGGAATCCTGACAACCCACTTTAAAATGATTCATCTTATAAATGAGGAAAGTGAAGCTCAAAAAGGCAAAGTGTATTGGCTAATGGCTCAGTCAAGAGCTGGGATGTGAACCTAAGTTCTTTGACTTTAAAAAGGCAGTGTTCTTTCTACTGAAGTGCACGTGCTAAGACTGGCTCTATTCAATATGTCATTCTCAAGAAGTGAATGGTAATCAGTTGAATTCAATAAAAATTTATTAAGTGTCTACTATGTGCAAATTACTTGATAGGTAAAGGAGTTACAAAAATAAAAATGAAAAAAGTCCTCTGTTCTTTAAAAAATGAGATGACCAAGAAGAAACTGGCAGGAGGTAAACAGTGGATCCGAAAGAGCCTAAAGTAACTTAGAGACTAAGTCCCATTCATTAAAAAAATTTAAGCTCATGGTAAAAATATTATTGTAATCAAAGGTCCCTTTGAGAAGCAAAGATGATAGACTCTGACAATTCCAAAGTTTAAGGATAACATAATACTGAATTAAAACGGTAATGTTATTTTTTTGCAATCTTCATTACCTCAAATTATACTATGCATGTAAGAAACTTCATTCAACTATAAACGAGGGTTCCATTCTCAAAATATTTATACCGAAGCATAGAAGTGAAAGTATAGGAAAAAGAAAGATAACTTTATTGAATTCTGGAAGGTAACTCAAAATTAAACAACTATTAGCCAACTCACTTCTAATCTGTATTACAATAGACACAGATATTCTTGAAGATACCTTCTGACTCTAAGAGTCTATATATAAACCTATGAGTACCTGGCACCATGCCAGAAAACTATAAAAGTAATTTGTATCTGCAAACAAGGAAAGAAACTAATAAAATAGGAAAAACAAGTGTTTGCTGGGAGACCAAAAAGGTAAAGAATACAAGTATTATTTTAATTGATAGCAATAACAGGATTCCATCAATCAAGGTAGAATATACTATATATAATGATATTATTAGTTATAACAAATATAATCATTATGATATTAGCAAAATTATAAAAGGAAAGTAAGCAAAGCACATAGATTTAGAGCTGGTATTGGAATCAAGACAAAATGAATTCAAGCATTGTCTGCTTGTGTGATCTTGGGCAAGTCACTTAACCTCCCTAGGTACTAGTGCCATGGAATGTAATAAGTACTTTATAAAAATGTCATGTGATCATCACAACAACCCTTCAAAGTAAGTGCTATTATTATCCCCATTTTACAATAGAGGAAACTAAGGCAAACATATATAAGTTATTTGTCCAGGATCACATAGTTAGGAAGTTTATGAGGCTGGATTTGAATTCAGGTCTTCTGACTACAGATCAATACATGGATAGTGCCCATCCACAGCACCAGATAGATGCCTTTATTTGGGTTTTTTTTGTTTTTATTTTAGTGAGGCAATTGGGGTTAAGTGACTTGCCCAGGGTCACACAGATAGTAAGTGTTAAGTGTCTGAGGCTGGATTTGAACTCAGATCCTCCTGAATCCAGGGCCAGTATGCCACCTAGCTGCCCCCAGATAGATGCCTTTATAAACACTTAGCACTTTGATATGACAAGAGAAAAAAACAGAAAATAATCACTGGCATGATCTTGTTAAAAATCAAAAAGTATGAAAAGATAATTGTACCTTGATATGCTGTCTTGAATTACTTGAGACAAGATGGAGACTTTTTAAACTATCATTTATTAACCACTGCCAGCAACCTGTTAAAAAAGAATAAAAGTTTATTTTATTTAATAAAATAGCAAAGGCAGTAAAACAAAAAACCAAAAAATTTGATTTTCTAATACTTTTTATACCATATAAGTTTTCCTCATATATCAGTTCTTTTACAAAAAAGTTTAGGAGAAAAAGTAGGCCTACACAAAGTTAAGTACCCTAGAGTAACTCTACAGAGTCCTTTGAATGAAAGTTTAAATTTAACAAACAAATATGTCCTAATATGTTCAAAAGTATAATCTTTAAAAGGCAAAATGCTTTTGGAAATGTATTACCACAAAAATGATGATAAAATATGGCCAAACCAAAAATAATTTTTGCTAAAAAAAAATCTAGACACATCCATTAATGTCTTTACTCATTTCATATCAAGTTATAACTTTTTAAGGGTAAAAAGATATAAAAACGAGATCTCTCAAAAAATTTTAAATTGATAGGCACTTATTTTCGCTCCCTCCTACTGTCTTTCCCCAATTAAACAATGATAAGAAAGAAAGGAAGAAAGAAAGAGGGAGGGAGGGAGAGAGGGAAGGAAGGAGGAAGGAAGGAGGAAGGAAGGAAGAAAGGAAGGAAGGAAGGAAGGAAGGAAGGAAGGAAGGAAGGAAGGAAGGAAGGAAGGAAGGAAGGAAGGAAGGAAGGAAGGAAGGAAGGAAGGAAGGAAGGAAGGAAAGAAGGAAGGAAAGAAGGAAGGAAGGAAGAGTCTTATTTGAACCATTTTGTAAGGTGAAGATTTTTTTTGGGGGGGGGTGGGACAATGAGGGTTAAGTGACTTGCCCAGGGTCACACAGCTAGTAAGTGTCAAATGTCTGAGGTCAGATTTGAACTCAGGTCCTCCTGAATCCAGGGCCAGTGCTTTATCCACTGTGCCACCTAGCCGCCCCAAAGGAAGAGTCTTATAATAAATATGCAGAAGTTAAGGAAAGTATATTTCTACTCTTTTCCCCTCTCCCTCATTAAACAATAACCAAAAAAAGAAAGAAAAATCCTCATAACAAATATGCATAGTTAAGCAAAGTATATTTCTACCCCATCCCCAATGGTCAAGTCCAAAAATTACATCTCATTCTGCATTTTGAATTTATCATCTTCACAGGAGGTATGCTTGCATACTGTCTTCCCCATTGAACTGTATGCTAGCTCTCTGAGGGCAAGGACTGTTTTTGCCTCTTTCTGTATATCCCCAGTGCTTAGTACAGAGCTTAACAATGTATCACCTAATAAATGTTTACTTCTGTATGTTATGCACCAAATCTGTTACACTGACCACCCTCTTGGTCATCATTTTGATGATTATTACCTTATAGTATAGTCTGAAATCTGGTACTGTTAAGTCCTCCTTTCCCACTTTTTTCTTAATTTCTCTTGTTCAGAATTGCAAAAGTTCTTTTAAAATGCTACTTTAGGGGCAGCTAGGTGGCGCAGTGGATAAAGCACCAGCCCTGGATTCAGGAGGACCTGAGTTCAAATATGACTTCGGACACTTGACACTTACTAGCTGTGTGACCCTGGGCAAGTCACTTAACCCTCATTGCTCTGCAAAAAAAAAAAATGCTACTTTAGTTGCATCCCATATGTTTTCGTATATTGCTTCATTATTGTAATTTTCTTGGATAAACTTTTAAAATTTTTTCTATAACTTGGTTTTGACCAACCAGTTCTTTAGGATCATTAAGCTTCCAATTAATTTTTAGTTCTTTTTTCAGCAACTATTTCTCGAATACTTTTTTTTTTTTTTTGCGGGGCAATGGGGGTCAAGTGACCTGCCCAGGGTCACACAGCCAGTAAATGTCAGAGGCCGGATTCAAACCCAGGTACTCCCAAATCCAGGGCCGGTGCTTTATCCACTGCGCCACCTAGCCGCCCCTCAAATACTATTTTTGATGCAGTGATTGGCAATTTTTCTTTTGGTTGTATTTTTACTGTTCTGCATTTTGGATGAGGATTTTTTTTTTTGCCCCAACACACAGACAATTATCGTAAAGATGCTATATAAAGCTGAACAGTAAGCAAAATCCATTTATGGTGTCATTCAGTGATCACCAGAAATCTATCATCTCTAATTTTTCTAAAGTTTTATTCAGGTCCTTTACTTCTTTCTTGTTGATCTTTGGGTTAGATTTGTCTAATTTGAAAAAAAAAAAGGTACAAGGAAGTTCCCCATTATTAAAATTTGATTGTGTCTCCCTCTAATTCACTTAACTTCTTTGTAAGTATTTGGATGCTATGCTTCTGTGCATGTATAGTACTTATTCATATTGATTTTTTATTTATGGTGCCTTTAAATATGTCATTTCCCTCCTTATCTTTTTACCTTATCTCAGTTTTCTTTGAAATTATGATTGCCACCTCTACTTTTTAAAAATTCAATAGAAGTATAATAGATTTTACTATAGCCTTTCATTTTAACATGTGAATCTGTTTCAGGCGTATTCCTGTAAATAACATATTGTTGATTTTTTTTTTGTATTCCATTATGGACCATAATAGTATAATATAATTCATTATGACAAATAAGGTCCAGGTTATTTGGATGCAACATTGTTCTGGGGCTGGACAAACACAGTTTGGGGCCTTTCTTCTGCCGTAAATGGGGGCTGTGAGGCTACCCTGAAACTGAAGCCTTTTTCCTGATGCTCTGGAATTCTTCTTTCACCTCAGCACTGGGCTTTATTGAGGTATTTTCTTTCCATTGCCTCATGATCCAGCTTGGCTCTCTTCTGGTCTTCTTCTTATAGCAGAACACCAGGGTCATCCTGTCTGTGAGAATAGGTTGCTTTCCACTTTACCATGCCTTTCATCTATCTACTCTGGCTTATATCCAAAGCTTCCACACAATTCACAGAATTTTTGCAATCTTTTGTGTACTCTTAGTCTGGGTAAAGTTTATAGCTGATTTGCTTTGGGGGTTTTTTCTTTCAATTTGGTATGTTTTAGGGATCAAAGTGGAGTATTTGTGAGGTATCTGGATTTCTCTAATTTCAAAATCCCCATCCAAATTTTAAAATGAAAAATCCCTATGACCTTGTCCTAACAGATATATTTCTGATTATTATGATTTAATAGGATTGGAGAATGAATAGGAGAATAAAGAGAATAAAGTAGCAAAATAAATGATAAAGATTGAAAGCTATTATTAGTTAAAGAGAAAAAAATTACTTACCAATTATAGGATCACCTTGAAAAGGCATTTTGGAAAGTGACAAATTCTTTATCAAGGTACAAACTAAAAAAAGAAAAAGGAAATAATATTTTATCTTTATGAAAACACCAAAGAAATTTCAATTTTAAGAACTAAATCTCTGTTGCCAACCTAAAAACTGTAGGTCAGTGGTTTCAAACTCAAATAGAAAGGAGGCCACTAATCCAAACATAAAGATTCCTGTAAATTGCATATTGACCTAGTTTTAAAATGTGATATCTATATTTTACTGTATTTTTATTGATTTCATTAAACATTTGCTAATTACATCTTCATCTGGTTCCACATAGTCTACTTCTTCTGTAGGTAAACAGTCCTCCTAATACATCAAAAGCATAAATCAGTTTCTTCTATATTTTATTACTATGAATTACTCAAAAATCTAAATATGGGCAACCAAGTCTGGGCCCCTGAACTTTTTTTTTCTGGGGTCTAAATCATGATAAGAATAAGCTCAAGGTGTAAGGGGCAAAGGTATAGCTACCTTAGACTTAGGCCAGACCCCAAAGAGGTTACAAAAATGCTTCAGAATTTGTGAAGGCACTTCCCTGGTGTACTAGGAACATGACTTAGTCTAGGGCAGGCTTTCTTAAACTTCTTCCACTCGAACCCCTTTTTACCTGATAAATCTTTATGCTACCCTGAGTATATAGGTATATGCAAGGTGTCATGGGATGAAATAGATTAGTGTGGGGGTCCTTAGGTATTCCTCTTTAAAGAATTATACCTTCTCACACACAAATCCAATTAGAATAAAATAATCTTTTATTTAAGCACTAGAGAGAGGAAACTTTGAGAAGAGTCTCAAGGGGAGATGGCATAGAGACGATTCTCTGAGATACCTATCTCCCTGAACAGGAGAAAGGCCATAGCTTTTATAAATGGTACATGGGGTGATCATCTGAGCCCTTATTGGGGGTGTTTTGGGAGAAGTTGGGTATGGGGCAGTTGTTCTATCTCTGGCCCCTTGGTACCACTCAGAGTGCAGTCACACCTAATGGGATTATCTCCCCAAGGGGTGGGGGAGATTGGAATGAAGGGAGATTGGTCCTGGAGTTATCTCAGACCCAAGGGAGCCATTGCTACTTATCTCCCTTGATGCTTTAGGTGTGTCTGTCCTATGGTTTAACTTCTCAAGGAGAGCCACCCCAGACCCTTGTCCCCTAGCCTAGCTGGCCAGTTCAAACCTCAATAGTCCTAACCCCATAACAAAAAGTATACAAATCAAACATTTACTGCCAAATTTTTCACAACCCCCATTTAGTTACATGACCCCATTTGGAGTTGCGACCCACAGTTTAATAAGTTTTGGTCTGGGGAGGATTCCAGATGATATACATAGGTTTCCTGGACCTAACTGGATCTGACCCCATCATCAGGAAACCAACAGGCTTTAGAGTTTTCCAAAGACTCAGGCTACTTGGAGAGAAAGGGGTTGTTACTCCCTACAATCATGTTACAATTGTGGAACAGTACAGAGCAATTAATGTGGCTCTCTACATATGTGATTTATTTAACCCAACCTTACTTATTAGTGAGAACAAGCACACAAAGGTTTATCATCCTTGCTAGCTACTACAGTGGGTAGTACTTGTGCTTGGAATTGTTCTAAAAGGGCTTTTTGTCCTAAAAGGTATTCTTACTTTGTGACCTGCTATGGAGGAAATGCATTTCTCTATCAAACACAGGCTGACTGCCAGATGCACAGATGGAACCAACCTTCTTCAGTGTCTCAACATCACATAGCAAGAGATAAGCAATTAGCAAGTGACTTTGCCTGTTCTGACTAGTAGGTGAGAAAGAGGAAGGGAATTTGTAACACCTATTTGGGACATCTTTTCAGAGAAATAAGAGATGGGAACAAGAGAAGGAAAAAGGTATTTATGAAGTGCCTACTGTCTCCGGGCACTGAGCTAAATTATTTACAAATAATATCTCAATTGATCCTTATAACATCACTGGAAAGTAGGGGTTATTGTGATCCCTATTTTAGAGTAGAGGAAATGGAGGGAGACAAAAGTTAAATGACATGCCAGCATCACAGAGTCAGTAAGCATCTGATGCTGGAGGAACTCAAGATTGTCCTAACACTAGGGTCAGTACTCTATTCATGATGCCACCTAGCTGTCAATAAGCATATTGACGGGTGATTGGGTTTCTCAATTAAGAATCAGCTGCCAAAGATGAAAGAAATCATTTTTGGGAGGTTTTATACCAGTTGATTAAATCACTAAACTACTAGGAGACATGGAGTGAGGCTAGAGCAAGAATGATGATCATAGGACAGCAACGCCCAGTGAAGAACACAGCTCAAAAGGACTCAAGGTGGTAGAGTTTTATTTAAGTGTGATGGACTAGCTATAGGTGATTGTTCTGAAGATTTTAATAAGAGAAAGCCTTTAATTTGCTGCTACCTTAGTGTTTCACATAATAAAAATAAGGGACACACAGTCTACACAGACATGGAGAGAAATTCCTTCAGATAAGGGCTGTTTCACTGAATTTATGCCAAAGGCCTGATGTTGTTAACTAGTGTTGTTAACTAATATTCTCTCTATAGAACTAAATGAGAATCTACTTTGTACCTTTGGGTACATCTTGTCAAGCTGTAAAAGTTAGAGAAAAAAGGATATGATGACTATACAAGAAATGGAAGAATTTAATGTGAGTCCTTAGAAAAGCTCTGTCTTGAGCACTGTCTCAACAGCCAAATTATGAACTTGCATAGTAGAAAAAGCACTAAATCGGGAAAATTGAACACCAACTAAAAAGAATAATCAGGACAAGTGGATTTGAATCTGGGTTCTACTACTTATTACTCGTTATGATGTTGGGCAAATTATTATTATGAATACATTTATTCCCCTTTAAAGTTTATAGAGTACTTTCCTCAGAAGAGATTTAAGATACTTTGATTGATTTGACTACTTATTTAAAGGGTATTATGCATGTTGTGGTTGAAGCAATATCCTAACCCCCTTCAAGAAAGTGGCTATTTTTTCTTTAATGTACTTGAAGACTTGATTGGCTCAGGGGATAAAAGCTAAAACTGTTGAAACTAAATTACCCAGGAATTAGCCTGGAACATAATAAGCTTTCGAAGTAGGAGATGGGCAGAATAGAGGAAGGAGAACCTAGCCTGGCTTTCATGCTTTCTGGCAGGGTTCGTTTGGTAATGCCATTAGAAATGGTGGTAGCTTAATTTGATCCACCCCTCCCACAGGCCCAGACTTGTGGAATGAGAGTGGCCATTCATAAAAAGGGCAACAATTGTGAGTATGCTGAGGTAAACTTAGTTTGGGGCCCTCTTGCTATGTTAGGTCTCCCAGCCTGGTAATTTAAGCCTCCTCAAAGTTTTACTAGGAAATTTCTTCAGAATTCAGTTTGTTTTCAAAGCAACCAGGAGGGACTCAATGGGAGGGGTGGGGAAAGAGATATTCCTCTCCTTACAAAAGGATAAATTCAAACGAACTGGAGATGTTCTACCACAGCTGGAAAGGGATACCTTTGTATTACAAAAAAAATCACCTGTCTCAGGGGAGGCATGTAAAGGTGGGCCATACCAGCTAGAAGGAAGTCATATTTAAGAGTAAACTGTTTGGCTTTGAATGGCTTTTTGGAAATGACAACCCAGCTGAATTAATAATCCTAAATCCTATAATTGTAAATGGGTGCCATTGAAGGGTGCATTGAGGGACCCCCAACATTGAAAAATGTTTAAAAAGGAGATTCATGGGATTTAAGGATTGCTTAACAACAATGGTGAAGAAACTTAGTTTTGTTTCTGTTTAACCTAAAATTAGACTAATCAACATTTTGCCACCTGGATT
Organism: Dromiciops gliroides; assembly: GCF_019393635.1. NCBI lineage: Eukaryota > Metazoa > Chordata > Mammalia > Microbiotheria > Microbiotheriidae > Dromiciops > Dromiciops gliroides. Next base: position 228,662,404 of record NC_057864.1, read on the forward strand.
TTATGATGATTCTTTGGTGCAAGCTTTACAGGGACACACTTGAAAGGATAATGCTGACTTGTCCCAAGAGCCCAGAGACATTTGTGGAATTGGGAATATGTACAAATGTGTCCCATTTGCATTTCTACTCTCACCCTAGAATTATAAATTATAAATTGTAATTCTGTCTATTGCGTACCATGAGGGGCCTCTGAGGGGAGCAAAACAAGCCCCAGGGGCATGTCCTCAAACCCAGCAGAAATGGCTATTGCTTGCACCTTCACTGACCTAGAAGAGTTGTTTTGTAGCTTTTTAAATTGCTTTTTGTCTTTTCCTGCCCAGCAGAGGAGGGCAGTGCCAGACCCAGCAGAAGCAGCACCCACAGGGCTCCTGCTGAAAACAAACTGCAATCGTCTGCACAGGCAGAAATGAGTACGGACTGCCATGGTGAGCAGTTAGACATGGCAGTACCACAGCAATCAGACTCAGGCCTACAGCAACACTCTGTCCCAACATGGGGCATAAAAATAAAGGCCAGTTGTCCCACAGTAGCAATTATCCTGCCTGGGTTCAGAGGGTAAAAGCTGAGTGGGTGGTACGCACAGGCAAGGGATACATCAGCAGCAGACAGAAGAGTCACATCCCAATGGAAGCAGACAGCAGATTGGTTCATAGCAGTAGAGGGAGAAGAGTGAGAGATGGCTTATGTAATAGCAAAAGATAGGTCCCATTGTAGTGCATTGCTTACCCAAATGTAAAACTGATTGGCTCCTCCCCATTAATGCCAGCAAAATACCACTGTATAACTCCTATGACCAAGGGGTGGCATTGTTTGGAGCTTGGCTTTATGACAAAAAAGGTAAGATGAAAATGTCTAATCAACCCTAAAAGGAGAGTCCCTAAGAGGAGTCAAAATTTTGTATTCTTCCCCACTCCTATGGACACCCCAGAGAGGGGGAGGTCCTAGTTAGTGGGCTAGGGAACACTAGCTATATACCAATAGAGGGCAATTCTCCCTGTCCTGTGATGAGGATGCATGGCTATTCAGGGAGTGTCATCATCTTTGCTTTGGCCCCGATGTGTCTAGTGCCGTTCCTGTTTACGAACATGTTTTTACATTGAAAAAACTAATGTGAACCACACTTGACAACTATTACACAGACCAGGGTTAAACTTTTTCCACTTGTGACCCATTTTGGTCCAACAAATTTTTACATGACCCCAAACATAGGTATATAAAATAGGTATATGTAACCTTTAACTGTTACCAAATTTTTCACAACCCCCACATTCAGTTACACTATCACATGTGGGGTCACAAACCACAGTTTAAGAAGTTTTGATATAGACTGGATTATTTAAGACCTCAGACTTGGTTCTTCTATAGACTATCACAACTTGGGCACTATTTCATGGAAATGGGTTGGGGTTTTTTGTTTGTTTGTTTTTAAATCATGTTATGTTTCTGATTGCTTTTCTCTTCCTCCTTTTTAGCCACAGCTACTGAAGTCCCAAAAAGGAAAATTCTTACCAGCAAATTCCTTGGCTATATGGTTCAACGTGGTTCAAATGGTTCAACATCAGAAAGTGATCTTTTGTCAATGGAAATTACATTAAAGAAGAGGCATCAGCCAAAACTTTCTAAACGTGTTGTCTTCTCTATTAGAATGTGAGGTCCTTGAGAGCCCCCCGCCCAGTCAGGCTAGAGATTGGCTGGCTCACAGGAATAAAGACTTGGGGTTTTTAATATTAGTTCCTTGTTTCCTGAGTAGAAAGCAGCCAAAAGGAGAACCAGGGTTGATCTGATGGTTGGTTGGTTGGTTGATACATCATTCAAGGGATAAATCAGGCAAGGGAGCTTCATTCAGTTAAATCAGTAGGAAGTGTCTGTATTGAATATCATTTTTTTGCTATGGGTAAGTAAATCTCCTTTTGTTAAGTGCTAAATGACTTACAAATGTCCCATTCTGTTCTAATGTTCAACCCAAACTACCAGCACAGAACAGATACTGCTTCTCTTTATGGTATCTTTCTCAGACCAAAGACCCCTTTCCTCAAGGTGAGGTCTCCATTTATATACCCTTCCAACTGTAGGTGGTCCATCACCCAGCAATCAAATCTAACGATTAGCATCATTCAAATCTAATTGGTTGACATGACTGGAGGTACATTATATTAAAATGAAATCTGTAGAGGAAAGAGTACCAGCCCTAGATTCAGGAGGACCTGAGTTCAAATCTGATCTCAGACACTTTACACACTTACTAGCTGTGTGACCCTGGGCAAGTCACTTAACTCCAACTGCCTCACATAAAATAAAATTTTTTAAAAAATGAAATCCATAGACTGATTCAGGTCAAGTTATTTTCCACCTAGATGTGGTTTAATCTCATCAGTAACATCCCTGGACTATCTAGACAAAAGGATCTATCTCCACCTAAGACTCCTTTGTTAGCTTGGGTCTGGTATGACACAGCTGAATCTTATTTTCAAGGACTTAGACCTTGAGTGGGAGGTAGAAGAAAAGACTAAGAAAGAAGGGAAGTTCACTGGATCCCCCAAGATATCAATTATTAATAATCATTTCTCAAAATAATCTGTGTTTTTAGCAATTTTGAACACCAATTCATGATTGCCTCTGTTTCCTGCTTATTTAGTTTGATTTACTAATCTAGTGGATGTCTGTTTTTGTTGTGGTTTTACCATACCAAATAAATTTTTTGGGGGGCGGTGAGGCAATTGGGGTTAAGTGACTTGCCCAGGGTCACACAGCTAGTAAGTATCAAGTGTCTGAAGCTGGATTTGAACTCAGGTCCTCCTGAATCCAGGGCCAGTGCTTTATCCACTGCGCCACCTAGCTGCCCCAATACCAAATAAATTTTGATAGCTATCACTTTGTAATATTGTTCTGAGGTCAAGATATACCCCTTGCATCTGTACTTTTTCTCATGATTTCCTTTGAAAATCTGGACCAGATACATGATTTATACAGAAAAGGTGATACCATAAGCAAATTAAAAGAGCATGGAAGGGGCAGCTAGGTGGTGCAGTGGATAGAGCACCGGCCCTAGAGTCAGGAGTACCTGAGTTCAAATCCAGCCTCAGACACTTGACACTAGCTGTGTGACCCTGGGCAAGTCACTTAACCCCAATTGCCTCATTAAAAAAAAAAAAAAGAGCATGGAATAGTTTATCCGTCAGATTTATGGGCAGAGGAAGAATAAGAAGATATAGAGAACAAAATAAAATGTAAAATAGATCATTTTGATTATATAAAAATAAAATATTTTTGCACAAACAAAACTAATGCAACCAATATTATAAGGAAAGCAGAAAATTGGGAAAGAATTTTTGAAACAAGTATCTTTGATAAAAGTCTCATTTCTCCTACATATAAGGAAATGAATAAAATTTATAAAAATACAAGTCATTCCCAATTGATAAATGGTCAAAGGATATGAACAGGCAGTTTTCAGAAAAAGAAATCAAAGCTATCTATAATCATATGAAAAAATGCTCTAAATCACTATTGATCAGAGAAATGCAAATGAAAACAACTATGAGTTATCACCTCATACCTATCAGAGTGACAAATATAACAAAAATGGAAAATATTGGATGTTAGAGGGGATATAGGAAAACTAGGATGCTAATCCTCTGTTGACAGAGTTCTGAAAAGACCCAATCATTCTGGAGAGCAATTTGAAATTATGACCAAAGGGCTATTAAACTGTGTATACCATTGCTGGGTTTATATCCCAAAGACATCCCCAAAAGAGTAAAAGACCTATTTGTATAAAAATATTTATAGCAGCTCTTTTTGTGGTGGGTAAGAATTGGAAATAAAAAGAATGCCCATCAATTGGGGAATGGCTAAATAAGCTGTAGGTATATGATGGTGATGGAATATTATTGTTCTAGGAAATGACAAGCAGGATAATTTCAAAAAGGCCTGGAAAGACTTGTATGAACTGATGTATAGTGAACTGAGCAGAACCAAGAAAGGGTATAGGTGGGGAGCTAGATGGTGCACTGGATAAAATACAAGGCCTGGAATCAGGAACCCTTGAATTTAAATACAACCACTTACTAACTGTGTGAGTCTGGGCAAGTCACTTAAGCTTTGTAATAATAGCACCTACCTCCCAGGGTTGTTTTGAGGATCAAATGAGATAATAACAGTGCAGTGCTTAAGCATGGTGCCTGGGACATAGTAAGCGCTATATAGACGATAACTATTATCATCATCATCATCTGATTTTCTTCTCTCTTTTTCTTGATAAGATTGGTTGCTGATTTACTTTGTTAGCCTTTGTCAAAATAGCACTTAGTTTTATCAGCTCCACACAATTTTAATTTTCTCTTTTTTGGCTTACCCTAACGTTTTGCTTCTACATTTAATATACTTTTTGTTTTGCTTTTTTTTTTTTTTGGCCTTTGGTTTTAATATCAAATTTATTTCCAAATATATTCTTCCTCCACCTCTGTTCAAGTACCCAGCATGTCTTCTGTTATAACAAAGATTTCAAAAGAAAAGGAAAAAAAGAGTTCAGCAAAACAAACTATTCTGACTGCATAAGCAATACTACACAACCACACAAATCCAATGTAAAGGAAAAACGTAATTCAATTATAATGGTGTTTTACTTTTTTTTTTTTGGGGGGGGTGAGGCAATTGGGATTAAGTGACTTGACCAGGGTCACACAGCTAGTATTAAGTAAGTGTCTGAGGCTGGATTTGGAACTCAGGTCCTCCTGAATCCAGGGCCGGTGCTCTATCCACTGTGCCATCTCGCTGCCCCACAATGGTGTTTTATTTAATGACAAAAAAAAAGCCAATTTTCCTGGCAAGCCAAAAAATGTATATGTCATCATTTAGAATGTTTTTACATCATAGTTAGTAAGAATAAAGAGACATAACCCAGCATTTCCTGTCTTCCACACATTTAAAACCTACCTGATTGTCTCATTAGTTCTCCTCCCAATCCTCTGAAAATTAAAAAAGAAAAGAGAGAGAAGACATGTAAATAGTTATAGTGGCATTACAGAAATAATGGTCAAATAATTTACTCCAATATTTCAAAAATCTATCATTTCTATGAAACCTATCATTTCACGATGGAGATTCCTTCAACCAATATAAACTATATCATAATCTTAAAAACATGAATAGGTTCTTTCATTCCTGTGGCCAAAATAATTCTTCATCTAATGATGAGCTTTTCAATAATGAGTTTCTCCAGATTAAAATAATATGATTTTTAGTGAACAATCTTGTCACAGTGTGAGCATTTTCAATTTTGTAGGACCTGAAGGAGCTTAAGTTATACTGGCATAGTCTTTTAGAATCATCTCAGTTTCACAACATAATAGTGAAAGTGTCAGTAAAAAGGTCAAATAGCACAGTCAATTAAAAATATAAAGCACAAACATATATCTAGACAGAAAGTAATTCTGAGAAAATTTCTTTATATCAAATATCTCCAGGAAGGTTTAGTGTCCAAGATACATGGGAAATAAGACAAAGATATAAGGCCAAGAACTATTTTTCCACTAGACATGTGGCAAAAGGACATATGTTGGGTTTTTTAAAAAAAACTCAATCATCACAAATTCCCCAAAAGCAATGGTCTTCTACCCCCCCCCCCCCGCCAATGTCTCTATACACACTCTGAGTCTATCATCTCTCTTCTTGAAGGTGGGTAGCACATTTCCTAATGATTCCTCTGGAACTGTGATTGGTTAATCTATTCATGAGATTTTAAGTCTTTCAAAATTGTTTGTCTTACAATATTGTTATTGTATAATTTTTCCTGGTTGTCCTCATTCACTTTGCATCAATTCATAGAAGTCTTCCCATGTTCTCTGAAAGAACTTCTTTCATCTTTTCTTTTTTTTAAATAAGTGTTTATTGATTTTTTTCTATTTCTTACATTAGCACAGTTATCCCAAGTATTCCTTCCTCTCCATCTACCAGCGAGCTGCCACACATGATTAATAATATTTTTAGAAAAGGAAAAAATCAGCAAAATGATTAATAACAAAGAAAAGTCTGAAAATATGTGCAATGTATAGTACCTGTGGGCCCTCCTACCTCCACAAAGGGGGTAAGCTGAAAGTGTCTTCTCTATCTCTTCATCTGAGTCCTGGTTGATCTTTGTAATTTTGTTAGATTCACTTAGATCTTTTAAATGTGTAGTTGTTCTTTCCACTTACACTATTGCACATACTGTATATAGCATTTCTTAGATGATGTACTTCACTCTGTGTCAGTTCATATAGAACTTTCTATTCATCTCTTCATTCATCACACACTTCACTTCTTGCAGTACAGGAATATTTCATTACATTAAATGTGCTGCAACCTTTTTAACTATTCCCCCAGCTGATGGGCATCTGCTTTGTTTCCAAGTCTTAGTTATCATAAGAAGTGCTGCCATAAACATTTTACAGTATATGGGAGCTTTCTTCTTATTGACAGCTTCTTGGGGTTATAAATATAAGCTCAATAATGATACCTATGATTCATAAAGTATGGACATTTTATTCACTTTATTTGCATAATTCCAAATTTTTTCCCCAAAACAGTTGTACTATTTCACAGCTCCACCAACAATGTATTACTGTACCTGTTTTGATTTAAATTTCTCTCATTATTAGGGATTTGGAATATTCTTTCCTGTAGCTGTAAATACTTTGCAGTTCTTCCTTTTAGAACTGTGTGTTCGTATCCTTTGACATTTTGTCTATTGAGGTATAACTATTAGTCTTACATATATTTATTAATTGTGTGTGTATGTGTGTGTCTTTGGTACCAAACCCTTATTAGAGAAATTTAATACAAAAATTTTTCCCATTCAACCACTTCCCTTCTTATCCTAGATGCATTAATTTTGTCTGTGCAAAAGCCTGACGGTTTCAAGTAAACCAAAGCTATTGATTTTATATGTTGTAATTGCCTCTATCTCGTTTAGTTAATATATTTCCTAGCCATATCTGTGAAATATATGACTTTTGACTATTCTAATGTTTTAAATAAAATGATGTTTAATATAAAGATCATGTATGCATCTAAAATGTATAATATGGCTTAAGGTGTCAATCTAAGTCAATATCTCTGCCAACCTGCTTTCTAGTTTTCCTAGCACTTTTTTTTTTGAGGCAATTGGGGTTAAGTGACTTGTCCAGGGTCACACAGCTAATATGGGTCAAGTGTCTGAGGCCGGATTTGAACTCAGGTCTTCCTGATTCCAGGGCCAGTGCTCTATCCACTGCACCACCTAGCTGCCCCTTCCTAGCACTTTTTAATCAAATGAGTTTTTCCCCCCTAGGTAATTTGTCTTCCACTTTATCAAATCCTAGGTTATTGAATTTTATTGTTACTATTTCTAAATCGCCCCTATTAAGGCTGTTCCATTCATTGATTTAGTTCTCTATTTTTATACCAATACTAAATGGTTTTCATTACTGTGAGTTTATTGTATAATTTCTGTTGCATGGTGCATTTGAGAAGTTAATAATTTCTTCAGTTCTTGTTTTCCTTCTAAAACGGTTTCAAATCTGTCTTTATTATTGAACCTGTATATATTTTTCATTTGTGATTAAACTCAAATTTTCAGGGTAAGTCACCGTAAGTGGCATTCTGAGCTTAACTGCTCTTCAAGAATACATCAGGGCAGCTAGATGGCGCAGTGGTTAAAGCATTGGCCCTGGATTCAGGAGGACCTGAGTTCAAATCCGTACTCAGACACTTGACACTTACTAGCTGTGTGACCCTGGGCAACTCACTTAACCCCCATTGTTCCACAAAAAAACAAACAAACAAACAAACAAAAAAACCAAACAAACAAAGAATACATTATTCTATTTCCTCCTGTATTTTCAAGTGGAACAGACTACTCTTAATTTCTTTTTAAAATTTCCTTTGTATTTAAAGGTTTTCCTCATGATCACTTTCAGAACTTGCAATTTCAGAACTGAATCGAATCTCCATAATTTTAATTTCCATTTGTTTCATCATAAGAACTTCCTCAAAATCCATAAATCTGAAAGTTAATTTCTTCCATACCCCTATAATTTGCTTATAATATCACCCTTTATATCTAGATCATGTACCCATTTGGAGCTTGTCTTGTAAACTTGTATACAGAATGAGAAACAGGTCTATAACTAGTTTCTATGAGACTGTTTTCCAGTTTTCCCAACAGTTGTGTTGAATACTGAGTTCCTGTCCCAATAGCTAGGATCTTTAGCTTTATCAAATGCTATGCTACTGTGCTCATTTCCTTCTGTGTTTTAAGTACCTATTCTGTCCCACTGAACAACTTCTCCATTTCCTACCCAATACCAAATTGGTGTGTGTGTGTGTGGTGGTGTTGTTGTTTTTTGGTGAGGCAACTGGGGTTAAATGACTTGCCCAGGGTCACACAGCTAGTAAGTGTAACGGGTCTGAGGCCGGATTTGAATTCAGGTCCTCCTGAATTCAGGGCCAGTGCTCTATCCACTGTGCACCTAGCTGCCCCCCAAATTGTTCTCATGATTATACCTTTTATAGCTCAAGGTCTTATGCTTCTAGGATCCCTTCCATGCCAATTTTTTTTCATGAATTTCCCTGATATTCTTGATCTGTCTTTCCTTCAGATAAATCTTATCTTTTTTTTTTCTAGATCTATAAAGCAATCCTTCAGTAGTTTTTTTTTTTTTTTTGCTATGGTACTAAATAAGTGGATTGATTTTGGTAATCCTGACATTTGTATTATTTTGGTTTAGACTTCCCATTAGCAACTAATATATTTTCTCCAAATATCTGGAACTGAAGTTGTGTAAAGAATCTTTTGGAATTGTTCATACGGTTCCTCTGTGTATCGACAGAAACATGTCCAATTATTTTATACTTTCTATATTTTTTTCAAATGGAATTTACCTCTTTCTAATGGGTTTTGCTAGTTATATGAAAAAATGCTTATAATTTGTATGGTCTTATTTTATATCCTGTAACTTTACTAAAGTTGTTAATTGTTTTAATTTGGTTTTAGGTGACTAAGTGAATTCTTAAATAAATCATCATATCATCTGCAAAAAGTGATAATTTTGTTTCCTCTTTGTCTATGTTTATTCTCCTAATTTATTTTTCCTGTCATTGTTATGGCTATAATTTCTAGCACTATAATGAATAGTAATGTTGATAATAGACATCCTTGTTTTAGGTTATATCAATTACACATAATGTCTTTTCTTGGATTTAGAGATACTAACTTATCATTTTCAGGCAAGTTTCTATTTATTCCTGTAATTTCTAATGATTTTAATAAGGACGAATGTTATATCTTGCCCAGAGCTTTTTCTCCTTCTATTAGTATAATCATATGATTTATGGGGATCTTTTTTTATTAATATGGCCACTTGCTTTCTTAATTTTCCTAATACTAAACCACCCTGAATTACTGAATATAAATTCATTCTGTTCATAGTCTTTATGACAAATTGTCTTGTTCTCCTCGCTAATATTTTACTGAAAATTTCAGGATATTGGTCTATAGTTCCCTTATCTATTCTGTCTTATCTCCTTGGTTTAAGTATGAAGACCATATTTGTGTCATAAAAGGATTTTTGTAGGATCCCTTCTTTTCTATTTTTTCAAACATTAGTACTGATATTAAACGTTCTTTACATGTTTAGAATTCACTTGTAAGTTCATCTGGTTCTGAGGTCTTTTTTTTTTGGGGGGGGGATTTATTGATGAATTGTTCAACTTCTTTTTTCCTATTGTGAGTAGCAGAAAAAACTGAAGCAACTCCATTTTGTTTATAGTTCCTCAATCTTGCCTCTAACCTATTTGTATTGCAATTACCATGCCACTCCACTATCTGTGACTATCCTTACTGATTAAACAGCAAAGACAGTCCTACAATTACAAGAGATAGATGGCCTGAAGAAAAGCCTTTCCTGTTACTAACCCCCACAAAAAGTCTTGTCCATTAAGGGATACCACATCCTCTTATTCCTACCTTTAAGTCCCTAGCAACAAGCCCAGTCAAATCTGGGGTATCACATACCCAATTCATCTCCTGCCTAAATAAGTTTTGTCTCTTCACGTCCTTCAGTGAGTCTCTGTCCATGTGGGTGGGGCTCCTTTGCTGGGAAACTTAATCACCCTCAGTGGGTTTCTAATTTCTGGTTTGTTCCAGCATCACAAACAATTTTTACTGACATTCTTAGCACAAAGTTATTTAAGTCCTCTATTTCCTATAATGTTAAACTAGGCAAATTATATTTTAGTAATCTTCACCCATTTCATTTATCTGGTCTGTTTTATTAGTATGTAGTTAAGCAAAATACCCCTTAATAACTACTTTGTTTCTTCGTTATTACTTGTAAATTCACCTTTTTATTATGACACCGTTAATTTGGTTTTATTCTTTATTTAGAATGAGATTAACTAAGTGGCATTGATTTTTTGTCAAAGATTTGTTGCCCCAAGTTTTATTTATTAATTCAAATGTTTTTTCATTGCAATCTTTAAAATTCTTAATTTTGATTTTTAGATTTCCATTTTAAGTTTTTTAAGCTTATCATTTATATTAAACTTATTATTAATGTATTTAATATGGTTATATACTATGATTATATTATATCACAATATAATTAAATTACAATAACATAATTTATCAATTATTTATAATTACTGTTTTATTATTTAAATTTGGTTGTTTTTATAGATTTTGTTTTGGTTTTTAATTGTGTGCACATTTGTAGGATCTGCACTTTGTTTCACTAGTGAGAAAAGTGATTAGGGATGCAGATTTTCCCTTAAGTAGTGTTTTGGTTACATCCACACATTTTAGTATGTCTTCTCTCTTTTTTTCATTCTTTTTAATGAAATTATTCACTACTTCTATGATTTATTCTTTGATCCATTAGGATTAAGCTAACTTAGTTTGCAATTTATTTTTTATGTTATGCTTCACAGGTCCTTTAATAAACAAAAGTTTAATTGTGTTATCATCATAAAGGATACATTTAATATTTCTGATTTTCTGCATTTGTTTATAAAATTATTATGCACTAATATGTAGTCAATTTTTGTGACGGTACCACACACAGATTAAGAGTAGGTATGTTCCATTTTATTCCCATTCAAAATTCTCCAGAAGTCTATTATATATAACTTCTCTAAAATTCTATTCATGTTTTTTCATTTATTTTCTATTTGTTTTTGATTAAATTATCTAAGTTTTGGAAAGGGGTAAATTGATGTCCCCCAATATTGTAGTATTAGTGTCAGATAATATTTCTTCTTATAAATTATTTAAGTATGAATAGTTTCCAAATAGAGAATGGTAACTATCATTTTCTGTCCATCTTCTCACATGATAGCTATTCTCAAGCTATCATCTTCAAAACCATTCACCCCATCAGAACACCTTGGAATCGCCAACTGTGACACTGGGTTCTAAGTGAGCTTTCATCTCCTGTTCCCCAGGACCAAATCTCCTCGCAGGTCTTTTTCCTATCATGGTTGCACAAGTACAACCTTTTCCACGCTCCTTGAGTACTTGTCTACCTCCTTAAGGAAAGTAGAGTTCCATTCCCCAGTTGAGAAATAGTTAAAAGATATGAACAGGCAGTTTTCAGAGTGAAGAAATCAAAGCTATCTATTGCCAGATTTTAAAAATGCTCTAAATCACTATAGATTAGAGAAATACAAATTAAAACAACTCTGAATTACCTACCTCACACCTTTCAGATTGGCTAATATGACAAAAAAGGAAATTAATAAATGTTGGAGAAGCTTGAAGAAAAATTGGAACACTAATGCATTGTTGGTGGAGTTGTGAGCTGATCCAACCAGTTTCTGGAGAGCAATTTGGAACTATGCCCAGAAGGGCTATGGGCTATGCACACCTTGACCCAGCAATACCACTATTAGGTCTATATATCCCAAAGAGATCATAAAATAGGAAAAAGGACTCACATGTACAAAAATACTTATAGCTGTTCTTTTTGTGTTGGCAAAGATTGATGCTGAGTGAAATGACAGAACCTAGGAGAACATTGTACACAGTATATCAATAACATTGTGTGATAATCAACTGTGAAAGGCTTAATTCTTCTCAGCAATACAATGATCCAAGATAATTCCAAAGGACTCATGATGGAAAATGCTCTCCGCATCCAGAAAAAAGAACTGTAGAATCTGGATGCAGACTAACCCATATTGTTTCTACTTTTTTTTTTTTGAGGTTTTTCTCTTTTGTTCTGATTCTTCTTTCACAACATGACTAATGCAGAAATATGTTTAATGTGATTGTGTGTGTATATATATATAAATATAAAACTTATATGAGACTGCCTTCTGTCTTGGGGAGGTACAGAGAAAAATTTAGAACTACAAATCTTATAAAAAGAAATGTCGAAAACTATCTACATGTAACTGGAAAATAATAAAATACATAAAAAAATAAAAAAATAAAAGGATGTGTATTAGTAAGTATATATTTTCCAATTTATGGCTTTATGGTGAATCCTTTTTTATGCTGTGCTGTGTACATAGAAATATTCTTTTTTTTGGTCATATTTAAGTTCAAAATGAATAAAAAATACATGAATAAAACCTAATTTTAAAACCCCAAAATGGATAATAAAAATGACTTACTGTTAGGAAAAAAAATAAGTTCCATAAATATGCTTAATCAAATCACAAGTATTTATAAGCACCTATTATTTCCTCAGCATTATGGCAAATACATAAAAGCATCCCTTGAGATATAATTATAAATAAATTAAATAATCCCTACAAGTACCTTATATTCTAGTGAGAGAAACAAGCACATTTCTAAATATATACAACATAAATATAAAGTAAATAATTACAAAGAAACTTAAAGTAGTTCAATACAAGGTAGTTTCAGAGGGAGAAACCTAGCAGTTGGAAAGACCAGGAAAGGCTTCATTTAGCAGACAGTGTTTGAACTACATCTTAAAGGAAAAAAGGAACTCTATGAGGCAGAGGCAAGGAGGAAGAACACTCCAAGCATAGAGGATTGTCAGTACAAAGGGAAAGACCCAGGATATGGAGTGACCTTTGTGAAAGACAGAAAGAACAGCTGTGCTGGATCACAGAGTTAAAGAGAAGTACTGACCAATGAGGCTGGAAAGCTAGGTTGAAGCCAAGTTGTACAAGGCTTCAGAAGCTAAATAGAGGAATTTAGGGGCAGCTAGGTGGCACAGTGTATAAAGCACCAGCCCTGGATTCAGGAAGACCTGAGTTCAAATCTGGCCTCAGACACTTGACACAAGCTGTGCGACCCTGGGCAAGTCACTTAACCCCAACTGCCTCACCAAAAAAAAAAAATAAATAAAAAACCCAAATAAAAAAGAGGAATTTATATTTTATCCTAAAATAAAAAGGAAGTCACTGGAGCTGATGGATGGTGATGGCTATGAAAAAGATGGTGGTGTAGGTGAAGTGAAAGACAAAGAGAGCTATCATAATATCAGAGTGAGCTAGCATAAGGGGCCAAACTAAACGGGGAGTGTCTGAGTAGAAAAAAAAAAAAGAGCTGGATACAAGAGAATTATGAAAATAGAAATTGCAAGCTTTAAGAATGGATTAGATATGTGGAGTAAGGAAGAGTGGAGAGTCCAGGATAATGTGAGATTATAATTCTGGGAGACTGGAAGAATGGTGGTGCCTGACAGAAATAGGTAAGTTTGAAAAGGAAAGGGTTTAGGGTAAAGATAATGTGTTTGGTTTGGGGCAGGCTGATTTTCAGATGCCTCTCAAACATCTAGTTAGAAATGCTTCATGGGTGGGGCAGCTAGGTGGCGCAATGGATAGAGCACCGGCCCTGGATTCAGGAGGACCTGAGTTCAAATCTGGCCTCAGACACTTTACACACTTACTAGCTGTGTGACCCTGTGCAAGTCACTTAACCCCAATTGCCCCCCACAAAAAAATTAAAATAATAAAATAAAATAAAACCAAGAAATGCTTCATGGGTAACCGGTAATACAGAAGTGAAGTTCAGGTAAAATACTGGTTACAGATTTATAGATTTATGAGTCATCTCCATAGAACTTATGAGGTCACCAAGAAGACAGTATGAGAATGAAGAGAAGAGGGCCTAACCCAAAACCTTGAGGAACACCCACAGTTGAGAAGTATGATATGGAATGATAAAGAAAGACAGATGGAGAAGTATAAGCAGGAAGAGAAGCAGGAGAGAATAATGTCATGAACACGGAGAGAGCATGCAGGAGAAGAGTGTGGTGAATAATGTCAAAAGAAGCAAATAGGTGGAGAAGGACGAAAAATGAGAAATAGAGTCTATTTTGCTTGTTTTGGGATCCCAGGTACTTAATATACTAAGTACTTGACACATACCAAGTACTTTATAAACTATCTGTCTGTGTCTTTGAACTTCTCCAAACCACTAATAAGAAAAATATAGCTTAAATCTTTTATACTTAATATCCAGTAAATTAGCAAAGATCACAAAATGAGGCTATAGACAAAAAATGTCACATGTACATCAAAATATTTCTTGTAACCCTTGATGGTATCAAAGAATTGGAAACAAAGTAGATTTCTACCAACTGGGGAATCTATTGTACATGAATGTACTATATCATAAGAAACAATACATATGAAGGAATTCAGCAAACCATGAGATTCATATCTACATGAGAACTGATAATAGTGTAAAGTAAGCAGAACCAGGAATACAATGTAGATAATGACAACAACAATGTTAACAGAAAAACAACAAAATCTGAATACTATAATTATAATAACCAAGTTAGACTGGAGAATGGTTAAGAAAATACATCTTCCTACCTTCTTGTCAAAGCTGGGACACTATGGGTGTCGAAAATGACAGATACTGCTAGATTTATGGAACGTTTTTCCTGACCTGCTTTCTCCTGCAACTTTCCTTTTTATTATTTATTACAAAGGGCAGGTAGGGAATGAGGGAGAGACATTCAGTAATGAAGATTATATGAAAATGAAAGAGGAAAAAAAAGTTTCACACTGCCTTAAAGCACTGCAAAATAAATCAACAAGTATTTATTAGGTGCTAGGACTAATATGTTAGGACTTGGGAATGTAACTACCAAAGATGAAAATCACTATTCTAATGTAATTGTAATATAATGTAATGAAATTCAAGGTAATATAATAAAACTCAACATAATGTGACACAAGGGCAGCTGGGTGGCACAGCAGATAGAGCACTGGACCTGAAGTCAGGAAGACCTAAATTAAAATCCAGCCTCAGATACTTACTAGCTCTATGACCCTAAGCAAGTCACTTAACCTCTTTCTGTTTTAATCCACTGGAGAAGAAATGGCAAAACACTACAGTATCTTTGCCAAGAAAACCCCATAGATAGTATGGTCTATGAGGATCACAAAGAGTCAGACATGATTGAATAACAACAACAAGGAGCAGCTAGATGGTGCAGTGGATAAGCACCAGCCCTGGATTCAGGAGTACCTGAGTTTGGATCCGGCCTCAGACACTTACTGGCTGTGTGACCCTGGGCAAGTCACTTAACCCCAATTGCCCCACCAAAAAACCCCCCAAAAAACCCAAAAAACAAAACAACAACAAGCTATTGGAAGCAATATCATTTGAATTTATT
This sequence comes from Dromiciops gliroides, assembly GCF_019393635.1. NCBI lineage: Eukaryota > Metazoa > Chordata > Mammalia > Microbiotheria > Microbiotheriidae > Dromiciops > Dromiciops gliroides. The sequence goes on from NC_057864.1 coordinate 228,678,031, forward strand.
GCAGGTCACTTAACCCTATATGCCTGAGTTTCCTCATCTGTAAAATGAGCTGGAGAAGGAAATGGCAAGCTACTCCACTATCTTTCCCAAGAAAATTCCAAATGGGGGTTCAGTCAAACACAACTGAAAATGACTAAAAACCAAAATGTAATACAATGTAATGTGACATAAGGCAATACAATATCATATTATGTATAATGATGTAATATACACTCTATATATAATATAATTGAATGAAACAATACAATATATGATATGATTGTGCTGATGTATAATGTAACATAGCTGTGTAATATAAACCATAAATACAAGGTACATAAATGCAAGAAAATTAGGAAAGGAAGCTACTCACTAATGGGATAAAAGGTTTCATGTAGAAGATGGAAGCAAATATTTAGGCAACAGGCATTTATTAAGCTCTTATTACTCTCAAAAAACTGTGCTAAAATGACCAACATAGCAGAGTAAATTTCCAGGATAAGAGGACTTCAAGAGGACGATGTGTGTTCCAGAATGAGATCGTAGATGGTGTTTAAGCCAGAAAATCCAGTCAGAGGGGAAATTAAGGTTGGTCAGCCTGGAGGCCACAGGAAGAACTCACCAATGGCAGAAGGGGACAGCAGAAGGGTGTTCCAGGATAAGAAGACTATAAGGAGTGAGACTGTCGATAAAGCATGATGTTAAAGTCTAGGGGGAAAAAAGGAGCTGCTTTCATTAAGTCTAAAAGGATATAAGAAATTCTGTGTGAGAAGAGAATGCATTCCAGGCATAAGGAATAGCCAGGGCTAAGGCATGAAAATAATCAGAAGAACAGAGTGAAGACTAATTTGTCTTGATTGTAGTGTGTAGAAAAAGAAGTAATGTATGAGAATAGAAAAATGGGGCTGGGGGAGAAGACGTAAGGATCATTGAAAGCAACACAAAGTAACAGAATGCCTGACATTTACCAAGTAGGGGAATATGGGCAATGTGCTTAAGGAAAATCATTTCAGCAGGTAGCTCTGTAAAGAATGGATTAAAGAGGAGACTCTATGAATCTGAGTAGCTGTTAACCTATAACAAGATGAGAACAAAATTATCTAAAAAATAGTATTGATTGTAATGACACATCTTGGCTCAGGAGAGCAAATGATTAAATACTGCTCCTTTCAGCAGAGAAGTGGGGGATTGTGGATATAGAGATGTATATGCACTATCAAAAGCAGTCATTGCATTTGTTGATTTTGCTTAACCATTTTTCATCGTTACAAAGGGAGAAAACGATATATTTTGAAATGACTGATAATGAAAAAGGCAATAGTAAAATCTTTAACAGAAAAGAAAGACTAGAATTGACAGAAAGAATTGAGAGTTCTCATCTGTCTTCCCAATGCTAGAGGAAGGACAAACTATAATAATCTTTAAACACTACTGACTGTCCCACTATTATACTATTATACCTCAGAAGTTTTGTCCATAAGGACTTTCAAGAATTTATCCAATTCTGATTATACTGCATAAGTAATGGGAATATCATTTAGCAAGTAATAGATGCTGAACACTACCTAAATGGTATTAGCTTTTCAGCAAGGTGGGGCATGAAAACATATATTTCTATGTAGCTTACTTTAAAGTTGGAAATATTACTACTTTGCACACTGACATTTGATATTAATTTTCTCATGACAACAACTTGGGACGAAGTCTCCTAGTAAAATTAAATAAATCCTACATTTTAAATGTCTTTCCTCTGATCTGAGAATTCAAAATTATACAACATTTTAGAATAAACCAGTTCAAAAGTCCTCATTAAGTATTGGGGCAGGAGAGATTCATCAGCCTTTCATTTTTATATCACCTTCATAGTCCACAAAAGGTTGAAGGTGAACTTATTCAAGAATCTGCTACTGAAAAAACAAAGGTAGAACCTAAAAATTTCAATTCTCTCATTTAAGTGCAACAAATTATTTTCCCTTTTTTATAGATCAGAAAATGAAGGCAGAGATATATTAAGTGGTTTGCTAGTCATTCAACTAGTATTGTAGGTTGAATATGAACTCAGGTCTTTCTAAATCTAACTCCATTGTTTATCTACCATGACACACACACTGCTATTTGTCTACAATGAGAAGAAGCCTTAAAGGAAAAAAATATCCATTTCTCAGGCTTTAACTCTTCTTCAGGGCCAAATGGCATTTAAATATACGTATGTATGTATGTATGTATGTATGTGTAATGTGATCTTGAGAGTAAAGATAAATAGTTCTCATCAGCTGGTGCCATTAAAAGCCTACTTCAGGGGTAGCTAAGTGGCGCTGGGGCAGCTAGGTGGCGCAGTAGATAGAGTACCGGCCCTGGATTCAGGAGGACCTGAGTTCAAATTTGGTCTCAGACACTTAACACTTACTAGCTGTGTGACCCTGGGCAAGTCACTTAACCCCAATTGCCTCGCCAAAAAAAAAGCCTACTTCAACATTTTGTTATCAACAAAATGTATCATCTTCCTAAGTAAGTGATCATGATCTATCTTCATTCTGATGGCTACATGACAATTTTAAGTCTGCTTCTTTTCATCTATTTAGATATAATTTTTTTAAAGCATACCTGTTCTTTAAAATTATTTTTGTACCACACACCACAATATGAATAAAAATACCTTATATTTCAATCTCTACAAACTAAAACAACTCACAATTTTTACAAGAAGAAAACTTCACCCTTATCTGGAAATACAGTATTAAGTGGAGAGTTTCAGTGCTGTACTTGAATTTGGGACTGTGCCATCACAAGCAATAAAGCTTAACATTTACTCAAGTGTCAAAAGCTATTCAATCTGGAAGCTTTCCAGAATGCTAAGAGCTTCTGCTGACATGCAGTATTCAACTTTTATATTAGCTTTCAGTTAAGGGTAATTTAAGCTTTCTCAGTATAATGTCAACAATGAGCCTGGCTATTCAATCCCTATGCCCAAAGCAGGAATTCATTTTTCACATTCCCCTCCCTACCAAAAAGAACAGAAAATACTATTTTGACTTCCAACTCTATTACACATGCCATCATAAAAAAGGATTCAGAACTTTGTACAGGTTGTATTCTCCAATACTATTTAGCTAAACTGGCTGACTTCAAGTAATACCACTAGAAAAAACTATCCTTCCAGGCTGTCAGAATACTTATGCCAGAATATGACTTTTATTTTTTATTTTTTAAGTAGAGCACTAAATCTTCAAAAGAATTGAAAACTATACTGTTCTCAAGGGGGAATAAACAGACTTTTCTTAATAAGAAAACTTAAATGGTTCTATTCAAAAGAAAGCATTTTAAGTGGATGATATTAGTTTTCAAATCTGGTAGCTATAGTAATGGAGATGGCTCAGTGGATAGACTATTATGCCTAGAGTCAGGAAGATCTGAGTTCAAATCCAGGCTCAGTCTTTTTGTTTTAATCCACTGGAGAAGAAATTGAAAAACACTACAGTATCTTTCCCAAGAAAACCTCATAGATAGTATGGTCTATGGGGAACACAAAGAGTCAGACACGACTGAACAACAAGCTATTGTAAGTAATATCCTTTGAATGTATTGCCTTAATCAAACAAAAAAATATTCAAGTACTGTCCTTGGCCTGATGAGCTCGTAACTGTAAAAGACAAATAAAATTCCCTTTGACACTAACAGCATCAAAGCAGGGTTATAACAGCAAATTCTGTGTGTGTAGAATGTTGAACCTATCAGAAAGTTTCCCACTTAAGGCACTGTACTTCAGAAAATCCAGCAACTGTTTGTAAAATTAATATTACTACCTTGCTTTCAAACTGTTGAGAATACATAGTCTTTTGAAAGTTGATGCACATGGAGATCCTGAAACCATAACATTTTACATTTTTTTACATGTCTGGGGACAAGCTATCTGGTTTAGCATATTTGATGAACAGTTTTCACACAAATAAAATCATATCTAGATAATATGAAAAATATCAATTGCTCATGGATAAGCTGAGCTAATATAATAAAATGACAATTTGACCTAAATTAATGTACTTACTCAGTGTCATACTAATCAGACTACCTAAAAATTATTTTATAGAGCTAGAAAAAAAAATAATAAAATTCATCTGGAAGAACAAAAAGTCAAGAGTATCAAGGGAACTAATGAAAAAACATGCAAAGGAAAGTGGACTAGCCAAATCTGAAGCTATACTATGAAGCGGCAGTCATCAAAACTATTTGGTGGGGGCAGCTAGATGGCACAGTGGATAGAGCACCAGCCCTGGAGTCAGGAGTACCTGAGTTCACTCAGACACTTAACACTTACTAGCTGTGTGACCCTGGGCAAGTCACTTAACCCCAATTTCCTCACTAAAAAAAAAAAAAAAAAAAAAAACCTATTTGGTACTGGCTAAGAAATGGAATGGTGGATCAAAGAAATAGGTTAGGCACAGGAGACACAGTAGTAAATGACTATAGTAATCTACTGTTTGATAAACCCAAAGACTCCAGCTTCTGGGATAGGAACTCAGTATTTAACAAACACTGCTAGGAAAACTGGAAGATAATATGGCAGAAACGAGGCATAGACCAACATCTTACACCATATACCAAAATAAGGTCAAAATGGGTACATGAATATGTACATGGGTACATGAAGGGTGATACCATAGGCAAATTAGAAGAGGAACAAATACTTTATCTCTCAGATGTATGGAGAGGAGAGCAATTTATGACAAAACAAGAGAGAGGATATTATGAAAAGCAAGATGGATGATTTTGATTACATTAAATTAAAAAGTTATTGTACTGCGGCACCTAGGTGGCGCAATGGATAGAGCACTGGCCCTGGATTCAGGAGTACCTGAGTTCAAATCCGGCCTTAGACACTTAACACTTACTAGCTGTGTGACCCTGGGTAAGTCACTTAACCCCAATTGCCCCGCCCCCCCCAAAAAAATTATTGTACAAATAGAAGCAATGCGGCCAAAATTAGAAGGGAAGCAGAAAGCTGGGAAACAATTTTTACAGTCAGTGTTTCTAATAAAGGCCTCATTTCTAAAATATATAGGGAACTAAATCAAATTTATAAGAATGCAAGTCATTCCCCAATTGAGAAATGGTCAAAGGATATAAACAGGCAGTTTTTAGATGAAGAAATCAAAGCTATCTATTGCCATATGAAAAAAATGCTCTGAATCACTATTGATTAGAGAAATGCAAATTAAAACAACTTTGAGGTGCTACCTCACACCTTTCAGATTGGCTACTATGACAAAAAAGGAAAATAATAAATGTTGGAGAAGCTGTGGAAAAATTGGAACATTAATGCATTATTGGTGGAGTTGTGAGCTGATCCAACCATTCTGGAGAGCAATTTGGAACTATGCCCAAAGGGCTATGGGGCTGTGTATACCCTTTGACCCAGTAATACCACTACTAGGTCTGTATCCCAAAGAGATCATAGAAAAGGAGAAAAGATCCACAGGTACAAAAATTTCTAGCAGCTCTCTTTGTGATGGCAAAGAATTGGAAATTGAGAGGATGCCCATCAATTGGGGAATAGCTGAACAAGTTGTGGTATATGAAGGTAATGGAATACCATTGTGCTGTAAGAAATGATAAGCAGGCAGATTTCAGAAAAACCTGGAAAGACTTAAGTGGACTGATGCTGAGTGAAGTGAGCAGAACCAGGAGAACATTGTACACAATAACAGCAACATTGTGTGATGATCAACTGTGATAGACTTGGCTCTTCTTAGCAGTGCTACGATCCAAGACAATTCTGAAAACTCATGATGGAAAATGTTCTCCACATTCAGAAAAAAGAACTGTGGATTCTGAATGCAGATTGAGTCATAGTGTTTCTAATTTTGATTTTGTTTTTGTTTTTTCTTTTTTGAGGTTTTTCCCTTTTTTCTGATTCTTCTTTCACAACAAGACTAATGCAGAAATATGTTCGATGTGATTATACATACATAAGATATCAGATTGCTTTCTGTCTTGGGGTGGGGGAAGGGAAGGAAAGGGAGGGAGGGAGAAAAATGTGGAACTAAAAATCTTATGAAAACAAATGTTGAAAACTATCTTTTCATATAACTGGACAATAATTAAATTCTCTTATGATTAAAAATATAAATTGGCATTCTGGAAACATGGATTTAATACTTGTGTATAGAAATAAGCTATTGGAAGGGTCTTATATAATAACAGAAAGATCTCATACAAGAAGCTATGAATTTTGGTCTCTGACTTTTTTTGGGGGGTGAGGCAATTGGGGTTAAGTGACTTGTCCAGGGTCACCCAGCTAGTAAGTGTCAAGTGTCTGAGGCCAGATTTGAACTCAAGTCCTCCTGACTCCAGGGCCGGTGTTCTATCCACTGTGCTACCTAGCTTTACCCGGTTTCTAACTCTTATTGTAATTCTTCAGTTCTGTTATAATTATTATGTCTTTGCTTACAATTATCATGCAAAAGCAAGTGGGCAATACTCACTACTCTATATACAAAGATATTACTGTCTGACAAACTAGTTTCCCCATATTGTTAAGAGACATATGAGGGCAGCTAGGTGGCACAGTGGATAGAGCACCGGCCCTGGAGTCAAGGGTACCTGAGTTCAAATCCGGCCTCAGACACTTGACACTTACTAGCTGGGTGATCCTGGGCAAGTCACTTAACCCCAATTGCCTCACTAAAAAAAAAAGAGAGAGAGAGACATATGAATTTGAGGCTTATAGATATTTCATAATAATAAGCTTTCTTGGGAGATAAAATTACCTTCATGGGTTTAATATCACTACTACTTTCAGAGAAGACATAAATGGCAGGGACAAAAGGACTTTCTGTGAGTATCCAAATACACTTTCAGCCTACATATGAAGTTATATTTCTTTGCAAGCTGTCCAGGATCCACTTTTGTTTCTTCTTGTTAATTTTAAGATGGTAATATAAAGCCAAATTGAAAGAAAAAGGAGACCACACATACAGTTTGGTTTCCAACATTACTACTGGATCTCTCTATTATTAGGGTATCAAAAATGAAAACCATACACATCACAAGTATGAGATGACTCATCGCTAAACAAGTTCAGCTTGTTCTGCAGATTGCTTGCTGGGAAAGCTAAGCCAAAACAAATAGCTTTTTTTTGTGTGTGTGTTACCCTTAAGTGGTGGTTAATTACTGTACTGAGAGTTGATGACACTTTGTTGCAGAAAAGTTACCCATTTTTATAGATTTGCTTAGGTTATTTATTATCTTTTTTCTCCCAAAGTGAAACAGTATAAAGCATTTAGACATCTAAGAAACTATTCAGTAGTGATCTAAATTTAGAAGCTTATCTAGGATGAAGGTACTTAACAGTTGTTGGTACATAATACCAGTATGTGTAAGAGTTGCATTTCATGGAAGAAAAACAACAAAACAACACTAAGGGCCAGTCTTCCTTAGTATGCTAATAAATTCGTTTTTGTTTCAGTTTGGCTACATTATTTGACCTGCAGTCTTATGGATTCATTGTAAGTGAAATGCTCCCAGGAGTGGGAGTGGGGGGCCCAACTCCCTTCTGATTGAGAAAATCCCCAACAATCTATAGGATATAACCAAATAACAAGACAAGTGCTTCTGAGTACTTAGACTGACAGGGCAAACTCATATGATAAAAGTCCCAATGACAGTTTGTCTTCTAATTCATGTATATACACTTTAATGAGGAAGTTTAAACAAAAAATCTACATCACATCTAGATTGCCAAATAAATAGGACTTTGTTCAAGGAGGATAAAAATAGACATTTGAAATTGAGGACCTACTATAGAAAACATACTGCATTTATCCTGAAGCTTAAGTTTTAAGGTATAATAAAGACAATCAATAAGAATAGCAGCTCACATTTTCATAATGCTTTATAGTTTATGAATTTTTTACATACATGATTTTGTTTGATCCTAATAACAACCTGGTAAATTATATGGTGAAAATAGTATCTCCATTTTGTAGACAAGAAAACTAGTTTCAAAAGCTAGAATTTGTGTCCCCTGACTTTTCTATTAGTGTCCTTTCTACCATGCCCATACCGAGCATGCCATATCAATCAATATTTATTAAGTGAAATACAAAGCTGATCTTAATTTCTAATTAAGGATGCACAAAAAGATAGTCCTGAAGTACGCATGCTCACATTCAGTAAAATAAGGACTATAACTGTACCATCATAAGATTTATATGGTCACTCAAAAAGCCAGGCAAGAAGAATAGGGCCACTACTCCCTTCCTCTATCCTTAAAGGTATATTGCAAATTTAAAAAAAATTTTTATTGATATTTACTTTTATACCACCTATTTCCCAATGTATCGCTCTTCTCTTTCATTTCCAGAGAACTATCCCTTATAACAAATAGTAAAAAGAGAGGGAAAAACAATTTTGCCAAACTAACCAACATATCAAAAGTCATGTAGTGCCTCACCTAGAGAAAGAAATGGAGAAGATAGCATTATAAAGAACAAAACTTGGTGATTAAGAATTTCACAGCATTCAGTTTAGATTTTGTTCTTATTCTTTCCATTTATGTTGTCGGAGTCACTGTTTTCCTGGTTCTGCTTAATTCACTTTGCATCAGTTTTCCCATGCTTCCTGCTTTCATGGTACAGTAACATTGTATGACATTCATATATCACAACTAATCGAACTATTACTTATACTCATATATACTTATACTACAAACTCATCTACTTTGTAGTCAGTTCCTTGATAGTACAAAAAGTGCTGCTATAAATATTTCTGTGAATGAGACATTTCTTTTTGTGATTTATCTCTTTGGGGTATATGCCAACAGTAGAATCTCTGGATAAAGGATATTGACATTTTAATCATTTTCTTCATGTAATCTGGAGTTATTTTCCATAATGGACAGATCAATTATGAGCTCCATGAAAGTAAATTATTGTTCCCATCTTTACACAACTACTCTAGCATTGACTATTACTATCTTTTTTTTTTCATTTTTGCCAATTTTGTGGGAGGTAAAACCTCAGAACTGTCTTGATTTGCATTGATCTTACTATTAGTAAATATGAAACATCTTTACATAGTTGTTATTAATTTACACCTCTTTGGAAAATTATTTGTTTATACCTTTAACCACTCATCTACTGCTTAAATCCTACTTTTTTCATGTCTGTCTTAGTAAGATTAAATTTAATTTGGAAGCTAAATGAGCACAGATAGAATAATAGTTTTCTCTTTTTCTTATACATGCTACACAATCTCACTGTCCCACATGCCTCAAGTGTACTACCTCATTACCTCTGCATCACAGTATGTCTCTTCCTTTACGTCACAATTCAAGTAAAATCTTCTGCATGAAGTCCTTCTCATTCACACCACACCAAAACTGCTGCTCCTATCCCCTCTAAACTATATATTTCACTACTTTCACTCTATACTGATGCTATATATATATTTATATACATAATTGTTCTTAATCTCTTTGTACAGATTTAAGCTTTAATAGCTATTAAATAACTTAGAGGGGTGTGTGTGTATGTGTGTGTGTGTGGTGTCCTTAACATAAGAATGCAAGCTTTTTGAAAGGAGAGGTTGTTTTATTCGATGTACTAGTAAACCAAGCACCTAAAGATGCTTAATAAATGCTTGTTGATTGTCTGACTGAAGAATTTAAAGAATTAGATTTTTCAAACTCTTAATCAATAAATTATAGAGAAACCAGAATATGAATCTGTTTTTAAGAACACAAGAGCAATAAGGACTTATGTGTTTTTTTAATGCCCCTCTTACCTGTACAGTTGGCGATCATAAAGCTAAAAATAAATAGTGGAAAATGTTTTAGTTTTTAAACAAATATAAATTTACATTTGTTGCTTTGAATCACAATGGGAAATACAAAGTAAAATTAAAATTAAAGAAATTTTTGGAGTTTTCTGGCTTTAGAAAGATGATCATTCAGCTTGAATTATATAACTCCATTTATTCTAAGACTTCAAAGTATGTACCATGCACAATTGTATTCATCTTCATGATAGTCTTGATAACTGCCAGTTAGAAAACCTGGCTCAGATCCCACCTCTGTACCACTACCTGTGCTACTTGGGGAAGCCATCCCATCATTCTGGAGCTCTATTTCTTCATTTGTAAAACCAAGACTAGAAGTCTTGTAATGTTTCTTCCACTGATAAATCAATATAACCTTATGAGTACTATCTACAATTTGCAGATGATTAAATTAAGGAACACAAAAATTAAGAGGTTAATCTAAGATTACAAAATTTGTCAGTAAGCAGTAACAATACACAGCAATGTCATAAAGAAAATAAGCTTTCACTGGGGGGGATGACAAATATTACAACAAAACCAAAAAACCTCTGAATTCTTTCAGTTTTGCTATTTTCACTTCTTTAAATAGGATTATCATCCTCCCCTGTCATCCAAGAGTACCCCAGAATTTTTTCTCCAATTCAAACTGTAATATTTAACCTGGCATTAAGAAAGATTCTCTAAAATCTGACTCTTCACCTATCTCCCCCAATTCCCAAAGCATTCTTGTCTTATCTTCTTTATACAGATCCTCTACCTTCCTACCCCACTTCCAACTCTATCAGTAGATATCCTAATCCTTATATTCCCTTGAAAGGATCAGTTCCTTTGTGCAGATATTCCTAATTTTCCATGCAAAAAGTTGTTCCTGGGGGGCAACTAGATGGTGCAGTGGATAGAGCACCAGCCTTCAGGAGGACCTGAGTTAAAATCTGGCCTCAGACACTTGACATTTACTAGCCGTGTGACCTTGGGCAAGTCACTTAACCTTCACTGCCCCACCAAAAAAAAAAAAAAAAAGTAAGGTTTTGGACAAGAAGAGTTCTCAAGGTCCCTTCTGGCACAAAAAGTTGTTCCTCTCTCCTCAAAATTATCATAACACTTTAAGCTCTTCTTTTCACTTAATTTCTTACTAATACTACCACCACTTTCATCATTACTCCTCCTCCTCTTCCTCTTGTATTATGAGGCAGCTAGATAATACGAACTCTGAGTTCAAATCTGGCCTCATACACTTACTTGCTGTGTGATCCTTAATCTCGACCTCAATTTCCTCATCTGTAAAATGGAGGTAATAATGGCACCTACCTCTCAGCATTCTTCTTCTTCTTTTTTTTTTGCAGGGCAATGAAGGTTAAAGTGACTTGCCCAGGGTCACACAGCTAGTAAGTGGCAAGCATCTGAGGCTGGATTTGAACTCAGGTCCTCCTGAATCCAGGGCCTGTGCTTTATCCACTGCACCACCTAGCTGCCCCCTCTCAGCATTCTTCTTCTTTTTTTTTTTTTTTTTTTTTTTGCGAGGCAATTGGGGTTAAGTGACTTGCCCGGGGTCACACAGCTAGTAAGTGTCAAGTGTCTGAGGCCAGATTTGAACTCAGGTCCTCCTGAGTCCAAGGCCAGTGCTTTTTCCACTGCTCCACCTAGCTGCCCAGCATTCTTCTTAAGATAAAACGAGATCATATTTGTAAAGCATTTAGCAAACCATAAAGCACTATATAAAATAGTAGGTTTATTATTATTAACACTAAGACCTGGATGGATTCAGAATATTAAAAATAATTTTAAGGTAATACTGTTATCATCATCAAGTATAACTCTTGACTGGCTGCATCAGAAATGAATTTCTTAACTATTGCAGTAGAAAGAACTTTAATTCCTTCAATAATTTTTAGTAATCAAAGGACAAAAGAGATGAGCTTTTCAGTGATCAACTTCTATTACTTTAAATAATGAAAGGTACTCATTCATAAAAAGAGGAATTTCTCTCTTTGAAATAATCTAAAGTAAATGGAAACAAGAAATATTTTCTACTCTTATGTAATAGATATTGCTTGGAATAAATAAATATAGTTACAAACCTGCTGGTGGATCTGTTTAAGTCCCTCCAATGACCTCTGATCCAAATAATCTGTAACTGGCCTGCAAAATTATAGAAGATAAAAAATTTCATATATGGTATATTAAAATTATCAAGTCAGATAAAATACTAATGAAAAAACACAGGGTAAAAAGAGCCCTTTGTGTTAAATCAGAATAGAAAATTATGTTGGATTACAGTATCTTAAAATCCAACTATCCCTGTGGAGATTATTTTCATGAAGAAATCTTCATTGTTTTATATCTGAAGGTAGGAAAATATAGGATGTCTGAGAACTGACACTATCTGTGTTCAGAAAACTAGAATCTAACTAGATGGAAAGTTAAATATCTTTGTTTTCTTTTTTTAAATTGGTGAACAGAGAAAGTTTATTTAAGAAAGAGATGCACCATAGTTTCACTGACATGATGATGGTAGGTTACATTCATTACCGATTTCTCTGGCTTCTATTAAGCCCTAACTAAAATCCCATCTTTAATAGGAGGTCAGCTATGTGGCACAGTAGATAAAGTGCCAGGTCTGGAGACAAGAATTTAAATCTGACCTCAGATACTTTACTAGCTGTGTGACTCTGAGTAAGTCACTTAATCCTGTCTGCCTCACTTCTTCATCCGTAAAATGAGCTAGAGAAAGAAATGATAAACCACTTCCCTAATATTTACCATGAAAACTCAAATGGGGTCAATAACAGTCATATAAGACTTAAACTATTAAACACCCACACACACACACATAAACACAACATACCTTTCCTAAGCCCTTTTCATTCTTACGTTTTCTCACTGTTAATCTATTTTCTATTTTCCCTGTATGTAGCCTGTTTATTGTCTCCCAGAATAGTTTGTAGGCTCCTTGAGGGCAGGGATTAGTTTTTGGTTATTTTTGTATCCCCAGCACACATCACAGAGCCTGGCACTATAGTAAGTGCTCAATAAATGTTTATTGATTGACTGATATTAATTGTATGTTGAAAAGTCAAAAGAAAGGAGAGCTTTATTCAAGTCACCCTTACTACCAATGCGCTGACTTACACAATATTCACATTTGCACATTTAACTGACTCATAGACTGCTGTATAATATAAGCAACCCTTTGTGGCAGATATGCAAGGTTCTAAAAATAATTCCTTAAAAAGCTCAATCTTTGGGCAGCTAGGTGGCACAGTGGATAGAGCACTGGCCCTGGAGTCAGGCGGACCTGAGTTCAAACCCGACCTCAGACACTTAACACTTACTAGCTGTGTGACCCTAGGCAAGTCACTTAACCCCAATTGCCTCACCCCAAAAAAAAAAAAAAGCAGCTCAATCTTTTATATACCTGTATTTGTACACAGCTCCCCTCAGTTCACTTCTTTGTATAGCTTCCTCTTCTCTTTTCCTTCCCTTGCTTTCTTCCTGAACTTCTACATTCTCTAAAAGCTATGAAACCTAAGTACTTAATGTCCAAGATCACAAAGTAATAATTAAGAAGATAAGAGCCTTTAAAAACAAACAAACAGGGGCAGCTAGGTGGCCCTGGAGTCAAGAGGACCTGAATTCAAATCTGACCTCAGACACTTGTCACTTAACCCCAATTGCCTCACTAAAAAAAGCCAACAAACAAACATTCAAGCTATTCCTAATTATAAATCCCTAGATAGTTGAGTTGAGCTTGAGTTTATAACTTGTATCAGATAACAAATAATCATATAATAGATTATGGCAACTGCTGGGGACACAGGAAATATTAATGTATTTTAGATAAATAAACATAATTGAATATATAGCAGTTAGTCTATTTATTTAACTTAGACTTTCGTATTTTAGCTGCAATGGGACACATAGTTCCATAAATAGTACCTGACATCGAAAGAGATACTAGCATATATCAATTTCAGTAGATAAAATATAGGAACCTGAAGACATTGCAGTGCTGGCACAAATTGTGAGAAAATAATTATTAATAATGGATTTCTTGGGGGGACCCAGAGAACAGTTTCTCAGTCCTATCTCCCCCCTCCCACTCCAGAAAGTCCAGTTCTCCTTGATCTGAGACAAACTCAAGGGAATAAAAGAAATGGAGACCTATTCTTTTGTCTAGCTCAGTAAAGGACTGATAGGATCAAACCACTCCTAGATAATGGACTTTGCCTTTGCCCTTCAGATTCTTCTCCCTGAGGTCATCAGTAGAGCTCATTTTAATGTAGCAAGTCATGTCAACCAATGGAATTGACTGATGCTAATCAGTTAGCTTTGATCAATATATGATGACCCCCCTCTATCAAAAGAGGATAAAAACTCTTGGCGCGTGCTCTTGCATGCTGAAGCTCTCTGCTTCTCTACCACAGGGCCTGATACCCTGAGAAGTTAGGGAGACATGTGGTCAATCCTTTACTGATATTATAATATTAAAATATTCTTACCCCAAACTGATATCTATAGTTATAGTAATTATTTTTAAAAAACACACAAAATGAACTAAAATTAAAATGGATGAGATATGAACCAAACACAAACCACATATAATTGCATAGCGATTACAAATTTTAAAAAATTTATATAAATGTCATTATACCTATTTTTCTCAGTTGCTAGTTTGTACAAGGCATAGGTGATCTCAGCACAGGCAAGAATAGCTCCATGACGAGTATGTAAATCCGTGCACACAGCTAAAGGCAACAGCTGTGGGAAAACTGCAAAACAGGCAAAAAATGCGTTGACAGAACATAGAGAAAATTAAATATAAAATTCTAAAGCTCTTTAAAAAAATCGAGTTTCACTCATGATAATAAAATAAGAATATAGTTATATCTAGCATATTATTGATTTAAATTTCCATTAACACCCAGAGGATACTGATGAGTTCCAAAAATATCACCAAGACATCAATAATTTTAACTGTGATCTTTTGACTGAAACTAAACTAGAAGAAAAATGGTATCCCTCAGTCTTGAATACTTAAAGATATATGAAACACCTAATCTTAAATTGAGTATTTCTCTAAAACTACACGAAATTTAAACTATGCAAAGTAGTATATAACTAGAATTACCATCCTGAGACACATTCATTTGTAACAAGTGCATTATTCATTGAGACATTTTCTCCTAGCATAAAGGAAGTTTTATGAATAGTATTTCTACTGTGCTAAATGTATTTCAACTGCTCTTAACAATACAACTGTCAACATTACTTTACCTGTGTGCCTATCAGCAATAGAAGATAATGTTGCTGATCAGGATATTTTTAGTTATAAACACTGACAAAGGGAATAGAACTGACACAGAAACAGTTAAGTAAACAGTGAGTAAAACAGAAGAGTAGTCTAGAATAGGAAACAATGATGATCTTGTAATACCCTAGACCCTTATGTTCAAAATAAGTTTTATTGACATATTTTGGTTTTATATATTACCTATATATCCCTCCCTAGATGGCTCAAAGAGAGCCAGCCTTAATAACAAAGAATTAAAAAGGGAATAAAATACAGTTAAGCAAAACTAACCAACACACTTGAAAAGGTCTTGTTCTACAAAGTAGGGGGAGGTACCTTCTCACTGTGGCAGGGGTGTATTTAATTGTATCAAATTGATTGTGAGGTGTCCCAGAGAATTACAAGACTCAGTGACTCAGTTTCCTAAGTTTTATTAAAATACTGTGAGGCCACAGGGAGAATACCATAGGAGAAAAGAAAAGGTATCTCAAATAGGGGGAAGAGAGATGGTTATATTTATAGTAAGAAAAAGTAGATTATCTCTTCATTATCCTAATCTCCTCCTTAAGGAGATACAGGGGAGGTTTTGTCCTAATTTTGACTTCCTGGGGTCCTAAGACAACACCTGAGGCAGTACCTTTTTCCTTTGAGGTTATAAGATGAACCTAAGGACACATTTGGTCTTTTCTGTGCATGTTCCTAAAGACATGCTTAAACTTGTCAGATCCAGAGGGTCTCCGAGTTTATGATTATCTCTACTTAAGATCTGGTTTCTAGGTATGCTGTCATCTAGGGATATTAATGGCCAATAATGGTTAATGGTCCCTGGTTATTGTTTCTCTGTTAACCCCTTTAGATACAGTTGATAGGTTATCTATTAGCCCCTTTTAGAGCTTGGGTCTTAGAGCTCACATCATATAACCTTTTTTAGCCTCCTCCATCATCAACACATTTTCTTTGGGGCAAGATTGGTCATTATAATTTCCCAATTAAGGCTTTTCTTTTGGTTGTTCCTTCCATTTCCATTCCTATAATCATTACTAACTATCTTCCTGGTTCTTTGTACCAGTTTCTACAAATTTTCTCATGTCTTTCTATATGCATCATATTCATCCCATATATCACCCACTTATCACTGTTCTCTGCCAGGATAAGCTCATCACTTCTTAACTTGCCACCTTGCTGCTAAATCAAGCTTTGATTGACACCACTTCTCTCAGCCTGCTATCCTCTTGGACTGAAGGGGCAGAGGGTAGAGGACCAAACTCCTCCTGATGCCCTTCTTTATATAGGGCAGAAACTGGACTTTCAGTTAACCCCACTTTGCATCTGCTGGTCTGCCTGGTTTCAAGACCTCAGAATAAGATGCCCCCATGCTTCCCATGCTGCTCCACATCCCCACTTTGTCTCCTTTTGTGTGTTGTCTCCACCATTAGACTGTAAGTTCTTGAGGGAAAGCACTTCCTTTTTATTAATTGTATCCCTAGAAATGAGTACTATGTACCTAGCACATAGTTTGCCCTTAGTAAATGTTTATTGGATTAGATATTTACCATTTCTTAGTGCATAATAATGTCCCATTGCATTCATGTACCATAATTGGTTTAGTCATTCCCAAATAAATGAACATGTATTTTCTTTCTACTTCTTCTGCCCCTTCAAACAGTACTGCTAAATATTTTGATGGATATGGGACCTAATTTGTGCTTATTTAACTCTTTAAGGTATGTATCTATGGGTCAAAGGGTTTTATTTATTCACTTTTTTACATATTTCTAAATTGCTTTCTGAAACAATTAAAATCTCTAACAGGTTATTTACACAAACTTTCCAACACTAATTCCAAATTTTACCACTTTTGCCAATTTGCTATGTGTGGTGTTTTACCTAAGAGCTGCTTGGATTTGTATTTCCATATCAGTGATGTGAAGCATTCTTATTAACAGTTTGCAGTTGTTCTTTTGGGACTTTTTATTCTTATCCTTTCACCAAGTATACATTGGGGAATGGATTTTCGTCTTATTTATTTCTCTTAGTTGCCTATGTATCATTGATATTAGAACCCCATTAGGGAGTCTAATATAAAGATTTTTCCATATAGAACTGCCTCCCTTCTTATCCTTGTTGACGTTTTGTGTATGCAAAGGCTTTTCAAATTCATGTAATCAAATTTAGATAATTTACCTTCTTTATCTTCTGTGATCACCTCTATCTCATTGTTTTGTTAAGAATTCACAGTCTAGCTAAAGCAGCAAGGTACACCTTGAGGGAGAGATAGGAGGCAGCATCACTACCACCTAGACTACCATCTCACTTCAAACCCTTATGGAAATACCCAGAAATTTGAGTTCTTGGGAATAACAATATTCCTCCCCTCCTCACCCCCAAATCGCCACACTAGCTTCCACTCAGCCTGCACAGCCAGTACTGAGGAAAGGGAGCATAGTTTCCTCATTACCATCAGTACCAATTTTAGATCAAATGCAACCAATAGGTAGATAGGCACAGAAGCCCTAGACCACCAGTCTTCACAACAAAACACTAGGTGGCTCAAGGGAAAAGGCACCAAGCCTGGAGTTAGGAAGACCTGAGTTTAACTCCAGCTTCACACACTTCCTACATGCATGACCCTGATCTCACTCACTTCACCTCTATCTGATTCAGTTTCTTCAACTGTAAAATGGGGATAATAACAGCTCCTGCCTCCCAAGGTTGTGGTGAGGATCAAATACATTAACATTTGTAAAATACTAAGCACAGTGCCTGACACATAGTGGGTGCCAAATGAGTGCTTATTTCCTTCTTCTTTCTTACTAAATATCAACCAATAGCCTGACACAGGGAAGGCAAGGCAGCCTAGCTAAAGCAGTAAGGAACCCTTAAAGATAGGCAGGAAGCTGCATGTGCCAGGCAAATAATCACTTGATCACCAGTGGAAATGACATTTAGAAAGAGGCATTGGGGCAGCTAGGTGGCCCAGTGGATAAAGCACCGGCCTTGGATTCAGGAGGACCTGAGTTCAAATCCTACCTCAGGCACTTGACATTTACTAGATGTATGAGCCTGGGCATTTAATACTCATTGCACCCCCCTCCCCGAATTAAAAAGAAAAATAAATAAATAAATGAAAATAAAAAATAAAAGAGGCATTAACATCTGTTTTGTCACTGTACCCTAAAGACCATGGGATTTTTCTATCTGACTTGCAGCTGAAACATTTCATATACTCTCTATTTTATTAATGCATGTTTAAATGGATAGATTTTTTTTCCCTTGGGGAGTACTTTAGCTGCATCCCAGAAATTTTGGTATATTGCTTCTTCGCTATCATTTTCTTTTACATAATTGTCAATTATTTCCATAATTTATATTCTGACTCATGCATTATTTAAGATTTCATTACTAAGTATCCATTTTCATTTGTGTCCTTGAACTGAGTACTATTTTTATCCTCTTTAAAGGATATGTTTATTGTTTCTTCTTTTTTACACTTGTTTGCAACATCTCAAAATTCTGTATAGATTCCACTTACTATTGAGAAATATTCATATTCTTTTGCAGTCCCATTTGGAAGATGCCACAAGTCTTTTAGCTCTTGTTTCTCTAGTAATATGTACAATTCTGTATCTTTCCCTTTTGTTTAGATTTGTTCAAAACTGAGAGAGGGGTATTAAAATCTCCTGCAATAATTATGTTATGCAATATAATTTTTACTTCATTACCTCAGATGCTAAGGCATTTGGAGGATATAAGTTAAATACTGATGTTTGTTTGTAGTTTACACTTTCCTTTAAATCTGAAGACTTTTCTCCTAGTTACTCACATCTGTTGTTTGTCATGAAAATCATAAAATTTAACTATTAAGAGTTAAGAATCTAAGAGTTTGCAGCATACAAATTTTTCGCTTGTTTTTCTGGAGGTAATTAATAGACTGTTTGGAGGGAGGGGCACCAACATCTATTTATTCATTCATTCATTTATTTATTCATTCACTCATTCATTTACTTATTTATTTTATTCATTCATACATTCATTTATTTGTTTGTTTGCTTACTTATTTATTTCCACCAGGTTTTTTTTAACATTTAAAAAGTTTTAAGTTCCAAATTCTATCTTTCCCTCTCTCCCCTCCCTCCTCCTTGAGACCATCAGCAATCAGATATAGGTTATATATATGTAATTATGTAAAACATTTCCACATTTGTCATTTTATATATGAAGATTCAAATAAAAGGAAAGAATGAAAATGAAAACATCATGCTCCAGTCTATATTCAATCAATATCAGTTCTTTCTCTGGAGGCAGATAGTATGCTTCATTATTAGTCCTTTGGGATTGTCTTAGATCACTGTACTATTTGGAATAGCTATGTCATTCATAGTTTTTCATCAAATGATATTGTTGTTGCTGTGTACAATGTTCTGCTTCTGTTCACTTAACTATACATCAGTTCATATAAGTTTTTCTAGGTTTTTCTGAAATCATCTTGTTTGTCATTTCTGTTTGTTCTTTTTAAAAAAATTTTTTTAAAATTTTAAAATAATAAACATTTTGGGGGGGAGGGGGACAGGGCAATGAGGATTAAGTGATTTGCCCGGGGTCAACAGCTAATAATTGTCAAGTGTCTGAGGCTGGATTTGAACTCAGATCCTCCTGAATCCAGGACCAGTACTTTATTCACTGTGTCACCTAGCTGCCCCCAATAAACATTTTTATTTATAGTTTTGGGTTCCAATTTTTATTCCTCCTTCCCTCCCCTCTCCCTTCCCTGAGGAGGTAAGCAATCAGATATGGGTTATACATGCATGATTATATAAAACATTACCATATTAGTCATTTTGTATAAGAAAACTTGAATAAAAAATGAAAGAAAGTGAAAAATAGCATGTTTCACTCTGTGTTCAATCAATATTCTTTCTTTGGAAGTGGATAGTATGTTTCATCAATAATCCTTTGGGATTGTCTTGGATCATTGTATTCTTGAAAATAGTTAAGTCAGGGCAGTGCTAGGCAGTGCAAAATGCTTTACAAGTGTTATATCATTTGATCTGCACAACAACCTTGAGAGGTGCTTTATAGTTGAAGAAACTGAGGCAAACAAAGGTTAAATGACTTGCCCAGGGTTACGCAATTAGTAAACACTTGAGGTCACATCTGAACTCAGGTCTTCCCAACTCCAGGCCCAGCACTCTACTCATTGTGCCACCTGAGCTTTTATGCAGACAAAACGGAAATGATATTTTATTGATCCCAAACTTAACATTACTTTCAAAATTCATATAATATGCATATAAAATATATACAAATTTAATGAATGCATATGAATTAAAACAATCCCACTAATTGTGAAGTGCTACTATATTAATAATATCGATATGCTCTATGGTGCCAGACATCTCTAGGGGTATTTTTCTGAGACCACTTTGAAATTGTTGTCCTTTCCACTTAAATTAAATGTCTATCTGTTCCCAGGCATTTTCACTTTAAATGTATAATAATTAGAAAGTTATCTCAAATAACTTAATAGTTACAATTTTTTTTTTAAGTGAGGCAATTGGGGTTAAGGGACTTGCTCAGGGTCACACAGCTAGTAAGTGTTAAGTGTCTGTGGCCGGATTTGAACTCAGGTACTCCTGACTCCAGGGCCAGTGCTCTATCCACTGTACCACCTAGCTGCCCCAGTTACAATTTTTGAAATGAGAAATACTGGCATCAAATTTAAATTCACAACATAGGATCACTATAAACATGACAAAATGCAATGCAAAGACAATTTATATCCGTCTCACCCCATGAATGATTGACACCATGAAAAATGGGAAGAAAAAGGATAGCTGGTGAAAAATCCACACAATAATCATGATTTATTATTTTAAAGAAATGTCTCCCAAAATAAGTTATTTTTAAGCAAAGACATAATTATATAAAAATTATATCAGCTTTTATATATGCAAATAACTCACTAGGAACTGAATCTTTACTAAGGCCTTAAGTTTTCAATAAGTACATGAAAAAACTATTTTAATTACTTTTAGAGGGTCCAGCAAAGTAGATACCTTAGTTAGTCCAGGCCACCTGCTACTAAGATACCATTAGGATCTCCCCTTCCCTGAAAACTTCCTGTTAACATTCTGTTTACTTTTTACCTTCCCACCTCTTCCACCACACTTATCCCAACCCCTGCAGAAAGGAGCTAAGAGACTACACTTCACCTAAACACCATCATGAATTCCCCTTCCCAATAATCATGAACCCAGGTTCCTCCAGTACCTCGAATGCAGGAAAGGCATGGCCACTAACAACACTATGATGAGCAGGGAACTCAATGCTTTCACCTAAGGAACATTAGGACTTGCCAACTTCCCCACCACTATGTTTTCCTGATTCCTGGGAAATGATCTGATATGTCAATGTATAAGAGAACCCCCCAGGTCCTGCCATCTTCCCATCTTCCCTGGTACTGAATTCTTCTCTTGATTTTTAATTTGTACCCCCAGTGCTTGGCACATAAACAAGCACTTAATCAGTGCATTTTCATTCATTCAACAAAAACCTATTGGTCTAAAAGCTTGAATCTCTGACACTTTCTGGGTTACGTTCTACAATAAATTAAACTAGAACTGGTCTTACACATTAAGTGGATATACTTTTCCTTATATACTTACTATCAAAAGATCAAACAGAAAATCTTGATTTCTGAAATTAATTATGCCTCCAAATCACATAAATGTGATCACAGTTACTATTTATCAGTTTTATAGAAAGAATGGGGGCTGATTTTAAGGCAGTGTCAGGTATAAAAAACAGTGACTGATACTTACCAATAGCTGTAATATATTCCGGTGCTTGTGCAGTAAGATTATGCAAAGCCTTAGTTGAAAGCTCTCGTATAACCCTGAAAAAATATGGGGAAATTATTTTTTATACATTTTTTCCTTTATTTTGATGATTCTGGATTTATTTAATAAAAAAGGTAAGGAGAAGATAGAAATGATATGAATGAAGAGGAGTCTGTAGATATGAGAATCATTAACTGTTTAGTTAATTAAGATTACTAAGATTAGAACACAAATAAATTGAAAAGGCAAAATGAGAGAGGAAGTGTTCTATTAAATAAAATCATTAAATTATAATCCCCAAATTTTTATCCATCCCTTATTTCATATACACACATGTACATATAAATATACATGTTTATATATTTGTTTTATGGAAATGTCTTTTGTTTCCCTTTGAATTCTTTGTGTAAGGGAAAAGAGGAAAGATTATTTCAAATTTTTCCCTTTTTCAGACCTTAAATGGTTACCCAGAGTAGTCTATATACTACAAATAAACAGCATAAAATTTAGAGTGACTCATTCTGACTTGTAAATGAAATGAAATTTTGAATGGTTCATTCACAAATTGAAAAGGGCATGTCCTTTCCCAACATACTTTTTCCTACTGGAGGTTTTAAAAGGTTCCTGAATAAACTTGAATAAATTATGGGGCCCTGGCCACTGGATGAAGCCAACTGACAACATGAAGGAAATATCTAATAACTGGCTGAGAGAATCAGTTATACCCTTTGGGTCAATATAAGCTGAACAACTGTAAAGCGAGTTGAGACAATGAGATGTGACAGCCCAGAAGAAAGCCAACTTATTCTACAAGGAATCAAGTTTTGAGGACTTGCTTTTTACTTTCCCCCTGTGTTTCTCAGAGAGTATAGTAAACGGGGGTGTGGGTGGAGGGAGAAGAGGAATAGTTTCTCTCTCTACTCCTACCCCTCATCAGTAAGAACATAGTCATAGGAGATGACTTGCCAAGAAGAAAAGCAGGCTCAAAAAGAGAAGCCAAGAAGAACAGACCAGGGAGGCCGCTGGCAAGATGCCATCTGATAAAGGGACAATGTGAGAACTCCATGAGAACAGAAAAGACTTTTGGGGTCCCAGAATATGAATTATCTTGGAGATGTATATTCCCTATGGGTGTTTTTTCCTACTAATGTAAACTATGTGTGCACTCACTCTTCCCAGTGATGCAGTGGGTCTGTACCACAGACTTAAGGAAGGAAGGTTTTGTTACTATTGCTCATTCTATATCATTTCAGCTTTTACTTTGAGCTCATTGTGTTAACTGGCTAACTACTGAAGGCAAATCCATTGGCAAGGGCAAATGAACTATAGTTTTAGGAGTCTGCTTATACAGAGTACATAGACCTTAATTGTCCTTTTCAGAACCCAATCACCTAGTGTAAGATGAAGAGTGGAGAAGGAAAGAGACACAGGGGGAGTACTGTACTGTGGGGGTTCTTCCCAAATATATCTAGGATATCCCCCAGCATTTGCAGAGGCCTTCTAAAGAGATTTCTATTGGGAATTCTCCTCCTTCAATGCCTTAGGATTGTAGAGATCCACTAGAAAAATTAGTAATTTTGTTTCTTTTATTTTGTTTTCAGACTGTAAATACAGTTTATTTTCTAATGTGTTTCCTTTATAAGTTAGACCAATTCCTTTGAGATACATTTTGCATAGTAGAAAGCTGAAGTACCAATATCAGTAATAATGCTATTTTCAGTAAGAAAATGGAAGCTGATGTGAAAAATTTACATGTTGCATTCTTAGAATACTGATATTTATAAGCCTAATGCACATAGAACCACACATGAATGCCTCATCATTTTAGTGACAAGAATATTCAAGCATCTTGCAGAAAAGATGAAAACCCCGTTGGTTTTCCATAAATTGCCTGAAAATTTCAGCTCTTCTAAAATTCTTAGCAGAATAGCTATTCCATAAAATAATTAAAAATTAATTATATGGGCTCTCATATGGCATGAAAGGATACTGCATAGAGACAGTATCTGGAAACAGCTTATCAGAACTGACCTAGACGAAAATGCCAATTGAAGGACCAAGAACAGCTATAGATATTGATATACCTCCATACTCCCCAGTACATAACACTGAGAGGAAAACCTGGTACAAGGACTAATGCAGAAAACTCAATATGGAAAACCTTAATAAGGAAGCCTTTGGATTATGGCTAAAGAAATGTGGTTGATTTCAAGATAGCATGAGGGGGTCAATTTATGATACTTACACTAGAAAATATAATACTCTAAGATAACAATATTGAATATTTGCTTATACTGTATTGCCAGTTTAGTGATACAGAAAGTTCTGTCTGTTTCTAATGTGAAGTTACACATCAATAAGCCCAGAGAAGAATCTAGAGTTGGTACACGAGAGGCTGAATTTCAAGAAGCCAGCATTAGGAAATGAAGTTGGAGCCTGGCCTAGAAGTTAATTTGGACCCTGAAAACAACCTGACATGACTGTCAGTAGTAGTTGTTGTTGTTAGTCATCTGAGTCCACTCCATTTGGATATATTTGAACTTCACACAGAATTAAGTGAAAATTGAGAATGTGAAATGTATTACTATACTGGAGAATGGATTACAAATTCTAATATGTTATAGTATTTCTATGAAAAATCTTAGGAAAATTCCAACGCAGTTTATGAAAAGGCTAGGATTATAAAAACCTAGTAACAAGGGTCATCACCAAAGATGGGTTGGTACCCTTGTAGCCAAATAAAACTAAGTGAAGTTTTCATGTTTCATCATGCCATAAACACCATGCATCATTAATGTGAATGCAGTATTGATATGTACACTGGTATATAATATATGTAGACATATACTACTGTTATATGCTTCAGTGACTAGTACATAAAGGTTTACATATGCTACACTTCTACACTTCTCCGATACATTTAGCTGCTACATAGAATTCTCTTATATATACTGTTATATATTGCATGACACTTGTATTTTGATTTTATATATGCATGCTTATCTTACATAAAATGAATAACATGTTATTAGGTACCTGCACTGAACATTACTGTACTAGCAAATTAATTGTATAAAATATGAGGAATGCGAGCTTGTACCTCCACAGACAACTTGGTGGTATCACAAGTTAAATACAGGAACTGTATTCAAGAGTATGGGGTAAAGCCCATTTCAAACTTTCATCTTTTTCAGACATTAAATGATAACACTGAGTGATCTAATTAAAGCTTATAGGAAGTAAAAAACTTTGACTATTCCATTTATGATTTATAAAGAAGATTAAACCTTGAATAATTCATACTGTTAAGTGATCTATCTACAAAGTGCAGAAAGATATTCCACTTTCAGATTTTGGCCAATATAAAGTATGTTTACACTTCTTTTCTCCTTTTAGAAAGGAGTTTCTTTTTTTTTTTTTGGCAGGGCAATGAGGGTTAAGTGACTTGCCCAGGGTCACACAGCTAGTAGGAAAGGAGTTTCTTAACTTTAGAGGACTGTAGGTCCTTGGCCATTGGATGAAAGCCACATATGAGACATCTAATGATTGTCTGAGAAGACTTCATCACATCCCTTCAGCAGATATTTTAAATTAAAAAAAAAAAAAAAGCCAGCCAGCTCTAGAGTGAATCAATACTATGACTTCTGGCAATTGAGACAAAAGCTATCTATCGAGAAAAGATCGTTTTTAAGGACTTGCCCTTCACCTTTGCTCCTGTACCTCTGGGGCAGTGGAGCAAAGGGAAGGGGTAGATTTCTTTTCCTCTGGCCTTTGGCAAGGGTGTCTTGCAACAGACAATTTAACTACAAAGAGGAACAGGTCTAGGAAATCTAGTGAAGTGGCCCTTCCAGAAGAGTTGCTGTGCCCTGAAGGAACAGTGTGAGAAAGACATTGGGGCTCTGCACATTGGAGACATGAGTTTCCTCATTCACATTTATGCCTCTCTAATAGTGTATTCTATGTGTGTGTCTCCTCTTCCTGCTAATGTGATATGTATTTCTGGAAACTCCAGATTTATGAAGGAAATATTTTGTTATTATTGTTCATGATATGCCACTTCAGTAAATACCTTTCTATTGAGCTTATGGCTAAGTTCTAAAAGGGTACTTTAATGAGAAAACAAATCTATTGGTATGCCTCCTAAGGGCAAATGAGATAAACAGTTTTGGACATCATCACTAAGTGGATTTGTTTTGTCTATGCTAACTGGTTACAAAAGATCTGATTTTTCCTTTTCTTTCTGTTTTTTTTTTAACTGAAGGAGAGAAGAGATTTTAAAGGGAGAAGGGGGCTAGCAATAGTGTTGCCCCCATGCCAAAAGAAAATGAGGGTCACTGAAGCATTTTTAAATGGACAGAAAAGAAAAGAAGAAAGTTCAGAAGGAAATACAAATAAGCAAGAAAACTTTGAAAGTAAAACACTGAATTTATTAAATTTAAGCAGGTAGGAGGCAGTTAGGTGGCACAGTGGATAGAGCACTGGCCCTGGAGTCAGGAGTACCTGAATTCAAATCCGGCCTCAGACACTTAACACTTACTAGCTGTGTGACCCTGGGCAAGTCACTTAACCCCAATTGCCTCACTAAAAAAACAAACAAACAAAAACAAATTTAAGCAGGTAGGTGATGTAATGGATAGAACACTAGACTTGGAGTTAGGAAGACCTGCATTCAAATTCTGTCTCAAACATTTAGCGAATTGTGTGACTCTGGACAAATCATTTAACAACTCCAGTTTCTTCATCTGTAAAGGGAATAATACTAGAAACTATTTCCTAAGGTTGTTTTTAGGATAAAATGAGGTATTTTAAAGCACTTTGCAAGCCTTAAAATACTATGTAAATGCTAGTAATTATTATAATAATTAAAGCTTGTTGGTAGTTGTTATTTTACTTTTATAAAAAGTAAGCCATAATAAATATTCATGATTTCATATATAATTCTTGTTTTCTGTTCTGCTTTATATGTGGAAATGTGCTTTTTGGGGGTGTTTGTCAAGTTCAGATCTTTTTTTTTTAGGGAAATAGTAGTTAAAAAGAAATAGCATAGTTTTATCAAGAATTGGTCAAGCCAAATAAATCTCTTTTCTTGACAAGATTACTAAACTAGTAGTTGAAAGAAATGTGATGAATATACTTAGATTTCAGCAAAGTTTTTGATAAAGTTATCTCATTCTGTTTTCATGGAGAAGATGAAGAGATAAAAGTGAGATGATAATATAATTTGATGAATTTGGAACAAACTGTTAGTCTCTAATAGTAATGATAAGATAACGGTCCAATGTCAATGTGACAGGAAGTATTAAATGGAGTACACCAGGTATCTTTGCTTGGCTCTGTGCTATTTAACATTTTAGACATAATTTGTTTAAGAGCAGAGATAGTATGCCCATCAAATCTTTGATGGCCCAAAGCTAATAATATGCTGAATGACAGAGTCAGGATCCAAGAGGATCTTAATACATTACAGTATTTAGGCTATCATTCATCATAAGATGAAATTCGATAGAGATGAATGTAAAAGGTCTTGCACTTGGGTACAAAAATCAACTTCACAAGTAAAAGATTCAGGTAGCATGTCTAGAAAGCAATTGTTCTGAAAAAGATCTGAGGGTTTCAGTGGACAACAAGCTCATGTCTTGAGCTGTCCTAAGTGATTAGTCCCACTGTACTCTGTCCTCAGCAGATGTCATATGGAATACTTTGCTCAGTTCTAGGGATCACAGTTTAAGAAGCACATGGATAAGCTGGAAAGTGTCCAGAGAAAGGCAATTAGCATTGTGAAGGGCCTTGAATCTATCAAGGGATATAAGGATTTGTTGAAGAGACTGTGAACGTTTACCCTAAAGAAAATGAGTTAAGGGAGCCATGACAACTGTATCTGAAGAGCTATTATGTATAGGGTATTAAGCCTTGTTTTGTATGGGTCCAGAGGCAGAATTGGGAACAATAAGCAAATTAGGGCTTGTTATCAGGAACAACTTCCTAATCAGAGCTGTTCAAAAGAGGAATGAATGGGGTACCTCAAGAAGTGGAAGATTTCCTCTCCTTGGAGACAGTCAAGTAATGGCAAGATGATCGCTTAGGTATATTAAAGTGGGGGTTTTAGTTTCATACTGGCAACTAATCTTGCACTATAAGAAATATACACAACCCTCTGAAATGTAGAAAGAATGAAGAAGAAAACCTAGCAAGTGTTCTCCAGGGAGGCAGTACAAGGAAAAAATGATACAAAACATAACATAGATCTAAACCTGATGCAAGAATTTTCAGCTTCAGGAATACAAAAACTTAGATTTCATTTCCCAAAGTACATTCCACTCTTTATGTACTTTCTCTTCCTTATTTATTCCTCCTTATTACACCATTCAGTATAGCGTAATGGGTATATGAAAAGAAGTGACCATCTCAAAAGCTGGGACATAACTACTCCTGTCATCAAAAAGAACTTTCTCCAAGGAAGAGCAGTGACACCTGCCTGTTACCTGGGAGAGAGAACAGTCATACAATGTGATGAAGTGGCTTATTTCCTCATGGGCTTAATGGTATACCTCTCTTTAGTTCCAATTTAGAAATGGTAGCAGTGACAAAACTTTCTACAGGAAATGAATTCAATCTTCTTATATCCAGTTTTACTGTCTGGCAACACTAATTATCTGTTTATGTTCTGGATACCTAGGGTTTTCCTTTGAAGTATTAGATTTAACTACCAATGAAATGCTGAGATACCTTACAACTGCTACTATAATTATGAAAATTGCTATTAAAACCTGCTTATCTTGTTATGAGACAACTTGGGTGAACAATAGCTGTCATCACAGCTCTGAGTCAGGGTGGTGATATTATGTGTATATATACTGTCATAGAGAAGCCATGTAAGCACACTTAAAGTTACTCTGACATTAAATTGAATCTAACTTTCTACCATTATGCCTATACAAATCCATTTATAAATTTATGACCTCGGAGATACTATAGTAAGGACTCTCCAAAGGTATTTAAAAAATAAAAGAGGATAATCCACTAACACAATAGGCATTTAAGAGGTCTTTAGTCCTTCATAAGAGACCAGAATTGATATTCTGGGTACCTGTAGCCAATATGTATGTTTTGGAAAATTAAATGCTCAGGCACTTACATTGAAGAAACATGGATGATCCTATTTAAAACCTTTAAATAAAACTTAGTCATTATGTTTGAAAAGAATAAGAAGGTTTTTTAAAATATGAGAGCACACAAACATATTCAGAGAGTTACCTACCCATCCCAGTGGCTGATCTTCATGTTAATAAGATGGTCTATCATTGATTGAGTATATTCAACAAAGCCAGCAATATTCACACTAAAAAATAAATCATATATATACACACATTAATATTTTTAAATTATTCAGATTTCCACTTTATCATGTTCTGATATCATATGTGACCAAGTCAAAGCAGAATATAATCTATATAATATAGATTCTAATTCAGAGGGAATGGGTTGAAAGGTCTGACCGAATCTGAGATCTCCAAGGGTACTTTAATGAGAAAACAAATTGCCAGGGCAGCCCAAGATCTGAATCTCACTTCTTGGCATAATTATCAATCAAATTGCATCCCCTGGACTGACTGTTTTACATCTCCATAATGATCTCTCTGGGACCATGAATCCTCATCTTCATACCAGTCATTTTCTGCTCTGCCCATGCTCCTTCAGTTGTTTTTCACCATCCAAACCAGATCACCAAAGGCCATGTCTGAAAAGAGCTAAACCACTTGGCTCTGCACTGCCTAAGACCATGTATTCTCATCTTAATTCCAGCCACTTTCTGCCTTTTCCACCTTTCACTTCTTACTATGAGAACTGGAATCAAATTAAGACGAAAAAAGCCTCTGGAAATGGTATGTTAATGGATTTCCCCAAGGTTTTACTCACCCTATAGTTACTTCAAAACTTTCCAAACCATAACTTCTTTCCGTGGTCACTGTTTCTATTTTGTCAATCGCTCATAGAATGTAATCTCCTTAAGGGCAGGGACAGCCTCACTTTTATATTTGCATCCCCTTAGTTAGCACAGTGCTTGGCACACAGTAAGCATAAATAATTTTTTTTCATTTATTCATTCTATGAGATATGTTACTTAAATTATAGAAATGTAAATAGGATTATCTAGATTTAGATATGAGATATCTCAAAGAATCATAGGATCATAGATTTAGCCCTGAAGGAGACCTTACAAGTTACTGAGTCCAGCTCCCTCATTTTAATTTCTTTTTTTTAAGTGAGGCAATTGGGGTTAAGTGACTTGCCCAGGGTCACACAGCTAGTAAGTGTTAAGTGTCTGAGGCCGGATTTGAACTCAGGTACTCCTGACTCCAGGGCCGGTGCTCTATCCACTGCTGCCCCCAGCTACTTCATTTTAAGACAAGGGAATTGAGGTATAGAGAAGTTAAATAACTCATTCAAGATCACAGAGATAAGAAGTGTCTGACACAGGATTTGAGTCTTCTTAACTAGAGGTCCAACACTCTATCCAAATCTAGCTAAGTGTATGTCTTGAACACACAGCTATAATAATAAATCAAGTCTTCACTACCGCTATGAGCAAACCAACCAATTAGCCTTACCTAGATTTTTTGAAGTTAAAATTTAGTTTGTTAATGCAAAAGTTATATTAGAAATGGCCTTTCTTAAATTAATTGAATTGTGGGGCAGCTAGATGGCGCAGTGGATAAAGCACCGGCCTTGGATTCAGGAGTACCTGAGTTCAAATCTGGCCTCAGACACTTGACACTAGCTGTGTGACCCTGGGCAAGTCACTTAACCCTAATTGCCTCACCAAAAAAACACACACACACACACACACACAAATTAATTGAATTGTGTACATATACACAATGTGGTTATTTGGGGATTTTCCAAGTCTAATTTTCCTAAAATAAAATATATGAACTTCAGATAGGGAAGAGGTCCAAATGTGGGTGATAAATTTACTTAATGAGGGGATTAGGGGGTAGCTACATAGTACAGTGGATAAAGCACCAGCCCTGGATTCAGGAGGACCTGAGTTCAAATCCAGTCCCAGACACTTGACATTTATTAGCTGTGTGACACTGGGCAAGTCACTTAGCCTTCATTTCCCCACCAAAAAAAAAAAAAAAGAGGGGATTAGAAGGAAGGAAATTAGTTATAGATTCCATGAAGCATGTTATGTTAACCAGAGAATAGCATAAATTCAATAGGGATGATGATGTATAGGTAGGGGGGTATCAAAGAAGAAAAGGGATCCTACTTAAACAAAACCCTCATTTCTGAAATGTAGCAAGGCCACTAACAGGAAGGAGTGATACTGAAACTCAGGTAATCTTCTAAACTATCATTTACAAGGCTTGGGCTCTCTAAGTGGTTGTAAGAGAACACTATATATCATCATAATAATAATACATATATCAGACCATTTAGATTTGCTGTAAAGCATGAGTTTCTTAATATGTTTCCCATCTTAGCCATGCCTAAAATTAGAATGTTAAAGAAATACTTAAGATTTTTCTAAGGAACCAGCTGCTAAAAACTTGGGGAAAACGTCTTAACAAAGAAATGAATATAGATGAAATCTAACAGCCTAAATATATTACATAGAAAAACCTTTTATCGGGTATCATGATAAAACAATCTTTTTAAACTTAAAAAAAATGCTTCCCAACTCTCAAAGACTTACATACATATTGAGTATATCAGCAGCTGAGCAAGCACCCTTCATCTCTGACTACATACTCTCCGGCCCCTGTGGAGCAGCAAGAAGCAAAACCCCATGACTTTTACTTTCACCCTAAACCCCATCTCTGATTCCAGCCCAATAATGTATCAGTAGCCAGTGGGAGTAGACACCTTAATTTTTCCTTAAATTTAACATGATAACAAGAAAACTTCTCTCTTTTTGCCGGCTTGGCTTCAAAATTTCCTTTGACTCTCTCATCCTTTTTTAAAAAACTGCTTCACTATTTTTCTTTCTTCTCTGACTACCATACCCAGTCACTCACTAATTCCATAACTATATCTCCAAAATAAAAATCTCTTGCAAGAAATAACTGTAGTCAAGTAAAACAAATTCACACATTGTCAATGTCTATAAATGTATGTCTCAGGAACCTACAATGCATCACCTCTCAACAACAAGATGTAAACATGCTTCTTCTTCAAGCTTCTAATTTTAAGATAGGTCATAGCAATGATCAAAGTTCTTAAGCTATTTAAAAGGCTGCTTTCCTTAACATTACTCAAGTCATTATATATACTGTTCTCTTGATTCTACTCATTTTACACTTCAAAAGTTCACATAAGTCTTCCCAGTTTTCTGTGATATAATCTCTTTGGTCATTTCTTACAGTAAAATTATTCAATTACATTAATATACCATAATTTGTTCTAGTCTACAATTAATGAGCATATTCTTTGCTTATAATCCTTACTTTAACAAAAAGTGTTGATATAGCTGGGTAGCACAGTAGATAAGACCAAAAGTCAGGAAGACCTGACTTCAATCTGACCTTAGATACTGACTGGCTGTGTGACATGGGGCAAGTAACTTCACCCTGTTTGCCTCACTTTCCTCATCTGTAAAATGAGCCAGAGAAGGAAATGGCAAACCACTCCACTGTCCTTTCCAAGAAAATCCCAAAATGGATCACAAAGAGTTGGACACAATGAAACAAATGAAACACTCATATTTTTATACACGTGGGTCCCTCCCTTTTATTTTTAATTTACAGGGGTATATGTCTATCAGTGATTAGTGCAAGAACGAAGGATATGCACAATTTTATGACCTTTGGAATATAATTCTGGATTGCCTTCTAGAATGATGAAATCAATTCAAAACTCCACCAACAGTGCATTAGTGTGCTTGTTGGTCCATCAGTCAACAAGTATTCATTCATTCATTCATTCATTCATTCATTTTAATAAATAAGAGTATTTTATTATTTTCCAGTTACATATAAGGATAGTTTTCAACATTTGTTTTCATAGGATTTTTAGTTCCAAATTTTCTTCCTTCCCTCCTCTCCAAGACAGAAAGCAGTCTGATATAGGTTATATATGCACAATCACATTAAACATATTTCTGCATTAGTCATCTTACGAAAGAAGAATCAGAGCACAAGGGAAAAACCTCAAAAAGGAAGGAAAAAAAACCCCAGCCCAAAAGTAGAAACAGTATGGTTCAATCTGCATTCATAATCCACAGTTCTTTTTTTCTGGATGTTGAGAATATTTTCTATCATGAGTTCTTTGAAACTGTTTTGGATAAAAAGTATTTATTAAACATCTACTATGTGCCAGGCCCTGTGTTAAGTGCTGCAGATACAAGAAAAGGCAAAAAATAGTCCCTGCTCAAAAAGAGTTCACATTCTAACGAACGGAAAATATGTAAGTATCTGGTGTACAGTAAAGCTAAGATTAAAAAGGAAATATTAATTGTAAAAAAAAATTTGCATCCAGTTTCTCTGAAAAAGCTCTCATTTTGAAGATATATAGGTAACAGATAAAATTTATAAGAAAAAGAGACATATAAACAAAAGAAACTTCGATGATATATATGTAGCCAAGTTAAAAAAAAGCTCCAAATCACTAACAGAAAAATGCAAATTAAAGCAATTCTGAGGTTCTATTTCATATCCACCAGAAAGACAAAGATGACAAAAAAGAAAAATAAGTGTTAGAGTGGCTGTAGGAAAACAGTTGTATTGATACACTGTTGAGTAGACTGGTGACTGGGCATAAACATTGTGAAAAGCAATTTGGAATTATACACAAAAAAAAATTACCAATAAAAAGCAAAGGGTCCTTTATGTATAAAAATATTTATAGCAGCTCTTTTTTAAGCAGTGAAAAACTGAAAGCTATACATCAATTGAAGAATGGCTGAGCAAGTTGTGATATATGAATGTAACAGAGTACCATTGTGCTAACAGCATTATGAAAAGAAGAAAAAGATCTCAAAATTATAAGGAAGGATTTATATGAACTGATACAGAGTAAGATACAGAGAACTAGAAGAGGGGCAGCTAGATGGCGCAGTGGTTAAAGCACCAGCCCTGAATTCAGGAGTACCTGAGTTCAAATCCGGCCTCAGACACTTGACACTTACTAGCTGTGTGACCCTGGGCAAGTCACTTGACCCCCCACTGCCTGCCAAAAAAAAAAAAGAGAACTAGAAGAATAATTTATACTATATTATTAAAAGAATAAAAGGGAACAACTTTGAGGGCTTCATAAATTGATGATGAATGAAATTTGCAGAATCTAGGAAAAAGTTTATATAGTAACAATATTTTTTTTTAATTGAAAGTTGTAAGAACTATGATCAATACTATTCATGATTCCAGAGGACCAATGATGAAATGTGCTATCCATGACAGAGAAGTAATGCACTTAGGGTGCAGAATGAGACATACACACACACACACACACACACACACACACACACACATATATACTTGTATACAATCATTGAGAGAAATTGTTTTAAATGACTACACATATTTGTGACAAAAATTTTGTTTTTTTTTCCTCTAGTGAGGTGTGATTGGAAGGGAAGAAAAATAGATTTGGGTTCATGTTTTTTTAAGTGTGGGGGTGCTACAGATGTATATGTTGCATGTACTTTCAGATAGGATCATTGTATTATTAGCTATGTCACAAGAGACAACTCACAAAGTGGTAGTAATTGTTGATAATGCAAAAACAAAACACACCAATAAAACTTTTAAAATATCTAGATACATACAAGACATATACAGAGTAGATGTTGGGGGTTTTTTTGGTTGTTATTTTGTCCTTCGTTATCAAAAAGGAACATGACAGATGTCATGACTTGCAATGAATTGGATTTAAGCAAGGGAGGGCTATACAAGATCACCAACCTCACTCTCTCCTCCACAGCCATCTGGGTCCAATGGCAAGATTGTGTGTGTGTGTGTGTGTGTGTGTGTGTACATGCACATAAACATATATACACATACATACATACTTACATGCATGCATACCACATGAGGACTGGAGATGGCCCTGGATGTTTAAGGTAATTGGGGCTAAGTGACTTGCCCAGGCTTGCATAGCTAGTAAGTGTCTGAGGTCACATTTGAACTCAGGGCCTCATGACTCCAGGGCCAGTACTCTACTGCACCACACAGCTTCCCCTACAGAGTAGATGAAAGTAATTTGAAAGGTGAAGGCATTATCATCTAAGGGTAACAGAATGTACCAGGATATAAGCTGCATCTTGAAAAGAACCAGGGAAACTAAGAGACTGAGATAAGAAGGGAGAGAATTCCAGACATAGGGTACTGCCAGTACATAGGCATGGTGATGGGAGATAAAGAATTGCAAGCAGACCAACAAAGAGTCTATGAGGGAGCTATAAAAGGTAAGATGGAGAGAGGTTATCAAGAACTTTAAATGACAAATGGAGGGATTTTTATTTTATCCAAGACATAATAGGGAGCTATTAGAGCTCCTTGAAAAGGGGATTGACATGCTAAGTAAAAGGTGGTTTGGAATGGGAAACAAGTTGAGGAAGAAAGACCAATTCAAAGGCAAGTAAGGAGAGGAGGGAAATAAGTGAATAAATTAGGGTTGGCTGAATAAGTGGAGAAAACAGAAAATTTACTAGAGATGGGAAGGTAGAAACTATAAAGACTAGACATATGGAACTGGGATATGTATGTGGAGTGAATGAGAATGAGAGGTAAAGGATGTTGGTTCTGGGTGCCTGCATAGATCGTGGTACCCTTTGCAAAGATATCTACAGAACATACAATCTGATATTTCCAAAAGGCAAATGGAGATGCATGAATGCATCTCATGGGAGAATTAAAGCTGGACATAAATATTTGGGAATATCTATATGCAAATGATTAAATCCATAAAAGCTGATGAAATTACCAGGTGAATGTAAAATAAAAAGAGAAGGGGTTCCAGGACTAACTATTGCAGACTTCCATAGTAAGAAGGTATGACATGGATGAAAAACAAGTAAAACAGACTGAGCAGTGAAACAGGAGAACCAAAAGAGAGCAGGGTCACAAAAAACCACCAGTTTCCTTTGTTGTAATCTTTGTCACTTAGATGGGGAAGAGGTAGAACCTCAAAGTTCTTTTAAGTTGAATTTCTTTTATAAGTAGTAATTTGGAACATTTTTTCAATATGGTTGTTGAGAGCTTAGGTTTCTTGCTTTGAAAACTTCCTTTTTGGGGACAGCTGGGTGGCGCAGTGGATAAAGCACTGGCCCTGGATTCAGGAGGACCTGAGTTCAAATCCAGCCTCAGACACTTGACACTCAGACACTTTGCTTTTTGTCTCACCCATTGGAATGTGAGTTTCTTTTGAACAAGGACTGTTTTTTTTCCCCTTCTTTTTATCTGCAGTACTTAGCATAAAGTATCTCAAATAGTAGTAGGCCTCCACCAGTTGCAGGCGACCACGGATGACCTTGAAGAGCCAGAGGCCACAGTGTGGCTGTGCAGTCGGATATGGGAGCCGCAGCTCCTGAGTGACTTATAACTGGTAACTGCTGCATCCCGTGTTGTATCTATCCAATGTGGAGTAACTGGAGTGGCCTCTCCAGGGTGCTGGCCTGGGAGGATCAATATGGAAAACAAGCTGTTGCCCATGCAGCAGATTTTCCCTCTCTGCGACATTGGTGGATCCAAAGGAGAGGTAGAGCCAATACAGTTTGGCACCAGTGCAGCCACAGGAGTTGCCAGAGAGATGTGATGTCCAACATCCAACAGCCTAAGGGACTCCGACTCCTGATTTTTCCTCGGGGTTAACTCTGGAAGCCTTTCCCATATATGGGTATAGCCGCAAGGCAGCAGAGGTTTAAAATCAGGGTTTCCTTCCCCTAGGCGGGTTGCCTGCCAAGGCTAACGAGCCCCACCTGCCCAAAGCGACTGGTTTTTTTAAGGCACCAGTGACTCACCTTAGCCCCTGTGATGAACTAATGGAATTTAGCAGATACTCAAAGACCCACCTGGAGATTAATCTATACTGATTGAATCAAGTGAGAGTGACTGACTGCTGATTAAGCCTACTTCAAGTTAATTGGATTGTAATCACACCTGGCTATCCCTTAAGAAGGTATTGTTCTCAGAAACTAGACTGTGAACTCAACTTGAGAACACCTTCAAAGACAATGGATTTGGATGACGCCAACCAATCACCTTGAAGCAGTGTGTAAGGACCGCCTCTGTTCCAGACCTATAAAAAAGCTTCCACAAACAGCTTGCGAGGGAATTCCTAATTAAAGCAGGCCTCATGGAGGAGGACTTGAGGAAGAACCCAACCAGGCTGGAACTCTAGGCTAGGTAGGACTTCTTTTTCTTAAGACCTTGTGAATACCTCTATGCTTTAATAAATGTTTAATGCCCAAAGACTGGTGCTGAAGCTTCTCATTTACGGTGACCACAATTTAGATTTCAAACATCACACCCCTTCTCCTGTTAGTGGAAAAAGTTCCGCCAGAGAAGGCCAACCTTTGGTTCCAAAGGTTTGTCATGCCAGGGTGGGAGTGCGGATAAGGTCCCACTCTCTATAAAATGCTCCAATGGTGTGGGTCTCAAATAACCTCTGACAACTGAAGCCCAATTCAAATAGTAAGCACTTAATAAATGATTGCTGACTGACTGATTTTGTACTTTTGTCCCTACTATATAGCACCTGGCACATAGTAGGGGGGGGGCCTGGCTGGGCACGGTAAACAATGACTGATTATTTCATTGAATAGTTTGTTAAAAGTAAAAATAACAACATCTGATTAGAGGTGAAACAAGATGGCAGGATAGAGGTAGCAAACCAGATAAACTCTCCCAACATTTCCCACCAAACAACTGTAAATATCCAGTCAAATGTAATTCTAGAGTGGCAAAGTCAACAAAAGGTCAGAGTGAGACATTTTTTCAAGCCCAAGAAAATTTAGAAGGTCAGCTGGTAAGGTGTGACCTCATTCTGTTGGAATTGGTTCAAAGAGGAAATAACACACAGTCAATTTGGATACAAAAATCTATCCTACCCAGTAGGGAAGTAAGAGGAGAATGGGATAAGAGAAGAACAGGATGGGTTGGTGGGTGAGGAGCAGTTTAAAAGAAGCAGTGGTCGGAAGCAAACCAGATTTGTGAAGGACAGGGTAAAAAGAGAGAGAGAGGTACAGGTAGGTGGTGCATGGATAGAGCACCAGCCCTGGAGTCAGGAGGACCTGAGTTCAAATCCGGCCTCAGACGCTTAACATTTGCTAGATGTGTGACCCTGGGCAAGTCACTTAACCCCAACTGCCTCACCAAAACAACCCAAAAAAAAAACAAAAAAAGAGAGAGAGAACAGAGAAAAAAAAAAGCATGAAGGAGAATACAGAGTAATCATAACTGTGAACGTGAATGGGATGAATTTATCCATAAAAGGAAAGTGGATAACATTTATTAGAAATCAAAATCCAACAATATTTTGTTTATAAGAAAAAAACATTTGAAACAAAAAAATACACACGGAGTATAACTAAAAGACTAGAACAGAATCTATAATGCTTCAACTGAGAGAAAAAAAAGGCAGGGGTAAGAATCATGATCTGCCTTGTTATGCAGAAGCAAAAACAGACCTAATTAAAAGAGATAAGCAGGAAAACTACATCTTCCTAAAAGTCAATATA
This sequence comes from Dromiciops gliroides, assembly GCF_019393635.1. NCBI lineage: Eukaryota > Metazoa > Chordata > Mammalia > Microbiotheria > Microbiotheriidae > Dromiciops > Dromiciops gliroides. Next base: position 228,716,639 of record NC_057864.1, read on the forward strand.
GACAATGAAGGAATATCAGTACTAAACATATGTATCAAATGCTAGAGCATACAAATGCTTAAAGACAATAAAACTATACTAGTGAGAGATCTCAGCTTTTCCCTCTAAGAACTAGAAAAATCTTGGATAAAGCACAGGCCCTACATTCAGGAGGACCTGAGTTCAAATCTGGCCTCAGACACTTGATACTTACTAGCTGTGTGACCTAGGGGAAGTCACTTAACCCCCATCGCCCCACAAAAAAACAAACAAAAAAAAACAAACAAGAACTAGAAAAATCTTAGCATAAAATAAATAAAGCAGATATTAAAAATTAAATGGAAACTAAATAACCTAATATAAAAAAATGAGTGGGTCAAAGAACAAATCAAAGAAAAACTCTGTAATTTCATTAAAGATAATGACAACTATGAAACAACATGAAAAAATTTGTAGGATGTAGCCAAAGCAGTAATCAAAGAAAAATTTCTCTCTAAATGCTTACATTAATAAGGATGGTAAAAAGTAGATCAATGAACTAGGCATGCAACTAAGAAAAGTAGAAAAAGAACACATTTTAAATCCACAATTAAATCCAATTATATTACCCTATTCTTTGTTCTTTTTTTAAAAAACACATTTTATTTTTTGGTTTTGGTTTTTGTTTGTTTTTTTGCGGATCAATGAGGGTAAAGTGACTTGCCCAAGGGTGACACGGCTAGTAAGTGTCTTGTGTCTGGGCTGGATCTGAACTCAGGTCCTCCTGAATCCAGGGTCAGTGCTTTATCTACTGTGCCACCTAGCTGCCCCAATGCATTGTATTTTTTAAAAATAAAACTAGGAGCTGGTTTTATGGGGGAAAAAAGTAATGAAATAGCTGAATCATTGGTTAATTTGATGTTTAAAAATATTAAAACCAAATTATCAGTATCTAAAATGAAAAAGGTGAACATCACAAATAAAAATGAAATTCAAGCAATTAGGAGTTATTTTGCCCAATTATTTGCCAGTAAAACTGATGAACTAAGTAAAAGATGAAAACTCACAAAAATATAAATTGACCAGATTAACAGAAGAAACAGAACATTTAAAGGACCCAATCTCTTTTCTTTCTTTCTTTCTTTCTTTTTTTTTTTTGCAGGGCAATGAGGGTTAAGTGACTTGCCCAGCCAGATTTGAACTCAAGTCCCACTGAATCCAGGGCCAGTGCTTTATCCACACCAACCCAATCTTAGAAAAAGAAATTGAACAAGCCATAAATGAGCTCCTTTAAAAAAAAAATCCCCAGGACTAAATGGATGTAGAATTAATTATATCAAACATTTAAAGAACAATTAAATCCAATTCTATATAAACTGTTTTCAAAAATTAATAAATAAGAAATCCTATGAATTTCTTTTTATAACACAAAAATGGTTTGATTCTTAAATCAGGACAAAAACAGAGAAAGATACTATAGAACAATTTCCCTAATGAATGTTGATGCAAAAATTTTAAATAAAACACAAGCAAGGACATTATAACAATTATTACAAAAATCATACACTATGCCCAGATGGGATTTATACCAAGCATACTGGGCTGGTCTATTATTAGGAAAACTTTTGGCATAATTGGCTATATCAATAACAAAAATCATACAATTATGTCATTACTTGCAGAAAAATCTTTTGACAAAATAAAAACAGTCATCCTATTAAGAACACTAGAAAGATATGAATAAATGGAGCTTTCCTTTAAAATAAGTAGTATTTATCTAAAATCAAGAGTATTGTCCATAGTAAACTAGATAACTAAACTAGAAGCCTTCCCCATAAAATCAGGGAGAGAACAGATATCCTTTATCAACACTATTATTCAATATTATTCTCAAAATGGTAGCTCTAGTAATAAGGTAAGAAAAAGAAATTGAAGGAATTATAATAGGCAATAAGAAAACAAAACTATCATTTTTTGCAGATGCTATGATGGCATACTTAGAAAATCCTAGAGAAGCAACCAAGAAAAAAACAAAAAAACAAACCTAATTGAAACCATTACCATCTTTAGCAAAGTGGCAGGATATAAAATAAATCTAAATCATCAAGCTATCTACATCACTTAAAAAACAACCACAACAACAAGAAAAAGAGAAATTCCATTTAAATTAACTGCAGACAATATAAAATATTTGAGTCTACCTGCCAAGACAACCCTAGGAACACATTTACAAAATGTTTTTTCACACAAATAAAGATAGATTTAAAGAAGTGGAGAAATCTTAATTGCTCATGGGTAGGATACCAAGATTAATTTACTTATTCAGTACTATACCAATTAAATTTCCAAAGAATTTTTTTTATAATGGCATAAAAAAACAAAATAAACGTAGAGAAGAAAAGGGCAAGAATACAAAGGGAATCAACAGAAAAAGTGAAGGTTGCCTAATAGTATCAGATTTCAAACTATATTAGAAAGTAATAATCATCAAAATAATCTGGTATTGGCTAACAAATGGAGTAGATCAGTGGAACAGATTAGTTACACAATACATAGCAGTAAATTACCATAATAATCTAGTATTTGATAATCCCAAAGATCTAAGCTTTAGGGAGGGGCAAAAACTGACTTTTTCTCAAAAAAATTACAGGGAAAACTAGAAAGCAGTTTGGTAAAAATCATATATAGGCCAACACTGCACACCATATACCAAGATATAGTCAAAATGGTTACATGACTTAGACATAAAGGGTTATAACATAAGCAAATTTTACCCTTTTAAATCTATGGATAAAAGAAGAATTTATGACAAAACAAGAGACAGAGAAGGTCACAGGAAATAAAATGGATAATTCTGATTACATGAAATTTTAAAATTTTGCAAAAACAAAACCAACCAAAATTAGAAGAAAAGTGGGAAAGTGGGAGGAAATCTTATAGCAAATTTCTCTGATGAAAACCACATTTCCCAAATATATAAGAAACTGAGTCAAATTTATAAAGATGAGAGTAATTCTCTAATTGAAAAATGGTCAAAGGATAGAATAAACAGTTTTTAGAAGAAATCATATGAAAAAATGTTCTAAGTCAAAAGACTAAAAAATTAAATTAAATTAAAGATATCTGATGGTAAAAAGAACTGATGAAGAAAATAGATGGAAGAAAGATCTTTTAAGAATCAGTGAAAACCTTGACAAAAAAAAAGATTCAAGGTAACATAAAAAAAAAAAATCACAAAAAAAAACACTACCTAGATGTCTTAGAATCAAAGGGTAAAGTAGAAAAGAAAGAATACATCAAACACCCTGTAAAGAAACTCACAAACGAAAATGGCCAAATCCAAAGTTTCCAAGTCCCCAAAGAGAAGCACTGCATGCAGCCAGAAAGAAAGAATTCAAATAACGAAGAGACACAGTAAGAAAAACACACAATTTGACATATAAAGGAATGGAGAGTTTTGAATATGGTATTCCAGAAGGCAAGGGAATATAGGCTAACAACTAAGAACAACTTACCCAAACTAAGTATAATATAACAGGAGAAAAAAAAATGGACCTTTAATGAAATAGTAGATTTCCAGCCATTCCTGATAAAAATACCAAAGCGGCATAGAAACAACAAAGTACAAACAAAGGGGTCAGGAAAAATAGAAAAAGGTAAACAAGAATGGACAAGGGACTAAACAAGGAAAACTGCTTACATTCTAATATGGGGAAATGATGCATGTGTCCCCTCCAAACTCTATCATTACAAGTCATACAGAAGTCTGATTTAGACAGAAGATCTTCAAATGATTCTGTGATATCTTGCTGATTATAATAGAAAAATGGAAAGGAAGAGGAAGAGGCATACGCTAAGAGAAGAAAGGGAGAGGAAGGTCAAGGGAAAATTATCTAACATAATCAGGGTGAGGAAGGAGAAGTCCATACCAACAAAGATGTGATGACAAAGTAGTTGAAATCTGAACCTCATTCTCATCTGAACTGGTCAGGAGTGGGACAAATAGGTGTAAAAGCATGTGTATATGCACCTACACCATTTCCATGAACACACAAACACACACACACACACACACACACACACACAGAGTTAAGTATAGAAAAGCTTTTTACTCAATAAAGAGTATTTCTTCTCAAAAGAGAAAAGAGAAAGTTAAAGGGAGGGTAATTGGAGAAGGGATTAGTCTCAAATAAAATAAACTCTAAATAAGTATATAAAAATATTTATAGCTCTTTCTGAGGTGGCAAAGAAATAAAAATAAAAGGGGTATGCATCATCTAGAGAATGGCTAAACAAGTTACAGTACATAAATGTGAAGGAATAGTATTGTGCTGGAAGAAATGTTGAAGAACATGGTTTCAGAGAAGCCTGGGAAGACTTACATAAATTGATAAAGACTGAAGTGAATAGAACCAGAAAAAAATATACACAATGAAAATAATATTGGTAAGACAAAGAACTCTCAAAGACTTTTGAACTTTGAGCTACACAACGACCAAGCAGAAATTCAGCAGATTAATGACAAGCCATGGGATTGGAATCTCCAAAAAAGAGATGAAAGAATCAAAGTACAGAATGAGAACTTTTTTTTTTAAACAGGGCCAATAAGGAATTTGTCTGTCTTTACTGTACATGTTCATAAAAGGGTGTTTCTCCTCCATTTGGAAATTAAAACAACCCTCCCTCAAGTACATTCCCCATTATCTCTTATGTAATCATTAATGTGCTGGAAAAGACTAAGTTAGAAAGTTATTTTGACCAATTAATTCACAAACAAAATTATTTTATATTTTTAAATGAAAATTGTATAAACTTACCTTATATTAAGGAAGCAATTAGATCGGTTACCAACAGCAAAATAGTCAGCTGTAGTCAAAATGTCAATTCCATGAGGAAAAGTACCCTAAAAAAAATCTGTAATTAGTATATGCATATTAGAGTAGCATCTTTTTGTTTGTTTGTTTTGTGTTTTTTTTTTTTTAGTGAGGCAATTGGTGTTAAGTGACTTGCCCAGGGTCACACAGCTAGTAAGTGTTAAGTGTCTGAGGCTGGATTTGAACTCAGGTACTCCTGACTCCAGGGCCAGTGCTCTATCCACTGCACCACCTAGCTGCCCCAGTAGCATCTTTTAATAAACATTTTTATTTAAAATTTTGAGTTCCCCAAAATTACTTGAAACAATTAACAACTTTAGCAAAGTAGCAGGATATAAAATAAATCCACATAAATCATCAGCATTTCTATACATGACCAACAAAGTCCAGCAGCAAGAGATAGAAAGAGAAATTCCAGTTAAAGTAACGGAAGATAATATAAAATATTTGGGAGTCTACTTGCCAAGACAAACCCAGGAACTCTATGAACACAACTACCAAACACTCTTCACACAAATCAAATCAGATCTAAATAATTGGAAAGATATCAATTGCTCATGGATAGGCAGTGCTAATATAGTAAAAATGAAAATTCCACCTAAATTAATTTACTTATTCAGTCCCATACCTAAAAATTATTTTATAGAGCTAGAAAAAATAATAACAAAATTCATCTGGAAAAACAAAAAATCAAGAATATCCAGGGAAATAAATGAAAAAAAAAATGCACAGGAAGGTGGGTTAGTGGTACCAAACCTGGAGCTTTACTATAAAGCAGCAGTCATCAAAACTATCTGGTACCGGCTAAAAAATAGAGTGGAGGATCAATGGAATAGGTTAGGCACAGGAAACACAGTAGTAAAAGAAACTAGTAATGTAGTGTTTGATAAACCCAAAGACTCCAGCTTCTGGGATAGGAATTCAGTATTTGACAAAAACTACTGGGAAAACTGGCAGAAATTAGGCATAGATCTTACACCTTATACTAAAATAAGGTCAAAATGGATACATGATTTAGACATAAGAGGTGATACCATAGGTAAATTAGGAGAGAAAGGAATAGTCTACCTTTCAGATCTTTGGAAAGGAAAACAGTTTATGACCAAACAAGAGATAGAGAATATTATAAAATGCAAAATGGATTATTTTGATTACATTAAATTAAAAATTTTTTGTACAAACAGAAGCAATGCATCCAAGATTAGAAGGGAGGCAGAAAGCTGGAAAACAATTTTTATGGCCAGTACTTCTGATAAAGGCCTCATTTCTAAAATATATAGGGAACTAAATCAAATTTATAAGAATCCAAGGCATTCCCCAATTGAGAAATGGTCAAAGGATATGAACAGGCAGTTTTCTGATGAAGAAATCAAACCTATCTATTCCCATATGAAAAAATGCTCTAAATCTCTAATGATTAGAGAGATGCAAATAAAAACAACTCTGAGGTACCACCCTGACACCTATCAGATTGGCTAAAATGACAAAAAAGGAAAATAATAAATGGAGAAGCTGTGGAAAAATTGGAACACTAATGCATTGTTGGTGGAGCTGTGAACTGATCCAACCATTCTGGAGAGCAATTTGGAATTATGCCCAAAGGGCTGTGAAGCTGTGCATACCCTTTGACCCAGCAATACCACTTTGGGTCTTTTTCCCAAAGAGATCATGGAAAGGGGAGAAGGACCCACATGTACAAAGATATTTATAGCTGCTCTTTACGTGGTGGCAAGGAATTGGAAGCTATGGGGATGACCATCAATTGGGGAATGGCTGGACAAGTTGTGGTATATGAATGTAATGGAATACTATTTTTTTTAATTAATAAAGTATTTTATTTTTTTTCCATTACATGTAAAGATAGTTCTCAACTTTTGTTTATACAAGCTTTACAATTTCAGATTTTTCTCCCTCCCTCCCCTCCCTCCCCGTTCCCCTAGACAGCAGGTAATCTGATATAGGTTATATATATATATATATATATATATATATATATATATATATATATATATATATAATAACATTAAACATATTTCTGCATTAGTCATGTTATAAGAGAAAAAAATCAGAGCAATGATGAAAAACCTCAAAATAGAAAAAACAACAGCATCAAAAACAAAAGAAATAGTATGGTTCATTCAGCATCTATACTCCGCAGTTCTTTTTTTTTTTTCCCTTGGATTTGGAGATCCTCTTCTATCACAAGTTCCCTGGAACTCTTTTGTGAATGGAATACTATTGTGCTGTAAGAAATGATGAACAGGAGAAGTTCAGAGAAACCTGGAGGGTCTTGCATGGGCTGAGCAGAACCAGAAGAACACTGTACACAGTATCAACATTGTGTGTTGATCTACTGTGATGGACTAGATTCTTCTCACCAATGCAATGGTACAGAAGAGTTCCAGGGAACTCATGATGGAAGAGGATCTCCAAATCCAGGAAAAAAAAAAAAAGAACTGCAGAGTATAAATGCTGAATGAACCATAGTATTTCTTTTCTTTTTGGTGCTGTTGTTTTTCTATTTTGAGGTTTTTCCTCATAGCTCTGATTTTTATCGTATAACATGCAGAAATATGTTTAATGTTATTATATATATCAGATTACCTGCTATCTAGGGGAGGGTAAAGGAGGGGAGGGAGGGAGAAAAATCTGAAATTGGAAAGCTTATATAAACAAAAGTTGAGAACTATCTTTACATGTAATGGGAAAAAAATAAATAAAATACTTTATTAAAAAAAAATACAATCACTCTCTCCCTCCCCTACCTTCCCCCTTCCCTGAGGTGGTAAGCAATCAGATATAGGTTATACATATGTAATTATGTAAAACATTTCCATATTAGTTATTTTATATAACAAAACCTGAATAAGAGAAGAAAAATTAAAGAAAGTGAAAAATAGCATGCTTCAGTCTATGTTCAATCAATATCAGTTCTTTCTCTGGAGGTGGATAGTATGCTTCATCATTAGTCCCTTGGGATTCTATTGAATCATTGTATTGCAGAGAATAACCAAGTCATTCACAGTTAATCATCTAACAATATTGCTGTTACTGTGTACAATGTTCTCCTGGATCTGCTCACTTCACTATACATCAGTTCATACAAGTCTTTCCAGAATTGTTTCTGAAATCATACTGCTTGTCATTTCTTATAGCACAATAATATTCCATCACCATCATATACCACAGCTTGTTTAGCCATTTCCCCAACTGATGGGCATTCCTTTAATTTCCAATTCCTAGCCACCACAAAAAGAGCTTCTAGGGGTAGCTAGCTGGCACAGTGGATAGAGCGCCGGCCCTGGAGTCAGGAGTACCTGAGTTCAAATCCGGCCTCAGACACTTAACACTTACTGGCTGTGTGACCCTGGACAAGTCACTTAACTCCAATTGCCTCACTAAAAAAAAAAAAAGAGCTTCTATAAATATTTTTGCACAAATAGGTCTGGGGCAGCTAGGTGGTACAGTGGATAGAGTGCTGACCTTGGAGTCAAGAGGACCTGAGATCAAATCTCACCTCATACACTTACTAGCTGTGTGACCCTGGGCAAATCACTTAACCCAAAATGCCTTAAACATATGGGGCCATCTCTAGTCCTCCTGTGATACACACACACACACACACACACACACACACACACACACACACACACACACACCCCTTGCCACTGGAACTAGATGGCTCTGGAAGAGAGAGTGAGCACAGCTCTCCATCATTTAAATCCAATTCAGTGCAAGTCATGACATCACCCCAAATGCTATGGCTTTCTTCAATAATGAAGGACAAACAACAACAAATAGGTCCTTTTTAAAGTAGTGCTTCTTTTTAAAAAAATGTTTTTAATATTAAAAATAGCACTTCATCTGGAATCAGAGAATCTACGTTAAAATTCCATCTGCATTTCTAATCACTTTTATGATACTAAGAAAGTCAATTCCCTCCCTCAGTTTCCTCACTAGTAAAACTAAGGGGTTGGACTAGATCATTTCTGAGGTCCCTTCCAGCTCCAGATCTGGATGCTATAATTCACCTACTAAAAATTTTATACATGAATAAATGTAAAATATTTGGACCCAGGTTGAAATGCTTAAACAACTGTACCAGTTTAACTTCAAAAATTAATTTCTTTTAAAAATTATCAAAATATTTAAGAAGAAATCTATTATTTATTTTTTAAAAATTCATAACTAAAAGAAAAAGGAAAAAGGTAGGAGGTAGGCATCTTAAACTCAACATATCTGAAAGCAAATTCATTATTTTTTTCCCTCACAATCTTCTCCTTTCCTAAACTTGCCTATTACTGTCAAGAGTACCACCAACCTCCCAGTACACAAGCTAACAGGGGAAAGTGTCATTCTTGACTATTCACTCTCTCTCACCCACCATATGCAATCAATTGCCAAGACCTGTTTGATTGAAACCTTTGTAATATCTCTCTTCTGACAAAAGGCCCACCCTGGTGCAGGTTCTCATCATCTTATACTTAGCAATAGCCTTCTATTTGGTTTCCCGGCCTCAAGTGTATTCACATTCTAATCCATCATTCACTTGACTGTCAATTGATCTTCCTAAAGCAAAAGTCTGCCTATGTTATCCCACTATTCAATAAACTTTCTATTACCTCCAGAACAAAATTTTAAAAAATCATCTGATGTAAAAAAAATAAAATCATCTGGTTGACTTTTGGCAAACCACTATAGTATCCCTGCCAAGAAAACTCAGATGGTGGCACAAAGAGTTGGACATGACTGCAACAACTGAACAACAACAAATGACCTGGTCCCTTCCTACTTTTCCAGTGTTTCTACACCTTAACCCTCCCATCTATGTTCTCTGCAATTCAGTAATACTTCCTTCTTTTACTGTTCCTTACATAAGAAAGTGATCTTCCAACTCCATGCATTTTTACTGGATATCTCCCATGCCTAGAGTTGTCTTGTCTCTCATTTTCATGTCTTATTTTCCCTAGAACCTTCAATTCCTAATTAAAATATTACCTTCTATAAGAAGCCTTTCCTGATCCTCATTAATGCTAGTGATTTATTTTTTCTTTTGTTTTTGTTTTTCTTTTATTTTTATATCTCCAAGATATCGGGGCAGCTAGATGATGCAGTGGATAGAGCACCGGCCCTGGAGTCAGGAGTACCTGAGTTCAAATCCGGCCTCAGACACTTAACACTTACTAGCTGTGTGACCCTGGGCAAGTCACTTAACCCCAATTGCCTCACTAAAAAAAATCAAAAACAAAAACCAAGATATCCAGGAATGCTTAAAATACAATAGCAGAATTTAAAAATGACTCTAAAATAACTACAACCACGACCTCAGAGAAAGACACAGTTTGGGCACACACTCAATTAGAACTATTAGAAGAAATGACAAAAATTTTAAAAAGAGTTAAAAATTTTCTTGTCAATAAAATTAGAGTGCTTGAGGAAAAAATTGGAAAATAAATGAGAGCCATGGGAATTAACAGCTTGCAACAAAAAGTATAAAACCTTAAAATGGACCAAACAAAAACATATTACTTCATGAAACAACAAAAATATTAAAACAAAGTCAAAAGGTTGGGAAAAAATGAAAATGTAAGGTATCTCACAATAAAAACAAATGACCTTGAAAACAGATTGAGGATTAAACTTGAAAGCCATGGTGAAGAAAAAAAAAGCCTAAGTATTAAATTTCAAGAAATCTTCAAAAAAAAAAAAACTGAACAGAACTTTAAGAACCAGAAAGCAAAGTGGAAAAAGAAAGAATCCACCAGGCACCTCCTGAAAGAAAGCCCAAAATGAAAACTCCCAAGAACATCAAAGCCAAAATCCAGAGCTTCCAGGTCAAGGCCAAAATACTGCAAAAAAGAAAAGAATTCAAGTACTAAGAAGCCACAGTCAGGATCACACACAATTGACCAGCTACTATTATAAAGGAGTAAAGAACTTGAAATATGATATCCTAGAAGGAAAAGAAAATGGAAAGCTTGGAATAACTTAACCTGAAAAATTGAGTAAAAGGCTAGGTAAAATAACAAACATTCATGATGAAAATACCAGAGCTGCAGAGAAACTTTGAAGTTCAAGCACAGGAGTAAAGAGAAACATAAAAAGATGACAAAAATGAACAGTAATAAAGGATTGAACAAGGATAAATTATTTGTATTCAAATATGTGTCCCCTCCAAACTACATCATCATCTGGGTTTCATAGAAGTTATCCAATTAGTCATCAAATAATAGGAGTGGATAAATAACCATACAAGTAAGGTGGAAAGGGTCAAGGTACACACACACACACACACACACACACACACACACACACACACACACACACACACACACACACACAAATACATTCCTGTGTTGCTTCTTTATGCTTTTTACATGGTTGGTTTGTTTTTCCTCTTAGGCTTTCTTTTCTTTTTTCCTCTGGGGGAGGAAGGAACAGCAGAGGATAAGCAAGAGTCAACTAGGTATGTGGCACAGTAGATAGACTCCAGGGCCTAGACTCAGGAAAGACCTGGGTACACATCCAAACTCAGACACTTGTTGTGTGACCTTGGACAAGTCACTTAACCTCTGTTTGATTCTGTTTCCTCAATTGTAAAATATGGATAATAATAGCACCTTCCTTATAGGGTTGTTGTGAGGACCAAATGAGTACTCTGTAAAGTACTTAATACAGTGCCTGGCATTTAGTAGGAGCTATATAAATCCTTACTCTGTTCTACCTTACAGTAATATTTGTCTTTGCTTACATGTTACATGGTTACATGGTTTGTTTATTCTCTTCATTTTTCCTTTGTGAGGAGGGGTTAGAGGTGTTGGACTGTAAGCAACAACGTTATTGAAAGTGGGGAAAGGTGTAACACTTTTTAGAATTTACAGAACAAAAGGAAGTTCAGAAGTAAGCACAGACAAGCAGGACAATTTTGAATGTACTATGTATAATTTATTATATATATCTTTTTAAAAAGCAAGTAGAATGAAATAGAGATTCACAGTTTCATTTAGACTCCTCTTTTCTGTTATGTTGTGTATAAATAAATGGTTTTTTTGTTAATCTTAAATAAATTGTTTTTTAATATCATTGGTAATTCTACGTCGAGGAGTTTCAGTTAAATGAAGATGAAATACAAGTAATAACTTCCTATAATTAGAGCTATACAAAAGTGAAATTGATTGCCTGAGAAGGTAGTAATAACAAAAACTATTATAAATAATAATACTTGATATTTATTTTATAGCTTTAAATTTTGCAAAGCACTTTCCAAATATTATTTCACCTTCCTAACAGCCCTTTGAAGCAGGTACTATAGCTATCCTTATCCGCATTTTATAGATGAAGAAACTAAGGCAAAGGGAAAGATCACAAAGTGAGTAATATCCAAGATTGGATTTGAGTCTAGGTTTCTCCTAAGCCTAAGATGTGTCCTCTCTACACGCTTCTTCTTCTTTTTTTTTTTTTAGTGAGGCAATTGGGGTTAAATGAATTGCCCAGGGTCACACAGCTAGTAAGTGTTAAGTGTCTGACGCTGGATTTAAACTGCCCCTCTATACACTTCTAAAAATAATATAATATCCAGGTGCAAGATAAGCAGCCTTTTCTTTAATGAACCAAACCTGCATACCTAAAATGTTCATGTTTCTTCACTGAATGGCAAGCTCAGTTCTTTGTTCAGAGATCCTAGTCACTTTGTGATGGTTTTTCAAAATAATTTTTTTACCCCCATTTTGTTCAATTCTCTAATCCAAACCTCCACGGTGTCATGTAGACTGAATTAGTCTCTCTTCTCCCTCTCACTCTTCATAGAGAAACTGTTCTGCTATTCAGAGTTCTCAGATCCTATGAACTGCCCCTGCCTCTTAGTTAAAAGATCATGTTCAAAAATCTGTTTCTGCATCAGAACGTCTAAGTTTAAAAAAAAAAAATCCCTCCCCTCTTGGCTCATTTCATTTTTTCATTGTTATATGGAGAACTGAAGCACCATTTAACTGATATTGTCTGTAAATGACAACTGGAAAAGCAAACTGAGGTTACCACAAGATCAAACTGGCAAAGTTGTGTTGTTTTTTAAAAGAAAATGGTAGGGGCAGCTACATGACATAGTGGCTAAAGCACCAGCCCTGGATTCAGGAGTACCTGAGTTCAAATCCGGCCTCAGACACTTGACACTTACTAGCTGTGTGACCCTGGGCAAGTCACTTAACCCCAATTGCCCCACCCAAAAAAAGTATATTTTTTTAAATGATAGATATTAGGGAGCAGCTGGGTAGCACAGTGGATAAAGCACCGGCCCTGGATTCAGGAGGACCTGAGTTCGAATCCAGCCTCAGACACTTGACACTTACTGGCTGTGTGACCCTGGGCAGGCCACTTAACCCCCATTGCCCCACAAAAACCAAACCAAACCAAACAAAAGGTAGATATTGGAAGTCTGTAGGAAAAACAAGTATATTAATGCAAGGTTGGTAGAATTGGTATAGACAAATGGAAGAAAGAATCAATAATTCTTTGGAGAAAAAATGTATAATTTGATACATAATTTGGAACTCTACACTCAAAGTGAATATTCTGTGAATAATGCCAGAACCACTAATGCACTAAAAATACTACTAGGACTATATCCAAACAGAACAAAAAAATGAAGAAAAAGACATGTTAAGTAGAAAAAATATTTTTAACAGGGTTTTTTTTTTTAGTGGCTAAGAAGTAGAAACTAAAGAGACCAGGCTTCAACTGTAGTACACCCATACAAATTATTGCACATGAATATAATAAAATACAATAAATAGATAATATATTATTATATATTATAATAATAAAAAAATAATAAAATATCTGTACATATCTACATACACACACACACACACATATACACACAGAGAAGAGGAAGCAAGGCAGCACAGTCAACATTAGGCCTAGAGTAAAGAAGACCTAAGTGCAAATCCTGACTCCAAACATTTACTAGCTGTGTGACTTTAGGCAAATCACTTAACCTGTTTTCCTAAGTTTCATCAACTGTAAAATGAGGCTAATAATAGCATCCTACTTTCCAGGATTACTGTGAACATGAAATGAGATAATATTTATAAAGCACTTAGCACAGTGCCTGACACACAATAGCCAAAAAACGTAATGTCATCTTGGGCTGCATGAAGAGAGGCATAACTTAAAATAAGTAAGGAGGCATAGTTCCACCGTACTCTGCTCTCATCAGACTTCATCTGGAGTACTGTAAATAGCTCTAGGGGACATAGTTTATGAATAACACTAACAACCTAGAAAGTGACCAAGAGGACTGGCTGGAAAAGGCCTTGAGTCTATGTCATATGAGGATTAGTTGAAAGAAATGTATACATTTTGGCTACAGAAAAGAAAACTCACAGGGAAACAAGATGGCTACCTTCAATATCTCAAGGACTATCATACTGAAGAGGGATTAGCCACAGAGCACAGAGTCAAGAACAATTAAAGAGATTCTGCCAAGTAAATCTGCAAACAAAAATCCTAACAATTGGAGTGGTTCAAAGAATAATGGGTTACTTCAAAAGGTACTGGGTTAAGTCCCCTCGGAGGTCTTCAACAAAATGAATGCTGATGTCCATTGCAGTGCTCAAATTAATTTATAATTACTTTCAGATAATCATGCCATTTTTATTTTGCTGACTGAATAACAGCTATTCAGCACCAACACTCTCTTGTATCTTGGGGAAGTAGCTTTTGTTTAAGTAACAAAAAACAATGACCTCAGATCCAAGTCAAACTCTACAACTACTTTATGGACTGACTTTGTTCAAAGCAATATTCTGGCTGTGAGCTTCCTTATCTCTTTCATGACAAGGCGGACCTTCCAGCTCTAAAATCCTAATAGACTATGAGGGGCCCAGTAGCCAGGAAACTTTAGCTTCATGTCATATCTGACACATTGAGCTGTGAGAACTTGGACAAGTCACTCAACCTCTAAAGTGGCACAAGCAAGTCTCTGTGTAGAGACTAAATTACCTAAATTGAGAATAGGTGCATCCTACAAGAATTCAACCTCCCATTTATAATTAATTCTTCTCTTGAGAGAATTTTCATTTTCTCAGTGTGCTTTCTCTAGGCTAAAAAAAATTGGAAAATTCAAATGTATTTATATATGGATCTTACATATTTTAAAATATTTTATTTTTATTAATTACATATAAAACAATTTTTAATATTTACTTTCTAAAATTTTGTATTCCAAATTCTTTTACTCCCTCCCTCTCTTTCCAATCCCCTCCCTGAAATGGTAAGCAATTTGATATAGGTCATAAGATATTTCTTTTTTTCTTTTCCTTTATTTTTAAGGTTTTATTTTTTTATTTTTACTTTTTTTTGTGTGGCAATGAGGGTTAAGTGACTTGCCCAGGGTCACACAGCTAGTAAGTGTCAAGTGTCTGAGGCCAAATTTGAACTCAGGTCCTCCTGAATCCAGGGCCAGTGCTTTATCCTCTGTACCACCTAGCTGCCCCCATCCTTTTTTTTTTTTTTCATTATAGAATTTTATTTTCCAAATTACATGTAAAAGCAAATTTTGACATCAATTTTTAAAAAAACGTTGTGTTCCAATTTCTCTTCCTCCCTTCCCTTCCCTTCCCACCCCCACCCCAAGAACTCAAGCAATTCAATATAAATTATACATGAGTAATCATGGAAAACAACTCTATATTGGCTAGGTTGTGAGAGAATATAGATAAAAACAAAACTTCAGATTAAGGAATTGCCGAAAAAAGAAATGTGTTTCAGTCTGTTTTCAGATACCATCAGTTCTTTCTTTGTAGGTATATTGCAATTTTCGTAAGTTCTTCAGAGTTATATTGGATCATTGCCTTGCTGAAAATAACCACGTGCTTCCCAGCAGATCATCTTACATTAATGCTGTTATTTTGTATACAGTACATTTCTCTCTGCTTCAGTTCATGTGGGTCTTTCCAGGGTTTTCTGATAATATCCTGTTCATCATAATTTTTATATAGCACCTTGAACTTGACAGAAAATTTTCTTCACAATAGCCCAAAAGAGTAGGTACCATATGTTTTGTTTTTGTTTTTTGGTGAGGCAACTGGGGTTAAGTGACTTGCCCAGGGTCACACAGCTAGTAAGTGTTAAGTGTCTGAGGCTGGATTTGAACTCAGGTACTCCTGACTCCAGGGCCAGTGCTCTATCCACTGCGCCACCTAGCTGCCCCTGGTACCATATGTTTTGACATTGTAGTCAATCATCATAACTATTTCCCTCCATCCCATTCCCTTCCAATGATATTTACTCTATTTTCTTTCTTCTTTTGGCCTATTCCTCCTCAAAAGTGTTTTGCTACTGACTGCCCCCTCCCCTGCTCTACCCTCCCTTCATTTACTCTTCCCTCCTTATCCTCTTCCCCTCTTACTTTCCTGTAGGGTTAAATAGATTATTCCTCCCAATTGTGTGTGTGTGTTATTCTCTCCTTGAGTCCACTCTGATGAGATTCATCTTTTATTTTTAATAAACATTTTTATTTAAAGTTTTGAATTCTAACTTCTATCACTCCTTCCCTCCCTCTACTCCTTCCTCCCTGAGATGGTAAACAACCAGATATAGGTTATACAGTGCAATTATGTAAAACATTTCCATATTAGTCATTTTATATAAGAAGACCTGAAGAAAAGAAGAAAAATGAAAGAAAGAAAATGAAAAATAGCATGCTTCAGTCTATGTTCAATCAATATTAGTTCTTTCTCTGGAGGTGGATAGTATGCTTCATCACTAGGCCTGTGGGATTGTCTGGGATCATTGTATTGTTGAGAATGGCTAAGTCATTCACAATTCTTCATCAAACAATATTGCTGATACTGTATATAATGTTCTCCTGGTTCTATTCACTTCACTATCTATCAAGATATTTTTATATTAGTCTTGTTGTGAAAGAAAACACAGAACCTTCCTACTCCCACACCCCACTCCCCCAAAAAAAGAAAACATGGAAAAAATAAAGTGAAAAATAGTGTGATTTGACCAGCAGTCAAACTCCATCACTTCTTTCTCTGGTGGTGAATAGCATTTTTCATCATGAGTCCTTTGCATCATTGTATTGCTGAGAATAGCTAAGTATGACCATCATACAGCATTGCTGTTACTATGTACAAGGTTTTCCTGGTTCTGCTCATTACACAATTCATCTAAGTCTCTTCAGGTTTTTCTGAAAATATCCTGCTGGACTACAGTATTCCATTGCAATAGTATTCTATTACAATCATACACAATTTGTTCAGCCATTCTCCAGTTGATGTATAGCCCCTCAATTTCTAATTCTTAGGCACCAGAAGAGAGGTGCTTTGAATATTTTGGGGCACATAGGTCCTTTGACCTTTTTTTTTAATCTCTGAAATATAGAATTAGTGGTAGTATTGCTGGACAAAGGTTATGTAGTTTTATAGTCCTTTGTGCATAATTCCAAATTGTTCTCTAGAATGGTTAGAATGTCCCAGTTTTCCCACATCCCCTCCAACATGTGGTACCTCACAGTTGGGTTTGGTTTTCGTTTTGGTTTTTTTGGTGAGGCAATTAGGGTTAAGTGACTTGCCCAGTCAAGTGTCTGAGGCCAGATTTGAACTCAGGTCCTCCTGACTCCAGGGCGGTGCACTATCCACTGCGCCACCTACCTAACCCTCACAGTTGTTTTAATTTGCATTTCTCTAATCAATAATAATTTAGAGCATTTTTTCATATGACTATAGATAAGTTTGATTTCTTTGTCCAAAAACTGCCTGTTCATAACCTTTGACCAGTTTTCAATTGGGGGATAACTTGTGTTTTTATAAATTTGACTCAATTCTCTATATATTTGAGAAATGAAGCCTTTATCAGAAATACTTAGTGCAAAATTTTCCCCCAAGTTTTTTGCTTTCCTTTAAATTTTGGTTACATTGGATTTGTTTGGACAAAAACTTTTTACATTTAATATAATCAAATTTATCCATTTTAAATCTCATAATGCTTTCTATCTCATCTTTGGTCATACATTCTTTCCTTACTCATACATCTGAGAGATAAACTATTTTATACTATTTATGTGGCTTTATTTTATATCCTACAACTTTGCTAAAGTTATTCATTGTTTCAAAAGTGTTTTAATTGTTACTCTAGAGTTCTTCAAGTATACCATTATATCATTTGCAAAAAGATAGTTTTGAAAATTTTTTTTAAAAAAAGATAGTTTTGTTTCTTCATTGCCTATTCTAATTCCTTCAATTGCCTTTTCTTCTCTTGTTGCTATAAATAACATTTCTAGTACAATAATGAATAATAGTGGTGCTATTGGGCATACTTGCTTCATTCCTAATCTTAGTAGGAAGGCTTCTAGCTTATCTCCATTACAGATAATGCTAACTGATGGTTTTAGATAGATACAACTTTTTAAGGAAAGCTCCACTGATTCCTATGTTCTTTAGTGTTTTTAATAGGAATGGATGTTATATTTTGTCAAAGATTTTTTCTGCATCTACTGAGATAATCATATGATTACTTTTGCTTTTGTTATTGATAAAGTCAATACTGATAGTTTTCCTAATATTGAACCAGCCCTGCATTTCTGGTATATATCCCACCTGGTCAAAGTATATGAGCTTTGTGATATATTGCTGTAATCTCCATGCTAGTACTTAAAATATTTTCATTGATATTCATTAGGGAAATTGGTCTATAGTTTTCTTTGTCTGTTTTCACTCTTCCTGGCTGAGGTATCAGCACCATTGTGTCATAAAAGGAATTTGTTAGGACTCCTTCTTTGCCTATTTTTCAAAATAGTTTATACAGTATTGGAATTAATTGTTCATTAGATGTTTGGTAGAATTAGCTTGTGAATCCATCTGGCCCTAAGGATATATTTTTAGGGAGTTCACTGATGGCTTATTCAATTTTTTTTTCTAAGATGGACTTATTTGAGTATTCTATTTCCTCTTCTGTTAATCTGGAAAATTAATTTTTTAATAAAATTTCATCCATTTTGCTTAGACTGTCAGATTTATTGGCATATAATTGGGCAAAATAGCTCCTAATAATTAATTTCCTCTTCACTGATGGTTAATTTAATTACTCTTTTTATTTCTGATATTGGTAATGTGCTTTTTTCTTTTTCATAAAATCATTTCTAGTTTTATTTATTAGTTCAATTATTTTCTTACTTTCAATTTTATTAATCTCTCCTTTAAAAAATTTTCAGTATTGCCCATTTTTGGCGGGGGGGTGGTGGTGGTAATGGGGGTTAAGTGACTTGCTCAAGGTCACACAGCTTGTAAGTGTCAAGTGACTGAGGCTGGATTTGAACTTAAGTCCTCCTGAATCCAAAGCCAGTGCTTTATCCACTGCACCACCTAGCTGCCCCAGTATTTCCAATTTTAATTGAGGATTTAAAATTTGTCCTTTTTCTAGTTTTTTTCTGTTTCATGACCAATTTATTGATCTGCTCTTTCTTTATTTTATTGATGTATAAGCATTCAGAGATATAAATTTTCCCTTAAGTACTATTTTGACCACATAACATGGATCTCCATTTGGAAAGAACTTCACTTATCCTGTTGTCTACTCTATTTCCTTTCTATTTCTCTATTTTTATTTCTCTTCTTAACTTCCCAAAGAAATGGTCAATATCTGATGCTTCTTTTGCTTTATCACATATTACTTATTTGGCTTTTGTCCCCAGACTCAACTAAAATTACTCTTTGAACGTTCATCAATGTCTTACTAACCTACAAACCCAGTAACATGCCTACTCTTCTACCATCTATGCCAAAAATGTTGATATTTCCTATGACTGACATCTCAGCCCTTTTTGTTTTCTTTGCTTTTTTCACATTCTCTTTGACAAAGATCTCAACCAAGGTTTAAATTTACATATATAACTAG
Organism: Dromiciops gliroides; assembly: GCF_019393635.1. Classification (NCBI taxonomy): domain Eukaryota; kingdom Metazoa; phylum Chordata; class Mammalia; order Microbiotheria; family Microbiotheriidae; genus Dromiciops; species Dromiciops gliroides. Next base: position 228,736,372 of record NC_057864.1, read on the forward strand.
GTAATTCTATAAAGCATATATCTAGTCATGACCTAAGTTTTAATAATGTGTCTCCAATTGCCACTTGGACATTTTCCCTCTGACACTTTTCAAATTCATGTCCTAAATGGTACTCACTTTCTCTGAAAATCTGATCCCTTGTTATTTCTGATCCCTTGTTAAATCTGATCCACTCTCTTGTTATTTCCCTATCTTTGTCAAAGGCAGCAGCACTGTCTTGACTGTTGAATCTCAAGAGCATAGAATCATCTTTGATACTTAATATGTCTCTCAAAATAATTTAAAATTCTGTAGTTTTTGTTTCTTTAATAATAATGCAAACCAAAATAATCATATGAAAGAATGTCCCAGATCATTAATAATAATGGAAATACAAATCAGCACAACACTAAGGCTTTACCTCACAACCTGCAAATTGGCAAAAATGTTAACAGCCAGTGGAAGACAGGCCCATTGGTACACTGTTAGTGGAGCTGTGAATCAGTAAAAACATTTTGAAGAGCAATGTGGAATTATGAAAACGAAGTTACTAAAATTTCCATACCCTTTATTATAGGCATAGCTCTAATCCCAGTACCCTCTTAGTTCATGTTTGATATTGGGTAGAAATGAGGCACTTGCAAGTCATTAAACACTTAACAAATAACAAAGGAGAAGGTTTACTTTGTCCCAACACAGCAAGGACAAAGTGGCACTTAGCTTCTCGGGTTATGGCCTTCCTTATTTACATCTGGAAACACATTATCCATATTTCATTAGGATATGGAAACTCGAGAAGACTCAAGTACCAATCAAGTCTGAGAGGCCCCAGTTACATTTGGCTGGGACATTTTATACCCCCAGAAGCTAAATCCAGGAAGCTCAAGCTAACTGGATTTCAGCTAAATCAGGAAAAGTCAGGGAAGCTCCATCAGGAAAAAGCTGATCCTATTACAGCCTTTGACCCAGAAAATAAACTACTAGGCTTATACCCCAAAGAAGTCATTGACCTTGATATGAAAGTTTCACTATATACTAAAATATCTGTAGCAGAACATTTTATTGTAGCAAGTAATAGGAGGGAGAGGGGGAGGAAAGATATCCAATGATTGGGGAATGGTTAAAAAACTGGTAGCCTGTGAATGTAAAGGAATATTATTATGCAATAAGAAATGACAAAGAGGATGAATACAGAGAACTATGGAAAGATTTACATGATCTGATACAGATTGAGGTAAGTGAAAGAAAAACAATATACAAGATATAAATGTGAAGTATAATGACAAAACAATCAAAAATAAAAGCTGTGAAATTACAAAGAGCAACCACAACCCCAAGTGTGGTACATTGTATATGTTTCTAGAACTTTTTGATTTATCGATCAATTCTTAAGGACTTTTTTTTATTCTTCCTCTTTTTTCTTTATAAAATATTGTTGGTTGTAGGGGATAACAGGGGCAGGGGCAGCCAACATGGGGAGGGTTACTAAGAGAAATTCTAACAATTAGAAATACAAAATATATCAATATATTTTAGAAAAGAAACATATTCCATATGAATACTCTGCTTTTCATTCCCACTACCAACATAGCCTGGGCCCTAATTAATTTGCATACCAAAATTATTTCAATCTCCTCATAACTAGTTTTCTAGTACTCTTTGTCCCTTCCAATTCTTCCTGCAAGCCATTACCTGATACGTCCTTATAAAAGACCACTTCCATCATGTTAAAATACTTCAATATTATTTTACTGCCACTTGCACAAGACTGGGCTGACATTTAAAGGCCTGACCACCTTAAAGTGCTGCCTAAAATTGAGACGTTTAACCCTAGGAAATGAGAGATGAATGGGGAATTGAGTAGAGCATTAGAAATTATATTATTACTTGACACATATTTAAATAATTCTAATGAAGGAAATTAGTGTCTAGCTATATATCTTTTAGTGTTCAGACCTACGGATACAGGAAGTTTAGTGAAAGAAGATTCAAAAAGTTACCATACCTGTCTTCCAACATTCTCCTGGAAAGCAGCCTAGAGAACAAAGAGAACAAACAGAGCAAAATGAGTCAGGTTTGCTTTTTGCTAAACATCAGACAATAAACTCAAAACAAACATGAAGCACTTTAAATGACCCATGGCTTCATTTTTTTAAATAAAGTCCTCATTGTTAGATGCATAGAGCCTCAAGGGTTGTTTGTCATTCCTGTTTTTATGACCTAATGCTCTTTAAAACTAGTGTACTGCATGACAACAACTTAAGAATGCAAGTTTATTAAGAACGGGCCTACCCAGAACAATGCCCTTTGATTGCTAAAACTCAAGTTCACACTAATGCATGAAAGTTAATCCAAGACTACAAAATTGAAATAGTGTTCTTTTTTATTTTATCAGTTCACTGAAAACTGTATATGTATAGTCTCTTTCAATTAAAAAAGTTGAATTTTATTTCAAGAGAAAGGCTTAGTACATTTTTTAATTAGCTATGAATTATATGAAAACTTTTCCCATCAAATTAGGCTAAAATACTATTCAACTATAATAAATTTTTGTATATGTCATAGCTATTTTGGGGGATCAATATAGTTCTACAAGCTGCTCCACTGTTAATGAGGCAGGGACTTTTGCAAGCATAGAAACAAATATGCTAAAGATCCTTTTTGAAAAATAAACTGAACAAGAATACATGGTACTCAAATTGTTTTTCATGTGGAAAAGGAAAAAAAATTTAAATGGATTAAACTTGTATTACTTGTTCAGGATCAATTTTTTGCCCAGCACCAAACTTTGAGCTAAATTAGGTATGCATATCTGGTCAGACTGGTGATTGTATAATCTGATTGAAAATTATAGTATGGACAATATGTTCTGTTAATTTCTAAGTTTTTCTCCATGTGTGACTCTGGGTCTCTGTCTCTCTGTTTCTTTCTGTCTCTGTCTCTATGTCTCTCTTTCTCTTCTCTCCTCCCTCTCAAACAATCAAGTTTAACTGTCTCCAAAAAGAATTCACTTCAATTCAGATTTTAGGTATAGGGTAGAAGGTAAAATTATCAATAACCAATTAAGCAGTTATTTCTTGCCTTTGAGATAGACAATGAGGAAACAAAGATAAAAATTTAACCTATTAAGCTTTCAAGGAGTGTGCCTTCTACTGGAAGAAACATGCACATGTCAAAATATATATAAAATAAAAACAAAAATAAGGTTATGTAGAAAGGAAAGGCAGTTGGGGCAGGGCGGGGGGAAAGATTTCACATAAAAGATAATGACTGTCCATTATCACTACTCTTATTTAATACTGTACTAAAATATAAGCAAGAGAAATAAGAAAAGAAAAATAAATTGAAGGAATCAGAATGAATAGTAAGGAAATAAAACTCTTTTTATAGACAATATAATGGTATACTTAGAAAATCCTAGAGGTTCAACTAAAAAAAATTAGCTGAAACAATAATTGTAGCAAAGTAGCAGGATATAAGATAAACCCATATAAATTATCAGCATTTCCATATATTACCAACAAAGCCCTTCAAGAAGAAATAATAAGAGATATTTCATTTAAAATAATCACAGATAATATAAGATTCCTGGGAGTATATCTAGCAAGACAAACCCAGGAACTATATGAACATAATGATAAGACACTTTTCACACAAATTAAGTCAAATTTAAATAACTGGTGAAATATTAATTATTCATGGGTGGGCTGAGCAAATATAATAAAAGAACAATTCTACCTAAATCTATTTACTTATTCAGTGCCATACCAAATCAAACTACTGAAAATTATTTTACATAGCTAGAAAAAATAACAAAAAAAAATTATATAGAAGACCAAAAGATCAAGAATATGAAAAAAATTAATGAAAAATATGTAAAGGATGGAGAACTAGCAATATCAAATCTTGGTTGGTTGTTGTCCTTCATTATTTTGTTGTAGTTGTTGTTGCTGTCCTTCACTCTTGAAGAAGACCAAAATGTCATCACTATGTTGGAATCAAGGTACAGTGTGTCCCACTCCAGCTGATCAGACCAGTATGAGCTCAGGAGGCTCTACCACAGGTCAGGGACAAATAGTCCACATGAATATTTGGGGTCTCTAAATTTGCTCATCTCAAGTTTCTTTTGAAATACTACCATTCTAGGGGCAGCTAGGTGGCGCAGTGGATAGAGCACCGGCCCTGGAGTCAGGAGTACCTGAGTTCAAATCCGGCCTCAGACACTTAACACTTACTAGCTGTGTGACCCTGGGCAAGTCACTTAACCCCAATTGCCTCACTAAAAAAAAAAAAAAAAGAAATACTATCATTCTGTTTCATTCATAAAGCATAGCACCTTCTTTGATGTGGGCATACCATGCTGGGTGGTCCTTTACCAGTGTCTTCCATCAATTCCAAAGTACTTTAGAGAGCCCTTGACAATGTCCTTTTATCACTTCTTTGGACCACAATGTGAGTATCTGCCTTGTGTAAGTTCTCTGTAAAATAGTCTTTTAGGCAAATGTACATTTGACATTCAAGCAATATGGCCAATCCATTGGAGTTGTACTCTCTGTATTAGTTTGAATGCTTGACAGTTTAGCTCAAGAAAGGACCTCAGTGTCTGGTACCCTATCTTGCCAGGTGATCTTTAGAATCCTCCTAAGACAATTCAAATGGACGTGATTCAGTTTCCTGGCATGGCACTGGTAGACTACCCAGATTTCACAGGCATACAACAATGAGGTCAGCACAGAGGCTCAATAGACATTCAGTTCAGTTTGGTAGGTAGCCCAGTACCTCTTCTCTCCTACACCTTCCTTCGGAACCTCCCAAATTGCATTGAGCTAGCTTTGGCAATGTGTGCATCAACTTCATCATCTATGTGTACATCTCAGGAAAGTAACTGAAATTAGGTAATTGAATAAATAAGGTAATTGAAATTATCTACAGCATTCAATATTTCTCCAATTGCTGTAACTGATGGTTTCCTGTATGGATAGTGTGGTGTTGGCTGGTGGAGAATCTGTTTTCTTGGTGTTAGCTGTTAGGCCAAAGCAGCAGAAAATTGATACATACTTTGTTGCCTCTCAGCCTCAAAGGCTTCATTGAGTGCATGAGCACGTGTGATCAAAAAATCATACACAAACTCTCCCTCCGCTATAGTCTTAGCTTACAGCATTTTCAAGTTAAATAATTTATCATCAGTGTAGTAGCCAACCTTGATGTCATTTTCATCCTCATTGAAAACATCTGACATCATGGAAAACCAGGACTTCTGAGGAAGGTAAAAATGGCAAAATGATATGGATTATGTTTTTGCTTTATGCATAAATTGAATTTGTGTGGCAGAGCTGTGTGGAGTCATCAGCCTCAGTTTCTCTTCCAGAGTCATCAAACTCCAGTAGCAAGACAAAAGTCAAGACAATTGGTGATGGCTTAGGATTCAGTAAATGACCTTGGCATCTTCAATATCTAACCAAAATCTAAGCACTCCATAGTACCTGCTTCAGCCACCTTTATGGCTGCTGGGACAAACTGTTCTCATCCATAAATTTTACCAGAGGAAGTCCTCACACACTTAGGGTAGACAAACGCCTTCAACTTATCCAGGTGTGAGACCCCTTTTAGATACCCTCAATCTGGTTTAGCCCATCTGCCAAAATGACTTACTGGGGTGTGGCTGTTACAAATGCTACAGCTTCTTGATGGTACAGATGAGAGTTGGGTAAATCAGATGGATTACCAAACATGAAAACAGATCTTAAATTGTATTAACTATCTGGTACTGGCTAAGAAACAGAATGGTAGATCAGTGGAATAGAGTAGATATATAATACACAGCAGTAAAATATTACAATAACTTTGTGCTTGATAAAGGTAAAGATTTATGCTTTAGGGATAAGAACTCACTATTTCGTAAAAAAAAAAAAAATCATTGGGAAAACTGGAAAGTAGTCTGGAAAAACTAAGTATAGACCAATATCTTATACCATTTACCAAGATAAGGTCAAAATGGATACATGATCTAGACATAAAGGGTGATGGAAGTAAATTAGAAGAGCATGGAACATAATACCTACCAGCTTTATGGATAAGAGAACAGTTTATGAATAAGAGATATAGAGTATTGTGGAATGTAAAATGGATAATTCTGCTTATATTAAAATAAAACAGGGTTGTACAAATAAAACCAATGTTGTCAAGATCAGGAAAGCAGAAACTTGGACGGGGGGGGGGTGTTATAGACCATTTCTTGAAGGCCTCACATCTCAAATAGATAGAAAACAGAGTCAAATTTATAAGAATGAGTCATTCCCTAATTGATAAATGGCCAAAAGATATAAACAGGCAGTTTTTCAATAAAGAAATCAAAGCTACATATAGTCAAAGAGTTATAAAACTGTGTCTACCCTTTGAGCCAGCAGTACCACTAGTAGGTCTGTTTCCCAAGATGATGAGGAAAAAAGAAAAAGAACCTATATGTTCTAAAATATTTACAGCCGTTCTCTTGACAGTGGCAAAGAACTGGAAAATGAGAGACCAATCAACTGGGGAATGGCTAAATAAGTTGTGGTATATGATTGTGATGAAATACTACTGTGATATAAGCAACAGATGAGCATGCAAGAAATAATGCAGAGTGAAATGAGCAGAACCAAGAGAACATTTTATACAGTAACAGCAATATTATTAGAAGAATAAATGTGAATGACCAAACTACTCTGAGCAATATGATGATTCATTGTTGTTATTTGTCCTACATTCTATTTTTTTTTCTTTTTTTGGTTGGGCAATGAGGGTTAAGTGACTTGCCCAGGGTCACACAGCTAAAAAGTGTCAAGTGTCTGAGGCCAGATTTGAACTCAGGTCCTCCTGAATCCAGGGCCAGTATTTTATCCACTGTACCACCTAGCTGCCCCAAAGATTTGGAACTTGATGAATGTAGAGTCATTAAGGCTACACTGGTTCCAAGTAACATGAGATGTGTAATACCCGGAGAAAACTTCACCTGAAGGCAAAAGCCCTAGGGATGTGATAACTTAAACTAATTTCTCGATGATCAACAAACTTCCACTTAATCATAACCTCTCCATCACAAGGATTTTGAATTCCTGGCAATCATGATTCAAACCCAATTCTCCATTCCCCACAATGTCCGATTCAAAAGGTACCCGACCCCTGACACTAAGCTCTCTAAAATGTCTGTTCCATAGACATTATCTTATGTTACCATTACCTAAAATGGTAAGCTTTCCAATTACAATAAAGGTTAGCACTATCCTTCCAGCCACTAAGCTCTCTCCCTTGATTCTTCTTTCTCATTTACTCCACTATACCCCATGTGTTGACAAGCCCTGTAGACTTTAACTTCATAACATCTCCCTGTACATCTCTTCTCTCCCTGATATTGTTAGCACCTTGGTGTAGACTCTCATCACTTCACACCTGGACGATTCCAAAAGCTTTCTGTCTCCTTGCCTAATTGTCCGTGCTCTCCCTTGTTATGTCTGCCTTCTAGCTTTCCTAGTTTCCTTCACGTCAAAGTTAAAATCTCACCTTCAACAAGAAGCTTTTCTGAATTTCCTTTAATGTTAAAACCTTCCCACTACTGATGATTTCCAATTTATCTGGTATAGAACTTGTTTCTACAGTTACTTATATGTTCAGTCTCCTCCACTGGACCATGAGTTCTTTCAGAGCAGAGACTGTCTTTTACCTTCCTTTATATTTCTAGGGTTTAACCCAATGCCTGGCACATAGTTGGTTGGATGCTGTCCTTCATTCTCAAACGGGACCAAAATGACATCACTATGTCAGGGTCAAGGTACAGTGTGTCCAACTGTGGCTGATCAGACAAATAAGAGCATAGAAGACTTTACCACAGGCTGGGCACAAATAATCCATGTGAACATTTAGAGTAGAGATGGCTATAAATTTGTGCATCTCATGTTTCTTTTGAACTACTGCAATTCCGCTTTGCTATTAGAGCACAGCACCTTCTTTGATATGGGCAAGTCCTGTGTCAGGGTCTCCCATGGCTCACAATTAATTTAAAAGTTCTTCAGAGAGACCTTGAAAGTGTCTTATATCACTGCTTCTGACCCCTGTTGTGAGCACTTGCCTTGTGTGAGTTCTCTGTAAAATAGTCTTTTAGGCAAACATACATTTGGCATTTGAGCAACATGGCCAGTCCATTCAAATTGTGTTCTCTGCACTAGAGTTAGAATGTTTGGCGAGTCAAGCTTTTGAGAAAGTTCCTCGGTGTCCCTTACCTTAACTTGCTAGGTTAACAAAGGTTTTCTAACTACCTAAACTTCAGAATGAGTCTCCATTTAAAGGGTCCCAGAGTCCTGTGCCTAAGCCTAGGCTTATAATTGACATTTTTATCAGTAATATGAATGAGCATAAAGATGGTAAGCTAATCAAACAGGTTTAATAGAAACTTAGGCTTCATTAAGAGAGGCAGTGTTATCTATGACTATAGAGGCAATGGAATAAAATATCTCAAATAGTACTAGGTTTACCCTCAATGAAAGTCATCAAGTAAAAGTTGGCTAACTACTTATTGAGTCTATTATATAGAGAAATTCTAGTTCAAATAAATAGTTAACCCATATAGCTTCTGAGGTGTCTTAACAAAGCTTGGGCTTCAGTAAAATTTAAACATAGATTCTATAATCTTCAAGGGTCAGCTCAAATCAAATCTCCTCACTGAAGACTTTTCCAATTACTGTAGCATATATTTCTTACTCACATCTATGAACTTTGAGAACATTTACAATTAGTACCAAAGAGCTTAATATTTAAGAATACTCTAATTTCACTTGTGTTCATGTTTTTTTTTTACTATTTCCCTTCCCACAGTTCCTAGCATAATATTAGACAAATAAGATGTACTGATTAATTGATTTGTGTTTTTGTTTTTGATTGGACCTGTAATTTTATGAAGTGTAGCAATATGCCTATGAAGAAATTACTCCACCAGTCTGGATCATCACCTTCTCAGTAATATATGTGTCAGAGGCAGGACCTGAGGATGGATCTTCTTGACACTATGATCTGTTTTCCATCCACCATGGCATGCTGCCTAATAACCAAAAGAACTGTAATTGTGTCTATAATAATAATAACAATAATAATAAAAAATAAATGTTAAATAATAATAATAAAATGTTAAATAATTATCACCTTGGCACAATGGATACTGGATTTAGGTCATGTCGAGTTGTTGAAATGGCTACTTCTCTGTACAAATAGGGAAGAGGTTAGGGACTAGGATAAGAACTGAATCTGATTTCACTGTCATAGGGAACTCATGTGAAGAAACTTCCTCTTCTAATACAAATCAGTACCTTAGCTGAAACTGATCTTCAGATCTTTGTATAGAACACAAAAAATTTGGGGGGGGGGTGAGAAGAGGCGGCGGCAGCTAGATGGCACATTGGATAAAGCACTGGCCCTGGATTCAGGAGGACCTAAGCTCAAATCCAGCTTCAGATACTTCACACTTATGAGCTGTGTGACCATGGGCAAGTCACTTAACCCTCATTGCCGCCCCCCCCCCCCCCCGCAAAAAGTTAACAGACACATAAGGGTTCACACAGAGAGTATGAGGGTTCAGAGCTGGGATGTGAACCCAGATCCTCTTGAACTCAGATCTGTATTCTTAGAGGTCAGTTTTTTATTCAATATGCCATGGTGGCTATCTATAAAAATATACAACGGGGCAGCTAGGTGGCACAGTGGATAGAGCACTGGCCCCGGATTCAGGAGGACCAGAGTTCAAGTCCAGCCTCAGACACTTAACACTCACTAGCTGTGTGACCCTGGGCAAGTTACTTAACCCTAATTGCCTCACAAAAAATAAAAAAGAAAAAAATATATACAAGAAGGAAGTTCTTAGGGAGAAAAAAAGCAAAATATAACATTTAGAATACTTACAGAGGCAGCTCTTCTGCAGTTAACATCACGATCAAACACCGTAACAATTACCAAAGCACTGAAGAGAAAAAAAAAAAATTCATTATTCTAAAATAAATTTACATACACAAAGTATGTAACCAGAGTACCTATGAACTGGAGTATTTTCCTTTTTTTTTTTTTCAAGTGAGGCAATTGGGGTTAAGTGACTTGCCCAGGGTCACACAGCTAGTTAAGTATTAAGTGTCTGAGGCCAGATTTGAACTCAGGTACTCCTGACTCCAGGGCCAGTGCTCTATCCACTTTGCCATCTAGCTGCCCCGAGTATTTTCCTTTGATCGAAAATATTAATTTACTAAATGTGTTGGGGGGTAAGCTAGGAAGAGGCATAGGAAGACACCCTCTAAGAAGAAATAAATGCTTATTGCAGATTGATACAAATATACAAATAACTATATAAATATCATTTGAGTGTTAGAGTCAATTAATAATCAAATATTACTTCAAAAGAGAAGGATGACTTCCTCCAGTAGGATCAGAGAAGGTTTTACTAAGGAGGTGACAATTAAGCTAAACTGTCTTATGTTATTCCCAGGAAAGGCAATAGCACGAGTAGGAGGCATGAGAGCATAGGGCATACTCTAAGGACAAGGCACAGCCAATTTGGCTAAAGAAGAAGGTATATATAGTAGCATTCGGTTAGACTGAAGAAAGCCATGAAGCTGTTAGGTACAAACTTTCTCCGTGGAGGCTTGTAGGAGGATAAGGATTTAATACTTTATATACCAGGAAATAACTATTGTATAAATATAACAAAATGTATATAGTAATATGCAGATATAGAAATCTGATAAGAAATATATAGTTCATCTTTCAAACACAAGGGTGAGTGGCCTTTCTGGAATTCATACTAAAAAGGAGTTCGGACATTCAAAATCAATAGCCACAAAGACATATTGTGAAAAATGTGTTTTGTCTTGTCAGTCATCTTCATGTGTGTGTGTATATGTATGGATGTGTGCTTCATATATACATATATATGTATAGACACATCAATATTTTATACTCCAGCAAAGCTGTCCAATATTTTCTGAAAGCAAAGTAGCAAGCAAATTCCCCATGTACACAGGGTTTTATTTATTCTTTATTTTACATGATTTTTAGACCTTCAAATGGTTATATTTTAATAATAAACAATTAAAAAATTTTGCATTGTAATACTTTAGTATTAGCAGAATGTTTTTATTACTTCACTCAAACATCAAATGCACAGTATATCCAAGCACCTCACTAAAAGCCAGAGATACAGATCTTGCTTTCAAAAAGTTCATAATCTAGTTTAAAAAACAGATATATGCACAAATAGCTATGATACAAAGAGGATACATGAGAAAGAACTCTCTATCAATTAGAGCTGTCCACAATTGGAAAAATCAAGCAAAAGCTAGGTGATCAGGTAGATATTAAACTAGATGACCTCAGAAGAACCAACACAGCAGGAGAAAGAAATCTAACCTGCAAAGTAAAGGGAAGATCTGCTCCCCACCAACTTTGGATACCCTATGGTCAAAAGGAAGGTTGTTTCTCGGCACTAGAGGTTTTCCACAGAGGTCCTTGCATGCTAGTTGGAAGATCAGACTAGGAGTAGGAGGTGGAGTAGCTTTATGTTGATAGAAAGATAAGTGGCCTGGCCTCTTGCTGCTAGGGGATACATAAAGCAAGAGATATAAGGTAAGAAGTCAGAGGAAGGTCACCTGGGTGATACCACATGAGGAAGAGGAGGCGGAAGAAGAGAGAGTGGAACACAGGGAGGAAGAGAAAAAACAAGCGAGCCCTCAGTCAGTAAATTGCCTCAATATTTTTAATAAAATATGAAACAAGGTTCTCAGGAGAGTATATAATTAGGGGGACATTATATGGCACATATGAAGAGGGATAAAAATGTTTGGAAAAGCTGCTACAGTGGGTGATTGGGATAATGAGATCATTAGGAAAGTGTGAAAGGATTGTCTTCAAGCAGTGAGGGCCAAGTTCAGGTTATGTAACAAATTTTTAGTGCACTCTGTCGACATGATTTTGTGATTTTCTCCAGCTTTGTTCAACGGCACATATGTAGGACTGAAGGCAGCAGATGGCTGGGATTCACACAAAGTTGGGGCTAAGAATTGCAAATTTGTCTACAGAATAAAGAAGCAAAAGACTCAAGAGAAGAGGATAGGGTAGAATTAAATTGATTTACTAAGGGATGAAGATGGAGAAATTAGAAGAGTACAACTAGTGACTGAGTGATAGTCTGAGAAGGACTGAGGGGTTGAAGGATTAAAGGTCATGTGTGGAGGAAGAACAATGTTTGATTTTGAAAAGCAGAGAAATAGAAAGCCCATAGGTTGTAATCAGATAAGGGAAATTCAGAGTTTGTAAGCATGGAAGTGAAGCATTTGTGAGTAGTTACAGTATCAAAGATATGAACATTTTGTGTGTGGCTGAAGTGTGGTGGAGTAGGTCATGGGAAATGAATATAATGTTGAGGAACTTTGAGGTTAGAGTGAGAGAGCAGATTGAAATCCCCTCATACAAGATTAGGATTTGGGAAAGAAGGAAAGAGAGTGAGCCAAGAACTGAATTCATTGTGGAAAGAAGGGAGGTTGGTAGATAGCAACTATCAGAATTTTCACTGGGTGGCAGATATAAGTTATGGGAATCTCAAAGGAGAAGCACTATCAATCATGGTGCTAAGTACTTTACAAATATTATCTTATTTTATCCTTACAACAACCCTTGGAGGTAGCAGTATTATTATCCTCATTTTTCATATGAGTAAACTAAGCCAGACAGATATTAAATGAATTTCCCAGGGTTACACAGCTAGTAAGTATCAAACATCATATGTGAACTCATGACTTCCTAATGGCCCAGTGTTCTATCCACTGTAGCTGCAATAAATACAAAAGTAAATTACTTCATTCTTTAATTAATGACTTCCCAAATACTCACTGCTCCCTCCATGGGAGTTAATACCAAGATGCACAAAACTCATAAATTGATCTCCTGAAAAATTCAACCCATAATCCTTATAACTCCAACTTTATTGCAAGACCTTTGTCTTGAGAGCAAGGACTACTATAAGTATTTTGGTGTATATGGGGATTTTCTTCTTATCAATGGCTTCCTTGGGATGATATTAGATATTACCTTATTTTTCACACAGCTGTACTCATTTAGGACTTCTTTGGCTTCTTAGACTACACTCATTTTGTATTTGTATTTCTTTGATTTTCCCATCATGCTCCACCCCTGCCCCCCCAAACTCATCATTATGAAATCTCATCATCTTATAAGATCAAATCAGCTCAGTATCCTCACCATACCTCCCCTCAAATTGGAGGGTGGAGCCACAAAGTCCTCAACCTCCATTTAAGGAAGGAAGAAGGAGCAGACATCTCCACATCGCCTCATTTTGCACCTGCTCATTTTAAACTTCTTTGGCTCCTCAAACTGAACTCATTTTATATTTCTTCCACCATGAAGAGAACTTCCTGTATCCCCACCCCACTTTTCAGCTTCCTTTTATGTGCAGTCTTCTCACAATCAATTATAAGCTCCTAGAGGACAGGGACTCTCATTCTTTCTACTTGCACTTGCCTCTTTGCTGTTCCTTGAACAAGATACAGAGGGAAAACACTAGATTAAAGAGAGATTAGTAAAGGCGTCTTGTAGAAGCCTTTTGTTTTCACTCATTTTCACTTTTGTTGTTACTTTTTTGTTATTGTTCTTGTTTATTCTTTCTTGTGTTATTTTTTCCTTTTGTTCTGATTAATGTGGAAATAAGTTTAACATAATAGTAATGTATAACCTATATCAAATTGCTTGCTGGCCTCAGGAGGGGAGAGGGAAGGGAGGGTGCAAGAAAAATCTGGAACTCAAAAGATATCTTTACATGAAACTGAGAATAAATAAAAATTAAAATAAAAAAAGACACTCCATCTCTCAACTCTAGACATTTCACTGGCTATCATTCATGCCTGGAACATTCTCCCTTCTCATAAGGTCCTCCTGACTTCCCTGATTTCCTTCAAGTCCCAGCTAAAATCTTACCTTCTACAAGAAGTCCTTCCTAATCTCTCTTGATTACTCTCTGTTGATTATTTCTTATTTATTCCATATATAACTTCTTTGTAGATAGCTGTTTGCATGTTATGAGCTCCTCTAGGTCAGGGACTGTCTCCTGCCTTTTTTTTGTATCCTCAGAGCTTAGTACATGGATTCTTAATAAATGTTTATTGACTATTATTATTATTAACAACTTTGCATTAACTTCCTTTGTATATAAGCCCAGTAATGAAATCTCTGCGTCAACAGTCATGAACATTTTAGTCTCTTTATTTGCATAATTCCAAACTGCTTTGTAAAATGGTTTTACCAATTCATAACTCCACCAAAAGTGCATTGGTGTGCCTAAACCCTCATGATCCCTGCAACACTGACTGCTGTCATTTTCATCTTTCCCAATTGCAGAGTGTGTGGCTGGGACTCTTAGGTGACCAGAAAGCTGCATTAGGGAAGCAGGGAACTGGGTCTCAGGTCCTAGGTCCAGAGACAGATGTGCCTCAGAAGCTTGCTATGTGTGTGACCCTGGCCAAGTCACTTAACCCTGTTTGTTTCCACTTCCTCATTTGTAAAATGACCTGAAGAAGGAAATAGAAAACCCTCCTACTACCCTTGCCAAGAAAACTCCAAATGGGGTGACATAGAGTTGGACAACTGAAATGACTGAATAACAATCCAAGTCACAGGCAAGAAGGAAGAGGGATGGGCCTACCCAGAATGAGGAGAGACTAGAGGCAGGGAGATCAACCAGCAAGCTAATGCAATAGTCCAAGCATAAAATGATAAGGGACTATACGAAAGTGCTTGGAAGTGTTAGAAGAGAGAAGTTAATCTGGATAAAGCACAGGACTGGTATTCATGAGGTCTGTTTCTAGCTTAAGCTCTCAAACAGATATCTCACAATCATGTAAAACTTTTAAGATTTTTGTGAGTAAAATCGAAGAGAAAAAATATATTACAAAGCCATGCATGTCTACATGCATAAGTATATAGAAAGTATTAGGACTCAAAATATGTTAGAGGTAATCTAGAAATTAACTTCACTTTGAAAATTAAAAGTAAAGTTTTTTGTTGCTTTTAGCATAGAGACAAGGTGTGAACTCTCATCCTCAAAAACATACTATCCAAACTACTTTATCTAAGTAGATTTTAAGTTTAAATCTACTTTTTGTTGAATATTTATCATTTTGTCCCTATTTTACTAAATGTTACAGTAGTAAGGTCCCAAGTTTTGCCATATTTAAAAAAAAAAAAGCCATTAGACAAAAGGAGAGTTTTATCCTAATTCTGGATCTATGTACCTATTAACTCCAAGCCACCTAGGAGGAGGAATCACCTGTATTTCCATGCAAAATAATGCCTGGTCTCCAAAGGTTTGTTTTTTTGTTTGGTTGGTTTTTTTGGTGAGACAGTTGGGGTTAAGTGACTTGCCCAGGGTCACACAGTTAGTAAGTGTTAAGTGTCTGAGGTCACATTTGAACTCAGGTCCTCCTGACTCTAAGGCCACTGCGTCACCTAGCTGCCCCTCCAAAGTTTTTTTAAGAATAAACACAAACTTAATCTTATTTTAGAACACAATAGGTTTGTTACTAGAAATTTTGCAGTGGTACTAAATCGATGAACTTGATTTAGGCACACAGCTGTCTAAAAAAGTTTTATTACCATCAGACATCACAATGAATTGTATCTAAATACATAATGCTATGTAAAGACTAATGAATCTCAAAATTTTGGTTGCATATCAATATGTCAACTTTAATGGTGTCTTTTTCAACAATCTATTTCTACTTAAAATTTTACTATAAAGTAGAAAAACCTAAACTGTAAATGACTCATTCATTTTCATTTTGTATTTGAAAGGAGAGACATTAACAGTGATACTACAAACAAGCCAAGAAACCAACCTCTGCATAAGCTGAAACGTGTTTAAGGCTCAGGCTTTGCTTTCACTAAAGAGATTTATGTGATACTTCAGCAGGATTTCCTAACAGAGAGGAATAGTCTGTGTTAAAGTCAAGTGAAGGTACATGTCTTGACTTGTTAGAAACTCACTTCACCTGATTTTAGTAAGAACTGCACTTGCTATATGCTCCCACACACCCATTTCTGATTCAGTTTTTATAGCACTTTTCAATCCTAAAAGTACTAAATAAATTCCAAGCTTTAAAAAAATTACAAATTTCAGTGTTAATTCACTTTACTTGTTCCATCACTTCTCTCAGCAATTTACAATTCATTCAACATCTTCATAACTTATCAACCTTTTGAAAAAAACTACAGGAAAAAAAGTTAAGATTTATCTATAACTTCAGTCATGTTTTTGATGCCTTATGAATTAAACACTATTATGAAAATGGAAAAGTTCACCAAATATATTAAAATTTAAAAATTTAAATAGATTACAATTACAGCTCTTAAATGGCATAGTGTGATAAAATTAAAATCATTTGGGAATACACACATAACAGTATGGCTTTGGTACTTTGGGTCAAGAAACATCTATTGAATTTTCACATAAAGAACAGCCTTTATATTTTCATTCATGGAAGTCGTAATATAAAGAAACAGAGAATAAGATGTAGCTCTGAGCAATACTTCATATTTTCTTATTCTTCAGGACAACCTTGCCCTGAAGAAAGAAGTATCAGTTGAACCAATAACCATGCCATTCTTTTCTTCTCACCACAAACACGTACCACCTCAGGGAAGGTGAAGTTACATGCACTCCCACAACTCTGCATGTACTGCTTAAACAAGGAGCTAGGCTAAGAATTAGTAAAAGATGAGAGTCAGCATTCACCTCTCAGTAGGAGGGGCAGATACCAAAGCAGAGTCATTCACCAAGCACTTATTTCATGATGCTTACAATGAAGTCAAAATGAACCAAGATTACAAAACAGTTTCAGGTGATGAAATCTATTTATCAAGTAACAACCATAGCATTATTTAGCAATAACCATTTTAAAAAGTGCATTTTTCTCTAGAATATTCAAATGGATTGGTGCTACCCTCACAATATCTTTTTTAAAAATAATTCACAACTTCTCTGTACAAAAACTTTTAAACTTTAAATGTCTCACTGTTTCTATATTAAACTCCACTTAATTGGTGAGGAGATATCAGAGCATATTCTTTGGTTGACTTACAACATAGAATGAAAATTAATAAAGTAGTGAGGTAAGGAGCTGTTATGGGAGGATTATGGGCCTGGGTTACCCCAATAGTTCTCTGGGGAGGTCAAGGAACTTTTTCCTTGAAACCTCAGGAGTTTTCCCTTGAAATCAAGTAGGCCTCTCCTTGAGCTCAATCAAGGATATACACACCCAAAAGAGATAAGCAGCACCAGATCAAACTGAGCATGCTCCAGGACCAACACCCCCGCATTCCAGTCCTCCTGAGCACCTGGATGAGGTAATCCATCGGGAGAGACTACCCCAGGAGAAGACCACCTGGAGCTGCCCACCAGCAGACTGCTTGGACCCATCAGGACAGAGTTAACACCCATCACCAGATTGCTCACGAGCGATCTCTCCTACCCCAGAACAACTCCAGAGAACCCCCAGCTCCTCACACAATAAGGGACACTCTTACCCACGCCATCTAAACCCTATAAAAGGTTGCTCCCAAAGCGAGTCGAGGAGGAATGCGTTTCGTTTCTCCAAAACCTTCCTCCTGGCCAGTTTCTCTTGTACCCAAATAAACCTGTTCTTTTATTCCTAATTATTCCCAATTGTGCGAGAGTGTAATTCTTTACACTTTTACGTGCACTCTTTACGTGCTTTCTCCCCATATCAGAATGTTATCATTTACCACCATATTTAGTGCTTCTAAAAGTTTGTAATTCAAAATGTATAATCTATTATAAACAAAGAATATTTTCCTTTAAAAGATGTACCCAATTTGATGATCAAAAGGTACAAGAAAATTTACCTAAGGAATTGCAGTAACAAGCTAACACTATCCTCTAAGGTTTATGCTAATTTATATGTATTTTTATTTAACTTACACTAATTATATTAATTTTAAATTACTCATTTGCAAAGAATTGTCCCCATCACTCTACTCTAGCCAATAAAATGTGGATTTGAAGTCTAGAAAAATGCTAGAGAATTGCAAGTGAACCTCTTTAAGAAACCTGTTAAACTAGAGTAGAAAAAAAATGCACTTTGACAAAGGGCATTTGTATTGATTCATGAAATAGGAACATGAATAAAATTTCCAAAGAAACTTCAAAGAAAGCCATATCTGTGAAGCAGAACCTACATACATAAGAAAGATTTCTGATATTACTTTCATTAACTAGGAAATATTGATACTGAGCTTCAATGTATAGACAAAAACTGAATTTATCAACATTTTTAGAAGTTGATAATTTCACTGTAAATAATAAGTAAGCTCAGTAATGAGAGGCAATGTAAAAATTGAGTGACAGTCAAAGAAAACCTGGGTTTAAGACTTTAATACATACTGGCCATGTGACTATGATCAAGTCTCTTACTTTCTCAGTGGCCCAAAAAACTAACTCTCTAAAACTATAGGTTATAGACAAGTTATTGGAGTTTCCAAAGAAGAGATTCCCTAGGGATAAAATTTAGGTTCAGACCAACAAACCATACTGCACCCCTCCCCACCACACTCAGTAATAAGTAATAAAGTAGGAATGCTCACAAGAAGTCAAGAAAGTTTAATATCTATATAGATCAAAGGGCTAAAAGTATAATTAGTTTTTATATAGCACAGTCTCATGTCTCCATATACCAACAGTTCATTATTCTGTTCCTGAAGATCTCGTGTATTTCTAGAAATTATAAAAGCAACTGAACTGTATTGTCTATTCCCTTGATGCTTTTTTTCTTAACTAAACAGAGAAACTTGTGAATATTATTTCTTAAATGCAAAATGTGTCAGTGACAGGTCAAGAATTTCAGTTCTCAAATTATAAACTGCCTACACAGGGTGTGACAGGATAAGCTTACACACACTACTCCACCCAAGTACCACAATGTAACCCGAAGGGACTTCTTGCTTACTTGAGAGCATGGTGTAGATTAAAATGGATATTTCTATAAAATATTTCTCAGATTTAACTAAGGATGTGTTTGTGTGTGTGTGTTGTGTGGGGAGTGGAGTGGAGTTGGGGGGAGGCTGCCAGGGAGGAATCCTTAACTGAACAAACCCACAATTTACTATGATTTAGGTGGCTCATGCCTTGGCATAGGCAATATAAGAAACAAATAAAACAAAAGGAGAAAATGTTGCAAAAGTCACCAAAAAATCTTAAATTCAATGCTATACTATGCTGAATTTCAAACCTTTGCCAACTAGGAAAAACATAATATTAGCAAAAAAAAAATTGCATTTAATTTCTATAGTATAATAGTTGCTGAACTAGAAATGTGGCTTGAAATTAAAGGAAGGGGGGCAGCTAGGTGGCACAGTGGATAGAGTGCCGGCCCTGGAGTCAGGAGGACCTTAGTTCAAATCCACCCTCAGACACTTAACAATTACTAGCTGTGTGACCCTGGGCAAGCCACTTAACCCTCATTGCCCTGCCCCCCCCCAAGTACTTAGTACAGAGCCTGACACATGGAAGATTAATTTAAAAATGTATTCCATCCATCTTATAGAAGTGGTCATTATGAAAAGCAATTTGGAATCATAGCACCAAAAATTACTAAATTGTGTAATGTATCTGGACCTCATTAAATGTCTACTAGGTCAAGACTACAAAGAGAAAGAAAAGCCATAGAAGGAGGGAGAGAGGGAGAGAGAGAGAGTTCTTTTTGTAATAACAAATAACTTGGAAACTAAAAGAGTACCCACCAACTGGGGAATTGGGGAATAGTTGAACAAATTAAGGCATATGAATGTACGATGCCATAAGAGACAATGAAAAAGGTCTCAGAGAAAGCTAAGATGACTTGTATGAAATGATATAAAATGAATTAAGCAGAAAAAGGAAAACATTCATACTATACCAACAACACTTTACAAAAAAAAAAAGACAAACTAAAAACTAAAAAGATTTGAGAGCTCTAGTCAATGAAAAGACCATTCCAGAGGACAGATAATATTATTCATCTCTTGGCTAGGAAGTAATGGACTAAATAAACAAACTAAGACACATTTTTGGATATGGCTAATGTGGGAATTCATTTTGCTTGACTACAATGCAAATTTGCTATAAAGGATTCGTTTTTCTTCTTTTTTCCTTAGAGAAGTGAGGAAGTGGAAAAGAAGGAAAATAAATGTTCATTAAGTGAAATATAAAATTTACTTAAGGGGAAAAAAAATAAAAGTCAATTAAGCTTGCTCCATAAAGTATAAATTTAGGAAGATGTAGATTTTATGAACAAGTCATGAAAGCACTCAGAATGACAACATTGGGGGAATGCTTTATTAGTGTTTAAAAAAATATATTTTGGGGGCAGCTAGATAGTGCAGTGGATAGAGCACTGGCCCTGGATTCAGGAGGACCTGAGTTCAAATTCAGCCTCAGACACTTGACACTTACTTGCTGTGTGACCCTGGGCTAGTCACTTAACCCCAACTGCCTCAGCAAAAATAAATATGTGTGTGTGTGTGTGTGTGTATATTTGTTTGTTTGGACCTGTAACTTCATTAATGTATGAAGCTCCCTCCAGGGAAAGTTTCCAAATATAGATACCTAAGCAAAAACAAGGTATCTAAGGAGGGAGAGAATACTAACAGCCCCCAAAGCTTAAGTACAACTGCTACGAATGAGCAGTAACAGAAGACCAGAATCAAAGGCAAAGAAAAATATTTGCTAAATATAAATATCAAATGTAAATATCAATTTTATTCTCTAATAAAAAACTGAATGAAATCCTCATGCTTTTTTTTTTTCATACTTTCAGAATCAGAATGTAACAGGCCCACATTCTATCTAAAAGGAGGGCAGTGTGGCAGCTAGGTGGCGCAGTAGATAAAGCACTGGCTTTGGATTCAGGAGGATCTGAATTCAAATCCAGTCTCAGACACTTGACACTTACTAGCTGTGTGACCCTGGACAAGTCACTTAACCCTCACTGCACCACAAAAAAACAAAAACAAACAAAAAAATCCCCAACAAAACCAAAAACAATAAAAGGAAGGCAGTGGAGTTTGTACTCTAGTATCTTTGCAAAGAAAACCCCAAATGAGGTCACAAAGAATTGTACACAACTGAAAACAACTAAACAATAACAGCTTTTACAAAGGGTCTTCACTAGTACTCAGAAAGCCATTCCCAGACCAGATCCACTTTAAATTACCAGTGCCTGCCAGAATTCGCTAGGTTATACCTTCACCTATTCCTACTAGTAGTGAGGAGGTATCACAGGATTCAACATCACCAGATGTTATAAGGTTTGGACATCAAGAGAGGGCGCTTCTTTTATCACTGATATCTGCCTGAACTCATCTTCAATGGTTAGTATTCTTCCACTTTGTCACACTTTCATGACTCCAGAGATTCTGAACATCTGGCCATCACTATACGAACTGCATTCCCTGCCCAACACTGCACTCTCCTTTATTCCTATATCCTTCAACCTGATTTCCAACTTTCCAATGTCCCATTCTCAATCTACAAACCATCATACCATGTTCTCTGGAATTACTAACCCTTTCACTTTCTGCATTCTAGCTTCAGACATTATCATTCAACTGAAACTACTCTATATAGTTACCAATGACCTCTACAAAGCCAATCTTTTAACCCTGAGAAAGGCCAAATAGCTCTTTCTCAAGCAGCAGCATCTTGCTTTGCCTCTCTACAGGCTCTGACAGTGTGGATCCATTCTCTTCTTGATACTCTCTTCTCTCTAGATTTTCATGACAGTGTTCTCTCCTTGTTCTCTTCCCACCTGTCAACTGTCTAACCACACCTTCTCAAAATGCTTTACTGAATCTTCATCCAATCCATTGCTGCTAACTTTGTGGTGAGAGGAGAGGCTGTCATTCCTTCAGGTCACATCTCCTGCTTGGTCTCCAGCCTCCATGGGGAGAGGAGGAAACCCATAACAACACGTATCTTGATTTTGAGGTAAAGGGAGAATACTCTATTGTGTCAATCTCCAGCTTTTGTGGTGATGGCAGAAGGCACTAACTATTCCCTCCTACCACATCTCCTACCTGGTGTCTAATCTTTTGTGGGAAAAGGAGAAACTATTCCATCAAACACCAGATTTTTCCCTTCCAGGGTAGTGAAAAAAAGAAATTATATCATCTATTACCTGGACTCCTTTAGCTCCAAGTATTTGCTCCCTTGACTGACCTACCTAAGGCAACCCTGAACCCAAACACATATGAACAATGAAAATTTATCTCAAACTATTAACAAATTCCTCTGCCATAGTGATTCTGAACCCTAGCCCCCACTCCCTGCTGCCCATAACCTCATTCTCATTCTCCTCAATATTCTTACCACAAATGTCCTACTTTAAAGCTACTGAATCCTTCCATTTTGCTCTTTGGAATGTCTGCTTCATAGGTAATAATAATAATAATAATAATAATAATAATAATAATAATAATAATGCCTTCATCTTAAACTTTTTCCCTTTCCCACTCCTATCTACTGGCTCTCATTGGGATCTAACTCCCTCCTGATGACAGAATCCATGGCCACTCTTTCCAGTAATGACTACATTTTTATTCATTCCCATCAAGTCACTTATTGAGATGGGGGAATTGGATGGAATATTCCCTACTCCCCAGTGCCACTTCTGAGTTCTCCCTCTACCACTATCACTCAGTAATCTCTTCTTCTTTTTTTTTTAGTGAGGCAATTGGGGGTTAAGTGACTTGCCCAGGGTCACACAGCTAGTAAGTGTTAAGTGTCTGAGGCCGGATTTGAACTCAGGTACTCCTGAATCCAGGGCCGGTGCTTTATCCACTGCGCCACCTTAGCTGCCCCAGTAATCTCTTCTTAAAGTTTCACTTCATCCATATCAAAATTGTGGTAACTGTTGTCTATGGACCTCCAGGATACTTCCTTTCCTTCCTCAACATGTTCATTTCCTAGCTCATAGTCTTTCCTCACCAGACACTGTCTTTGTAATATGGGACTTCAGCATAGACACTGATAACTCCCTCAAGCATCCCAATGTTATAAAAACTTCAACTTCCTTATCCTCTCAGACACCAACACTTACAACATAGGTGTCATCCTCAAATTCTCACTATCTCTTTCCCTCTATATTCAATCAAATATCAAGTCTTGGCATCTGTACTTTTGTAACATCTCTCATATACATATAAGCACAGCTAGATTGTGCAGTGAATAAAGCACTGGCCCTGGTATCAGGAGGGCCTGAGTTCAAATCTCACCTCAGACAACAGTAAGTATGAACCTGGGCAAGTCATTTAAACCCAATCATCTTAAACATCTGGGGTCATCTCCAGTGTCCTGATCTATATCTTGCCACTGGATCCAGATGACTCTGGAGGAGAGAGTGAGGTTGGTGACCTTGCACAGCCCTCCCTTATTTAACTTTCAGTGGGCCTGGAAGTCTTGTTCATGTTGAGGGTTTGGTGAGCTCTGATTTATTGAGTGTTTCAGTCTGTTTTCAGATACCATCAGTTCTTTCTCTGTAGATGGACCGCAATTTTCATAAGTTCTTCAGAATTATATTGGATCATTGCCTTGCTGAAAATAACCATGTGCTTCCCAGCAGGTCATCTTATACATATGCTGTTATTTTGTATACAGTACATTTCTCTCTGCTTCAGTTCATGTGGGTCTTTCCAGGGTTTTCTGATAATATCCTGTTCATCATAATTTTTATATAGTACCTTGAACTTGACAGAAAATTTTCTTCACAATAGCCCAGAAGAGTAGGTACCATATGTTTTGACATTGTAGTCAATCATCATAACTATTTCCCTCCATTCCATTCCCTTCCAATGATATTTACTCAGTGGTCTATCTTATTTTGCCCTATTCCTCCTCAAAAATGTTGTCCTGCTGACTGCCTCCTCCCCTGCTCTACCCTCCCTTCATTCACCCTTCCCTCCTTATCCTCTTCCCCTCCTACTTTCCTGTAGGGTTAAATAGATTACTCTTGCCAATTGGGTGTGTGTGTTATTCCATCATTGAGCCCACTCTGATAAGGTTAAGGCCTTTGAGCTAACTCTGTTTTCTAAATTTTTCTTCCTCCCTCCCTCTTCAACTCTCCCTATGAAATCAAGCAATTCAATATATGAAATAGATGTGGTGTTATGCAGAACATCTTCACATTCCTCAAAAGTATTTTGCTTTTTATAGTTCCCTCCCCCAAACTTCCCTTCCCTCCTTCCCCTCTTCACCCCCACCTATCTCCTTCTCCTCCCACTTTTCCTCAGGGCAAAAATATATTACTATACCCTCTTGAGTATGTATGTTATTCCCTCTTTGAGCCAATTCTGATGACAGTGAGGTTCACTCACTCCCCCTCTCCTTCCCCCTCTTCCCCTCCCCCCTCCCCCAGCCTATTCCTCCTACCCCTCAACCCTATTGTAAAGATGTCATCATGGGTTAGATAGGTGGCACAGTGCACAAAGCACCAGCCCTGGGCCCAAGAGGCCCAGAGCCTAAATTTGGGCCCCAGATACTAGACAACGCACCCTGTTTGCTCCACAAAGAACAAGGATACACAAAAAATAAATTATTTACAAATATCATCTCTTCATATTCAGTTCAGACCTGTGTCCTCTGTGTATTTCTTACTGAAAAAATTCTTATGAGTTGGAAGTATTATTTTCTCATGTATGAATGTAAACAGTTTAACCTTTTAATGTCCCTCATGATTTCTTTTCCCTGTTTACCTTTTTATGATTCTCTAGGATCTTGTATTTGAAAGTCAAATTTTCTACTCAGTTCAGGTCTTTTCATCACAAATGCCTGAAAGTCTTCTTTTTCATTGAAGTCCCATTTTTTTCCTCTGAAAGGTTATACAAGTTTTGCTGGGCACGTGATTTTTGGCTATAGTCTCAGTTCCTTTGCCCTCTGGAATATCATATTCCATGCCCTCTGGTCCTTTAATGTAGACACTGCTAGATCTTGTTTTATCCTTGTTAGAGCTCCACATTATTTGAATTCCTTTTTTCTAGCCACTTGCAATATTTTCTCCTTGACCTGGGAGTTCTAGAATTTGGCTATAATATTCGTGGAGGTTTTCCTTTTGGGATCTCTTTCAGGAGGTGATCAGTGGATTCTTTCAACTTCTACCTTAGCCTCTGCTTCCAGAATATCAGGGCAATTTCCCCTGACAATCTCTTGGAGGATGGTGTCCAAACTCTTGTTGTAGTAATAGTTTTCAGGTAGTCCAATGATTTTCAAATTATCTCTTCTGGATTTATTTTCCAGGTCAGCTGTTTTTCCAAGGAGATATTTCACATCACCCTCTATTTTTTCATTCATTTGGATTTGCTTTACTGTGTCTTGGTTTCTCATAAGGTCACTAGCTTCCATTTGTTCAACCCTAATTCTTAGGCAATTATTTTCATCAGACAGCTTGTTTATCTCCTTTTCCATTTGGCTTTTCAAACTGTTGACTTTTTTTCTTATGACTCTCCTGCATTGCTCTCATTTCTCTTTCCAATTCTTTCCTCCACCTCTCTAAATCTTCCTTCTATTCTCCTACTTTCTCTTCAAAGTCCCTTTTGAGAGCTTCCATGGCCTGAGACCAGTTCATATTTTTCTTAGAAGGATGGATGTAGGCGCCCTGTGGTTGATTTCCTCTTCTGAGGGTGGACCTTGAATTTCCTTGTCATATGTGGTAAAAAGTGAAAGTTTTTAACAGTTGGTTAGGATAACTGAAGGACGCCAGTTTTTTGAAGGACCACCCTTTCGGGGAGGAGACCATGATGAACCGCCTATGCATCTGTTAAGCACTCCACTTCTGGGGTGCGAGCTTAAAGGCAAGGAGAGAACGGAAGTTGGGCCCTTTTTCGCTCGCTGGCTCGCTGGGCACACAGACGCAGACTCAGGTCCTTGGTGATTGGCCTGGTCCTCCGTAACAGCATGTGCTTGACGCGGTTCTCAGCCTCAGAGGTGGCCTTGGGTTTTTGGTGAGTTCCAAACGGAATATAGACTAAGCTTAGATCTAAGACTATTTATTTGTATTTCTACTTTCCTATCCCTCTAATCAACATCACTTTGTTTTGTTGACTAATTAATTCCCAAACAATAAAAGCTCTAACTAAAGCTCAGAGGCTTCTTTCACTTACTGGTCTGGGAGATATATAAGGGAAAGGTTAAAGGGGAGTTTAATGCTCTTGTATCCAATTTTAAATCTCACACACAGAAGAAACTTTCTATAATTCTGAACTTTCTTTGCTTGCTCATCTTTTACTTGACTTTAAACTCCCCACTGGGGGGCCCTTCTTCTCGGTTATACTACTGTCCTCAGCTTCAGAGGGTCCCAGGTGTTTTGGTTTGAGGGAGTGGTTTGCCATTTCCTTCTCAAGCTCATTTTACAGATGAGGAACTGAGGCAAACAGGGTTAAGGGATTTGTCCAGGGTCACAGAGCTAGTGAGTGTCTAAAGCTAGATGTGAATTCAGGAAGTTGAGTCTTCCTAACTCCTTGCCCAGCACTCTATCCAATGTACCACTTAGCTGCACCAACTCTCATTCCAGTTACCCAAGCTTGCTCGTTCGCTCGCTCGCTCTCTCTCTGTCTCTCTTTCTCTGTCTATCTCTTTCTGTCTCCATATCCCTCCCCCCACCCCTGGATTATTATAATAGTCTTCTAGGGGCAGCTAGGTGGTGCAGTGGATAAAGCACTGGCCCTGGATTGAGGAGGACCTGAGTTCAAATCCAGCCTCAAACACTTGACACTTGGTAGCTGTGTGGCCCTGGGCAAATCACTTAACCCTCATTGCCCCACAAAATAAAAATAAGAATAAGAATAAGAATAATAGTCTTCTGGCTGTTCTCCCTGCCTCACTCAAGTCTCTCTCCACAACAGGTCATTTCACAAAAGATCACCAAAGTGATCTTCCTAAAACACATGTCATCCCATTTAATAAACTTAAGGATTAAATACAAAACCCTCAGCTTGGCTTTTAAGGCTGCTCATAACCCTATTCATGGAAAAGTATACACATTTGTTCAACTGGAAAGAACTCTCTGGAGGAAAAGAAACAACTACATATCTCAGAACCTAAAGCCTGCAAAGGTCACAAAGAAAGTTAAATAAGAAAGAGAAACTGAGATGTTTTGTGTTGTTTTTACCTTAGGAGTATACGTGTGTGTGTGTGTACATTTGTGTACATATGTATAAACATACATATGTACACATACATGCACACATATATAAGAAAAATAAATTTAATAAACCATAAATTAACTCCCTGAGAAAAAATTCTGCAACCAGATGGATTTACAAGAATGCTTTCAAACAAAGAATAACATTCCAATATCACATAAAAAAGCTTTAACTCTTCCCATGACAAGATATGTGATCTTTATAACTAAACGTAGGGGAAAGTAAAGAAAGAAAACTGTATCTCTCAAAATTCACTCAAAATTTTTGAGTAGATGCTGAATGAACCATACTATTTCTTTTGTTTTTGGTGCTGTTGTTTTTCTATTTTGAGGTTTTTCGTCATTGCTCTGATTTTTCTCTTATAACATGACTAATGAAGAAATATGTTTAATGTTATTATCTATGTGTGTGTGTGTATATATATATATGTATATATATGTGTGTGTGTATATATATATATATATATATATATATATATATATATATATATATATATATATATATATATATATATATATCAGATTACCTGCTGTCTAGGGGAGGGGGGAGGGAGGGAGAAAAATCTGAAATTGGAAAGCTTGTATAAACAAAAATTGAGAACTATCTTTACATGTAACAGGAAAAAAATAAAATGCTTTATAAAAATTCTTTTGAGTAATATATTAAATAAATACATAATACAATATAAGTATATAAATAAATGTGATTATCTAATAAATATTAATAATATATTTAATAATATATTTAAAATATTCTACTATATTTGAAACATTGTGCATTATGACCGGGTTAGATATATACCAGGAATGCAAGGATGGTTCATTCTAAGGAAGATTAAAATATAATAAACCACATGAATAATATAAATAATAAAAACGTGTTATTATATCAATCAATACAAAAAATGTTTTTGACAAAATCTAAAACGTATCTATGTTAAAACACTAGAAAGCATAAGGATAAATTGACTTTTCCTAACTAGAGTAAAATTTCCATTCCACAATAGAAAAATGATCAAAAGATAAGAATAGGAAATTCCCACAAAAAGAATTCCAACCAATCTACAATCCATATGGGAGAAAAAAATCCAAATCATGAAAATTAAGGAAATGCAAATTAAACATACACATATACACATAGTTTGTTGTAGCAATACATCAAACTCAACAAAGGGGGAAAAAGGGTGGAAGGAATGGAAATTTTAAAGGAGGATTTATACTGGGAAGGGAAGATCTTCAAACAAAATTAATTTCTTGATTTGCAAGAAGAGATTAAAAGGCAAAAAAATAAAAAATAAAGGAAATAGAATGGAAGGGTATACCCATAAACTTGGAAATGAATAAACAAATTATTTTATATTAATTTAAATAAATGTTATTATACCATTAAAAATTATGAGGGGCAGCTAGGTGGCTTAGTGGATAAAGCACCGGCCCTGGATTCAGGAGGACCTGAGTTCAAATCTGGCCTCAGACACTTGACATTTACTAGCTGTGTGACACTGGGCAAGTCACTTAACCCTCATCACCCTACCAAAAAACAAACAAACAAAAAAATTAAAAAGTCAATTCCAGAGAATCCTGGGGAGTATAAACTGATGCAGAGTAAAGTAGGTAGAACCAGAAGAACAAATTTTTCAAAGGACAGCTTAGACAAAAACAAATCTGAAAGACTTAAGAACTATGACAAAGGTAATTAGCACCCATATCTCCAGACAATCATATGATGAATCATATTATGTGTCTCCTGACAAAAAGACTGATGGTCTAAAAGTTCAAAAAGAGAAAAATATTGGACACAGACATTGTGTACATTAATTTTGCAATGACCAAGTATGTGTTTGGGTTTTTTTTGTTTGTTTTGTTTTGTTTTTTGGCTAGGCTAGGCAATGACTTGCCCAGGATCACACAGCTAGTGTCAAGTGTCTGAGGCCGGATTTGAACTCAGGTCCTCCTGAATCCAGGGCTGGTACTTTATCCACTGCACCACCTAGCTGCCCCTGCAATGACTAAGTATGACTACAGATGCTACTCACCTGTGTAAAACTTATGATGGACCCAAGTACAAAATCATATATACATTTTCTGACATGGTTATGTGTGGAATCCTTTTGTTTGAATACGTATATTTGCTACAAGGATGTATTTAAAAAATGTTTTTAATTGAAAAGAGAAGACCAGGGAAGGTAAAAGGAGCTTAGTAAGGGTGATGCATAAAAAGAAAGAATCGTTGAGGAATTTTTTTTGTTTTTTACAAAAATCACAGAAGAGAAAAAAAGAAAGTTCAGAAGAACAAACACACAAGCAGAATTATCTTTGGAAAAAAATGTGTCTACTACCTTATTTTTTTTAAAAAGCTGTAGCAATAGAGATTCATGGTTTCACATACATTCCTCTATTTCTGTTCTTGGAACATGGAAAATGCATGCTTTTATATGTTGTACAAATGCATTTTTTTTCATTCAAAATTCAAAAGTTAAAATAATCAAACAAATTAGGACCATGTATACGTATATACTTTTAAATAAATATGCATATTTTGTGAATGCTCAAAAAGTTTTTACTGAAGGAATACAGAATTAAAATAGGCTAAAGAACAATGAACTAGAGTCATAGAAACTACCTACTCCTTCTCCCAAACCAAAGATACTTAAAGTTTTATCTGAAACATAAACAGAAAGAAAATTCTCAAATGTAAACACCAGTTTTAGCTGAGAGATAAGAGTTTGTAATTCAAGCACCAGATATCCCAACTATAAGACCATGTCACTATTTGATTACTTTTGAATCATTTCGGTACTGTCCTGTCCCAAAACTTTAAAAAGAAAAAACAACCTGAAAGTAGTCATAGGATTAAGCACTAAAACATACTTTGTATATCCTACAGTACAACCACATCATTTTGCAGATGAAGAAACTAAAGAATTCTATAGGACCATATAATTAGTACTTAACAGAACTATTTATAAAAGTATATATTTGTAAATCTTCTAGATACCAATTCAATATTTAAAAAAAAAAACACAAAAGCATGTACTTGGTACTGTAACAGTCTTTCATACTAAGAATCAAAGAAGTGCTAAAGAGAGAAGTGATATGTCTACACTCCACTAATTTTTTTGTCTCTGATTGGTTTGTTATTCTAGGTATGCTACTCTTCTTTTATGAATGAAGTTTAAAAAACATAAAGAGAAACTAATGAAGGCTATCAGTATTCCTTAATTTTGAATTTTTAAAAAATAAGTAAAAGAAGAAAAACTATATATCCAGTAAAAGATAGGGATATTATATTATAATTATAACAAAAAGATGCTGCTTTTCTTTTTTTTGTGGTCTCTGATATTTTGATACAATTAAAATTCAAGTGACTGAACCAACTGTCAATAAATGATCTGTAAGTGAAAAAAGCTCATATACTTTAATTGGCATGCTTATTAACTAAGTACTAATTTAAGGGACAAGGGATTATCTTTATGTGTGGATATGTTTGAGAAAGATAGTATTACTTCAAAAGGTGGCATGCAGGCAAGCTCCACAGAACACTGCCTAAGCTGATGAAAACACTGGGTAGGATTTACCAACAGGTTATTGCTGTAAAAAGTCTACTTATGTACTTGATCTTTCCTAAAATATATTCATTCATTTATCCATTTATTCCTTCATTCAATAACAAGCTGAGTGAGTTCTAGGTAACAGAGATCAAGCAAGATTTATCAGTATCAATGAAAATAAGGAAATCTTTAATCTTTATATTTGTACTAAACATATCTTACCTTGCAATCCTATTAACAAAAGGTTTCAATTCCTCAGGCTCATAGGCACGGGCAAAAGCCCAACAAACATAACATGCAGCATCTCTCACATTGGAACCCACACTGCATGCTCCTCGTTTTTCATCATATGTCAGTGCTTTCAATATCACAGGGACAACTAGGGAAAAGAAAGAAAAAGCATTATAAAACCCAAACTGAGCATAATTAAATATATACACATGTGTGTATATATAGATACATATATTTAATCAGACATCAATATATTAACTTTAAATATGAATAAAAAGAGATATAGATATCATAAATGCATGTACACCTACATATACACATAATTCCTCTTTGTATCCCTACTGTTCAACAGTGTTTATCACATAGTAAGAACTTATAAATGCTTTTTGGGGGGGGGGGGGAGCAATGAGGGTTAAGTGACTTGCCCAAGGTCACACAGCTAGCTAGTAAATGTCAAGTGTCTGAGGCTGGATTTGAACTCAGGTCCTCCTAAATACAAGGCCAGCGCTTTATCCACTGAGCCACCTAGCTGCCCCCTAAATGCTTTTTAATACATTCCTTTATAATCCATAACTTCAGTGAAAAGTTAGAAATTGGTGAAGATAGTAAAAATTATATGGGAAAGCATGACTCAGTAAAAAGGAAGGGGAGTGACCAAAGAATTGAGGACTGTATAGAAGACTTTTATATCATGAACACTTTCTTTGAGAAAAGAATTGGTAGGCACTAAACAAAGCAAACACCAAAAACCATCATGAAAAACAATAAAAAAATTATATTTTAACAGATGTAGGAAAACTGTGATTGACATTATGCTTATCCCTGATAAGTAACACTATATAACCAACTTGTTAGAATATCAATATTATTTTTAAAATATGGTAAACAAGTAAAATGCAATCCTGAACCATTTTTAAAAGCAATTAGCTATGATAAATTGGAAACAGACATTAGAAATTACTAATACCAACTATAAAAATCCTCTCCAGAAGTTGAAAAGATGTAAATATATTGCCACAGCAAGGCCAAAGGAGCACAGGGAGGACCTTAATAAGGAAACATAACTTTCTTGCCAAGTGGAGACAGATGGCAGCAAAACCAGTTTAGAATATAAACCCCATTTGTAAAATATGTAGTAGAATGATAATGGATTATAATAAACAGTATAAGGGGCAGCTGGGTGGCGCAGTGGATAGAGTACCAGCCCTGGATTCAGGAGGACCTGAGTTCCAATCCGACCTCAGACACTTGACACTTACTAGCTGTGTGACCCTGGGCAAGTCACTTAACCATCATTGCCCTGTAGTAGTAGTGGTAGTAATAATAATAATAATAATAACAATAATAATAATAATAATAATAATAATAATAATAATAAAAACAGTATAATCTCACAAAGCAGAGGCAGGTAAAAAAGATCAGCCACAGTTCCATCAAAACCTAGTCAACTTAGAGACACTTCAGGACAAAAAAAGGAAGATGACAATCAGTTTAAAAAAGGAAAAGTTTATGTATATGTATACAGTACACATATATAAATGTATTATTGTTATCTTGTCAGATCCAAGATTCTCATATTAGGTTCCAAGTGGTGAAAAGTCTGTAATAATAAAAACAACAATAATAACAATAGAATAACAATAATAATAATAAACCTTAAATCAGGATCCTACATAATGAGTTTTGCAATAAAAATGGCATTAAAAAGAACAAAGACAGGAAAAAACAAAGTGGTTTATTATAGGTTTCTGAAAGAGGATAAGATGTCAAAGGCAAATAAATATCTTAGAATTTATTAATATCATAAAGGGTGATGGTGAAAGCATGCACTATTAACCTGCATGCCTCCTCTACTAGTTATCACAAAATCTTTATGAAAGCCTATATACTATCAAGGGAATACAGTTACCACTGTTTACTATTTTCCATAAGCATTTATGTTTATTGTTTTCCATAACTATCAGAAAAGGCAAAAAAGAGAAAAATGCACATACCCTAAAAAAGATCAATTATATGATGGAGGAGAGTTAGAAACAAAGCTCACAATGAATAGACATTCAGTGTGTACAATGAGACCCACCAGATGCTCCTGTACATGGATCACATTGTGCTGGCTGCACAGAATGAGAGAGCACTGCAGAACTTTGTGGGAGATATGTAACCACTCAAAACAGGTTGGTCTGACAATCCATAAATACAATTAATGCCCAGATCATGACCTTAGTAAATGTCATGTTCAGATTCCTGGAGGTGTGAAGATAGACCAGAAGATTTGGGTACTAAGAGGGTGATAGGATAAGACAAGAGACAAGTAAAAGAGATTATTATATATGTATATGTAGTACCAAAGCAAAAGACATACATAAAATAGAGAAAAATTACTGTCGTTACTACTCTACACAACTATAAAACTAGAATCTGATATAGATGGTAACAATGCCAATTCTATTCAATAACCATTTACTAAGCATTTATTAAGCATTAAGCAAGTTATTAGGTAACTGTGTAAGAGTGTACTATATACTGAGGCTATAAAGAAAAAAACAAGAAAAAAGATGGCAGAGCAGAAGTATTCTTGTAGAAACCTCCCAACATTTCCTTCCAATTTTAAAATAATGTGTTAAACAGAATTCTGAAGCAGCATAAGAAACAAAAGGTCTAGGTAAGATATTTTTTCCTACCAAAGACAGTTTAGAGGTATGAATGAAAGGTCTGTGACACTGAGGTAGGGGCTGGCGCCAAGAGCACAGTGTAGCAGTGATACCAGATATGGGCTTGGGAGGAGGCAGCTGTGACAAAAGTAGTAGCAATAAAAAGAGCAGTAGAATCAGGAGATCTCACCATCCAGAGGTGGTAGGGATTGGTCACATGCTCAGAAAAACATTACAGGGAAATACTATAATGGGTACTAGGTGCAAAACTGGATACCACTTGGCAATCCCATTGCCCATGACCCAGTTTGAGGTCCTAGATCCAAAATAGAAAGAAATACTTGCAATCACAAGAGAGGAGGGACCCCAGTTCCTAGTTCCAGATAAGCAGTTCCTGGGCAAGGAAGAAGTAGGGGCCCTAGTTCCTTTTCCCATTTCTTGAGTTGGCAAAGAAGAAAAAGCCATTCCTGGGTAAAGACAAGAACAAAGACCAGGAGAGCAGTGACCATACCTGTCCTAAGAACACACTACCATAAAAACACTGAAAATGTACAGACCCCCTGAATCAGCTGTGAAAACAGCAGAGTAAAAAAGCCTAAAGCTTAGGCTAGTGACCCTCACCCCTACCTCCATAGATGAACAAAGCCCAAATCTAAAATAAAATTCCAAGTCAAAAGTAGGCTGGAAAAATGAAAAAACAAGAAGAAAAAGAACCTGACCATAAAAATCTATGTAACACGGAAGCTTAAGACACAAACTCAGAGAGGGAAAAACAAACAAAAACAAAAAAATCAATGACATGAATATATCTACAAACTGTGGAAATTTATTTTGATTTGGGGACCTTGCCTTTGGGCTGAGATTAAAAAGCCTTAGGCCCTCAGGTTTTTCCTCTGTAAGAGGGGCCAAAAAGCCCCATGGGCTTTAAGAGATGTCAGGTCAGATGGCTGGGGAAAAGCCCCAGCTCCCTCTGCCCTGAGAGGATCTATCCCAGAGATTCCGGGCTCCTCCAGGCCGGCCTCTGGCGTGGTCCTGCAGAGGTCCCAGGCATGCAGCATGGGGCATGGGCCCCTGGGTGTGGTCAAGCCCCACTAGCTGCAGCCCTACAATGACCAGTGGATTAGCTTGGCATGTGCGGAGGCACAGGGAGCCCGAGGTTTGGGAGGAGAGAAGGAACATATATACAGGGGAGAAGTCAGCACAGAGGAGGCCGGAAGATTAGGAGAAGAGGGGGCTCCGGGAGATACACAGAGCTAGCGAGACAGTGATGGGGGGACGACAGAGGACTAAGAGGATGCTGGGGAGAGGCCAGAAGATTAAGAGGAACGGACATAAAGGGGGCTGCTACAAGGACGCTAAGGAGACTAAGGCCATGTAAAGAGAGAGGCTGACAGAGACAGAGAAAAAGCTAAGAGAGGAGGCCGGAAGATTAAGAGAACAGGAGGTCGGTACAAGCTAGGAGACTTAGGAAGGTGGGCAGATAATACAATAGGAGCAGAGCAGTAAAAGTGGAGTTAGAGTGAAGGAGAAAAAGAGTGAAAGTTGGAGAAAGCTGAAGTATACCCTAAGGCAAGAGGCCTCAATAGGCCCTTATTATATTAAAAGCAGAGAGGTTGCATAATTTGCATTTCTTAACCCTTATCATTTAGATTGATTTTTATAAATAAATTCTGCTTTGATCATTTAATTAAGAGGCTTCTTAATCTTTTGCTTATCAGTTTGGGAGCAGTGTGGAGAAATATTTAAATGGCCCATATTAAATGAATAGCAGTCAGATAGCCAGCCAGTCAAAAGTCAACAGATTAGTCCTCCAGTTAGATTAGGCCCTGCAATTAGATTAGGCCCCCCAGTCAGATTAGGCATAGTTAGTAAAAATATTTCTTACATTTGAATGACCGCAGCAGGACTTATGGCCCAATTATATTTTTTTCTAAACTCATAATTTTTCATATAATTACAATTTTTCATATAGCCCACACTTATAAAATTTTTAGATTAAGTTAATTAATTTTTTTAACAGAACCAAGCCTCAAAGGAAACACACACACACACACATTGGACAGAAGTCAAATAAGAATTCTGAGAAAAGCTAAAAATAGAGAATTTAAAAAAAATTTTTAAAAACAAAAAAAAATGAAAGGTCAAACAAGTGGCAAAGGAAAAAACTGAGAAAAGAATTGAGATCAATAAAAGAAAATTATGAAAAGAAAATAAATGGCTTGGTAAACAAAGTACAAAAACCTCACTGAAGAAAATTACTGTTTAAAAATAAGAATTGGTTGAGTGGCAACTAATGATTTCACAAGACATCAAGAAACAAGAAAACAAAGTCAAAAGAATGAAAAAAAATACAAGAAATGTGAAATATTTCACTGGGGAAAAAAGTGATCTGTAAAAGAGATTGAGGAGGGGCAGCTAGATGGCGCAGTGGATAGAGCACTGGCCCTGGAGTCAGGAGTACCTGAGTTCAAATCCAGCCTCAGACACTTAACACTTACTAGCTGTGTGACCCTGGGCAAGTCACTTAACCCCAATTGCCTCACTAAAAAAAAAAAAAAAAGAGAGATTGAGGAGAGCTCATTTAAGAATTATTGTTGAAAACCATAATTTAAAAAAGGAGCCTAGATAAATATAAAGAAAAACTTCCCTGATGCCTTAGAAGCAGAGGGTAAAATAGAAGTTGAAAATCCACTTGATAACCTCCTGAAAGAGACCTAAAAAAGACAAATTCCAAGAGTATTATAACCAAATACTAGAGTTTCAAGGTTAAGGATTTAGAAAGAAAAAAAATTCAAATACTGTGGAGCCACAATCAGAATCACAATATTTAGCAGATACCACTATAAAGAAGCAGAGAATTTAGAAAGACCATAATCTAGCTTCAAGCTTTTGGGAGGCGGAGGGGAGAGGGGGGTGGGGAGGACACGACTTACTATTTGACAAAATTTTCTGGGGAAAATGAAAAACAGTCTGGAATAGAAACTATGCATAGACTACACAAGATAAAGTCAAAATGGGTACATGATTTAGACATGATATCATTAGCAAATTAGGAGAACATGGGGAAAACTGTCCATCAGATTTCTGCATAAGGGAGAGTTTCTAACCAACCAAGAGATAGAGAGGGTCATGGGAAATAAATTGGATAATTTTGATTATATAAAATTTAAAAGGTTTTGCACAAAAACAAAATTAGAAGAAAAGCAGGGAATGGAGGAAATTTTATTGCAAATTTCTCTGATAATGGTCTTATTTCTCAAATATATACAGAATATATACAGAACTGAGCAAAATTTATAAATAATAAGACCTATTCCCCAACTGATAAATGATGAAAGGATATGAACAGGCAATTTTCAGAAAAAACAAAAAGCTATCAATAATCATATGAAAAAGTGTTCTAAATCATTGATATTAGAGAAATGCAAATTAAAACAATGCTGAGATACTACCTCACACCTATCAGATTGGCTAATATGACAGAAAAAAATGACAAATATTGGAGGGCATGTGGAAAATAGATATACTAATGCACTATTGATAGAGCTGTGAACTGTTCCAACCATTTTGGAGAATGATTTGGAACCATGCCCCAAAAGGTATAAAACTGTCCATACCTTTTGACCCAGCAATTCTTCTAATTGGTCTGTATCCCAAAGAAAACAAATAAAAAGGAAAAGCTGCCCCCAAAATACCTAAATTTGCCTCTTTATACCTTCTACCCATTGCTCCTAAATGTTTTTCAGAAAATAAAGAGAACAAATCCTCCACAAACTAGACTATCAAATATTTGAATTGAAAACACTCATTATGCCTATGACCATTTGGCTATCCACAGGCCAATTCTTCTCTAAACTAAACTTGAAGAAACAGCTAAGTTTCTTCAACAAATCCTGATATTACATAGAATGAAATCCTTTCACCATCCTGGAGACCCCCCAATTCAGCAAGGTCTCATAAACTTACTATTATCTAAAATCCTGAATATATTATCCTCTTATACTTCTTTTACCTCCTGTGTTTTTACTCAAAAGTTTCTACACAACTCTGGTCTCCTCATCAAGAATGCTTGGAAAATTCCTCTATTTAATTAAAGGTCCATTTTTTTCCTCTGCATAGTTATACTCAGTTTTATTGGGAAAGATTAGTTTATATATCCCTTTCCTTTTGGAATATCATGTTCCAACTTCTCCATTCCTTTAGAGTAGCAGCTGCTAAATTGTGTGATTCTGACCAGGACACCTGAATTCCTTCCTCCTGGCTGCTTATATTTTTTCTTTGATCTGGAAGCTCTGCATTTTGGCTATAATGGTCCTGGAAGATTTCATCTAAGACCTGGGCAGTTTTCTTTTAAGATATGTTGCTTGGGGCGGCTAGGTGGCGCAGTGGATAAAGCACCAACCCTGGATTCAGGAGTACCTGAGTTCAAATCCGGCCTCAGACACTTGACACTTACTAGCTGTGTGACCCTGGGCAAGTCACTTAACCCCCATTGCCCCGCAAAAACAAAAACAAAAACAAAACACACACAAAAACAAACTGTTGACTTTGGGGGGCAGCGAGGTGGTGCAGTGGATAAAGTACCAGCCCTGGATTCAGGAGGACCTGAGTTCAAATCTGGCCTCAGACACTTGACACTAGCTGTGTGACCCTGGGCAAGTCATTTAACCCCTATTGCCCCCCCCCCAAAAAAAGATATGTTGCTTGGACAAGGTTCTGTATCTCTTGAACCAAGCTGTTAATTCCCTTTCCAGTTTTCTGTTCCACTGTTCTCATTTGCAAATTTTTCCTCTAGTATTCTCATTTCATTTATAAAACTATTTTAAACCTTAAAGAAAAAAACTTGCTTCATTTCATTTTTGTTGTTTTTGTTGTGCATTCTTCCAACCTGCTTTTTGACTTTGGGCTAGTCCTATTGCTATTTTCTTGGATGATTATATGTTATTTTGTTCCAGAATCTCAAGGACAACTGCAGAAATTGTGAATATGAAAACTTTTAGGCCTCCCAAACTGGTCTTATTAAAAGCAAAATCTGACTACTGCCCCCCAGACTGAGCTCAGCAAGTTCTTGACTTGGATTTGGTCTGAACAACAGTATACTACTTCTGGACTCAGCCCCTGTCAGCCACCTGGGAATGTCAATCTAGGAGATATAAAATCACAGAATCTGAGAGTTCAAAGGGACAACAGCAACCATTTATTCCAATCAGTTAGCATAGTGGAATACAGTGCTGTCATAGCATTGGAAAGACCTAAATTCAAATCCTTCCTCAGAAACTTACTAGCAAAGTGATCTTGGCCAAGTTGTTTAAACTCCTGGAGCCTCAGTTTCTTCATTTGTAAAATGAAAGTATTGGAGATGATAGACTCTAAAGTTCCCTTATATTTCCAAATCTGTGAATACACTCAAAAAAGAACCTTCACTACAATACAGGCAACAAGTAGTCACCCAGACTCTGCTAGAAGCTCTCCACTTCCCCCTGTGGAAAAACATTCCATTTTAAAATAGTTTTGTTAGGAATTGTTTTTCCCCTAAAATAAACTTCATATTTTCCTCTTTGCAACTTTTGCCCTCTTGCAAAACACATTCAATCACTCTATCACATTATAGCCAATCAAATATTTTAAGATGGCTGTCAGTAGCTTTTGCACCCTCCCACAAAGTTGTCTTTTTCCCTGATTAAGAATTCACCAGGGGGCAGCTAGATGGCGCAGTGGATAGAGCACCGGCCCTGGAGTCAGGAGTAACTGAGTTAAATCCGGCCTCAGACACTTAACACTTACTAGCTGTGTGACCCTAGGCAAGTCACTTAACCCCAACTGCCTTACTAAAAAAACAAAAAACAAAAAACACTGGCCCTGGATTCAGGAGGACCTGAGTTCAAATCTGACCTCAGATACTAGATGCTTACTAGCTGTGTGACCCTGGGCAAGTCACTTAACCCTCACTGCCCCGCCCCCCCCCCCAAAAGAATTCACCATCTTGGGGACAGCTAGGTGGCACAATAGACAAAGCACCAGCCCTGGATTTAAGAGAATCTCAGTTCAAATCTAGCCTGAGATACTTGACACTTACTAGCTGTGTGACCCTGGGCAAGTCACTTAACCCTCAATGCCCTGCCCCCCCCCCAAAAAGAATTCACCATCTCATTCTATAATAGCAAATTAATTCAAAATATCAAAAACCATTTATCATTTTGGTTGCCCTTCTCTGGATGCTCTCTAACTAATAAATATCCTGATTAAAGTTTGGCGCCAACTTGAAAATAATACTTCAGATAATATGAGCAGGGCAAATTACAGAGAAACTCACACTTCTTTATTCCTTGAACCTATGACTATCAAGGAAGCACAAGATTGGATTAGGTTTTTGGGGTGCCATATCATATTGTTGACTTATACTGAGCTTGTAGTCTACTAAAACTCCCAGATCTTTTACTGTCTCTGAAGTTAATTTTTTTAACCCAAAATGAAGATTTTTACATTTATCCTAATGAATTTCATCTTATGAAATACCCTAGCCACTAAAATCACATATTATATAGATCTATGCCTTTGAATAAGTCACTGATAAAAATATCAAAATGCACAAAGCCAAAATCATAGATCCCTGGAGCATTAAACTAAAGAATAATTACTCGGGTTATATAACTAGTTCTGAATTTGCCTAACTGCACTATTCTCAAGCTAGCAATCCTCTACCTTTTCCACCAGAATAGCATGATATATTTCATCAAATACTCTGCTGAAAACTAATTATACTATGTTTACTGTATTCCTCTTAACTATATACCAGTTTGGTCCTGTCCAAAAAAAGCTTATTCAATTTGTCCTACAGTTTTGCATGGCTTATTTTTTTTTAAGTCAAAGGTACTTAATGATATACAGAAATTTAAAAATCTTCTGTGTGTTTGTGGTGATCACAGCCTTCCTAATACATTGTGTCAAAAAACAAAGAACAAAACAGTAACACTTAAATGTCTAAGATTAAACTCATTTTGAGATTTTTTTGAAATGTTGAGATAATTTACCTCTAGGTAACTGTAAAACTAGATATTTCAAACAATTTTTGTAAGGAAAATATTTGTTCAATTTACTATTTTTTTTAATTTACCAAATTATCAACAAGTATTATCTACAGGCACTATGCTGACAACACAGACAGGTATCAAATTAATATGAAAGAACAAAATAAACCATCACTTTAAAAGGTATAATGAATTCCTTAAAAAAACAAAAACAAAGAATCTAAAACTGAAGCCAGACTATAGTCAAGAAATCTGGATACTAGTTCCAGCTTTGCTACTAATTAATAGTATATGACTTTACCCAAATTATACTCTGGTTAATTTCTTCATGTATAAGAAGCTTAAACAAGATGAAATCTAAGATCCCTTTCTAGGAGAAAAAATTATAGTATACTCTTCTATGCTTGAATATGAAATAAATGTGAAAAAAGAAATGTGAAATTATAAGACACTTATACAAACCAATAAGCTGAAAATGAGACTGAAATTACTAATTTATTCATCATTAATGGGCATTAACAGCAATATATACTGGGGAATTATAAACCATTATGAATATTTTTACAAAAGCCAACCCTGTATAACCACCAAATGCTGCAGAGAGGATTCTTATTTAGGTATGAGGTGGAGAGACAAGCATTGTGATACCTTTCAATTCAGATACAATGATTTATGAAATATGTGACCAGAGCTAATAAATGAAATACATAATCTGACTAAAACTAGCACCATCACGGGTTTTTAAAAAGAAGATGGCATCATGATAGCAGGAGGAGGCTGGAAATTGCTCTGCAAGACAGACCAGTGATCACTGAGTAGGACAGTCTAACTCTACTGGAATCTTTGAGAGTTCTAAGAAAATCAACAAAAAAGCAGCCCAAGAGAGGACTTTTGGACAAGGGAATAACAAGGCATCATGGATTTGGTAGGAGCTTCCCTTACCTATCATTTCTGTGTATTAGAGGAACTCCACATGAAAGAGTATAGATGAATTGTTTCTCCCTTAGAAATTACTGGAACTAGTGATTTGCTTAAACTATCCTTTTTATTTATTACTTCCCACAAATAGTTGAAACCTAATTCCAAAGTCTCTATATTACTTAAGGCTGTTAAGACTTTTGATTTAATTTGTATCTTTGAAAGTAATATCCCTTATGTAAAAATCCATGATCAATTATGGCCAATGTGTATTATATGTCTGTATTTTTTTATCCCCTGTTAGTAATAGGAAATAATGGAAACCAGTGGCTAGCTTAAGGGGGGGGGGAGGAAGGGACCCTAAGAGTTTCAATTGGAAAGAGATGAAAATCTCTTTCTGAACATTATGACTATTTCTAATGAGATGCTCTGAGATGTCATGATTTTATTATAGAACTAGAACTGAAAGGTGTGCTCATAATTGGGACATGAATGCAACAAAGCATTATTGTGTGCTAAGAAAATATGAGTATGATGAATACAAAACAGTATGAAACATACAGAAACTAATGCAGAGCCAGAAAAACAATATGTACAACCACCACAAAACAACCTAAATTATAATGAAAAAATGTAACCACAAAGAAGAGATATGAGAAGACCTTTCCTGCACCCTCATCCTTACGGAAAGGGTGGGAAGAAGACAGAGACATAAGTAAATTTAGGTAATATGAAAAGAAAAAAAAGGTCAGTAAAAAAATTTATTTTAAAAAATATTTTTAAAAATATGTTCTGAAGGATATTATAACAAAACAATGCTATAAAGTAGGTAATTCAGTAGCTATTTGTGGCAATTACCCCAGCCAGGGCATGAAGATAGACTGCCAGGCCTAGAGTCAGGAAGACTCATTTTCCTGAGTTCAAATCTGGCCTCAGATACTTACTAGCTGTATGATCCTGGGCAAGTCAATTAACCCTGTTTGCCTCAGTTTCCTCATCTGTAAATGACCTGGAGAAGAAAATGACAAGCCACTCCAGTATCTTTGCCCCAAATAGGGTCAGAAGTTGGATCTAAAACAGCTCAACAACAACAACAACAACCATAACAGTAGTTCAAGCATTATCATTTCTATTTTACATATAAGGATACAGATTCAAAAAGATAAAGTGATTTACCTCTACACAACCCTAATGGTAGGGGAACTAGGTGGTGCAGTAGATAGAGTCCTGGACCTAGAGTTAGGAAGATCTGAGTTCAAATTTGGCCTCAGACACTTAACTAGCTATATGATCCTGAGCAAATCACTTAACCTTAGTTTTCTTATCTGTAAATGGGAGCAATAATAGCAATTACTTCCCAGGATTGTTGGGAGGGTATAAATTGAGATATTTGTAATATCTATCTATCTATGCTAAGGCACAGTACCTGGCAACAGGAGGTCATATATAAATTTCAGCAATTATTAGCTATTATTATTATTATCCAATTAAAATAACTAGCAAAATATCAATGCTGGGATTCAAATTTAGAACTCCTTTCTCCAACAAGGTCCAACATTTTCCACTAAAAATAAGTAACTGCCTCCTCATAATTTCTTTATTTCTGCTACCATTATTCTCCTGGTTATTTATGTTCAATATCTCAATCACAATTCCCTCCTCCCTCTCTCTGATATCTAATTACTCCATAACTATTCTCAATTCTTACTTTGTAACTTTTTCTGGAATCCATCCTTTTCCAATTGCTACTACCATAGGCCAGACCTTATCTCATACCCATAATATTACTTGAGAATACTTATTTCCCTATTTCTACCTTTCTTCCCAATCCATCCTATATATTGCTGAGATATGTATGTATGTATATATGTATGAGTATGTGTGTATGTGTATGTGTGGGGCAGACAATCTAAGTTAAATGACTTGACCACTGTCACACAGCTAGTAAATAGATTTGAATTTGGGTCCTCCTCTGACTCCAGGGCTGGTACTCTATCCACTGTGTCACCTCTATTTAACTCTATTTAACTTCTTTAAAAAACAGAAATAAACAAAAGCCCACTCTTATGACCAAACAAGAGCTAGAGAATATTATAAAATGCAAAATCGATAATTTTGATTACATTAAATTATAAAGATTTTACACAAACAAAACCAGTGCAACCAAGATTAGAAGGAAAACAGAACACCAGGAAAGAATTTTTATAGCCAGTGTTTCTGATGAAGGCCTCATTTCTCAAATATATAGAGAACTGAATCACATCTATAAGAATACAAGTTAGTCCCCAAATGAGAAATAGTAAATGGACATGAACAGGCAGTTTTCAGATGAAGAAATTAAAGATATATATAGTTATATGAAAAAATTTTCTCAGTCACTCATGATTAGAGAAATGCAAATCA
The DNA here is from genome assembly GCF_019393635.1 of Dromiciops gliroides. Classification (NCBI taxonomy): domain Eukaryota; kingdom Metazoa; phylum Chordata; class Mammalia; order Microbiotheria; family Microbiotheriidae; genus Dromiciops; species Dromiciops gliroides. The sequence continues at coordinate 228,780,396 of NC_057864.1, forward strand.
AAACAACTCTGAGGAACCACCTCACACCTATCAGATCGGCTAATATGACAGAAAAGGAAAATGATAAATGTTGGAAAAAAATGTGGGAAAATTGGAACAGTAATACATTGTTGGTAGAGTTGTGAATTGGTCCAACTATTCTGGAGAGTCATTTGGAACTATGCCCAAAGAAATGTAAAACTGTGCATACCCTTCTGACCCAGCAATACCACTACTAGCTCTATCCTTGAGATCATTTAAAAAAAAAAAAAAGAAAAGGACACACATGTACAAAAATATTTACAGCAGTTCTTATTGTGGTGACAAAGAACTGAAAATTGAAGAAATACCTATCAATCAGGGAATGGCTGAATAAGTTGTGGTATATGAGTGTAATGGACTACTGTGCTATAAGAAATGATGAGCAGACTGATTTAAGAAAAACCTGAGAAGACTTACATGAACTAATGCTGAGTAAAGTGAGCTGAACCTGAACATCACACACAGTAACAGCAACATTGTATGATAATCAACTGTGATAGACTTAGCTCTTCTCAGCAATACAATGATCCAAGACAATTCCAAAAGACTCATGATAAAGAATGCTCTCCACATCCAGAAAAAGAACTATGGAGTCTGAATGCAGATCAAAGCATACTATTTTCACTTTATCTACTGTTTTTTTTTCTTGTTTATTTGTTTTTCTTTCTTGTGGTCTTTCCCTTTTGTTCTAATTCTTCCTTCACAACCTGACTAAAGTGGTAATATGTTTTACATGATTTATACATATATAACCTATGAGACTGCTCACTCTCTTCAGGAAGGGGAAGGGAAGGAGGGAGAAAATTTTGGAACTCAAAATCTTCCAAAAATGAATGTTGAAAACTACTTTTACATGTAATTGGAAAAAATTAAAATACTATATATAAATTAATAAAATTTTAAACAGTTTAAACATCAAAAAAACCCAAAATACTGTTTTATCATTTCATTCACTCCCATTAAAAATACTGTATGGTTCCCCATAGTATATGGGACAAAGTTTAAATTAAATCACCATTCAGGAATTTCTGGGGTGGAACCAAGATGGTGGAGGAAAGGCAGTAAGCTCTCTTATGACACGATCACTCCAAAATAATCTCCAAACCCACAAAAGAACAGGCTGAGATAATTTTCCAGTGAAAGATGGCTTAGAAGGTTGGCAGGAGAGGGCTGCTGTGCTGGGGCAAGAGTGGAGCCCAAACCCACAGTCACACTGACCCAGATCCAGTCCCAGGCAAGCCGAGCCAGGGAAAGAGACCTCCAGAGCCTCTGAATCAGCTGCAGCGCCAGTGTCATTTGGAACTAAGCTCATGGTCTCGGTGAGAGGGCTGAGGGGGTAGATTACAGGGGTCTCTGCGGGTGCTGAGGTGAAACTTGGGTTTTTCACCCCTGCTGGGAACCAGAAAGTAGGCTTGAGTGGCAGTGGCCAAGGTGGGAGAGGAGCACAGGCTCTTCGGAGCTGACAATCACAACACACAAAGCTGGTTGATTACCAAGTTGGCCTGGGGTTATCTACAGACCAGGAAACAGGCCAGGCAAGTGAAGAACCTTCCCCTCCTTAAATCATACCACCTGGAACCCCCTGAAGCTTGGGACAGTGAAGCCTGGAAACAGTGTCCCACTTTAAGGAGTTAAAAGTCAAGTAAAAGATAGGCAAGATGAACAGACAGAAAGGTGAGGACCATAGAAAGTTTCTTTAGTGAGGTGCACCCTCAGAAGAAGATAGCAACATCAGGGCTCCTTAAAGATCTACTGAACTATATTCTGATAATAATAAATATCTGTTGAATAAATAAATGAATATGGTTTTAATTTTTATTCTGATATTTAGGCATATTTGTCCCTTAGTGGCTATTTGATATAAGCACCCTGAGACTAGGTACAAGGATTTGTATATACTTTGTAACTCTTTACAACACATACCATGACTAGTATCAACTTTTGAGACACAGAAGACTGTTAGCTTGTAACAAATTTGCAAAATGCAGGTTGCTATGTAGAATTTGGTGGTTTAAATATGGTTAAGATATCACAAATTAAATTATAAGAGAAAAAAGTTAAGGGGGATATAAAACAACATTCCCATGACAACTATAAGAAAAATCTACAAGGAATAGAGTGCTTGAATTCTTCTAAACTGTAGGATGAATTATCACATAAAATAAGAAGCATTTATTGAATCTTCCTTAAAAACTAGCTTACAATGATATTTTACCATAAGAAAGAGCTATAAGGTCATTGTTACTGTCATATGAGGCCCTCCCTTTGGGCTATTCTCTGTACTGGTACTTGTACTAATACTTTGGGTCACTCAAAGAGTGGCTGTTACATCTGGGTTCTAAAAGTAATCTTGTGAGGGACTACATTTGTAACAGTCCCCATCAGTGTGTTTCCCATTAGCAATCAGCAAATAGACACAATTAGTTTTTAGAAAAGGCTTTTAGTCAAATGGAATAGCAAAAAGATTACTTACAGAATTTTACAATAACAAATTTGGGAACACTAACACAAATACACAGGGTCTATGGGAAGAGTGGGCTCAAAGTAAAATGGTAGTGAGAAATGTGTAAGATTCATATGTAAAGGCAGCACACAGCTTTGTATGGTAAAAGCAACACACAACTTCCAGCACAGAGAAGCCTAGAACTGATTTCTTTCTTTAGAGAGTCCTTATGGAATTCCTTGTGGGTGGAACACATTTGCTGGGCACATTGCTTAGCTGTATTCCCCTGATCTGTTCCTCTCCACACCAAAACACTTGAAATTGCCTCCTTCCTCAGGTCATTATATCTATATTCATATCTGTCTAGAGTGTGGAAAAGGAGGGGAAACAAGAAAAAGAAATTCCTTTCTCCTCTTTCTGCCCCCCTCCCCATCCACAGGTCTCATTCTGACTTTCAGTGTCACCAAATCTAGTACTGGAAAGGCCCAAATTCATCTAGGGCTTAGCTCACTTATTTACTCAACTAATGTCATCATAGTCCAAAGAGGCATTCACATCTCATAAAGGAAACAGGGTCTAGCATCCTTTCTAGTTGGTTATAACACCTTTTCTAAAAAACCTTATTTTATTCTGTGATTACATAACTGATATGAAAAAGGGAATTCCCCTCCCTTACAAATAAAATACATTTCACACAGCATCAGTCTTTAGGAGAATGCATAAAATATAAGGATTTCTCGGCTCTTTAATTTCATTTATATTCAAGTTTATGAAAAATATAGAAAATATTTATAAAATTAGGCAACAAAATATTATTCAGAAACAGTGTGATTTGAAGATAAAATTACTTAGAAAGAAAAACCAAATCACTTACTTTTTTTCCTAACTTCAGTAATTACAGAAATCCTAAAAGCCCCTACACAAAAGTTAATTTGGTGCCAAGTAAAGAGTGCTGAACTTAGGTTCAGCACATATGGTTTCTAGTTCCAGCTCTGCCACTGTGAAGCCCTCAAGTCACCTCAAGAGTTGAGATTAGCTAATCTCTTAGTACACTCTTCCTGATCTAAAATTTGTGGCTGAAATTCAGACAATGGTCAGGAACATCTTCACACAGAGGTAATGGGGAAGATGGGGAAAGTTGCAGGAAGAAAGAAATGCCCCCTAAATTTTCAATATAAGAGGAAAAACAACAAACTGACAGCCCTTTCTACAATCAGTAGCTTTTAGAGCTAAGGAACTCTGAACAAAAATTTCATGCTTCCCACTGTCTACAGGGCAAAATTCCAGCAACATACTACAAATGCATGTCAAATAAATAAGATTCCCTAAGTGGGCTTCCTTTTGGTAACCTGCAGTCTAGAACTCTAATTTAAATATATTTCTTAAATAAATTGTGTTGTCCAATGGGAAAAAACAGCCTTTGGGTGATATAAAAAATATTTCATTCTCGAAACTGCTATGCTATTCCAGGACTATGAAGAATCCCAGTTATCTTATGCAGCTCTCATTTAAAAAAATATATACTGTGAATAATTCATAATTTATAGAAAAAAACAAGCTCTACCTTTTTAATCCAGTTGGGCCCTAATTTGAAAAACAAAGCAACTAAGGTTTAATATTTCATAAAATTCTCTATAATATAAATTGAACTGTTACTTATATACAAAACTAGTTGAAAAAAATATCTTTACTTCAAAGAATCAGGGATGTATTGCTAGAAGAGATATTAGAAAGAATGGAATCCAAATCTCCCATGCTAAAGACAAAAGAAGTGCTAAAAAGGAAAAAGAATTGGAAATTGAGGGGATGCCCATCAATTGGGGGAATAGTTAAACAAGTTGTGGCATATGAATGTAATATAATACTATTGTGCTGTAAGAAATGATAAGCAGATGGATTTCAGAAAAACCTGGAAAAACTTACATGAATTGATGCTGAGTGAAATGAGCAGAACCAAGAGAACATTGTATACAGTACCAACAACACTGTATGATGACCAACTGTGATCCTTCTCAGCAATACAATGATACAAGACAATGCCAAAAGACTTATGGTAGAAAATACTCTCCACATTCACAAAAAGAACTATGGAGTCTAAATGCAGATTGAAGCATACTATTTTCACTTTTGTTGTTGTTTATTTCTTGCGTTTTTTTTTCTTTTGTTCTGATTCTTCTCTTACAACGTGACTAATGTAGAAATATGTTTAACATGGTTTTAATGTATAACCTATATCAAATTGCTTGGTGGCTTAAAATGAGGGGAGGAAAGGGAAGATGGGAGAAAAATTTGGAACTCAAAAAAATATTTTTACATGTAATTGGAAAAAAATTTTTCTTAATTTTTAAATAGAAAAATAAAAGGTAGGCAAAATAATTTGCCCAAAATTATAGTTAGAGGGAAGATAGGTGGTGCAATGGATAGAGTGCTGAGCTTGAACTCTGGAAGACTCATCTTCCTAGCCTCAGACACCCACTAGCTGTGTGATCCTGGTCGAGTCACTGTTTGCTTCAGTTTCTCATCTGTCAAATGAGTTGGAGAAAGAAATGGCAAACCACTCCAGTATCTTTCCCAAGAAAATCACAAATAGGAGCAAGAAGAGTCATACAGGATTACCAGTAGTAAAAGCAACAGCACTAGAATTCAAAAATCCATGTCTCTTAATTTCAAACTCAACATGTTTTTCTACAAAACCACATCATATATGGTCTACAATACCTAGATACAAAAGCCATGGGTAAAACTTTCCTTCATAAACTCAATTAGAAAAGTGAATGGAAGAAAAATTAAGAGAAAATATAATATACTTGATAAAGTCACAGAGGTAAAAAACTGCAATCATACCATTCTTGAAAATGTAACCTGATTTGCTCTGCAAATGCTAAAGGATGGGAAAAGATTTCTATGAGACTTTTGGGGGGAAATTGGCACAGATATTCTCTTGCCAAAACTTAATATTTTACCTATGACAAAAAGTTACTAACTCATTATCCTCTATCTTTTTCTTTTTGTGGACAAATATGTAAATATAGATATTTATGGATAAATATGAAAAGAAAACAAAGAGGAAACCACACATGGTTTTGAACTTGATTTATAAAGTCAGGAGTACTTTTGTATATAATCACAGGTTCTGCATTATCTTTTTTTTTAAAGAAATTTTTAAATTACACATTTACTATATACTCCTCAAATCTGCTGGTTACCAGGCATGAATAATCACCTGTACCTAACAAGCTGCTCCACTAAAAGCAAAGGAGCATCTAGTACCTCATAAGTACCTCATTAAGATTAATCCTGGCACCAAAATCTATTAAAATAATACTCAGTTCAACCTATCTACTTCAGTAGTCACCTAAAATCTGACCTTTACAGAGAAAGGTTTCAGAAGGTTAAAAACACCAAGCAAGGCAAAAACAAAGAAAGCTCTACTCCTCCAAATTCACCTCTTTATCTCTCCATTCCTTAGAAGTATTCTACTCCCACTAGTCCAATCATTCCCCCTTTAAATCACCCCTTTAAATGCTTCAGCAGCATTCTAACCATAGAAGCAAGGAGAAGACAGGGTTCTGAAATTCCAGGAAATATACATTTATTTAGTTAAATGTCCCAATTATCCTTGAAAATCTAAGTAAACATCAAAAGGCCAAAAGTAAAAAAAAAAAAAAGGTTACAGAGGAGGTAAAAAGGCTTTGTAAATATTATGCAAGACCCTAAAAACCTTTTTAAAACAAACCTTTAAAAAATTAAAAAACCTTTAAGTGATGGCCCAGCTGTCTTTTCCCCTTAAGCAATCGTTGAAACATTTTTCAGTCATCTGAAATCTTTGTGACCCTATTTGATACTAGAATGGATTCCTATTTCCTTCTCCAGCTCTTTTTTTTTTTTAAGTGAGGCAATTGGGGTTAAGCCCAGGGTCACACAGCTAGTTAGTGTTAAGTGTCTGAGGCAGGATTTGAACTCAGGTACTCCTGACTCCAGGGCCGGTTCTCTATCCACTGCGCCATCTAGCTGCCCCTCTCCAGCTCATTTTACAGATGAGTAACTTAGGCAAACAGGATTAAGTGACTTGCCCAAGGTCACACAGCTAGTAAGTGTCTGAGGCTAGATTTGAATTCAAGAAGATGAGTCTTCGTGACTCCAGGCCTGGCACTCTATCCACTGGGTCACCAAGCTGCCCTAATCACACACCGAAATCAAAGTCAATCCCCAAATGCAAATCTCATTTGAATTGGACATAGGAAGTTTTCTTGAATTTATTCAGTAACTGAAGTAGAAATTACATGTAATATAATCTAGGACTAGGATAATTTATAATTATTTGAGAAGTATTATGGTGTAACAGAAAAAGTACAGGATTTGTAGTCAGATAATCCTAGGATTCAAATCCTAACTCCAACTCTGATGAACTTTAATGCTCATCATGGACAAGTCTCAAGCTCTAAAAGCTTCAATCTGACATCTGTAAAAGAAAATATCTCCCAGTACCTAATGCACAAAGTTCTTGTGAGGATCAAATACAATGATGTATGTGAAACACTTCACATATCTTAAAGATCTATATATATATATCGACACGATCATTTGAATTGCATCTGAGATTTGTTCAATTTTTAGTATTTAACATAAAGCAGTTTTTTCTACTACAAGAGCTGATAACTCGTCCCTAGATAGAGACTACATGTGAAAAAGAAAAACTTTAAGAGTTCAGGGATAGACTTAAAAGGCAACCATACTATAATATATATCAACCAATCAACATTTATTAAGTACCTACTATGTGCTACAATCCCTCCCCTCAAGGAGCTTCCTCTCAATATAATAAGCTGATTACATCCTCTAAAAACACAGATCAAAATCCATTCAAATCTTCTTATAACTTTTTTTAAAATTTTGACTGGTTATTTATTGACAAAAAAATTTAAGTAGTATTTCCTTGTAGAAAAAGAGAAAAAGAATATTGCAATTGAACCATGAATTTCCATCACATACAGCATTTTCTTTCTTTCTTCCTTTTTTTTTTTTTGGATAAAATTGCAGGAGTTCTAAACCTTTATTGTGCCATAAACACTGCCCCTTTAGCAGTCAGGTAAAGCCTATGGACCTCTTATCAAAATAATGTTTTTAAATTAGTAAAATAAAATATAGAGAATTACAAAAGAAACCAAAAAGGTTAAAATACAATTAGTATAATATTCTGAAAAGCAATGTGGAAATTTATTTTGATTTGGGGACCCTACCTTTAGGCTGATATTAGAAAGCCTTAGGCCCTCAGGGTCTCTCCCCCTCCTCCTCAGCTTCAGCTGAGCGAAAAAGCCCCATGGGCTATACAAGACGCCAGGTCAGACAGCTGGGGGGGGGGGGGAGAAGCCCCCAGCTCCCTCCGACCTGAGCAGAGCTATCTGAAGGATCCCGGATGGCCTGTGCTGAGGCAGGAGGCTCGAGAGCACCCTCCCCCCCCCCCCAGCTGCAGCTCTGGCTGGCGGATTAGCTTGGTCTGTAGGGGCGAAGGAAGCCCCGAGATTTGAGTGGAGAGAAGAAAAGGTATATATAGACCTGGGAGTGAGACAGGAGGGGAGACAGACTAGAGGACGGGCTGAGGATGGACTAGATAGACAAGACTCAGGGGTTCGGACGGACAAGAAGAGGTCAAGAGGCGGCTGAGGAGACGGCAAAGATTGGAGACTAGAGACGGGGCTACAAGGATGAAGGAGAAGAGGAGAAGGACTAGGAGCAGGCAAAAGAAGGGCAAACTGACAGAGCAGACAGACAGAAGGTTACAGGCCTTAATACAAACCAGGGAAAGTGTAACGTGCCCTGAGGCCGCAGGCAGCTAAGGCCCTTATTGTATTCAAGAAGTTCAAAGCGCAGCAGGTGGGATGCAGTGGAAAGAGACCTCAGGAAAGCAGTCAGGTTGTACACTTTATTTCCCTGTATTCTTAATTTTAAATATTATCTCATAAATAAACTCTGCTGTGATTATTTAGTTAAGAGCCTTCTTAATCTTTAGATTATCAATAGTGGAGCAGTGTGGTGGAACTTTATAAACGGCCCACATTAAATTAATGAAGTCAGATAGCCAAATAGTCAAAAGTCCCCGGATTAGTCCTCCAGTCAGATTAGCCCCCTCAAATTAGGCTACTCAATTTAAAAATATTCTAACATTTTAATGGCGACCACGATGGGACTTACGGCCCAATTATAATTTCTCTAAGCTTATCATTTTTCATATACTCATAATTTTTCATAAATCCAATTATATAATTTTTCCAGGTTAGTTATAGTTATGAATAATTAATTTTTTGTACAGCAAGCTCACGATCCAAGGCCAAAACTCTTGTTTTATAAGTAAACAATACATTCAGCACATAAATTCCTAGGCTGTCTAATGTGTCTCTCTTTGAACTTCTGTTCAGTTCTGAGCCGTTTACTTAAAATGTTTCGTTAATGCTTTTTCTTTTTTTTAAGCCTCATTATAATTACACCACCTGTTTCTACAATTCTTATTCCTCTTCCTCCAGACCCCCTACCCACCTCCAACCCACCCAGATGTCCTACTCCCCTACCCCAAGGGAAAAACACAACCTTCCCTTGTACTTAATAAGTATACATGGACAACCAAAAAAAAATCCATACATTAGTCATGTGGGTGGCACAGTAGACAGAGCAATGGATTTGGAGTCAGTAAGACATGAGTTCAAATGCTACCCAAGACCTAAATTTGTGATGCTGGACAAATCATTTTACCTTTGTCTGCCCCAGTTTCCTCATTCATAAAATAGGGATAATAACATCTACTTCCCAAGGCTATCATTAGGAAAAAATGAAAAATTTGTAAAGTACTTTGCAAACCTTAAATCACAATATAAATGTTAAGTGTTATTATTATTACTAAAATGTATGCCTCGTTCTTCACTTCTAGTCTATGACTTCACTATAAAGAGATGAGAATCATGTTTCATATTTTTTATCTTCTGGAGTAAAGTTTGGTCACTGAATTGATCTCAGTCCTTATGCCTTTCAGAGCTGTTATTCTTTACAATATTATAGTGATTGTACAAAATATTCTCCTGGTTCTACTCAGGTCTTTGCATCAATACAAAAATAACTGAAATATCTCTGAATACATCTCATTCATTGTTTCTTTACAATACAATAATTTTCCATTATGTTCATACAACATAGTTTGTTCAGTCATTCCTCAGTTGATAGATTTCTAGTTATTGCTACAAAAAAAGTATACTATTAAAAATTTTTGGTCTCTTTCCCGTCTTTAACTCTTTGTGGCAGAGGCCTAGTACTGGTATCACTGAGGCAAAGGGTATGGACAGTTTAGGGATTTTGAGTATACTGACGAATTGCCTTCCAAAATGATTGGACCAATTCACAGTTCTCATAACTGTGTATTAGTATGATTATTCTCTTACAGTCTCTAAAACAAATGTCATTTTCCTTTTTGTCATCACTGCAACTCTTATGGATGTGATTTGGGTCATATTTTTCATGCAGTTATTAATAGCTTGTATTTCTGCCTTTGAAAACTGTTCATATGGCTTTATCATTTATCCTGAGAAAAGGCTTTCATTCTTATATATTAGAATACATTCCCTATATATTTTAGATATCAGATCTTTATCAGAGAAACTCTCTGCAAAGATTTTTCTCTCCCAGTTATAGATTTCCACTCCAATTTAAAATATATCAATTATTTTAATTTTTAAGTAATCAAAATTCTCATTCATATTCTATAAATTTTTCATGTCACTCCTTTCCAGCATCTACTCTGACTCTCTGTATTTTTCCTCCATGCACCAGTAGCCCTCTCACCATGAAATATCTCTCCTTCCTGTGACTCCATATTCTAATTGATGAATTCCTCCCGGGATCTACTTTTTGAGAAAGTGTTTAGGTCAGTCATATGCTCACTTTTTCACTTCTCTCCTAGCTCCACTCTTGTTCTCCGGACTTCTGGACACCTTACTTTTGTAACGATTGGAATGACGCCACCTGCTGGATACTTACTGTAGAAGAGTTCTGCCCATGAAGGGAAGGTCTTTGAGGGCAAGACCAGGAGTCAGGAAGTGACGCGGGCTAGTGGGAGGAGGAAGGAAGAGACTGGCGCTCAGTCTCGCTTTTTTTCCTGAGGACGCTGGCGGAGAAGGGAGCTAGAAATGTGCTCTCCCTTTAATAGATAGAAATCTAGGCCTTTCTCTCTCTTTACCAAATTCTTGTTTTCCTTAATAAATGTTTAAAAGCCTAACTCTTGCTAAAGCTTATAATTTATTGGCGACCACTCATTAGATATTTTAGACAGACTAGCTAGAATTTTAGCCCTTAACACTTTATTGCACCATTCCACCCTCCCCCCACCCCCTAACTACTTGCAGAGCTTGCTTTTCAGTTCTGTATTACATGCCCTTACTCTAGGGCAGCTAGATAATGCAGTAGACAGCATCAGGATGATGTGAGTTCAAATCTGGCCTCAGACACTTAACAATTACTAACTGTGTGACCCTGGGCAAATCACTTAATCCCAATTGTCTCAAATATCCAGAGCCATCTCCAGTTGTCCTGATATATATCTTGCCATCGGACCCAGATGGCTCTGGAGGAGTGAGGCTGCTGACTTTGCACAGTCCTCCCTCACTTAAATCCAATTCACTGAAAGTCATGACATTACCTCCCGATGTCATGGTCCTCTTTAAGAATAAAGGACAAACAACAAACAACAACAACAACAACAACATCAACATCATATTCTTCCCCTGTTAAGAATGCAAGGTTCAGTGGGCAGCTAGATGGTGCAGTGGATAGAGCACAGGCCCCTGGAAATTTTATTATACAGTTTAAATTTTTGCACACATTTAATGTAGTCAAAACTAAAAGAAAGGGGCAGCTAGGTGGTACAGTGGATAGAGCACCGGCCCTGGAGTCAGGAGTACCTGAGTTCAAATCCGGCCTCAGACACTTAACACTTACTAGCTGTGTGACCCTGGACAAGTCACTTAACCCCAATTGCCTTACTAAAAAAAAAAAAAAAAGAATGCAAGGTTCTTGAGGGCTGGGGCTGTCTTTTTTATTGCATTTTTTAAATGCCTCTACTTGTACTTAATATAGTATCTGACACATAGTAAGCACTTAATAAATGTCTGTTGCCTTTTCAATATCTTATTTGGTAAAGAATTCTCCTACCCATCCACTTGAAAAGTTTCTGCTTCCTTCCTCAAATCTGTCTATGATGTGAATCTTTTATATCTAAATGTACTGTGTGAAATTTACTTATTACTACGTGGTGTGAAATGTTTGTCAAAAGCTAATTTATGGGGGCAGCTAGGTGGCATAGTGGATAGAGCACTGGCCCTGGAGTCAGGAGTACCTGAGTTCAAATCCGGCCTCAGACACTTAACACTTACTAGCTTTGTGACCCTGGGCAAGTCACTTAACCCCAATTGCCTCACTAAAACAAAACAAAACAAAACAAAAAACTTACTAGCTGTGTGACCCTGGGCAAGTCATTTAACCCCAATTGCCTAACCAAAAAAAAAAAAAAAAAGAAAAGAAAAGCTAATTTATGTCAGTGGTCTTCTAGTTTTCCTAGCAGTATTTGTGGCATCTTTGACATTACTGAATACTATGCTTCAATGTTTGTGCATTTTTTTGGTCATCTACTATTAATCTATCTCTTTTCTTTTTTATTACTGCTCTGAAGCATAGTTTTCAATTTGTTACTGCTAAAAATAAAATACAATAAAATAACAAAACAAACCTTCCTTCACATGTTTTTTCTTCTATTATACTTAAGATCTTGAGTTTTGTTCCTTTAGATTCACTGGCTTTGGTTTTAGGCTCTGTGAAGTAACCATTGGTAGTCTCATTTGCATAGCACTAAATATAGCAAATTAATTTAGATAGTATTGTCATGTTATTATATTGGTATAGCCCAAGTATGAACAAGTAATATTTCCCCAATTTGTCAAGTATGTCTTGACTTCTATAGTACATTATGGTTGTATTAATATAATTCCTATATATGTCTTGGGGCGGGGGGCAGGGGGGGACGGGGACGACAATGAGTGTTAAGTGACTTGCTCAGGATCACATAGCTAGTAAGTGTCAAGTGTCTGAGACCAGATTTAAACTCAGGTCCTCCTGAATCCAGGGCTGGTGCTTTATCCACTGCACCACGTAGCTGCCCCACTCCTATATATATCTTGATAGAAGGTATCCCAAATACTCTTTTGCTTTCTGCAGTTCTTTATAGGGGAATTTTTCTTTCCATCTCTTCCTGTTATTGCTTTGCTGATAACATACCAAAAGGCTAATGATATGTGTGGGTTTATTTTATAATTCTGCAACTTTTCTGAAATTATATTATTATTTCGATCAGATTTTTAGTGGAATCCTCAAGGTTTGCTGGAGACTAGATATCACTGGCTCAAAGTCAGAATTTTTTATCCTCTTCATCTATGTTCATTCCTTTAATTTATTTATTATTATTATTATGATTTCTACATCAAACATATCTAAAATTACATAAGATAGCAGTAGTGAAAATGGACATTCCTTATGAACAGGAAGTTTTCAGATGAAAATAAAGCTATCTCTAATCGTATTAAAAATGCTCTAAATCATTATTAATTGGAGAAATGTTAATCAAAACAACTCTGAGGTACTACCTCACACCTATGAGATTAGCTAATATGAAAGAAAAGGAAAATTATAAATGCTGAAGATGTGAGAAAATTGGAACACATTGTTGGTAGAGTTATGAACTAGTCCAACTATTCTAGAGAGCCATTTGGTATATGCCCAAAGAGGTATAAAACTGTGCATACCCTTTGATCCAGCAATACCACTACTAGCTCTCTATCCTAAAGAGATAATAAAAAAGGGAAAAGGACTCACATGTACAAAAATATTTATAGCAGCTATTTTTGTGGGGACAAAGAAAATTGATGAAATGCACATTAACTGAGGAATGGCTGAACAAGTTGTGATATGTGAATGCAATGGAATACTATTGTGCAATAAGAAATGATGAGCAGGCTGATTTCAGAAAAACCTGGAAAGACTTATATGAACTGATGCTGAGTGAAGTGAGCAGTACCAAGAATAACTGCAACACTGTGCAATGACCAACTATGAAAAATTTAGCTCTTCTCAGCAATACTATGATCCAAGACAACTCCAAAAGACTCACAATAGAGAATGCTTTCTACATCTAGAAAAAAGAACAAAGGAGTTTGAATGCAAATTGAAGCATACTATTTTCACTTTGGGGGGGGCACTCTTTCTAATATTTTTCCCTTTTGTTCTGATTCTTCTTTTGCAATATAATGAAGATGGAAATTTTTTTAACATGATTGTACATGTATAACCTATATAAAATTATTTTCTGTCTTGAGGAGAGGGAGTGGAGGAAAGGAGGGAGAAAAATTTGGAACTCAAAATCTCATAAAAATTAATGTTGACAAATATCTTTGCATGTAATTGGGTGAAAATAAAATACTTTTAAGAAAAAAGGAAAGATAATGGACATCCTTGTTTCTCCCATCCCAATTTTACTGGAAAGACCACTAAAGACTAGGGGGAAAGAAAGATTATCTCAATTACATACAAAGGCTGGTTCCTGGAATAAGGTAGAGAAATGGGGATGAATGTAAGAAATAAAATATGATTTTGAGTATTATTTGGTGAAGCAGGCTTTAACATACTACCAAAATGGTCTTTAGCCAAACAATTAAGAAATCCTGCTCTAGATTCACAAAACCCCTGCTATGTAATTAGAGTCTCATCATCTCTTACATAGACTGCTACAACAAGTTTCAAAACAGGTCTCCCTATATTTTCTTTTCTGTCCAATACAACCTCTACATAGCTGCCACATTAACTTTCCTAAAATACAGATCTGACCATGTCAATACTACCAAAAAAAATTCCAGTGATTCCCAAGTGCCTCTAGAATAAATGTTGTCCATTTAAAAGAAATCACAGGGGCAGCTAGGTGGCGCAGTGGATAGAGCACCAGCCCTGGATTCAGGAGGATCTGAGTTCAAATCTGGCCTCAGACACTTAACAATTACTAGCTGTGTGACCCTGGGCAGGTCACTTAACCCCAATTGCCTCACCCAAAAAAACCCAAAAAACAGAAATACGGGTTTTAAAATAAATCACAATCTGGCTCTGGTTTACCTTTCTCAATTGTTTTCACATTCCTCCTTTCTGATGCACTCTACTTTGCAGCAAAACTTGTTTATTTGCTGCTCCCCATAAATAGTATTCCATCTTCTACTGCTTTCACTTGACATTCTATTTCTGGAATCTCTACCTCATCTCTATCTCTTTGAATATCTACTTGTCTTCAAAGCACAGTTCAGGAACTATTTTCCTATATGAATCCTTTATTGATTCCCATGGCTATTAGTTTTTTCTACCTTTGGAAAATTATCCTGTATTTATTTACTTATGTATATGTTTTTTACTCATAACAAAATTTAAACTCTTTGAAGGCAGGGACTTTTTTAAAATTTGCCTCTTTATCCCAAGTTCCTATCCCAAAGCCTATCATATAGTAGACCTTTAATAAATGTTTCTTGAATTAAACTGAAGTTGTGGGAAGCAAGGCAAAAAATGAGTATGCTAGGAATCACAAAACAGATTATAAGACAAATATCATCACCAAAGGTATCAATCATATTCCCATCCACATTAACTCAATGAAGGCAGCATGAAAAGTAATCAGAGGATCATGGAGAAATAGAGAGAGCTATAAAGTTCATAAACAAGTAGCAGTGGTGGGGCAGCTACGTGGCGCAGTAGATGAGGCACTGGCCTTGGATTCAGGAGGACCTGAGTTCAAATCCAGCCTCAGACACTTGACACTTAACTAGCTGTGTGACCCTGGGCAAGTCACAACCCTCATTGCCCCACAAAAACAAACAAACAAACAAACAAAAGTAGCAGTGAAGAACAGAAGAGTAAACTAGGAATCCAAGGCAGAAAGTAAGAAAATGCTACTCAAGAATGGCCTTATAAGATGCTTATTAAGTATGAAGTTAGATGTCAATTATTGTCATTTCTGGTTTTAGAAGGCATCACAGGTCAGTGAAAAGAGTAATATATCTGAATTCAGATCCTAGATAAGTGCCACTTACTAAATGTGTGACTTTGGGGTAAACACTTAACCTCTCTGGGCCTTGGTTTCCTCATGTATCAAATGACAAGTTTAGACTAGAGAACCTTATAAAGTTCCTTCCAACTCTGAACCTATTGTGGTAAAAACCGGAAGTTTTAGCTGAATCATTTGAGAGTTGAGCACATGCTACTGAAGCGGCTTTTGAAGGACCTCCCTTTTGGGGTGGAGTCCGTGATGAACTTCCGGCACGCCAGCTTAAAAGTTTGGTCTCTCTTGCTTTTCAGCTTAGCTGTGGCAGCACATGCATTTGGTGTTTGGTGCTGGTTCTCGGCCTGGCAGGAAGTTTGGGATTCGGTGAGTTTTATAAAGGAATATATATAGACTAAGCTTAGATCTAAGATTATTCATTTCTATTTCTACTTTCCTATTTCCTTAATTGGTATAACCTTTTGTTGTCTAATTCCCAAACAATAAAAACTGATCCCTCACTGATTAAAGCTCAGAGGCTTCTTTTTCTTAGTGGTCTGGGAAAAGTTAAAAGGGGGAGTTTAATGCTCGTATATACAATTTTAAATCTCACACTATCTTCCTAAAATCCTATAAAGACTGTTTATCTGAAACTTAATTCTTTTCATGATTCAATGTATTTATAAACAACTCCAGCATAATTTTACAAACATATTGTTTCATCTGGTTCCACTTTATCAAATATTATAAGATTCCCATAACTATTAAATTTATTGATATTGATAAATCAGGAGTAAATGCATGTGAAGCTTATATCATATAACAACCAAAGTGCCAGTATCTGAGTACCTAGGACAAATCCAAAGATGATGTTGCTGATACCTATTTTTATTATAATTTTTAAAAAGAACATCAAAAACAACTTAGATAAGCTTATCAATTATCAAAGTAAAAAACAAGTGTTGAGCTCCTTGAGAATCCAGAATACCACACATGCCATTAAAATCTCATTTAAATAATATGCCTCAAAAACTCTCCCTGAATCCATTTCCCAGAAATGCTGGTATTTTTTGGAAGCCAACATGTGGTACTAAGTAGAGCAAAATAAAACAAACACAAAGAAAACCTATGAAACTACTTAGTTTCTATAGTGAGGTAGAAGTCTTAGGTTAAACTACACTACCACACAAGGTTAAATGAAAGTATGCTTCCTACAACAGGCTGCCACAGCAAAAGTACCTTGGACTGAGTCACAGCATATTAAAAAAAAATAAGCTCAGTAATTTCATCATATTGAAAATAAACTGAAGCTACATTGATGTTAAATAACCATTGCCTTCCAGAAGAAATAATTTATAAAGAGAAATACTGCAGCGGACAAACACAACTTTTCATCAAACCATTCTAATAATTCCCAAACCTTCTGACAGGACTATTACAATCTTCCTGCCTTTTTTTTTGGGGGGGGGGGGGGCAATGGGGGTTAAGTGACTTGCCCAGGGTCACACAATTAGTAAGTGTCAAGTGTCTGAGGCTGGATTTGAACTCAGGTACTCCTGAATCCAGGGCTGGTTCTTTATCCACTGCGCCACCTAGCCACCCCCCTACCTCTTTCTTAACAAATTCCAATAATTAACATTATATTACATTAACTAGAAATCATCCACTGTTCCTAATTCTGCCCTTTTGGGACAAGCAGAATAAATTTAACCACTCTACCACATGATAGCCCTTCATATACTTGAAGAAAGCAATCAAGTGCCCCTAGATTTTCCTTGCATAAAGCCAAACATCCACATTTTTTTCACCTAATCTACAAATGGCTTGCTCTCACCATCTAAGTTAGCCTCCTTTGAATGTTCTTAGTTATCAGTTCCCTTCCCTAAATTGTGATGTCTAAAATTGAACGTGGTATATAGTCTGAGCAGGGCAAAATACAAAAGAATGATCAATTCCATATTTCCAGCTTTTTTATTAGCTGCCATATAAACCAATGTCTTCTATTGCGCTACTGAAATCTATTACCCCCCAAGATCTTTTTCAGACAAATGGTTACCCAGCCACTGCTCCATATCAGACCATCCTATATTTAGAGTCTCCTATATTCAGGCCCCAAACTCTTTCTGTGATACTATGCCTCCTCTCAATAGAGCTGAGAATATAATTTCAGTACAGAACCAGCAGCACTTCATGCAGCACTTAATGCTATACATGAGGCATATCAAACACCTACAGGGTAAAGATAGTGACCTACATAAAGCAAATTGAAAAAGCAAAAACAAATATTCTGTA
Organism: Dromiciops gliroides; assembly: GCF_019393635.1. Lineage (NCBI taxonomy): Eukaryota > Metazoa > Chordata > Mammalia > Microbiotheria > Microbiotheriidae > Dromiciops > Dromiciops gliroides. Next base: position 228,798,254 of record NC_057864.1, read on the forward strand.
GTATTAGAAGCCTGGGGAGGAAGCTGTGAGACCAGTTCTGATCCTGACTCACCAAGTAACCTTAAGCAAGGCACTTCCTCTCTCTCTCTGTCTTAGTTTCTCCTTCTATAAAATATAAATACTCCCACCTGCCATAAAGTAATATTTATAGTGCTTTAAGTTCCTCAGATCACAGAATCATAAATCTCACAGCTAGAAGGAACCTCAAGAGATTCTATTATTCAGTCACTGCCTTCAGGCAGGTAAGTTATTATTGTCCCCACTTTATAGATGAGGCAACTAAGGAACAGTAAAATTACTAACTTGCTCAAGGTCATAAAGCTAATAAGTGGTAGCACTTATATTAACAAAAGGATTGTTATAGCTAATAGTAAGCTTGCCACTTATTTTTAAACCAAGCTATTAGGAATATGTTTTTTAGCTTGTTACCCTTTTTTGAGATTCTCCCAATAATTAAAAGATGGAAAACTCAGGTTTTACACAACACTCAGTCATTGTATATCACAGAGCAAGGGCTCTTCACCTTTTTTTGTGTGTCATGTACCCCCCCTTCTGGCTTTCTAGTGAACACTATTACCTCCAGGTTCAAATATAAAATTCTGTTTGGCCTTCAAAGCTCTTCATAACCTAGCCCTCCCCTCCCCTCAACTTTTCCAGTCTTTTTACACCTTAAAACCCACTGCATACTCAATGATACAGTGACACTGGTCATTTTGCAATTTCTCAAACAAGATAATCTGATTCCTTTTTTTTCACTGGCTGTAGTTTATGAATGGAATACTCTCCCTCTTCATCTCTGTCTTCTGGCTTCCTTCAAATTCCACCTTCTACAAGAAGTTTTTCCTGATACATCTTAATTGTAGTGCCTTCCCTCTGCTGGTTCCCTATTATCCCATATATAGCTTGTCTGTACATAATTGCTTGCAAATTGTCTCTCCCTTAGATTGTTAGCTCCTCTAGGGCAGGGACTGTCTTTTGCCTTTCTATCCCCAGCATTTAGCACAGTGCCTAGCATGTTGTTGTTGTTGTTGTTGTTGTTGTTATTGTTGAGTACTGTTGAACTCTTCATCACCCCATGACCACCAGGCCCTTCTATCCTCCACTATCTCTCAAAGTCTATACAAGTTCATATTCATTGTTTCCATGACACTATCTCATCTTCTGCCATCCCTTTTGTCTTTTGCCTTCAATATTTTCCAACATCAAGGTCTTTTCAAATGAGTCCTGTCTTCTCATTATGTGGCCAAAGTATTTAGGCTTCAATTTTAGTATTTGACCTTCTAGTGAATAGTGTGAATTTAATTTCTGTAAGTTTTAACTGACTTGACCTCCTTGCTGTCCAAGAGATTTTCAAAAGTTTTCTCCGGCACCACAATTTGAAAGCATTGATTCTGCGGTGCTTAGCTATAGTCCAACTCTCACACCCACACATTGCTATTGGAATAACCACAGCTTTGGCTATATAGACCTTTGTTGGCGGGTGATGTCTCTGCTTTTTAGTATGCTGTCCAGATTTACCATAGCTTTCCTTCCAAGAAGTAGGGTTCTTTTCATTTCATGGCTGCAGTTACAATGAGCAGTAATCCTTCAGTCCACGAATATAAAATCTAGCAGTGCTTCCTAAAATCTGACAGTGCTTCCATTTCTTCTCCTATTTACCAGGAAGCGATGGGACCAGTTGCCAAATCGGCAGTTGATAAATGTTTATTGAAAAACAATGGACCCATTCTCGGAATATTCTTTTAAAATGCATAAAATAAGCTACATAGGCTTGCAGAAGAAACCAATTATATATACATTTATCAAAAAAATAAAATGACAAGTTCAGAAGCTCCAGGTTAAGAACCCCCATTATAGGGGGGCGGCTAGGTGGCGAAGTGGATAGAGCACTGGCCCTGGATTCAGGAGGACCTGAGTTCAAATCTGGCCTCAGACACTTAACACTTACTAGCTGTGTGACCCTGGGCAAGTCACTTAACCCCCATTGCCCCGCAAAAAAAAAATCTGTTCTGCATTTTTGGGCAGCTAGGTGGCGCAGTGGATAGAGCACCGGCCCTGGATTCAGGATACCTGAGTTCAAGTCCAGCCTCAGACACTTACTAGCTGTGTGACCCTGGGCAAGTCACTTAACCCCAATTGCCTCACTAAAAAAAAAAAAAAAGAAAGAAAGAAAGAAAGAACCCCCATTATAAAACTGAGGAAAAGCTGCTTCTAGAATTAGCCCAGAAGTTCAGCACAGATAATAAATTGTCACATGCCTATACTCCTCAAGGGCTTATCTCCTCGTGTTCCTATATTAAAGAAATGTGAAAATAATAATCAAAGGAATATGCATGACAAAAGGACTGGTCTTTGACACATTTTTAGTAAACTATGTACTACAAATAGTTTCTGTGAAAACATAAATAAGAATAGGTACAGTATGGTAGACAGATCCTTTAACTTGGAAATAAGAAAGACCAAGGTCCAAATCTTGCTTCAAATACTTGCTACCTACATGAGTCAAGTTTGGTTTTTTCCATATAGAAAATAAGATTGATTGTACTTGTCTCACAGGGGAAATAAAAATAAGGCTTAAATAAGGCTTATTGATGAAGCTCAAATGCCAAAAAAAGTTGAGCAAATGAATAATAGTAATTAGAAAAATCCAGTTTTCAGATTCAGCAGTGTCCCTAATTTATGTCTATATTGGAAGTAAGTCATTACAAAATCCTATCAAGGATTCCTCACTGTACTGGAGGACATCATTTTCTTTCTTTTTTTTTTTTTTTAAGTGAGGCAATTGGGGTTAAGTGACTTGCCCAGGGTCACACAGCTAGTAAGTGTTAAGTGTCTGAGGCCGGATTTGAACTCAGGTACTCCTGACTCCAGGGCCGGTACTCTGTGGTACACTGTGCCACCTAGCTGCCCAGAGGACATCATTTCTAAAGACCTTTCCAGATCTAAAATTCTGTGAATCTGGTCACTTATACTACCAATATGTTGACTATAATTATTTATTATTTTGGAAGCATGTTTATTTTTCAATTATTTTCTATCCAAAATTACCATCCTAATTCACCTTAGTGCTATTGCCTATCTCCACTTTATCCTATGTTTATCTTGTTTATGCATGGTTTGTTTATGTGTTGTCTCTTCCATTAGATTGTGTGCTCCTTAAGGACTGATTTTGTTTTAAGAGTTTTGAGGAATTGTGTTTTTTTTTCGGCAGTTTCTCAATTTGCATACTGTTTCACCTCTCTAAAGCTTTTGATGCTATCTATCAATCACCCTCTTCTCCTTGACACTCTCTTCTTTTTAAATTTTAGAGACACCTCTCTCTGTATCCTGGTTTTTATGCTACCTATCTGACCACTCCTTCTCAGTCTCTTTTGCTGAACCCGAGTCATACCCACTAACCATGGGGATTCCAATAAGCTCTGCCCTGGACCTACTTCTCCTTTCCCTCTATATAACTTCACTTGGTGATCTTATCAGCTTCCATGGATTCAATTATCATCTCTATTCTGATAATTCTCAAATCTTCTTAAACAGTCTCAATCTCTCAGCTGACCTACAGTCTCACATTTCCAATTGCCTTTTGAACATTTCAAAGTGGATGTCCCTAATCGTTTGAAACTTAACATGTCCAAAATTGAGCTCATTATCTTTTCCCCAAAACCCACCCTTCTTCCTAATTTCCCTGTTACTGCTGAGTGTACTACTTCAGGCTTACATCTTCAGCTCACTTTCTCTTACCTTCCATAGCCAATCTGTTGTCAAGGTCTGCTGACTACTTTTATAACTTCTCCTTTCTATTCTCTGACACTGTCAACACCCTCTTGAAAACACTTACCACCTCATACTTGGTCTACTTCAATAGCTAGCTTGTTGGCCTAATGTGCCATAAGTGTGTCTGCATTCTATTCCACCCTCTACTCAGTTGTCAAAGTGATCTTCCTAAAGCACAGGTCTGACCATGTTAACCATCTACCTCCCCGGTTAATAAACTCTAGTGGTTCCCTATCAACCCCAGAATCAAATACAAAATCATGTTTGGTGTTCAAAGTCTTTCATAACCCTTCTAATATTCTTCTATCTTTCCCAACTCCATGTACACATAACACTGGTCTCCTTGCTATTCCTTTTACAATACACTCCATCTCTTTACTGTATGCATCTTCACTGGCTGTCCTCCCATTCTAAGAGTGCTCTCCCTCAAATGAGGTAATACTTGTAACACAGCACAATGCTTAGAATGTAGTAGCTGCTATATAAATGCTTATTTCCTTTTCTCCTTCTATGGCTTCTTTGACTTGCTTCAAGTCCCACCTTCAACAGGAAGCCTATCCTGATTACCCCCCCCAATTCTACTGCCTTCCTTCTGTTAATTATTTCCAATTTATTTTGGGTATATCTTCTTTGCAATATTCTCTCTCCAGTGAACTGTAAGCTCCTTGAAAGTAAAGGTTGTCTTTTTTCTTTCTTTATATCCCAAGTACTTAGCACAGTGACTGGTGCATGGTAGGCACATAATAAAAAGTCCTAATAGTGGTATTGCTGTTATATTTATATAACAAGAATGAGAGGGTAGAACAAAATTTATTATTTATTAGGTGAATCTAAAAAATCAGGAATGCCTATCATACATATTATCAGATAACAAACAATAACAGTCACAATTTTATTGTTTTAAGATTTGCAAAGAGCATTATAAATGTTATCTTATTTGATCCTCATAACAACCCTGGGAGGTAGGTGCTATTATCATCTCACCATTTTACAGATGAAGAAACTGAGGCAGACAGATGTTAACCAACTTGCCGAGGGTCCCATACATAGAAAATGTCTGAAGTGGGATTTGAACTGAGAAGCAGATCATATACATTACACAGTTATCAGTATAGATGAATTTTTTTTTTTTGGCAGGGCAATGAGGGTCAAGTGACTTGCCCAGGGTCACACAGCTAGTGAGTGTCAAGTGTTTGAGGCCGTTTTAAACTCGGGTCCTCCTGAATCCAGGACTGGTGCTTTATCCACTGTGCTACCTAGCTACCCCTAGTATAGATGAATTCTTAACCAAACAAGAGTTGGAAGTAATATGGAAAATAAAAGATAATCTTGATTAAATGACGTTGAAAAGCTTCTGAAAAAATAAAATTTATATATCTAAAAGCAGGAAAGTGGTCTCACTAATAAGATAAACACAAATCAAAACGACCTTTATGTTTTACCTCACAACTTGCAAATTTACAAAGACAACAATAGTTGATGTTGGAGAGGTTATAGAAAGATGGATATAATAATGCATTGTTGACTGAGTTATGAATTAGTACAACCATTCTAGAAAGCAATTTAGAATTATGCAAGTAAAAGGGTTAAAATGCCCATTTTTCTTAACCAACAATCAAAAATTCTGGGTCCAAATCCAGCTACCTTTCTCTCTTAGTTCTCTTTAATATCAAATAATGGCTAGGAAAGGTCAAGATAAGTTTCATTCAAGGTTGTAATAAATGCAGTTTCTAAGCTATACCAATGTTGCTACAATATACCACTCAAGGTGGTTTTTACCTCATTAAAGAGGGAAAAGAAACCATTAAAATCACAGAGTCAGAGCATTTGAGAGTTGGAAGGGACTTGACTGGCCATGCAGTCCAATTATACACTAAAGAAGTCCCCATAGGGGCAGCTAGGTGGTGCAGTGGATAAAGCACTGGCCCGAGATTCAGGAGGACCTGAGTTCAAATATGGCCTCAGACATTTGACACTTACTAGCTGTGTGACCCTGGACAAGTCACTTAACCCTCACTGCCCCGCAAATGAATTAATGAATGAATAAATAAATAAATAAACATTTTTTTAAAGACATCCCCACTATTACACTGAAATAATAGAAAAAATATTGATTAGACTAAAAATAAAAGCAATGCAAATGAAACTTACAGAAATGGTAAAGAAGAGGATTATAAATCTGTTATATTCAAAGTCTTGCAGCTAGACAGATACTCAAGGAATTAAATGAAGACTTCCAACATCCTCACTTGCACAGGTGAAGAACTATGTGTTAAAAAGGACACTAGAGAAAAATTGAGGAGACCTGTGCTCTAGTCCTGGCTCTGCTACTTATTACCTGTGCAACCTTGGTCAATTGTCTTCATCTCTCTGGGTTTCAGTTTCTTCGGGAATTGGACTACTTAATCTCTAAAATGCCTTATAATTCTATGATTCAAAGATGAGGTTTGTTTGTTCTTTTTAGTAGATAACAGCCAATCCTAAATTTCCCATGGTCTTCAAAAACAAGGTTATGAAGTCAAGGCATGTTCATGCTTATAAAAAAAAAACACGTAGGCAACTTTAGAAAGCAATGTTCTCTATATAGATACAAGTACTATTGTAATAATTATATTTATGTATAACTGAATGACTAGATAGACCTTCTAAATACATATATATTGATTCTCTGTACAATATCTTCATAAGGGCATTGTTTCAAACAGCCTTAAAAAATTACCCTTCTGGGACATCAGCTCAAGTGGGGTGAACCTGCAGAGTATGGACTCATCCCACATCTCCCTGGTGCAACCCACCCTCCGCTCGGAGGGTTTCGACACCTACCACTGTGACCGCAACCTGGCCATGGGCATTAATCTCACCAGCATTTCCAAAATATTAAAATGTGCCAGCAACGAAGATATTATCACCCTAAGGGCCGAAGATAATGCAGATACACTCGCACTGATATTTGAGGCACCAAATCAGGAAAAAGTTTCAGACTACGAGATGAAGTTAATGGATTTAGATATTGAACAACCTGGAATTCCAGAACAAGAATATAGTTGTGTAGTGAAAATGCCTTCTGGTGAATTCGCACGAATCTGTCAGGATCTCAGTCATATCAGTGATGCTGTTGTAATTTCCTGTGCAAAAGACGGTGTAAAATTTTCTGCCAGTGGAGAACTGGGAAGTGGAAATGTAAAATTGTCACAGACAAGTAATGTTGACACAGAGGAGGAAGCTGTAACAATAGAGATGAATGAGCAGTTCAGGTGACCACAGCACTTCGATACATGAATTTCTTTACCAAAGCCACTCCACTCTCTCCTACAGTAACACTCAGTATGTCTGCAGATATGGGACACTTAAAATATTATCTGGCTCCCAAGATTGAGGATGAAGGAGAATCTTAGACATATTTCATTTCTAAGAAGATAAAGGAAAAAAGGCTCTTGAAAAGAGAACTGCTTTTGAGATAGTCAACAATGTTTAACTGTTAAATCTTTTCAGTCTTAACTTTCAATTTGTACCTCTAGGTACATATATATATGTAGATAATTTTCTGTAAATATAATACTTCCCTCCACATAATTTGTTTTAAAAAGTCCAAAGTTGGATCTTAATCCTATTATCCTAGACCATGCCTTATTTTAGATGTTTTTATACCAACAAACTTCTTTTAAAATTCTTAGAAAAGGGGGATGTCTTCAATTTAAATAAAGTTATATGGGTATTGAGCCCTTCGGAGTAGTGCCTTCAAACAGGACCCTGCTCTGCTACAAAAATCTTCATGGATTCTCAGCTATAGCTATTGTTTATGTAAAAATTACTTCCCAATATGTTTATTTTTCACCCTGGAGCTGTTTCCCCATAAAGAATTGTGGGGGAAAAAAAGGGGGCAGCTAGGTGGCACAGTGGATAGAGCACCAGCCCTGGAGTCAGGAGGACCTGAGTTCAAATCCAGCCTCAGACACTTAACACTTGCTGGCTGTGTGACCCTGGGCAAGTCACTTAACCCCAACTGCCTCACCAAAAAAACAAAAACCAAACAAACAAAAAATTACCCTTCTGAAATCAAAGTTCAAATTCTGCAAGATAGAACTTTAAAAGCAGCAAAGCAGAGACAGCACAAAAAAAGTTTGTAGAATGTAATCCAGCCAAAGCAACCATCAATCCTATAAATAAATTCAACCGCCTAAAACCAAATTGCTGCCTCACTCTAAGTCTCCCTCCCCTCCCAAAGGCAATTGTTTCCAATCCCTGAATGTTTCTGTATTATGGTGAAGGCAACCATACTTAAATTATTAACATTTATTACAAACATCAAAAACTCATTTCACAGCAGCTGCACTGATTTTAAATCTATATAAGAAAGTATAAGGAGTAGGTGTAGTGTAAATATATTTATTCTCACTGTGATCTACTTAATAACGAAGCATAGTAAGTTTCTGGATACTGCATCTGACACACCTAACTAAACTAGATAGCTCATGTGGTGGTGTCATCAAGAGAAATTTTAATAATGTACTTTCACAAGCAAACCTGAAATTCAAGTAAACTGGGATTCTCCTGTTGATTTTGCTGCACACGTCCCCAATGAAATGAACCACCCTAAACTTTAAAACAATAAGGAATAGTGGAGCCTGCAGAAATTAAAAAAAAAAAACTGGCAAAACCAGGAAGGTAGAAAAGAAAAAATGTGGCAACAATTTTAACATGTTGAAGAAATTTCCTCATAGTCACATTTTCCCTTTGGTTACTGCCTTGGTCTCAGGAGATCCACCATGTCTAAAGGGCAAAGACTCCACATGGGTGGTTCTTTTTTATACACACAAGTGACCAAGAAACCACATCAATACAGCCAGAGGCTACCAGGAAGCTCAATCAAGACAGGCATAGTTTGAGCCTTGCCCCACCCCCAGGTCAATCAAGTCTCTGCTTTGTTGCCAATTAGGGAAAATCTAGCTTAACCCAGGTGGCTGGGAAGATGTGAGAACTGGACCTATCATACCCATGACCTTATTGAAAAGGCCTATGATTTATCTATATGATCTATTTTTAATAAAGTACTGCAATGAAGTAATTTCAAAATATTTAAAATATTACACACTCATTAATAAGTTGGATTTCTCCCAGGAACTCAGGGCTGCTTCAGTGTTTGAAAAACCATACACATAAGAAATTAATAACACAAAAAATAAAAATAACATGATTACATCAAGATTCATAAAAAATGTGGCAAAATAAAACATTCATTTTTTTGTTTAAAAAAAAATAAATCTTGCCACCTATGGTTAAAGATGGATAGAGAGAGAGAGAGAGAGAGAGAGAGAGAGAGAGAGAGGAGAGAGAGAGAGATTGATTTTGATTAAATGATTTCCTTTAGATCCCCATGATCTCTAATATGTAACTTTTCTAAAATTCTATTCTAAAATTCCGTTGGAATTTCTCTGGTGCCTTTGCATCATAGTGCAGTTTCACTATTTATCTCTTTTAACCATGTATACTTTTACCACTGCCTTGTCTGAGATCACAGTCGGTACAATTACTATTCTGAATTCACCTGAGACATAATATATTTTGCTCCAGCCCCTTATTTTAACTCTTTATTCAACTGTTAGTTTCAAGTGTTTCTTATAAATAACATATTGTAGGGTTCTGTTTTTTAAAAGATCAACTGGTTATCCACTTGCATTTTAAGAGTACATCCTATTCACATTTATGTTTGTGATGGTTATTTGTGTGTTTCCTTCAATCTACTTTTTTTTTTAAGTGTGGCAATTGGGTTTAAGTGACTTGCCCAGGGTCACACAGCTAGTAAGTGTTAAGTGTCTGAGGCCGGATTTGAACTCAGGTACTCCTTACTCCAGGGCCAGTGCTCTATCCACTGTGCCACCTAGCTGCCCTTCAATCTACTTTTATTACACATTTTTCTCTCTTTGATTTTCACCCCTCTCTTTAAGGGGAAGATGATAGTGGTGGATAGGGAAGAAGTGTACCCCTGAGATGTAGGGTGATATGCTTCCATTCCACTGTCCCTCCTCTCCTTGCTTTCAACCAGATCAACTGTTAAGGATACAACATCCAAAGATGAAGAGTTGTTTGGGGATTTTTAAAAACTATTCTTTCCCTGATATTGCCCATCCTTTTATTAAGTCTTTCTCTCCATCTTCAACTAATGTCACTTGAGTTCGTTGTACCAAACTTTTTCTTTTTTTATGTATAAGTGTGTGTTAAATGCTCCTTTTCCTCAGTTCTAATGAGAGGTTCACATGGGAACTACTCTTCCACCTCCTCCATTCCTCTTCTTGAATATACAATTATTAAAAATAATAAATTCTCCCCTTATTAATTTTCCCTAAATGTTGGGGTTTTTTCCCTTAGGGATACTTTATTCTTCTTCCCTTTTTACATTTATAAGTCCTTTATCATCACACAGACCCTTCAAGTTCCTCAAATGCATTTACCTAAGTGGTGGTGTGCTCTATGAGTGAAGCAGAATTGTAGTAGTTCAAAAGAAACATGAGATGCAAATTTAGAGACTTTTTATGGAATAGAGGACTTTAAAAATCATTACTGATAAGATCAGAGCTGAAAAGAAACTTCAACATTCAGACATTTGAATAGGACCAAAATGATACCACTATATTGGAGTACAGTGTGTTAAACTATGGCAGATCAGACCAATATGAGCTTGGAAGGCATTACCACAGATCAGGCACAAATAGTCCATATGAACATTTGGAGTGGAAAGGTCTCTAAATTTGCACAAACAAAATTAATGTAACCAAAAATACAAGGGAAGCAGAAAACAAGGAAAGAATTTTTGAAATAAGTATCTTTGAAAAAGGCCTCATTTTTCAATTATACAGAGAACTGAGTCAAATTTATAAAAAAAACAAGTCATTCACCAACTGATAAATGGTCAAAGGATATGAACAGGCAGTTTTCAGACAAAGAAATCAAAGCTACCTACAGTCATATGAAAAAAATACTCTAGATCACTATTGATCAGAGAAATGCAAATTAAAACAACTCTGAGATATCGATCTTACATCTATGAGAGTGACAAATATAACAAAAATGGAAAATAGTGGATGTTGGAGGGAATGTGGGAAAGCTGTGAGTGGAGTTGTGAAAAGATCCAGCCATTCTGGAGAGCAATTTGGAACTATGTCCAAAGGGCTATAGAACTATGCATACCCTTTGATACCACTGCTAGGTTTATATCCCAAAGACATCCCCCAAGAGAGAAAAAGACCTATTTGTACAAAAATATTTATAGCAGCTCTTTTTGTGGTGGATAAGAATTGGAAATCAAAGAAATTCCCATCAATTGGGGAATGACTAAACAAACTGTGGTATATGATGGTGATGGAATATTGTTGTTATAAAAAATGGCAAGAAGGATGATTTCAGAAAGGCCTGGAAAGACTTGTATGAGCTGATGTATAGTGAAGGGAGCAGAACTAAGAGAACACTGAGCAATATTGTTTGATGAAGAACTCTAAATGACTTAACTATTTTCAAGAATACAATGATCCCAAAGGACTATTGATGAAACATACTATCCACCTCCAAAGAAAGAACTGATATTGATGGAACACAGACTGAAGCATGCTATTTTTCACTTTCTTTTGTTTTTTTCTTTTATTCAAGTTTTCCTATACAAAATGACTAATATGGAAATGTTTTACATAACCGTACATATATAACCCTTTTCTGATTGCTTACTGCCTCAGGAAGAGGTATGGGGAGGGAGGGAAGGAAGTTGGGATAAAAACTGGAACCCAAAACCATAAATAAAAATGTTTATTACTTTAAAAAATAAAAGACCTTTAAATTTTTCATAATTTCTTGCCAACTGTCCTTGTCTTACAGGTTGCAAACAACAAACTCACCCTACTATTTACTGTTATCAATTTCCATGAAACAAAAGGTTCTATTCTTTGGTGTTTCAAGCTAAAATGCACATATCAAAATAATAACAACATTTGGAAATCAAATATATTCCCTGAGGTAAAGAGTAAGGAGACAGGATGGGTTGGCATATTTTAAGGAACTTCTACACTAAAGATTTGGTTTGGTTTCCTAAATATATATTTATGTTTAATGTTCATCTAAGAAATATCTTTCTTAGAAGGAGCTAAAAAAAATTACACTGACATGATCTCATACCTACAAGATGCTGTCTTTTTTTTAATACCTGAAAAAAAAAATACAATGGCTTTCATTCTCAGGGATGGCACCTGGACTAGAGCCTACCATATAGGCTGACTCTCAGTAAACCTATATACAACAAGTATAAAAACACTTCATTTTTGTGTTAGGCATTTTTTTGGATACTAGAAATATCAAGACAAAATTGAAACAGTCCCTGACTTTAAGGAGATTAGAGCCTACTGAAGGAGATAGTACAGTGTTTGTGGAGGGAGGGACAAAGGAAGATGGGGGTTGGGGGGGACAGTTGAGAGAGAGAGAGATTTAAGTACAGAGAAAATAAATATATGTTAATATCACAGAGGAAGACATTAGTGACTAGGGGAATCAGGAACAGCTTCATTTATAAAGTGGCACTTGAGCAGAGCTTTGTAGAAAAAGAGAGGTAGAAATGAAGAGGTTGTGCACTCAAGGCAAGGAGGGACACCTTGAAATGGAGTGCCGTGTATAAAGAATAGCAATATCATCTGTTTGGTTAGATCAATGAAGGTGTAAAGGGGACATCTTACATCTGGAAAAGTATGTCGGGGACAGATAGTGAAGGGCTTTCAATGCCAAATAGAGTGATCTGTATTTCATATCAGCGGCAATAAGGAGGTACTATGTGCCAGCCCAGTGCTAAGCCTTCAGGATATAAAGGAGAAAACAAAACAGTACCTACACTCAAGGAGCTTACACTCTGTGAAGAACACACACACACACACACACACACACACACACACACACACAAAATGAGGTAATGGGAGAGGGGGGCACCCACTAGCAGCTTACCTATATTTTCATCCAAATCCCTCAAGGACAATCTTCAAAACACCAACAGCCCAGATTTAATTTCAGTATCTCAAACTTCTATTCTCCTATCCTACTCAACCATACTCTCAAAATCCTATTAATGACTTGAAAATGAATAACAATAACAACAACAAAAGGTAAAAATCGTGCTTCCTGGCAAAATGGGACACTAAAAATGGCCTCCAGGGCTAATCCATACATGGCACAGTGCCATAAACTGGTTTTCCTTAGTCAAATCCAACACCTTCAAAACCTACCCAAAATTAAAGTAGCTTTTGGAGTGAAGGAGTCTGAAAAAAATTGTTACAACATTTACCTCATAGAAAACAGGAATGCTTTGGGACAGAAATTGATCTATCCAGAATGCATACTTCCCAGTAAATGGATAAAGTTAAAAGGGGAAAATACTTTTTACAAATATTCTTAACTTCTACTCACTTAATTGGAGAAATAGTAAAGTTACTTTGGATGCTAAATCTAAGTCAGTAAAGAACAATAACAGGTCAGATTACCCAGGATCATAAAGCCAGTGTGCTACAAAGAAGGAATGAGGTACAGTGCCTGAACTAAGAGGAAGCCTTTATGCTCCTCCCTTTCCTCATTTCAGCTCTAGTGATTTATTTACTTGTAAAACCAAAATTTATTTAATTCCCACCATGTGCAAGACATTGTACTAGGGATCTTTCAGTATATAATACTGTTTGGAACACAGATCCTTTCCTCAAGCTTACAGCTAGTAAGAAAGAGAAAGACACAAAATCAGTACTATTACTTTATTATTTACAATTCAAGTGTCCAAACTTTTATAAATCTTGCTTTGTTCTTAGGATGTAAAACACCTAACCAAAGTTCCACATACCATCCCGTTCAACAAGGAGATGAATTTCATCATATAGCAAATGTTCACAAGGCCTAGAGTAAAGCACACTAAAGGTAAAAGGACAGAGAAACTTCAGGAAGTATCATCATTATAATTTTATACTGCACTTTAAAGTTAATCAATCAATAAACATTTTTAAGTAACTACTATGTGCTGGACACTTTGATAAGCACTAGAGATAGAAAAACAGGGAAAATACAGTCCCTGTCCTAGTGAGATCACCAACCCAACTGGATAAGTACTTGCATACTCAAATGGCTCAGTGATCTCACCAATTTGGGAGTTCCCTCAGATGATGTATATTGTATACAGGCTGCCCATCTTGTAGGATTCTTCTCTGTGTTTCCCTAAAAGTTCACCACAGGGGGTCCACCCAACATGCTGGAAGCTTTTCTCAATTTCTCCACACCTCAAGAGGATACCTATCTACCTGACATCCTTCACTCTTGCTACATGACCATCCTATCTTCTCTTCCTATCATAAAATTCCTTGATGACATTTTAACGTCTGTTCTTCAAAGTTCCTTGTTGGTTATAGGTTTCCCCATTGCCCTTTATTTGATACTCATCTTCAGGTCCTTAGAAGTAGTATTCAATGCCTCACTGCCATATATCAAGAGAATTAAATGCTAGTAGTATTGAAAATAAGGGTTTGTTTCCATGGGGACCTTGGGAGTCAGTAAAAGGGCTATACAATTTCCCGAAAGCAATCCAACCCACTCTCTTCCTCTGGTTAAGTTCTGGAGCTAGCTCATTGTCCATGTGTTTGGTTTGCCCCAGATATATATACAAGTAGTAGTTCTACAGAGTGGCCGTGCAAATTGAAAATGCTGAAATATAAGCAATATATAGTCTTAAAGAGGCTAAAGTTGTAAGAGGTTAAATGACTCAACCATGACCACACAGCTAATAATTATGTGAGGCAAAAATTTGAACCCAAGTCTTAAAGACAACAGGTCCAACATTCTATTTGATCACACTTCCTTTCAAAATGCCACTTAAGGTATTGAAACTTTAGTTAGTAACAGTTCTCTTTCTTTTAAATCTGTCCTAAAGAAAAGTCCCAATAGGGTTCCACTGTATAAAAATTATAGTGCCTTGTAGTATACCCACAATTACTAAATATACTATGGATGATGAGGCACCAAAGGGGACTGAGAAGTTACTGTCAGACAAATAAGAGAATAAGAAGCTATTAGTATCACAAAAATACAGAGAGAAGATAGTGAAATGGGGGAAATGCAATAAGATATATCAGGAAGGGGGGCAGCTAGATGGCGCAGTGGATAGAGCACCGGCCCTGGATTCAGGAGTACCTGAGTTCAAATCCGGCCTCAGACACTTAACACTTACTAGCTGTGTGACCCTGGGCAAGTCACTTAACCCCAATTGCCCCTCAAAAAAAACCCCAAAAAAACAAGATAGATCAGGAAGTATGAGGAGTAGGGTGGGGAGAAAGACCTTAAGAGATTGATGGGGGTAGCTAGGTGGTGCAGTGGATAGAGCACTGGCCTGGAGTCAGGAGGACCTGAGTTCAAATCCAGCCTCAAGCACTTGACACTAGCTGTGTGACCCTGAGCAAGTCATTTAACCCCAATTGCCTCACCAAAAGAGAGAAACAGAGAGACAGAGACAGAGACAGAGATTGATGGTAAACTGGAGAGAATGGTCAGAGTTTGAAAAAAGGAGAGATATACGATGATAACTTAAGGAGATGGTCATTTTTTTTTTTAAACAGCAAGGGAGACTTGGGTTTGTTTGATGTAAGGAAGGACCCAGCAGATAGAGGGAAATTGAAGATTAGAGAAAAGTATGATTGAGGATACAAGAATCTAGAGAATTTGTTCAGAGATGGGATTGGGATAAATGTAAAGGAAAATGTAAAATGCAAGGAAAAGGGCCACCTCATTATTGTAGACTAGAAAAAAGGAGAAGCAGCCATGACATTACTCATCAAGAAATGTATTATAAAACAGATAAGAAAATTAAATTCTGCCTCTGAATTTTCAAGGAAATTACAATTGTCTTTTCCTTCCTTTACACTGCCTAATCCCAATCTCCAACACACTCTGTAGCAAAATCACACATTTCTGCACTTAATACAGAAAAATGTCCAAAAAATAAATTCTGAGTATATAATTTATTATTATGGATAGAGTATGGTTAGGGTCTGGAGGCAGGAAGACAAGTTCAAATCTGCCTTCAGACGCTAACTGTGTGACCCTGGGCAAGTCAAAACCTCAATTTGTCTCAGTTTCCTCAACTGTAAAATGGGGATACCATTTTACAGCACCTACCTCACAGGGTTGTTGTTTGAGGATCAAATGAGATAGTATTTGCAAAGTGCTTAGCACAGTGCCTGACACATTGTAGGTACTATATAATATATAATATAATGTTTATTCCTTTTCCATACATTATCTTTCCCTCCCCTTCATTTTTATAAAGTATAGCTCAAAGAAAACATGTGTTATTTGCATTTTTCAGAAAGAAAAACTGAGGCAAAAAAAATTAAAGGTTAATATAATGTGCCTGAGGTCATGAAGTCCTAGAAAAAGTAAAGTTGAATTCTGATTATACTATATCCTATCCCATAATGTGTCACAGAATAGTCTTCTTGCAACTTAATACATATGCTGAATTTAAGGTTTTATGCTTATAAATCCTCCACACCAAGCAGGTTTTTTAGTCTTACCCTCAGATGAAAGGCACTAAATGATTGTGACTCGAAGTCATAAAACCTGCCTTTAAAGTCCAGTTTTAACCCCATTGGCTGTGTGACTGTGGGCAATTCACTTAATCTTTCAATTTTCTATCTGTAATCTGCATTATCTCCCTCACAGCTATTACTTAAGTGCTACATAAATGTGAATAATATTCTAATTTAGCAGAAAAATAAATGAAGAAAACGGGGAAAAAAACTTGCTAGAATGAAACAAGCATTTTTTAAAAAGTAAAACCTTCACTGCAATTTTAGCCTGGTTAGAAATCTATCAATAACTTTGATGTGTAATGCTAAAATCAACATATGGACATTTCCATGACAATATATGGAGTACCTAGTCACCCTCTTCCTTGGCAATCATGCTACTGAAGGAAAGGTAAAGAAGGTCTTGCCACTGAAAGTCTTGAACTTCAAATGGTTCAAAATCAGAAATGGTTATGCATTTATCTGTGGACATAAAACTAAAACATGACTACCTGCCCCATCCTAAGAACTACCCAGCCTTATAATCTGTCCTCCTTTATGTTATGTCCCCCAAATTAGAACATGAGCTCCTTGAAAAGAGACTTTTGCTCTTCTAGATAAATTTCTGACACTTAGCAATTGGTATACAGTAATAACCTAATAAGTGTTTTTTCATTCATTCATCTTCACGATTGTAATGTTTTACAAAATCATCCCCTTTATTGTAGTACCTAAATACAATATGCTAAAGGATGCCTTGATACCTGGCTCTGGAATCACCAGGGAGAAAAAACAGTTCTGCACCGTACCTCTGGGCAAAAGTGCAGCTCTGTATAATAGTAACTTAATTTATAACCACTGATTAACACTAATAGGAAACACCATACTTATATAGAAACAAGTTTAGGGAAATGTGTTCATTGTAAAAGTGTGGAAAAGCTTCAGTTAATCTAAAATAGCAATGCATTTAGAGATCATTCTTAAAGATAATTCTTATTTGGGTCAAAAGGAATTAAACATCAAAGTCACAAGCAATAAATCCCATAAAAAACTGAACCCTTAAAAAAAAAATCTACTTTTTTTCATGGCGTTTCTCTTAACATTGTTGCCCTGCAAATCTAAATGATGAATCACTGGCCTAACCCAAAATTAGGATGTATATTAAAAATGGGCCTCCACCAAAATAAATTCTTCTTCCACATTTCCAGAACTATAATCATTAACTAAAAAGAGAATTTTGAGGTAACTCTTGAAATTGAATTCAACAATATAGCTAGGTTAGATGATAATGAGAGAATAAGAAATAAGGAACTTATTTAAAACAAAGGAACCTGTTTGTATTTTAGTGTTCTCAACAGTAACAAAATTAAGTTGCATGAAAAGGGAATGTGAGGATGTAATAATCAATTTTCTACACAGAAAATACTTCCCTGTAGAATCTGAACATGAGTTGATTATGAACATGCTTTGTCAAGTTCCTGTTTTAAATGAAGTAAAGACTATTATGAAAGCATGGGAAAAGATTGCCAGTTTAAGAGGAAGAGGAGTTAGAATCAAATCCTAATTGTGACCTCTTAGATTCTCCTGGCTTCAGTTTCCTGATTTTTAAAAGGAGAAGTTTGGACTAGATGTCCTTTAAGGTCCCTTACATCTAAAACTATGATCTTATGATCCTATAATTAGTTGAGGAAAAAAAATGAGATAGTGATCCACAAATATTCATAGCAAACCACTGTCAATGTTTGAATTCATGCAGACATAATTAATTTAATTTTTTTACTTATAGCTGATGGCACAACAGTTTTCTAAGGAAAAATTTCAGATTATAACTATTCACAAAAACACCATTGTATATCAACTTTAAATCTATTTAATGGAGCTTTCAAACTGTAGACCTATCTTACTTCTGGGTAGCACTGATTCCTGTTCAAGAAACTAAAGCAGTTTGCTTAGTGTAGGGCACAAAAGTGACACGTTTTGTTTGATAGATCAGGTGCTGAGGTAATGCTGAACAGTAGATGCAAACACATGAATTGTAGCTTCAGGCAGGAATAATATCAGGTGCATCTCTACACCCTGAGGGCTCAACTCCTACACTTTAAATCCCTCCCACTGAAACAGCCTCCTTCAGTTTCACCTAGCAATCACAGTGAGAACAGGTACTTCCTTCTGAGCACTGACAGCTAGAGCTGAACAGCTAAGGAAATTAATATCCACATTTTAGCACGGACCACATTTCTGGTAAGTACTTAGTGTTATTTTTAAAATATAAGCTTTCTTTGAAAACTACCTTTTGAGATTCTGAAAATATCTAGCTAAAAAATGAATGACTTGTCAGCTGTTCAACCCTGCTTTGCTCTACTCTTTTACCTCACAGTTTCTAGCAGGTGCACTTCTTGGACTGAAACCATTATTATAAGTGATTTAACTAGACTGAAACTTTATTCTGTTAGTATGATGTTCTGTTCATAACTTAAATTTAAATCTTATGGGGGGAAAGAATTATATTCAGATATATTTCATGCAATTTTTCCTTAAAAAAATTTACAATGAATTTTAACAGAAAGACAAATGAAGATCGAGAACATCTGGTTTCTATTTTTAATTTAGAGGTCCTTTATTTCAGAAGGCTATTTATTATTAATTGTTGCCATTTGTCTGAAAACCAAAATGACCAAAATAAGATTTTTTTTCTTTACATGAACAGCATCTCAACAATAAATTCATGAAAAATTACTATTTGGAAACTTAATTGAATGTATTTATATACATTTATTAAAATATGATTAGGCATAACATTAACAAGGTCTTTCAATGAATTTAATTGATTTAGTTTTAAGAATAAAAAAGGAAGATATGTGAAAGATTAGCTTCTATAGTCTACCATGAAAACATTAATAAAATATTAACTTAACAGCTAACTCTGATCATACATAAACTATTATGAATTGATTAAAGAATTACTTAGAGATGGTTTCCTAGGTCCTCTTTCCTTAATTCAAAGTCTATTAAATATGTTTTTCCCTTTTATATTAGTTGTGTTAAAGTTTATCCATTAGCTTAAAGAACTGAAAGTCTGAGAGAGAACAGCAAGTTAATCACTGGAAAAATTCAGTTGGAATAAAACTCACGAATCTTGTTCTTGCAACACACCCACAACTGTAGGCGACAATGGCATGTCCTTGAGTTATGCAATAATGCCACATCACAATATTTTAATTACAGCATGCCCTTCAAAATGTTCTGCCCTGATGAGTGCACCTCGTCAGACAGCTGGACACCACCAAAAAGAATATTACAGAATTGTTTTAGTGCATAGGTCAATATGTGTGACAAAAATAGCTACATAGGCTGTTGGAGAATTATCCTCCAAAGTTAAAACTATAAGTACTTTTATTATGCCTTTGCAAAATTCCTTTTTAACAGTTCCTTCACTTGTCTTTTACCAAAGTTCAAAAACTTTTTAAACACACCAACTCAACCTAAAAATGGAAATGTATTATGGCTTTTAATATTCAAGAATCCATCTATGAGCAGATACTGACTGTATCAGTAATTTAATGTTTTTAAAGCAAGATAAACAAAATCCTGTGGCCAACTGAAAATCACTCACAAAAATGCAGAGACTTTTGTGGATTTGTATACGAAGGTGGGACTCTTGGATAAAACATGAATAAGAGTCCTGCAACATACAGATATTCACATGTCAGGTTTGATGATTTATTTGTTTCAAATGCAAAATAACTGTGCAGGTAGAAAAATGAAATTAAAAGTTAAAGATTATTTTAGATTACAAACTGATATTTTTTAAATCCAATAATAAAACCATAGGGGCCTCTATATACCTTTTTTACATTACTTCCCTATTTCTTTTACTGAATTACTAATATTTCTCATGTATATCACAAATACTTAAAGAAAAAGTAAAATCATTAGTACTTTCTGTTAACAATTCAGAATTTAACTTACTTTTCTGTTGGTATTGTGGCGTTTCACTGCCTCTTAAATTTCTCAACCATGAAAGAATGCATAAGCATAATAAAAATTTCAGTTTACATGTATAAAATACATTTTAATGGACAATGCAAACATAATAAATGTTTAAAATTTCAAAAATTTTACTCTATTAATTTTGTCTTTTAATGTTATACATATAAGCAACAAACCCCAAATAATGAAGAGGACGAATGAGGTTAATCTACAAGTTTTCTATTACAATTCAGTAGCACTATGAAATTTTTTAATAGAGTCTCATTTTTTGATAAAAAGTATTTTACTAATATTGTACATAGTATTATTAAGTGTCAGATAAATAAGTGAATAAGGAAAAATATGGGGAGAACAGGAAATAAAACCAAGGAGACTTAGAAAAATATCAGGCTTTTTTTAAGAAAGAGGAAGAGGGAAACGGAAAAAAATAAAGCATTAGAAAAATTAGCTTTTTTAAAGCTTGACTTATAGGTATCAGTAGAAAGAGCACTGGCTCAAGAGTCAGACAGTGGGGGCTTAAATCTTACCTCTAACTTTTATTAGTCAAGTCAGTTAACCTCTCTGGTTCTCAGTTTCCTCATTTTTAAAATGAGGAAATTTCATCATCTAAAATGGACTAAATGGACTCTGTGGGCCCTTTTAGTGCTAGATCTATGAAAACTCCTAAGAAAGTTCAAGTTTACTTATCCACTTTCACAAACATTTCAGAATCAGGTACTGTGGTCTCAACTGATATTTCGAAAAAGAAACAAGTGAATAAAGGGACAAAAGCTGAACTCATCTAGACTAATTAATATGGTGGGGATGGAGAAATGGAAAGTGATAGAATGCAAGAGCTTCTCTCCTGGGCATGTTAGGTATTATATTACCCTTCTGAATAACCTTCTAAATATTCAAGGAAACAACACTTCATTATTCTATCTTAGTAATTATATGATAAACCTCCAGACCTATATGGCCTAAAATAGAAATAAGATCTTTATACCTGAATTCAGTGCTACTATAAATAATGACATTAACAAAGTTTGTTTTGACAATCTTATCTTCCTTTGAGAATACTAAATTTTCAAGAAAGTTGAAAATATAGCATATAAACTGACCACAATGAGTCTATTATAAGCTTTTTAACTCACTTATAAATACACATCACTCAGAATCCATGTAGCAAGTTTAATTTCATTAAAGCCTACAAATCTTAGGGAAAAACCATATAAATCATAAACCTATCCTTCAATGTGGTATTCCAGAATTATCCATCTTATGGGTAGGATACAATTTTTGTACTTGAATATAACCATAATTAGGAGAACTCTAGATCACTAGTGTGTTTTTAACAGTTGTGTTTGACTATTTTAACTTGCACCATGAACTATGCAGCTAAATCAGAAGCAGTGGTGTTCACTGTTTTAATCTGTCAGCAGTTTATGTAAAGTAATTTATACTAATTAGCTTCTAAATTCATCAATAGCTTTATTTTAAACAAGTAAATCCTATAACATTTTCATGAAGGCAATCAATACTGCATGACTTTTGTCCTCTTACAATTATTTGCAGATCCCCTTAAGTTAGTAAATATTTAGCAAAGAACCTACAAATAAGGCATTCAGATAAAAAGCATAAGACACTTTCAAATTTAATTACACATATTTCTCTTTTAATAAAGAGAATTCTCTAGTTTATTCTTTTGAGTAAAACAGTAATGTCTTGTATGATTACTTACCTAGTGTAATACATTTGAGAAAATACCATTAAATAAAAAGTGTGAAAGTTAAAGCTCAAAGGCTTGTCCCTTTGAAAAAGATAGCGATATGAAATTGCTAATAGTGCCACTTATAGAGGTTACAAAATATTAGGTATTTGGAGGCAAAAAAAAGTTCATAAATTCAGTGCTTTGTGTTACTGTTAAATGTTTTAAAAGTTCTCTTAAGAAAGTTCAATTTGTTATACTTATTCACTTTCACAATTAGTATCGTTATGATTTTCGACCCACAATTGATAAATGTTTTGCAACAGTCATCATTTTGATCATGATGCTTTTAGTCAGTGATGAAATCATCAGTTTTCAGATCTTTGCCATAACACATCCTATATGATCATGGGAACTTGACTTGAAGTGGTTCTCACGCCTTCAGAATCAGTGAACATAATGAGACATGCCAGCACAAGTTTCACTGACTTATCTACCTCGCCAAGCATCAGACTGGAGAATGTATCCACTTCTCTGGCTTCCTGAAACCAGGCAAATAGAACATGCTTTTTTTATATGTATCAGGTTCCATCTGCCCCACAGTACAAAATTAATTTTGATAGAAAATAACTTTTATGCTGCTTTCTTTCAACTACAGGCAGGTGAAAACACAAAAATTATTGACAAGATTTATGCTTTGTTAAAAAACTCTGGGTTTAAGTTTATGTTCCTTGTATACAAGAGTGTCCTGTAACCTTTACTACAGGGTAAAGGAGGGAAGGGAAGGCAACAGAAGTATGCAAAAAAACCATTTAGGGAATGGAAGGGGGGGGTCAGGGGTTAAAAAAAAAAAAAGGAGAGATAAAAATCTAGAGATTAAGGTAACAGCCAGGGAAATTTGTGCTACTTTTGATACTAGCTACTTCCAAAATACTAGTATTCATTCATTAAGAAATGTTGAGAAAGTAAAATAATCTCTTTATATCTGAGTCCACCACTCTAAATCAAAAATCCTCCACAAAAGTTGTACCTAAGTATCAGAAATTTAACTAGTAATAACAAAAGCATATATTATTTCTCATTTAAACAAACTGCTTTATTATTATCCCAGAAATTTGCACATTACATTTCAAGGTTCTTAAATGAAAACAAAGTTTTTTCTACCTCAATCAGGTCTTAATAAATATACAATATTTACAAACCTTCGATGAGATCAGATTGTTTTTTAAAATAGAACTATGTACAAAACATTTAAAGAAATGATGTTTCAATAAATTTAAGGTATTTAAATGAAACACACACACACACACACACACACACACACACTGATTGCATATATAGAGTAAAGGAGGGCAGTACATGTGATCAGGATTCAGCTCCAGAACTGGTCTCTTTCCAGGCACAAGTGCAACCTTCTAGCAACAACTCAAAACACAAGTAGTTATCACGAACTCTAGAGGTGGCCACTACCATCACTGATTCCTGCCTAAACTTAAGACAGCCTAGACCTAGTTAAAAGCTGAAGGGCTGTTTCTGTACTGTGATAATCATTGTCACACAAGAATTCATTTTTAAAAAAATATTTAATACCTATTTTAAGTATATTTTAGCATGTAAGGTCTCAAAATGTCACTAAGACCCAGTTTAATGGCATACTAAGAAATGGACCAACATATAGCCTTGAGCAAGCCACTTACATGTAAGTTTCCTCATCAGGAAAGCAGAAGCAACAATGATAGGATACATATAGGAATATTTGTAAAGTACTTTGAAAAGATAAAAAAGAAAAGAAATCTTCACTAAAGTTATATCATATTAGAGATGATTTCTTTAAAAAAAATTTTTGATTATTGGTCTGAATACAATCAAAAAATGTGCTGTAGTAAGGATTATATTTTGGTTATGGGTTGGATTAAATGGCTGCTAAGGTTTCTTTCAATTGACATTCTGTGATTTTATGAAGTCAAGTCTTCTGTTTTTAAAGGCACATGAGATTTTAGCAATGCTAATGAAACTCAGATATTTAAATTATAAAAGAAGTAACTGAGTGCTCTAATTATAATTGTTTCCTCTTACTATTTTAATGTCATTAAGAAGAATTTAAGTGCCTACTATGTGCCTGGCATTGTGCTAAGAATTATACAAAGAAAAGGCAAAAAACATTGGTTTTAAAAAACTGAGTGTGAGGCATATACATGTGTGTGTAAGTACTTGTTACTGGAGATTGCAAACAGAAGGCTCAAAGACAGCCAATTTTCCTGGACATAAGTAGACTCTTTATAAAATCTAAAGATAATTCTGCATCCTGGAATAACCCTTTTTTTTTTTGCCTGTCTCAGATTTCTGAGATCTCACACATCAAGGTCCCACACAATTTCTTCTGAAAAATAATCTTTTAAGAGCTTGTGGTATTACAAAACAACCAGTTAAATAAGGCAATGATTACACCAATGTTCAAAAAGGTATAGTAGACTAGGCAAAATCTGACAGTCTTAGTTCTTCATTCCTTGTGCTATCAACCTAGCCATCATTAAGAATACTGACAAATTATTACTATGTTGTGGTTTTATTTTATAAATTGTTGGGTTTTATTTGGAGGGGAAGAATGGGAGGAGGGAAGGGGTGGCATTCCTGGGTTTGTGATTTTCATGTATAGCACTCCCTGGTACGGAAACTCCCCCTGTTAATAATTAATATTAATAATTGCTTACTGCAAAACACTATGCAATTTATAGTCTTTAGAGAGTTATCTAGGACACTCAGAGTTTAAGTAACTTGCCCAGGATGCCACAGCTATGTGTCAGAGAAGTAAGACTTGAACTAAGATCTCCTTGACTCTGATCCTCTCCATAAACTCACAACACCTCTCACCCTTTAGAGTAAAAACTACAACTTATAAATATATTGAACAAGCCATGCTCTTTTTGACCCCAGAAGAAATCTCTTCTGACAACTTGGGGAGAGAGAGGCAGGAAGGAGAACGGGTGACAGAGTATGGAAAAGGAGGTGACATTTAACTTTAGAAGATAAATCAATAATTTCAGCTTGCACTAGCATTCATTTAGGAGTATAAGCAATTGTAAAAATTGCATGCCTTGGGGGGTGGCTAGGTGGCGCAGTGGATAAAGCACCGGCCCTGGATTCAGGAGTTCCTGAGTTCAAATCCGGCCTCAGACACTTGACACTTACTAGCTGTGTGACCTTGAGCAAGTCACTTAACCCCCACTGCCCCAGAAAAAAAAAACTGCATGCCTTCCATATCTTCAAGCATAGTATCTTTAACTATTCAATCTTAGGTAGAAAATATTAATTTCCCATTGAATTAGTTATCATGTTATTTAAGAATTCATTTTTCTATTACAGTTCCTCTATACCCAATTGAAAACGTGGCCTTTCCTCCAGATCTTAATATTGTGGAGCCAGCTTCAAATGAAAATTGTTAAAAAGTGAACACAAACTCCTTAAATAAGTCAAAACCAAAGTTTGACTCCAAAGAAGTAAACTGTGATTAAACTACATAAAGGACAGACCCTGAAAATTTAAGAAGGAAAATGAGTCTTCTCAAAGAACGAAAACCAAAGAAACCTCATTATATTCCAAGGCCTCCAGGAAAGCCATTTAAATATAAGTGTTTTCAGTGTCCCTTTACTTGCAATGAAAAATCACATCTTTTTAATCATATGAAGTATGGCCTCTGTAAAAACTCCATTACATTAGTATCAGAGCAAGATCGAGTTCCCAAATGTCCCAAGTCCAATTCATTAGAGCCCAAACAAACTCATCACATAGATTCTTTGGTTAAGCCTACTACTTCCAAGTCAATCACCAATGGACAAACAAATCTTGATTCTAAGCTTCAACACAGTTTTGCCAAGGAAGAAGCCAAGGAAAATTTAGAATTACGAAACTGTGTGACAAATAAATCATCAGGACAAAATCCTCCAGTTCAGAAGAAAGCAACACCTCTTGGTTCAGCTACAGAAAGTACAATTACTATCCAGCCTATTTTAGAAGGTGGTGCCAGACCTTCAGCTTTTGTACCTGTAGAACACAGACTTAAAGGATCAGAAAGTGATGAAGTATCTGAAATGCTGGCAATACCTGACCCAATTACCAAAAGTTCCTTTCACACTAAATCTGCATTCCATGCACCTAATCATCCATGGAAAGCTGGCTCTTTTCTCCCAGAGTTTTCGCATAAAATTCCATCTACAAAAGGTTTTGGATCCATTTCTTCTTATATACAACCAACTATTCCAGAATATCCACCTCATTTTTACACAGAGCATGGACTAGCCACTATCTATTCACCTTATTTACTTGCAGGTAATTCAGTAGAGTGTGAAAACTCTTTGTTGTCCGTCTATGGTACTCAAGACCAAAGACATTTTCTTTCCCCGCCAGGATCAATCCCTAAACACTTGAATCCATCACCATCAACATATGAGCCCTACAAATTTTTCCAGCAGTATCAGTCCAGTCTTCCCATACCATATGGGTTCTATAGACCAGAGTCTGCATTTTCTTCCTATGGCCTTAAACTTCCACATGTTGCTAGTATTACAAGAGAGCAAAGTTCTCACCTACTTGAAGAAACTAACTTGATCTATCCAACTTCAAATCCATCCAGATTAAACTCCTGGAACTCCCACAAAAAACACGTAGATTATGAAAAGGAAAGTTTAATTCTCCAAAGCCAAGATCCTTCCAAAGATGAGCCAAATGATAGAGATGGGGCCAAGATGAGCCCCCGTGCAGGAAGTGCAGCTACAGGATCTCCAGGAAGGCCAAGTCCCACCAACTTTACTCAGACAAGCCATGCATGTGAAGGACTGTTTGACCTATCAAGTAAATCATCGCCTGGCCCATTTGGAAAACTAAATCAACATGAAGAAAATGCCACAGCCTTTAAACTTGTGAGAAAAAGTTCAGAATACCCTGATCCACAGTTAAATAGAGTTGACTCCACAAGAAGGTAAGATGGGTCTCCGTAAATCTGACTTCCAAAACTCAAGAAGATCAATCCAAAACAAAACTCCCTCTCTTTCCTACCCCCAGCTTTGTTCTGTCTAATTAGCCAGTTTATAATTCACTAAAAACTTTTAACACTAGAAAGACTGAAATTTAAGAATAACTTGAAGGACCAAGCTGGGACAGTGGTTATAGTACTTCTTTTAAATCCATAATGCAAAGAAAATAGAAACAGCATAAAAACTTTTATCTTTCAAAGTAAATTTTTTAAATTGTTTCAATTGACATGTCTAGTCCTTCTAGTTCTAAAGAATAATTTCTTGTTGCAGTTAAGCTAAAAAACAATGACTATTCCCTTATGTAAAATATAGCTTGAAAACGTTCCACTCTGAGTCTTATTTTTCTAAAAAGAAATAAAAATTGATTTATCTCTGTTTTTTTCAGCATGAATGTTACTGATGAAGATGTGCAACATCAGATGGAAGGTACTTCTAACACAAATGAGGACTCTTCTAACACAGAGGAAGACACAGGAATAGCTCCACTCAATCTTTCTAAGAAATCTGAAAAAAAGGAAACTGTACATGAACATATGTACAAAAACATGACTCATTTGGAAACTCAAGACACTATGAATCTACAAGACATGCCTTTAAACCTCTCAGTGAAGGATTCCTGCAATACTCTGAACCTGAAACCTTCATCAGACAGTCTATCACAAGATGCTGAAGCTGCTGCTACTCAGAAAATTGAAAGTTCTAAAGCAGAACATTATATAAAGAATCACCAGCAAAGCATCCACCAAGATGACATTTCATTCACAGCCGATAATGGTGAAGCACAAGATTTAAGAATGATTGACAACAGTGATGAACAGAAACAAACAGCAGCTGTTGCTCTCTGCCAATTAGCTGCATATAGTCCTGGAAAAATAAGGGTAGAAAATGAAGAGCAAAATGCTCAGGATTCCACTTTTCAAAAAGATGAACCCACCTTCAGTTCCAAAGAAATTCAGGATATTGAATGTAATCCTAAAACAAAAGGCCAAAGAGGACGAATCAAAAAGAAACAGGAAAACCTCCCCAAGGAACTAAAAAGGCAAAATCAAATGACACTGCAAGAGTGTTCACTTTAAGAAAGAGAACACGGGTGTCTTAACACTTAACTTTCATATATGCTTTCACACCACAAAAAAGCAAAGCTTATCCACTGGACCACATGACGTAGCAGCAATTTTCAAGCAAATTTTCTATTGGATCAACTGTTACTATGTGTTTTTTTCTTTTTTGTTCTAAGGAAAGCAACGACCTGTAAATAGTAAATGTTTATACCAAAGGTGCTTATAAATTTGTAATAAATCCTTTTTTGAGTGATCCAAGTTTCTTATGCATATGCCCAAGATTCTGATAAGCACACTTCTGCATTCATAACCAACGCTACCAATGGAAATACAATGGATGAAAGAATAATGCTTTTGGTGTAAGCCACATGGCAAGAACACTTTTACATTTGCTTTTATTACAAAAATGTTTTATGCATTAGAAATAACTTTTTATTTGTTGTAACAAAGGTATCCTTAAATTTTTGGATTTATTTACTGTTACCTGTTTTGCAAATAAAATGTAAATGTCTTGAAGAACAAGAGCCTATATGTGTGTATATATATCATATATATAACAATTATATATATGCATACATATTTTCAGAAATTAAAAACTTTTGTTGTAAATGTGAAAACTATGATTTGTTACTATTGAAAATAATCCACAGACATCAAAAGGATATTTATATAAATAATTTATTTTCATTAGTGAAAAAAGTACCATTGGTGAAGGTATCATTTCAGTAAATGTAGAAACATGAGTTTATGACATTTATTTGGTTAGCATGGGTCAGTGAATTTTGCAGACTTTTCATTCCTGTTTTCTAAGTTTAGAATTGTGTATATTATTTCTAATATTTTTCAAATAAATCCACATATTATACTTAAGAATGCATAATAGTAAATGCAATATAAATTTTTGTGTTATATTTTATAATATTTTGCTATAACATACAATGCAACTCTGGTAAAAAAAGGAAAAGATTTATATCACAATTTGGACATGTTAAAGACTAGAATATAAACTTCGTGCTTTCTGGAAAGCTAAGGCAAATGAAATTGTGCTTAGCACAAACTAATTCGGAGAAAATCAAGGAACTTCCTTGATCCTGGCTTTCAGACAATGACCGAGTAACAACTTGGTTTCAGGAAAAACTATAATTTATGATCATACATGTACCCTTTTCCAACAAAGATTTTTCTTAATACACAGAAGGATGCCTATTCCATATATATATCAAGACAGTATTTTATTATGTTCTAGGCTATGGACAACAATTAATAGTCCTCAGGAACAAATTATCGCATATTCTCAAATAACAAAAGCACTCAAGAAAAGGAAACATAGCAACTATAAATCATTAGTGACTGATGGTGCTCTCAGTCTCACATGGAACCCAGATCAAATTCTACTCCTTTAAGGAATAAAACATCTTTCATTCAATTAACTGTACAAAAGTATCATAGAGGAAAAAACACTTCTTTATGACTCTGGGTATAGTATAGCATATACCCTAAAGCATGAACATTTGAATCTCAGATAAACTCTGCCCAAGTAAGTACAAATAATTAAGTTTCTTAAAAAGTATTGTTCAAAATAATATGTCTTTCTATTTAAATTTGGCTCCAACACATTTATTTTATTTAAATCTGGCTCCAAAATACCTCTCTTTCAGTTGAGTTCCCTGCTATTAAGTATCTCCCCATTCCAATCCATCCTCCATTCAGCTGCCAAAGTAATCTTTTTAGATTTATGTCACACCTATTCAATAAACTCCCAATCACCTCCAGATCACATATAAAATCAACCGTTTAGCATTCAAAGCCTTTCACAACTTGGCTTCTTCCTACCTTTCACGTCTTCTTATACCTGATTTGACACTCATGTACTCTGTGATACAATGACATTGGCTTTCTTGCTATTCTTTGAACAGGAAACTCTTATCTCCCAATTCTAGGCATTTTTAGTCTGTCTTTCACTTGAGGAATGCTCTCCCTTGTCATATCTGCCTCCTGGTATTCCTGGCTTCCCTTCAAGTCCCCCATAAAAACCTACCTTCTACAAGAAGCTATTTGAAGTCCCCTTAATTCTAGTGTCTTCTCTTTGTTGATTATTTCCAATTAATCCTGTGTATGTATCTTGCTTGTACAAAACTGTTTGTATGCTGTCTCCTACATTAGACTGTGAGCTTCTTGAGACTAGGGACAGTCTTTAGCCTTTTTTGAATCCCCAGTGCTAAACACAGTAGCTGGCATGTAATAGGTACTTAATAAATGCTTATTAACTAATTGACTCGCCTTCACAAGCCATGTTCTAGAGGAACTAAGGTATTCAATTCCATTCAACTTTTCATCTCTATACATGTAACATACAATCTGCAGCCAATGATGATGATGATGTGACAACGATGATAGTGGTGGTGACGGTGGTGGTGGTGATGATAGCTAATCTTTATATAAGCATCATAAGGTTTGCAAATCGTGTGTGTGTGTGTGTGTGTGTGTGTGTGTGTGTGTGTGTGTGAGAGAGAGAGAGAGAGAGAGAGAGAGAGAGATCTCAGTTAATCCCAAAACAACCCTGTGTGCTATGTATTATTATTATCTCCATTATACAGATGGGGAAACAGAACAAAGACATGAAGGAACTGGCCCAGGGTCACACAGCTATTAAGTGTCTGAGACAGGATATGAACTCAGATCTTGCTAGTAACAAATCTTCCAACCCATGTTATATGCTATCTAGCTAGACAAACAAATCCCTATCAATTAAAATTCTTCTTAAAAAAACTAGCTCAGGTGACACATCCATTATTACGCTTTCTCTAATACTCCAAAAATTTCTCATGAGATACTGTTCAAATTCTCTTATGCACTTAGTCATTTTCTAACTTGAATTATAAATATTTGGGTATATAACTCATTCCCTACTTCTCCCTACAGCCAACACTAAGTATAAGCATATCAAGGGGTTTAGACAAGGACTCCTGTTTTTTCTTCATTATTATCATAATCATTATAGCACATATATATATATATAATAATATATAGCATTTTAAGGTTTGCAAAGCACTTTACAAATATTAACTCATTTGATTCTCACAGTGAGAAGTGGGTGCTATTATCCCCTTTTTACAGATGAGGAAACTGATACCGACAGAGGTTAAGTGATTTGCCTAGTTGAGTCATATAGCTAGGCCCACACCTGAGATTGGATTTAAACTCTGGTTCCTGACTCCAGGTTCAGCACTGTATCCACTGTATCACCTAGCTGTTCTGTACCAGCTCTACATTTATGAAAACAGGAGCAATGTCACTTTCAGTTATATATTACCAGCACCTACTACAGTATCTTCCATGTACATCATTAGAATTAGTAAATATTTGTAACCTAATTTAATTGAATTACCTTTAAATTCAGAAAGCTGCTTCATAGTTCCATCATAGAAAGACTGATCCTACTGAATGTTACATGTATCCTAGGGCAGCTAGGTGGCACAGTGAATAAAGCACCGGCCCTGGATTCAGGAGTACCTGAGTTCAAATCCAGTCTCAGACACTTGACACTTACTAGCTGTGTGACCCTGGGCAAGTCACTTAACCCCCATTGCCCAGCCAAAAAAGAGTAAAAAAAATGTATCCTAGGTAGATTCTAGAATCTAGAGTAGGAAGGGATGTTGGAAATCATCTTGTCCAACACTCTCCCCCGACCCTCCTCATTTTGGAGACTTTAAAGACACTGAAACCTAGAGAAATAATTTATTCAATATCATCATCAGGCCCCTACATAGGCAATATCCATAATAATTCAAGCAACAATATGTCCATAAAAAGTCATAAAAAATGTCTGAGTCATGCAGATTTATAAAAATAGGGTTATTGTTTTCTAATATCAAAGCAGAATTAGGTTTTTGCCACCAGAAATAACATATTCTTAAGCAAGCTAGATTTACTAATCAATCCAAATCATGTAAGGAAAGGGTAGAAATTATCCAACTCAGATATCCTTGCAGGTTATAAAAATTTAGTACCTAGAAAGACATGACCTGGTGGCTAGAATTATGTATCAGAAGCTTGATATCTTTCATAAACCAAGAGAACATAAATCCCCATACTACAAATACAGATTTTAAAATATCCTCCAGAATTCAAAAAATAAACTGGAACCAGAACATTTTCACAGAGAAAACTGTCACAATCAACAGAATATAAAGACAACTATGAAAAGCTAAGAACAAAATTTTTATAGGTATTGACATTCCTATCACTTAAAAGCATTTTACATATTTCATGTGATCTTAACAACAACTCTGCAAGGTAGATTACATTATTATTCCCATTTTATAAATGTCCATACAACTATTTAAGGGCCTGCTGCAGAATCAGAACTCAGTTCTTCTTGACTCCAAGTTCAGCCCACTATCCCCTACACCATGGTCACACAAATAGCAAGTAGTAGAGGTAAGATTTGACCTTAGGCTTTCTGTTGATGAATCTACTGCTCCTTTCACTTTCCTGAACTAGTCTTCTATCTACACAACTCCTTTTACAGGGTCCACAGCTTAAATCAATAAGCATTATATTAAGCATGTACTATTTGACAAGCAGGTACTGTGGAGAAATGGGAAATAAAGGCTACAAAGGAACAGTCCTTGCCATCTAATCCATACCATTAGAGAAAATAATACATATAACAATAAGATAAAAACCAGATATAATGTAAATTAATACTAAATGGGGGGGGGGGCTGATCAGGAAGGGCCTTATGTGGGAGGTGGTATTTGAGCTAATGTTTGAAGTAGGCCAAGAATTCTAATGGATAAGGATAAGGAGGGAATGCATTCATTCCAGGTATGAGGGGCAGTCTGTTCAAAGGCATCTAGCAAGGAAATGGAAGGGAGGATGTGAAAGATAGCAAACAGGCCAATTTGGATGGACCAAAAGGAAGTAATACATATTAAACTCCAAAATGGTAGGGTAGAGCCAGATTGTAAATAGCATTTAATGCCAAAGACAGGAATTTGTAATTCATCCTAGAAATATTAAGGAGTCGCTGGCATCTCTAAATGCTGATGCATTTAGCCCTTTGTTTCAGTAATATCATTTTGACTATGTAATGTATATAACAGAGGAAAGAGAAACTAGAGACAAGTTAACTGTAATAGAACAAAGGTGCTGGCCATATAAGTTCCAAATAAGTAAGTGGCTCGCCTTTTTGTAAGAGCCTAAAAATCTAGCTATTTTGTCTAAAATCTAATGAGGTCACCTTAAATTAGAAGCTTTAGCAAGAGTTTAGACTTTTAAGTATTTATTGAAGTGCATCAGAAGTTGGTGAGGGGAGAGAGAGAGAGAAAAGACAAACTTCCTCTATCTAATAGACCCCAGTATCTGACCCGCCAAGGCGGGGTCAGGAACCCAAAAGATCCTCTCCTCATGGGCTTCTTCCAGAATCCCCCTTGTGAAACCAGAAACAGGGCTGTACACGTACACACACACACACACACACACACACACACACACACACACACACACACACACAGCTCCAAGCTAATTAGTTGGTAGCTCTGATTGACAGGTGCCATGGGTGGTTCTATAGATGTAACTTCCAGAGGCTAAAGTCACATGCTTTCTCCTCATGGCGGAGCTTCCCTGCAATATCTCTCCCAGCAGGGGGTGTCATTCCAATTCTCACATTTTAAAATTCCTGTCATAATCTCCTCAAAAAAAAAAATACCAATAAGCTATTGTTTGATTACTTCATTTTCACAATTTTTTAATTCACAAAGGATTTAGCTTCTTACCTCCAGTACATTTTCAAACTATTGTTTGATAATCTACATTAAAGTATATTTATTAATTTTTTCAGATAGTGTTTAATTTCCAAAGAACTTAGCAGTATTTGACCCAGTCTGTAATTTACCTACTTACAATTGAATCTACATGATAGAACATGGGAATAATAAATATGATCATTAATGTACTGCTCTTCAGCTTAGATTATTTACCCATTTTAATAATTCCTATTATCCCTTCAGTAAGAGAACATAGATTTTCATTTCACTTGAATCATTAAAACGGAATTTTGCAACACATCCATCATCTTGCTGAATAGGCATTCCCTTTTAATAACTTGATTTATTCATTCATTCAGAAGTTCATTACTTAGGTGATTAAAACACCTTACATTTTAATGGTTTAACTTTTTCTAATTAATCATACCCTTTTCCCCCTCAATTATGACTATGTTAGAAGTCTCTAGGCTCAGTCCTCCAAAGAGAAGTTTCTACTATTCTTACTAATTAATCTCCTTTGACTTACCTGAACTGAGGCAAAGTGAAGTGAGCAGAACCAGAAGAACATTTGTACATAGTAACAGCAATGTTGTGTGATGATCAACTATGAATAACTTAGCTCTTCTCAGCAATACAATGACAATTCCAAAGAATTCATGATGGAAAATGCTATCCGCATCCAGAGAAAGAACTGATGGACTCTGAATGCAGATTGAAGCACACTATTTGCACTTCTTTATCTTTTTCTTGGTTATTTCCTTTTGGCCTGTTTCCTCTTTCACAACGTGACTAATATAGACATATGTTTTACACTATTGCATATATATAACCTATTTTAAATTGTTACCTTTCTAAAGAAGGGGAGGGGAGGAAAGAACGGAAAAAATTTGGAACTCCAAAAAATTTTTAAATGAATGTTAAAAATCGTCTTTACATGTAATTGGAAAAAATAAAATATTATTTTTTAAAATACTCTCCTTTGAAAAACTCCTTCATTCTCAAAGTTTCTACTACATTGATGTTAACATCAATGACCACCAAAATTGATGGCTAATCAGTGTTACCCTGTAAGCTTTAGCCATGTATTCACCACTGCCTACTAGGCAATCTGTTGTTAAGTTCCTGGCATAACTTCAAATTCAACATTCAACAAAATGAACTCATGATCTTCTTTTCCCCAAAATCTAAGCAATCAACTTCCATTTCTTCCTACTTTTTTCCTTTTCCCAAAACCTAGACTACCAACTTCTCTGTGTCTATCAATGATATTCACTTTCTCCAAAAGCTGGATTCAAAAACTAAACTTAAAAGTGATTCTCCCTTTTCTCTTTCAAAATCCAGATCCAGTCAGTTAACAAGTCCTATATCAGTTTACCTTTCTCACATTTTCCCTTCTTCTCCAATCCAAATAGTATCAAGATGGTCTATTTCTTCACCTCAGGCTATTACGACTCTTTCACTTTAGGCTCTTACTTACTCCAATTCACTCCTAACCTCCCCCACCACACACACACACACACACACACACACACACACACACTTTTTTTTTTACTACTGCTAGATTGATCTTCTACAAGCATAATTCAGCTGTCTTTCTCCAGATAAGAAGCTACAATAGCTCTTTGTTTGATTTTTAAGGATTGGCCCTGCTTTACCTATCTAATCTTATTTTTCATTTTTCCCTCCACTCTATATTGGATGATTTCACTGTCCAACATACACATGCTCATTTATTCTATCCATCTTTTCCATCACACTGTTTTCCCTGACATCAGGAATACTCTTTCATTATTTTTTATTTTTCTTTCCATTCTCAAATTTTATTAAGAGAAATACAGAAAGTTCCAGGGCAGAGGGACCAGCTAACACTTGGGGCTGCCTGAGGGACCACAGTGAACAAAAGCATTTGCCAGGGCAGTGCTGCTGGGGGCCCTGGTCAGGGCTCAAGGTCTGAGAGGAGTATCTGAGGTCACTCAGGGAATAAGGGACAACCAGAGAACCAATGACCACACCTGGCCTTGGATATTAGGGCACTGGAAAAATCAAAAGGTCAAAGGCCCCCAGCTAGAGCTCAGAAAACAAACAGCAAGAAAAAACTTGAAGCCTGAGACATTAGCCCCTACCCTGGGAACAGAACCTGACCCTAACATAAAATTAACAGCCAAGAATTAGACCATTTACAAAAATCAGTAAGAAACTGAGAAAGAGATTGCTACTATGGTGACAAAGAAGATCAGGGTTCAAACTTATTAAAAGATAATGAAGTCAAAACTTGTAAAACTTCAAAGAAAACTGTAAAAATGGTTACACGTGCCAAAAAAGTTTTTAGAAGAGTTTAAAAAGGACTTTAAAAATTGAATAAGAGAGGTTGAGGAAAAATTGGGAAAAGAAATAAGAGTAATGCAAGAAAATTATGAAAAGGAAGTCAACCAAAAGGAAAAAAGAGATCCAAAAACCTACCAAAGAAAATAACTCCTTAAAATTAGAATTGAGCAAGGGGAAGTTAATGACTTCATTTCATCAAGAAATAATAAACAAAATCAAAAGGATGAAAAAATAGATGAGAACATAATTCATCTCATTAGAAAAACAACTGACCTGGAAAACAGATCAAGGAAAGATAACATAAGAATTGTCACGATTACCTGAAAGTTATCATGAAAAAAAAAGCATAGACACCATATTTCAAAATTTTAAGGAAAACTGCCTTGAAATTCTAGAACTAGAGGATAAAATCGAAATTGAGAAAAATCCACCAATCACTGCCTGAAAGAAATCCTAAAATGAAAACTCACAAGAACATTACAGCTAAGGTTCAAAGCTCCCAGGTCAAAGAGAAAATATTATAAGCAACCAGAAAGAAACAATTTAAATATTGTGGAACTATAGTCAGGAGAACACAAAATTTAGCAGCTTCCACATTAAAAGGCCAAAGGGTGTGGAATATAATATTCCAAAGAGCAAAGGAGCTGGGTTTGTAAAGTTGAATGTAATCTTGCAAGGAAAAAAGAAAGGCTATTTAATGAACTTTAAAGGCCTTTAAGATATTCTTGAGAAAAAGAACTGACAAGAAAATCTGATTTACAAAGAACCAGGAAAAACCATAAGATAGGAAACATGAAAGGCTAATTATAAGAGATTTGATATGGTTAAATTGTTTACTTCTAATATGATAAAATTATATTTGTAACTTAAGAATGTTGTCGTCACTAGGGTAGTTTCAAAGAGAAGGCTAGGGGTTGAGCTGATTATCATGGGATGATTCTAAAAAGTAAAATTGAGTTGGGAGAGGTAAAATGCAGCAAACATCTCATATAAAAGACACAGTATGTTTTAGTGGAGGGGATTATAGGGTAGAGAGAGAGTAGTGCAGGAAGCTTATTCTCATCAGAACTGGGTTAAAGAAGAATAACATACATTTGGTAGGGTATAAAGTCTTAACTTGCAGAGAAATAGGAGGGCAAGGGGATAGGATAACGGAGGGACTCTTAGAAGGTTGTGTGGACTAGGGAGACAGTGGTTCAGAAGTTAGACAGGGAGAGGGTAAAGAGAGAAAAGGATAAACAATGAGGAAAAACAGAATTGAGGGAAATGCACAACTAGTAATTATAACTTTGAATGTGAAAGGGGCAAACTATATGAATATTCAAATCAGCTACAAAGGACCTATGAAAGAAAATGCTATCCACGTTCAGAGAAAGAACTGATATATTATATAGTTTTATTCACATATGTGTGTGTATGTAAAATGTTGGCCTTTTCTTTTTTAATTTTTTTTTTAGTTTTGATTTAGAGTGGTGGACTCAGATATAAAGAGATTATTTTACTTTCTCAAAACAAAAAGTCAAGACCTCTGTCAATGGCCCAGCATGCCATGGATAACCCTGGCATATTCAATGTCTGACCAAGTTCTAAGCACTCCACAGTGCCTGCTTCAGCTACCTTAATGTCCATTGGAACAAACTGTTCTTCTCTGCCTATTCTGCTTGGGGTACACAACCCCCCCAAACTAACTAATGGGTTTGAGGTCTGTCTGTTACCCTCAACCTGGTTTAGCCTGTCTACTGAGACAGTTTTCCTAGGTGTGGCCATTGCACATGCTGTAGTTTCTTGGAGCTCGGTGAGAGTTGAGTGAAAGGTGGACTCCAAAGGTAGATAAGCAGCCCTGAAAAGGGCTCAGCCAGCCCTCACACCAGAGGTGCTAGTCCTCTCTGAACACTCCATATACCCCATCTAGATAGAATATAATGTGTAGGCTAAACATTTAAGAGAAAAATAGAGAACTGGAAGAGGGTTCAGAGGAAAGATGCAAAAATGCTAAAGGAATTAAAAAAGGGACCCAGAAAAGATGAGTTGCATACAAGAAGTATCATAAAATACATCATCCAGGAAACACAGGATTAGAAAAGGTGAATCATGTAATAGGAGTAAGAATAAGAAATAACATACATACAGTCCAAATGTTGCAATGACAATGCTACAAAAAGCAGCTCTTTTTGTGGTGGGTAAGAATGGGAAATCAAAGGAATGCCCATCAATTGGGGAATGACTAAACAAACTGTGGTATATGATGGTGATGGAATATTACTGTGTTATAAAAAATGGCAAGAAGGATGATTTCAGAAAGACCTGGAAAGACTTGTATGAGCTGATGTATAGTGAAGTGAGCAGAACCAGTAAAACATTGTGCACAGTGATAGCAATATTGTTTGAAGAAAAACTGTGAATGACATAACTATTCTCAGCAATACAATGATCCAAAACAAGCCTACAGGACTAATGATGAAGCATTCTATCTACCTCCAAAGAAAGAACTGATATTGACTAAACACAGACTGAAGCATGCTATTTTTCACTTTCTTTCATTTTTTATTTTATTCAAGTTTTCTTATACAAAATGAGTAACATGATAATGTTTCACATAACTACACATGTATAGCCTATATCTGATTACAGTCTCAGAGAGGGGAGAAGGAAAGGAGGGAAGAAGAGATGGAATTTGGAACTCAAAATTTTAAATAAAAATGTTGATTATTATTTTTTTAAATGCTACAAGAACTTAAGATAAGCCTCTAATATGTCAGGAAGACCACCTACACAGGATATATGTAAAGAAAAGGCTCCAATGAAAAACTGTGATCGGGCTTTAATTTTATCATCTGCAAAAACTCCCACACTGATGAAATCATAGATCAAAAGAAGTACAAATGCACCTAATTCTATACCACATACCAGGGGAAAAAACTTTCTTAAGAGTAAAAAAGAAAAAAGATTACTACACACACCTATCAGATTGGCTAATATGACAAAAAAAGA
Source organism: Dromiciops gliroides (assembly GCF_019393635.1). Lineage (NCBI taxonomy): Eukaryota > Metazoa > Chordata > Mammalia > Microbiotheria > Microbiotheriidae > Dromiciops > Dromiciops gliroides. Next base: position 228,837,443 of record NC_057864.1, read on the forward strand.
AAATAATAAATGTTGGAGAAGCTGTGGGAAAATTGGAACACTAATGCATTGTTGGTGAAGCTGTGAACTGATCCAACCATTCAGGAAAGCAATCTGGAATTATGCCCAAAGGGCTATAAAGCTGTGCATACCCTTTGATCCAGCAATACCACTTTTGGGTCTTTTTCCCAAAAAGATCATAAAAAAGGGAAAAGGACCCACATGTACAAAAATATGTATAGCTGCTCTTTTTGTGGTGGCAAAGAATTAGAAATTGAGGGGTTGCCCATCGATTGGGGAATGGCTGAACAAGTTGTTGTATATGAATGTAATGGAATTCTATTGTGCTGTAAGAAACGATGAGCAGGAGGAGTTCAGAGAAACCTGAAGGACTTGCATGAACTGATGATGAGTGAGATGAGCAGAACCAGAAGAACACTGTACACAGTATCATCAACATTATGTGTTGATCAACTGTGATGGACTAGATTCTTCTCACCAATGCAATGGTACAGGAGAGTTCCAGGGGACTCATGATGGAAGGGGATCTCCAAATCCAGAAAAAAAAAAAGAACTGTAGAGTACAGATGCTGATTGAACCATACTACTTCTTTTGGTTTTGGTGCTGTTGTTTTTCTATTTTGAGGCTTTTCCTCATTGCTCTGATTCTTCTCTTCTAACATGACCAATGCAGAAATATGTTTAATACTATTATATATATATACACACACATATATATATAAAACCTATATCAGATTACCTGCTGTCTAGGGGAAGGGGAGGGAGGGAGAAAAAGCTGAAATTGGAAAGCTTGTATAAACAAATGTTGAGAACTATCTTTACATGTAACTGGAAAAAAATAAAATACTTTTATCAGAAAAAAAACAATGAAGGAATCATTGTAATAAAGCATTTAAGTTGTTAAAAAACAATGACTACACAGCCCTAGTCAGTTTAGTTCTGTGGCATCCAACCCTGAAACTCGCAATCCTAGATGAAATATTTTCCTATAAATATTAGTATAACAGCTCTACTAACAAAGATAATGCACCTAAACAACAGGTTCCATTGGCACATGTTTTATTATCAGAAGAATTAATACAGGAGATAGAAATTTTCTATGATACATATTGTCTCTCTGCTGTGCCTCAAAAGATCATGCTTTTCATTCTCTCTCTCCTAGAAAAAGCAAGTTGTGGTTAGCAGACTCTCTGAGGCTATAGGTAGGTGCCTCTTGGGAATTTCTATATAGACTAGAGAAATATGACACCTTTTGGTTCAGCACAGACCCTAGTTTTTCTGTGATATCTATACTTGAAACTGCCACCAGGTTGAGGAAATTAAAACTTCCCTACAGTATAGAGTATTTACTTACATACACTTGTCAGATATGTTCTCTTTGCCAGTTGGTTTTACTTACCTGTTTTTCATAGTTATATGTAAGGGACGGTTCAAGGAGAAGGATTTTATTGGAAAATGTCTGTGGTACCAAGAAGTACTAACAAAAGTTTTATTTTATTTATTTATTTTTTTTAGGGAGGCAATTGGGCTTAAGTGACTTGCCCAGGGTCACACAGCTAGTAAGTGTTAAGTGTCTGAGGCTGGATTTGAACTCAGGTATTCCTGACTCCAGGGCCGGTGCTCTATCTACTGTGCAACCTAGCTGCCCCTAACAAAACTTTTAACTATTACTGAAACCACTCTATCCACGATAACTTCTATAAAATAGTTTTCCTTCAACTTAACAACCTGATTAAGAGACAGGCTTTATTTTCTTGGATCAAAAATAATCATCTGGGGGCAGGTAGGTGGCGCAGTAGATAGAGTACCGGCCCTGGAGTCAGGAGTACCTGAGATCAAATCCAGCTTCAGACACTTAACACTTACTAGCTGTATGTCCCTGGCCAAGTCACTTAACCCCAACTGCCTCACTAAAAAAAAAAATCATTTGACATATTTATACATTTATGTTATATTAATAAAACCCAATCAAAGTCTGAAATCATAAGATATCTTTAAGATTAGAAGAATGGAAAAAAAAAGAAGAATGGGCAAATTCATAGCAGTCAGCAAAAGATTAAAGGAAAATACAGACTGGAATGCCAATGTACTAAAAAATAATGTTAATAAGCTTTCACTACTTACCATCTGTTAGTCGAGAAGGTAGTAACAATCCTCTTCTGCCTAATTCTGCTAAAGCAAGACATCCACCATGCCAAGCATTGTCAGTTTCCTGAAAACTAAAAACATATAGAATAACATGAGTTTAATTTTACATATTTTGGATTCCATCTTGTATACTGTATTGTAAAAAGTTGTGGTTTTTTGTTATTGTCATTGTTATTTATCATTCCTTTTGGAGGATAAGGGACTGTTTTAGTTAAGAAATTTACAAAAACTTCTAAGAATCCAAAACCAACAACAGGAATTTTCCTCAAATAAGTAAGATTGCTCCTTGAATTACATTTGTTACTATGGGTATAAAGCACAAAAAATAATGTAAAATTAAGTGATAAACTCTATCAGAGTGGCAAATATAACTAAAACAGAAAATATTGGATGTTGGAGGAGATGTGGGAAAGCTGGGACACTAATCCACTATTGGTAGAGTTGTGAAAAGATCCAACCATTCTAGAGAGCAGTTTGGAAATATGCCCAAAGGGCTATAGAACTATGCATACCCTTTGATCCAACAATACCACTGTTGAGCATCTATCCCAAAGACATCCACAAAAAGAGAAAAAGACCTATTTATACAAAAATATTTGTAGCAGATCTTTTTGAGCTGCTTAGCCACCGCTAAGGACTGAAAATAAAAGGAATGCCTATCAATTGGGGAATGGCTAAACAAGCTCGTGATGGAATATTGTTGTGCTACGAAAAATGACAAGCACGGGGCAGCTAGATGGTACAGTGGATAAAGCACTCAGGAGTACCTGAGTTCAAATCCGGCCTCAGACACTTAACACTTACTAGCTGTGTGACCCTGGAAAAGTCACTTAACCCCCATTGCCTCACCCCCAAAGAAAGAAAGAAAGAAAGATGACAAGCAGGATGATTTCAGAAAGGCCTGGAAAGACTTGTATGAACTGATGTATATTGAAGTGAGCAGAACCAAAAGAAGATTGTGCACAGAGAAAGCAATATTGTTTAATGAAGAATTGTGAATGACGAACTATTCTCAGCAATACAATGATCCAGGACAAACCCAAAGAAAGAACTGATAATGATGAAACACAGACTGAAGCATGCTATTTTTCACTTTCTTTCATTTTTTCTTTTATTCAAGTTTTCTTATACAAAATGACTAATATGGTAATGTTGTACATAATTGCACATGTATACCCCATATCTGATTGCTTACCATGTCAGGGAGGGGACAAGGTGAAGGAGGGAAAGACAGATAAAAATTGGAACTCTAAACTACAAATAAAAATGTTTATTACTTTAAAAAAAAACTATTTTGAATTTATATATATGAATGTTGAATTTGAAGATGTCCTTTAATAGACAACTAATTCAAATTATTAAAAACTGAAACACTGCTAAAAAGTAATAAATTTTAATTATGAAGTATTTGAAAACTTTAAAAAGTTAGATGATAAACATATAATTATCATGTCCTAAATACGACATGAAGAAGTTTGTCTATGGGATGTTAAGAATACCAGGAGTCCTGAAAGCCTTTAGACAAATAGTATATGTTATATGTGTTTACATTTTATATATGTGTATGTATATGCATGTATATATTTACACGTGTGTATCTTTTTTAAAAGTTGAGAATAGAAACCTACTGGCCAGTAACCCTAACCTGAACAAATTCTAGATTTTATTAAAGGTATAGTGAGTGAATATAAACATATAGAAATAGGAGCAGTGATCACAAAAAGTAAATGGCTTTATCAAGGACAGATCACACTAGGAAAACTTCAATTACTTTTTTGATGGAGTTACTAGACTAATAGAAATAACATGTTGGGCTTAAGAGTCAAGAAGAACTTTAGGTTCAAATCCCACTTCTGACATTTCCTGACAGTGTGCCCTTGAACAAGTCACTGAACCTCTAAGTATCCCAGGCAAATCCTTATCTTCTAAGTCACAGAGAGGTTGCAATCTGCATTCATGTATGCAATTCCCACACTGGGAGTTCCCTTTACATTGACAAGATTGTGGTGCACTAAACTAGTAGCTCATGAAGTTCAGGAGGTATATAGATTTTTTTAATTTAATTTTTTTTAGACTTTTATTTTCCAAATTACATGTAAAAGCAAATTTTGACATCAATTTTTTTTTTTAACTTTGTGTTCCAATTTCTCTTCCTCCCTCCCCTTTCACCCCCAGGCCAAGAACTCAAACAATTCAACATAAATTATACATGAGTAGTCATGGGAAACAATTCTATATTACCTAGGTTGTGAGAGAAAACAGATAAAAACAAAACTGCAGATTAAGGAGTTGTCCCCCCCCCAAAAAAAAAGTTTTAGTCTGTTTTCAGATACCATCAGTTCTTTCTCTGTAGATGGACTGTAATTTTCCTAAGTTCTTCAGAGTTATATTGGATCATTGCCCTGCGGAAAATAACCACATGCTTCCCAGCAGATCATCTTACACAAATGTTGTTATTTTGTATACAGTACATTTCTCTCTGCTTCAGTTCATGTGGGTCTTTCCAGGTTTTTCTGATAGCATCCTGTTCATCATAATTTTTATATAGTACCTTGAACTTGACAATTATCTTCACAATAGCCCAGAAGAATAGGTACCATACGTTTTGACATTGTAGTCAATCATCATAACTATTTCCCTCCATCCCATTCCCTTCCAATGATATTTACTCTATGGTCTATCTTATTTTGCCCTATTCCTCCTCAAAAGTGTTTTGCGGGGGCAGCTAGGTGGCACAGTGGATAAAGCACCAGCCCTGGAGTCAGGAGGACCTGAGTTCAAAACCTGGCCTCAGACACTTGACACTTACTAGCTGTGTGACCCTGGGCAGGTCACTTAACCCCAATTGCCTCACCCAAAAAAAAAAAAATGTTTTGCTACTGACTGCCCCCTCTCCTGCTCTACCCTCCCTTCATTCACCCTTCCCTCCTTATCCTCCCCCCCTCCAAGTTTCCTGTAGGGTTAAATAGATTACTCTTCCCAATTGGGTGTGTGTGTTATTCCCTCCTTGAGCCCTAAGGTTAAGGCCTTTGAGCTAACTCTATTTTCTAAATTTTTCTTCCTCCATCCCTCCTCAAGTCTCCCTATGAAATCAAGCAATTCAATATATGTCATACATGTGGCGTTATGCAGAACATCTTCACCTTCCTCAAAAGTGTTTTGCTTTTTACAGCTCCCTCCCCCAAACTTCCCTTCCCTCCTTCCCCTCTTCTCCCCACCCGCCCCCATCTCCTTCTCCTCCCACTTTTCCTGAGGGCAAAAATATATTACTATACCTGCTTGAGTATATATGTTATCCCCTCTTTGAGCCAATTCTGATGATAGTGAGGTTCACTCACTCCACCATTCCTTCCCCCTCTTCCCCTCCATAGGTTTTTTTCTTGTTTCCTTCATGTGATCTACCTCTCCCCAATACACCTCTCCCCTCCCCCCTCCCCCAGTCTATTCCTCCTACCCCTCAAACCTATTTTAAAGATGTCATCATGGGTTAGCTAGATGGCACAGTGCACAAAGCACCAGCCCTGGGCCAAGGAGGCCCAGAGCCTAAATTTGGGCCCCAGACACCAGACAACCCACCCTGTTTGCTCCATAAAGGACAAGGATACACAAAAAATAAATGCTTTACAAATACCATCCCTTCATATTCAGTTCAGACCTGTGTCCTCTGTATATTCCTTACTGAAAAAGTTCTTATGAGTTGGAAGTATTATTTTTCTCATGTATGAATGTAAACAGTTTAACCTTTTAATGTCCCTCATGACTTCTTTTCCCTGTTTACCTTTTTATGATTCTCCAGGGTCTTGTATTTGAAAGTCAAATTTTCTATTCAGTTCAGGTCTTTTCATAACAAATGCCTGAAAGTCCTCTTTCTCATTGAAATTCCATGTCTTCCTCTGAAAGATGATGCTTAGTTTTGCTGGGCATGTGATTTTTGGCTGTAGTCCCAGTTCCTTTGCCCTCTAGAATATCATATTCCATGCCCTCCGGTCCTTTAATGTAGAAGCTGCTAGAGCTTGCTTTATCCTTACTGGAGCTCCACAGTATTTAAATTCCTTTTTTCTAGCTGCTTGCAATATTTTCTCCTTGACCTGGGACCTCTGGAATTTGGCTATAATATTCCTGGAGGTTTTCCTTTTGGGATCTCTTTTAGGAGGTGATCAGTTAGATTCTTTCAATTTCTATTTTAGCTTCTGCTTCTAGAATATCAGGGCAATTTTCCCTCACAATCTCTTGGAGGATGGTGTCTAAGCTTGTTTTGATCATGGTTTTCAGGTAGTCCAATGATTTTCAAATTATCTCTCCTGGATTTATTTTCCAGGTCAGCTGTTTTTCCAATGAGATATTTCACATTGTTCTCTATTTTTTCATTCAATTGGATTTGCTTTACTATATCTTGGTTTCTCATAAGGTCACTAGCTTCCATTTGTTCAATCCTAATTCTTAGGCAGTTATTTTCATCAGACAGTTTTTTAATCTCCTTTTCCATGTGGTTTTTCAAACTGTTGACTTTTTTCTCATGACTCTGCTGCATCACTCTCATTTCTCTTTCCATTCTTTCCTCCCTCTCTCTGCATCTTCCTTCTATCTCTCCTACTTTCTCTTCAAAGTCCCTTTTGAGAGCTTCAATGGCCTGAGACCAGTTCATATTTTTCTTGGAAGCTTTGGATGTAGGGGCCCTGTGGTTGATTTCCTCATCTGATGGGGCCCCTTGATCTTCCTTGTCACTGAAGAAGCTTTCTATAATTCTTAACTTTCTTTCCTTGCTCATCTTTTACTTGACCTTAAACTCTCCACGGGGGGGGGGGGGGGGGGGGGGGCTGTTGTTTTTTTTTTTTTTGATCTACTACTGTTCCCAGCTTCAGAGGGTCCCAGGTGTTTTGGTTTGAGGGAGGGCAGATTTTATTCTCTCCTGGCCTGTTCTCTGGTCTGAAGATAACCTCAATCCTACTTACTAAACAACCAACCAGCAAAGCTTTCTGTGATGTGGTTCTTAGTTTCGACAAGCCTGCGCCCCTCCCCCACCTGGGCCTCCCACTGTTCAGGTTTTCTTCCTGGTTCCCTGCTGGGGTGGGACAGCCGAATTCCTCCCTATGTCCCGCTGATACCTCTGCACTTCCCCCCCTCCCCTGGCCAGCCATTCAGCCCTCTCACCCAACCGCATGCTCAGTTCTAGAACATGCTGGTGCTGTAGCTGATTCAGAGGCTCTGGGGTAAATTCCCAGGAGGTATATTTCAGCAAAGTATCTTTTAGTATCTCTGCTCAAATGCCAAGGTATGAGCTAGTAGATAGTATAGTTAGGTGAACTTGGAACTGGTTGGACAGACAGGCCTGATGTGAATTTGGAAGATCTGTAGCGTAGTGCCCCAAGAACAACCTATCCTTGACCCTGTACTATTTTACATTTTTTAAATAACCCAGATAAAGTTATAGATGTCATGCTTATCAAATTTACAGGACACAAAACTAAAATAGTGATATACTAAACCAGATGATAAAGTAGGTTGTAAAAAGATCTCAAAAGGTAAAATTATATCTATAGGCTATATGTAATGAGATGAATTTTAATAGGGATAAAAGTAAAGTCTTACTCTTGGGTTCCAAAAAATCAGTTTCATAAATACAAGGTGGAAAAGGCATAGATAGATAACAGTCTGAAAAAAGATCTGAGAGTTTTAGTAACAAGTTCAATAAATCAACAGTCAAAAAGAATGGCCAAAAAAAGCCAATGCAGTCTAAAGTTGTACTGAGAGGCATAGTATTAAGAAACAAGGGAAATTTTAATCATACTATCTACCACAGTCTAAAGAACTATGTTCAATTTTAAGCATGCTACATTTTAAGAAGGACATCAATAACAAGAAAGCATCCAGAAGTACGTGACCAGGTTAGTGAAAACTCTTTAGCCTGGAGAAGGGAAGACTTTAGGAAGAGAAGGTAAGAAAGGAAAGCTATCATAAAATATTTGCAGAGTTACCATATAGAAAAGGATGTAAACAAATTAGGGGTTTTTCTCCTGGGGTCCATATCTTTTCTTATATATTTAATAACTATTTCAATATAACCGGATGCCTTTATAATCCTATTTATTTTATTTTATTTGCATTTTAAAACACTACCTAAAAAACTATCCAGGAACTTCACCAGACTACCAAAGCGGGTCAACAATCCAAGAGATTAAGAACCCATAGATTAGCCTAAACATACTGAATCAGACATGAGTTTTCTCACGTGACCATTTTGTTAATGTGTTTGCTCTACAATGCACATTTTACAAGAGAAGGTGTCTACTGAGATGACAGAAAGGAGGAAGGTTAGAGAAAATAAAAGAGCATGAATAAAAATCATTTTTAAATGGATATGATAAAAGGAATGCAGAAGGAGACACAAATAAAGCAATATTTTTACTACCCCGTCAGGTTTAATATAGAAAAAAATTCTTTTTTAAAAAACTGATGCGGGGGTGGCTAGGTGGCGCAGTGGATAAAGCACCGGCCCTGGATTCAGGAGTACCTGAGTTCAAATTCGGCCTCAGACACTTGACACTTACTAGCTGTGTGACCCTGGGCAAGTCACTTAACCCCCATTGCCCCGCAAAAAAAAACCAAAACAAAAAAAAAAAAAAAAACTGATGCAAGACACTTCCAGTTTCTTATACAACCCTCTTCCATGTTCTTTTATCTCAAAATGTAAGTTTCTTGACAACTAACTTTACAATTTTAAAAATAAAGAATAGACTTATTCTGTTTGGCCCCAGAGGGCAGATCTAGAAACAATAGATAGTTTATCAGAAAAGCAGATGATGACTTAATATAAGATAAAAAAAGCAGCTTGAACTATTCAAAAGTAAAATGGAATTTAAAAGATTAAAGATTTAAGTTTATTTATGCATTTCTACACAAGCCCTAGCAGAACTTCACTTTGCTGGCATGGAGTCCAGTATATAGTTGATTGTACTGAATACGAAAAGTTACATTCAGAGCTATGAATTGTTATTGAAGAAGTCTAGCAACAGAAGAAAATAAATTGAATTAGAAGACATGGGAACGTCAATGTATTTTATCAAGAAGAAAACAATTTTGGCATCAGCAATTACCTAAAGAAGTTATCCATGAAGCTGCCTAAAGTCTTCAAGCCAAGGAAGAAAATAAAAAGTTAAAATAGACTATCAATACAAAAGAGAGGGGAAACAAAGCTCTTCCACCTGTTCTACCCTCTATTATGGAACAACCTAGTCTCTTTCAGTAGCTAGGATTGTTAGGCCCCTCCCCAAACAGCTTTCCTGGCTTTCATATGTGAATGATGAAATGACTCTGCTCTCAATTACCATCCAGAGATCAGCAGCAAAAGCTCAAGATTGTGTGTGGCACCAATATAAGGGAATAGGGACAGATGCTTTGGTTCTTCATGTTAAGGATTATTATGGAAGATGGCAAGGTAAAGGCAGGGCCTTCCTTGCCTGAGCTCTTCAAAATTCCCTTCCAAATAATGTTAAGATAATTCCTCAAAAGGAATTTTTTGGAGTGAAGTGGCAGAAACAACAAAAGGGTAGGGTAAAATAATACTCTAGCCTAAGACAATTTAGAAGGTAGGCAGGAAAAGTTTGTCTCATGAGTAAAATACAGGCCACACCAGCATAGGCCTCAACTTGGCAAGCCAGCAGCAGGCCTTGAGAGCAACTGAATCAGATGCAGCAGCTTCCAGAGCTCTCAGCCCACATATTGTAAAGGCATTAGACAACTGGTCTGAAGATTACAGGTGACCCTTTGCTGGTAGTGAGAGCACTTACATTGTTACATTGTTGCATCTGTTACACTGCCCATACTTGGGTATGGGTCATAGTCCCAGGGTAAAGAAAGTACTAATAGGAACAGGGACAGTGGACATAGTTCCAAGGCAGCCAGAAGGGCAGTGATCATACCTCTCCTTAGAGCATACCACCTTGGAAGAACTGAAAACTTACAGAAACACAGAACGAACTATAAAAACAACTGCACAAAAAAACCTGAAGCTTAGGAGTGTGTTGCCTCTACCCCAAGAGCAGAGCCCAACTTTAGCATAAAGTTAAACGTCAAGAAATAGGCTGGAAATGAATAAACAACAACAACAAAGAATCTGACCATTGAAAGTTACTATGGTGGGGGCAGCTAGGTGGCGCAGTGAATAAAGCACCAGCCCTGGATTCAGGAGTACCTGAGTTTAAATCCGGTCTTCGACACTTGACATTTATTAGATGTGTGACCCTGGGCAAGTCACTTAACCCCCACTGCCCCACAAACAAAACAAAACAAAACAAAACCATGTGAAATCATGAAAGTTACTATGGTGACAGGAAAAATTAAAGCAGCTACACAGAAAACCCCAAAGAAAAAAATGTCAATAAGTCTTGGGACCAAAAAGAAATCCTGGAAGAGCTGAAAAAAATTTTTTTTAAATCAAAGAAGAGAGATAGAGGAAAATCTGGGAAAAGAAATGAGAGTGATGCAAAAAAATCATGAAAAAAGAATCAACAGCTAAATAAAGGAGACATACACACACACACACACACTCTGAAGAAAATAACACTTTAAAAATAGGCTAAATAGTAAAAGACGCACAAAAATCCACATTAGAGAATAATTCCTTAAAAGGCAGAATTGGCCAGATGGAAAAGGAGGCATAAAAGTTAACTGAAGAAAATAATTCCTTAAAACCTAGAACTGGGAAAGTAGAAGCTAATAACAAGGTAAGACATCAAGAAGCAATAAACCAAAAACAAAAGAATGAAAATATTTTTAAAATGTGAAATATCTTATTGGCAAAAGAACTGACTGAGAAAACAAACTGAGGAGAGAAAATTTAAGAATTACTGGACTACCTGAAAGCCATGATCAAAAAAAGATCCTAGACATCATCTTCCAAGAAATTATCAAAGAAAACTGCCCTGATACTCTAGTAAAAAGGGGTAAAATAGAAATTGAAATAATCCACTGATCACCTCCTGAAAATTCAAAATCACAAAATGAAAACTCCCAGTAGTTTTCTCAGGAAAAATTTTACTTCAAGCAGCCAGAAAGAAATAATTCAAATACCATGAAGCCACAGTCAGGCTTACATAGGATTTTTCAGCTTCTATATTAAAGGATCAGAGGGCTTGCAATATGATGTCCTGGAGAGCAAAGGAGCAAAGATTACAACCAAAAATCACCTGCCCACCAAAATTGAGTATGATCCTTCAATGGGAAAATTACATTTAATGAAATAGAGGACTTTCAAGTATTACTGGTAAAAAGAGACCTGAATAAAAAATTTGATTTTCAAATACAAGACTCAAGGAAAAGTATAAAAAGGTAAACAGGGAAGAAAAATCACTAGAGAGTCAATAAGTTTCATCAGTTTACATTCCTAGATGGGAGATGATATTTGTAATTCCAGAGAATTTTATAATTATTAGTGCAATTGTTGTTTTTTGCCCTTCATTCTCAAAGAGGCCCATAAGATGGGGGGCAGGGGGGAGATATGTCGTGACTTGTACCAAACTGGATTTAAGGGAGATATGGCTGTGCAAATTCACCAGCCTCATTTTCTCCTCCAGAGCCATCTGCGTCCAGTGGCAAGATATAGATCAGGATGACTGCAGATGGCCCTAGATGTTTAAGGCAATTGGGGTTAAGTGACTTGTCCAGGACCACATAGCTAATAAGTGTCTGAGGTGAGATTTGAACTCAGATCCTTCCAACTTCAGGGCCAATGCTCTATCCACTTCACTACCTAGCAGCCCCTAGGACAGTTAGGAGTCTACATAGACAGAAGACACAGGTATGAATTAACCATAATGAGATAATGCAAAAAAATAAAATAAAGGAGTAAAAAAAAGAGATGCAGGGAGAGAAGGGGGAGGGAGAGGTAGAATGGGAAAATTATAACATATATAAAAGGCACAAAAGAGATTTTTAAATGGAGGGGAAGATGGTGGAGTACCAAGCAACACATGAACCTTACTCATCAGAATTAGCTCAAAGAGGGAATAATAGACACAATCAGTTGGGTATAGAAATCTCTCAATCTCTCTCTCTCTCTCTCTCTGTGTATATATATATATATATATATATATATATATATATATATATATATATATATATATGTATGTATGTATGTATGTATGTATGTATGTATGTATGTATGTAAAAAGGCACAGGAGAAGAAGGGTTGGGAGGATGAGTCTGGAGAGCAGACTGTGGGAGGTGATAGAAACAAAACACTTTTGAGTAGAGATATGATTAAAGGAGAAAAAGAATGAAGGATAAATGGGGGAGGAATAAGGAGAGAGGGAAATACACTGTAATCATAACTGTGAATGGGAATGGGATAAACTCACTCATAAAATGAAAATGGATAAAAGAGTAGATTATATGATTTAGATATTGACAGCTAATATCAGAAGCAAATTTGGAGAGCACGGAATAGTTGACCTGTCTGATATATGGATAAGGGAAGAATTTATAACCAGACAAGGGATAGAAAGGATTATAGCATATGAAATGGATCATTTTTATTATACTAAATTTCAAAAGTTTACATAAAACAACACCAATGCAGCCAAGATTAGAAGGAAAACAGAAAAAGAGGGAGGGGGGATGTTGCATCAAGTTTCTCTGATAAAGGCCTCATTTCTTAATATATAGAAGACTGAGTCAAATTTATAAGAATCCAAGTCATTCATAAATTGATAGTCAAAGGATATGACCAGGCAGTTTTCAGAGGAAAAAAATCAAAGCTATCTATAGTCATATGAAAAAATGTTTTAAATCACTATTGATTAGAAAAATACAAATTAAAACAACTCTGAGATATAACCTCATACCTATCAGATTGGCTAATATGACAGAAAAGGAAAATAACAAATGTTGGAGGGGATGTAGGAAAATTGGGACACTAATGCACTGTTGGTTGGAGTTGTAAACTGACCCAACCATTCTGGAAAACAAGTTGGAACTATGCCCAAAGGGACATAAAATTGTGACTCACTGATACCATTACTAGGTCTGTATCTCAAAGAGATTGGGGGGGGGGGGGGCAGGGAGATCTATATGTACAAAAATATTTATAGCAACTCTTTTTGTGGTAGCGAAGAATTACAAATCAAGAGGATTCCCATCAATTGGGGAATGACTGTAAAGGTTGTGGTATATGATTGTGATAGAATACTACTGTGCTATAAGAAATAATGAGCAAGATACTTTTGGAAAAACCTGGGAACACTTAGATGAACTGATGCAAAGTGAAGTGAGAAAAACCAGGAAAATATTGTACATAGTAATAGCAATACTGTACAATGATCAACTATTCTCAGAAATGCAATTATCTAAGACAACTTTGAAGGACTTATGATGAATAATGCTACCCACTTCCTGAAAAAGAACTGATCAAGTCTGAATGCAAACCAAAACATACTTTTTTTAAAATTAATAAAGTATTTTATTTTTTTCCCGTTACATGTAAAGACAGTTCTCAACTTTTGTTTCAAAGCATACTTTTTAAAAAAACTTTATTTTATTTAGGGTTTTTTGGGGGAAGGAGGAGATCTATATTTTCTTTTACAACATGACTAATACAGAAATATGTTTTGCCTGATTGCACATATATAACCTCTATCAAATTGCTTACTTTCTCAATGGGGGAGAGAGGGAAGGAAGAGATTTTGGAACTCAAAAAAAATTTTTTTAATTAATGTAAAAAATTGTTTTACATATAATTGGAAAAAATAAAAATATTAGAGCAAAAATGTTAAAAGGAATGTTATGAATAGATGAATGAATGAGTATTTATTAAATATTATGTGGAAACCCTGGGGATACTATTCTCAAGGAATTCATATTCTAATAAGGAAAGAAAACACATATAAAAGGTTTCAACTAAAAGAAAACACACTATTGGGGGGGGGGGCAATGGGGGTTAAGTGACTTGCCCAGGGTCACACAGCTAGTAAGTGTCAAGTATCTGAGGCTGGATTTCAACTCAGGTCTTCCTGACTGCCGGGTCAGCACTTTAACCACTGCGCCATCTAGCTACCCCTGAAAAGACACTATTTTAATTTCGTCTTTGTTACCTTGGCACTTAGCATATAACATGCATAGACCCTTAATAAATATTTGTCAAATTGAATTAAATTCTCTTAAATTAAATTCTCTTCCACTTCTCTCTCTTTCTCTCTCTCTCTTTTATTTTTTTTTAATTTTTAAATTTTTTTTTTAGTGAGGCAATTGGGGTTAAGTGACTTGCCCAGGGTCACACAGCTAGTAAGTGTCAAGTGTCTGATGCTGGATTTGAACTCAGGTACTCCTGACTCCAGGGCCGGTGCTCTATCCACTGTGCCACCTAGCTGCCCCTCTTCCACTTCTCTTAATCCTTACAGCAGGACTAATAGGAAACCACAGCCCTCAAGCTGACCAGCAGCCAAGCCTTTGTATACTCTATGTACCCAAATCTTTTACTAACAGCTTTGCTCTACACCCATATCTTTCAACACTGAACACCAATCTAACAAACCTCCACTTCCCTTCTTTCTGAACATAAACTAAAGAGTGCTTCTGCAGAGAAGATCCAATGAAAACCTCTTGCTTTACAAATTAATACTGTTCAACACCAGCTTGGCCTTTGCTGCTACTGAGCAGTGCTTTTATTAATCACTCTACTATGAAACTCGGAAGTTTAAATCTTCTCTTCTTTCTCCTTTAGACCCCCAAATCAAGGAGCCCTACTGGCAACTATAGAAAAGATTTAATTTCAGAATAACTAAGGTCAATTGTTATAGCAGCTCAATGACATATAATTAACTACAACCTAAATATATGCATTTTTACATTCTTCCCTTCAGAGAAACAGAACCACTTTCTTTCTAAAACTAAATGTTCAATCTGAACTCTGTATCACATTATGTCACACTCAAAACCCCACTAAAATCTATCTCTCCCTCTCCATCAACTTCTTCCTTCTCTTCTCAATTCAAATATACAACAAAATATTTATAGTAGCATCTTTTGATACAGCAAAAAATTAAAAAAATATATATGCCATCAACTGCAGAATAATTAAACAAATTGTGACACATGAATGTAACAGACTGTTATAGTGCTGTAAGAAATGATGGCTGTATATCTGATTACCTGCCACCTCAGGGAGTGGGAAGGAGAGGGAGGCAAATGAGGGATAAAAACTAGAACCCAAAACTATAAATTTTGTACATCGTACATATTTTCAAACTTTAAACATATTGATCAGTTATGCTTTTTTTTCTCTTTTTCTTTTGTTGTCTTAAGAAAAACAGTATTTGTTATGTGGGATGGCTCTCAGAAAGGGAGAAGAAGACTGAGAGAGACTATGGTAATGTAAACAACAAAAAACATCAATAAAAACAGATTTTTTAAAAAGTAGGCCCGAAGTTGGGACTTAAAAGGAGAAAGCTTAGATAAGGACAAAGGCTGGAAAAATCAATACAGAGTGTATGAATATGCATAATGTTATAGGGGAAAAATAATTTTTGGAAGTCAGATTTATACAAAACAGTAATGAAAGATAAATTTGGAAAGAACATTATTATCAGGTTGTAGTTATCAGGCTAAATAGTTTAAACTTTACCATATACAGGTCATATACAATAGGTTCCTTCACTTGGTCTCCTCACACTCAGACTTCACCATTCCACCAAAACTGTTATCAGTAATGATCTCCTAACTGCCAATTCCAATTGACTTTTTAAAATCCTCATCCTTCTTGACCCGTCTGCAGCATTTGACATTGCTGATCAATCTCTTCTCCATGATAGTCTCATCTCCCTTTGTTTTATGGATTAACTTTCTCTCTCTCTCTCTCAGTTCTCCTATCTATCCTGACTAATATTTCTCAGCTCACATCTGTTAACTATGGGGGTACCACAGGACTCATTCATAGGAAAGTTTCTCTTTTCCCTCAATAGTACTTCATTTGGTGATCTCATTAGCTCCCATGGACTGAAGTATCATCTCTATGCTGATAATTTTCAGATCTACTTATCCAGCCCTAACAGTCTCATAACTCCAACTGCCTATTAGACCTCTTGAACTGAATATGCAACTGCTTTTTAGACATCTCAAACTAGATGGCTGTAGCTATCTTAAAATCAATATATCCAAAACTGAACTCATTATCTTCCCCACCCCCAACCCTATATACTTTCCTATTACCATCCTTCTGGTCCCCCAGGCTCACAATCTCAGTCTCATCCTCAATTCTTCACTATCCCTCATGCCCCCATATCCAATCTGTTGCCAAGAACTGTTTACCTGAACTCGTTAACATTTCTCAAATTCATCCCTTCTCTCTTCTGATATTGCTACCACTTTCTTACAGGCCCTCATCTCTCCAACCTGTATGTACTAATCTAACAGCTTGCTGGTTGAGTTGCCTGCAGCAAATTTATCTTCATTCCAGTCTACCCTCCATTCAGTCAAAAAATGATTTTCCTTTAGTGCAAATCTGACCACGTCACCTCACCCTCCAACTCAGTGAACTCCAATGGCTCACTATTGCCTCTAGGATCAGATATAAAATCCTCCATTTTGCATTCAAATCTCCTCATAACTTGTCCTTCCCCCATCTTTCCAATCTCCTCACACCTTATACCCTAATACTTATGCTCTCAACCAATGACACTAGCCTTTTTGCTATTCTTACAAAAAAACACTCCATCTGTGCCTTCTGTGTATTTTCACTAACTATACCACAAGCATGAAATGCTCGTTTCTGCTTCTTGGATTCCACGGCATTATTTAAATCTCATCTAAAATCTCAATTCCTCCTGGAAGCCCTTCCAGACCCCACTGAATTCTGGTGCCTTTTCTTTTGATTGATTATCCCAAATTTATCCTACATATAACTTGTTTGTACATAATGGTTTGCATGTTTTCTCCCTTGTTACACTGAAAGCTCCTCAAGGACAGAGATTGTCTTTTGTCTTTCTTTGTATCCCCCTCATTTAGAATATTGCCTGACACACCATAGGTGCTTAATAAAGGCTTATCAAATGACTAACTGACATAAAAGGAAAATTAGGAGCTAGCTGAGAGTACTGGATTTTCAAGAAAATATTGTGAAGCAGTATAGTGTTGAGGAAAAAAATACTTTAAGAGTCAGAAGACATGGAATAGAATTCCATTTCTGACTAATCATTTAATACTTCCACATTTTGGCCAAGTCACTTAAAAAGAAGGGGTTAAATCAGGTGACTTCTAAAGTTCCGTCTTTTCCTATCCGTGCTCCAAAGATGAGTTTGATTTTACATGTATTTAGTTAGAAGGACTATGGAATGCACATGTACAGATGTCTAAAACTCAAGAGGAGATATGGGACTGAATTGTAGGCAAAAAGCCATATCTAGTGATAAAGGTCTGTGAATCATTCATGAGGAAGTAACAATTTAAACCTTGAAAATAGGTGTATTCTCCAGAAGAGAAAGGATACAAGCAAGAAAAACAGAACATATAAGACTAAGCATTGGGAGTATGCTTCTATTTCAGAGCTGAAGCATCATTTATCTTTTACTGTCCCATAAGGTAAAATCTTCCTTCAAATTCAAAATCTGTCATATATTCTCACACCTGAGCACTCGCAATTGCAACACTTCTATCCCCTACCTCCATCAACCCTCACGGCAATCATCACAGAAGGCAATTCCTGTGAAGAAGAGGCCAGTCATCCCTGCCAATTGGGAACCAGTTGTTTTCATAGGGCAAGCATGCCAGGCTAGCAAAGAATCCTAAGGGAAAGATAGGAAGCAGCATGTGTCAAGCAAGTCAAATTACCATATCCTCTAAGATACTGCAAAAATCAATGGCCTTTTCTCAATCCTCATTCTTTTTGAGCTCTCTGCAAGTCTTTGATACTGTTCATCACCTTCTCTTCCTTCATACTCTCATCTCTAGGTTTCTGAGACACTTCTCTCTCCAGGTTCTCCTACCACCAATAAGACTGCTCCTCTCAGTTTCCTTTGCTGGACCTCATCTAAGTCATGCCCTCTAACCATAGGTGTCACTCAGGGTTCTCCCCTGGGCCCTCTTCTGTTCTCCTTTTATATTAGTTCACTTACAGATATCTAGCAGCTCCCAAGGATTTAATTACCATCTCTATACTGATGATTCTCAAATCTATGGATCCTACCCTAAACTCTAACTACCTTTCAGCCATCTCAAATTTCATGTTAATTAGACATCTTAAATTCAACATATCTAAAACAGAACTCATTGTCTTTTCTCCTAAACCTTCCACCACCACCACCACCACCACCACCACCAATTGAAGGCAACACCATCATTCTAGTTCCTTAGGCTCACAACTTAGGTGTTTTCCTCATCTCCTCACTCACTCTCAACTTCTATATTCAATCTGTTACCAAGACTATTGATTTCACCTTTGCAACATTTCTCATCACATTCTCTCCTCTGATACTGACACCATTCTTGTGTAGGTCCTCATCACTTTATACCTGAATTACTGCAATAGCCTCCTAGTGGGTCTACCTGCCAGTAGTATCTTCCCATTCCAATCAATCCTCCATTTAGCAGAGAGTGATTTTCCCACAGCACAAGTCCAACAATGTCACCTTCATACTCAATAAACTCCACTGGTTCCCTATTACTTCCTGGACCAAATACAGAAGTCTCAGTGTGGCACTCAAAGTTCTACTCCTCCCCTTATCTTTCCAATCATCTTACACCTTATACCTCAAAAGTACTCTTCAATCCAGTGACACTGACTTACTGGCTATTCCATGAACAAGACACCCCATCTCTTGGCTCTGGGAATTTTTACCAGCTGTAATGTTCTCCCTCCTCATCTTCTCTTCCTAACTTCCTTAGGTTACTACAATTCCCAGCTAAAGTCTAATCTTCTACTGGAAGCTTTTCTCAATCCCTCCATTAATTATTTCCTATCTATATAGCTTTATTGTACACACCTGTTTGCTTGTTGTCTCCTAAATTAGATTGTGAGCTCCTAAAGATCAGGAATTCTTTTGCCTTTCTTTTTATCCCCAGCACTTAGGACACTGCCTGACACAAAACAGGCTCTTAAAAAATACTTACTGACTTTATAAATAAGTTACTTACTGACATGATTAAAAAATTCTCCATTTATTCAGTCAGATGAAGTTGTTAGTTTTGCTAACCTACAGAAGCATATAATCTATTCCTATTGAGGGAGCAATAACCTAAGCCTCATTTGTCCATAAAAGCTATTGAAATGGGGGTGGGAGCAGGGCAGGTAGGTGGCACAGTAAATAAAGCACCAGGCCTGGATTCAGGAGGACCTGAGTTCAAATCTAGCCTCAGACACTTGATATTTACTAGCTGTGTGACCATGGGCAAGTCACTTAACCCTCATTGCCCTGGAAAAACAAAAAACAACAACAAAAAAAGCTATTGAAATGGTCCTCAAAATTTAACTAGTTTAGGATTAAGTAGTGCTTTACCATCAACCTATCTTCCTCATGCCCTAAGTACAAAAACTAAGGCATGAGTGATCACCCAGCCCATACCTTCTGACCAATAAACCAATGTGACCAGGGCTCAACATAAAGAAATTTTGTCCAGATGGATCAATTTTCACAATATCTTTCCCTAGCTATGGCTAAATATTTGTTAACTTTTTACAAGTGTCTCACTTCATTTCAATTTCAAAACTGAGCTATCAAACTAGCCTGAGAAAGCTAAGCCTACTACAATAATCATAGTACTCTAGAAAAACATATGCCACGTGACAGAGCCTTCAAAGAAAAAATATGGACAAATCAATCAAAACTTCTCATTACTACTACTGGAAAAGGCATAGCCTACTGGAGAAGGAAATGACAAACCAATCCAGTATTTCTTCCAAGAAAACCCCATGGACAGTACTAAAATGAGAAAACAGATGACACAGGAAGATGAGTCCTCAGGTCGGAAGGTGTCCAATATGCTACTGGGGAACAGCAGAGGACAGCTACAAGTGCCTCCGGTAATAATGAAGAGGCTGGGGCAAAATCAAAAGGAAGCTCAGCTGCCTCTGGTGACAAAAAGAAAGTCTGATCCTGCAAGAAACCTGAAATGTAAGAGCTATGAGCTAAGCTAGATGTGGTCAAACAGAAGATGGAAAGATTAAACATCAACATCTTGGGCATCAGTGAATTTAAATGGGAATGGGTTAATTTAATTCAGATGATCATGACATATACTATTTTGGGCAAGAATCCCTTAGAAGAAATAGAGTACTCCTCATGGTCAATAAAGGGTAAAATAAATCAGTACTGGGGTACAATTTCAAAAATGACAAAATGATATCTGTTTGAATCCAACGTAAACCATTCAACATCACAGTAGTAAAAGTCTGTGTTCCAACCTCTGGTCAGTGGTTGATCAACTGATCAACCAATTAACCAAAGAGGCTAAAGTTGATCAGTTCTGTGAAGATATACAACATCTTATAGAAATAATACCGAAAAAAGATATCACATTCACCATATGGGATAGGAAATCAAAAGATAATGGGAAGAACAGGAAAACTTGGCCTTGGCGTACAAAATAAAGCAGGCCAGAGACTAATAGAATTTTGTCAAAATACCTCATTGGTCATAACACATTTTTTCAACAACCCAAAAGGCAACTCTACACATGGACATCACTAGACAGTCAGTATAGAAAACTGATTGATTAGCTCTATACGGTCAGTTAAAACAAGACCTGGAGCTGATTGAAGATCAGACCATGAGCTTACTATTGCAAAATTCAGACTTAAATTGAAGAAAGTACGGAAAATCATCAGACTATATAGGTGTGACCTACATAACATCTCTCTTTTTTTTTAATTTTATTTTTTGCAGAGCAATGAGGGTTAAGTGACTTGCCCAGGGTCATACAGCTAGTAAGTGTCAAGTGTCTGAGGCCGGACTTGAACTCAGGTCCTCCTGAATCCAGGGCCAGCGCTTTATCCACTGTGCCACCTAGCTGCCCCCAATAACATTTCTTATTAAACAAAGCAGAGATGATGAATGGATTTAAGGAAATATATCTAGTAAATAGTGCCTGAAGAACTATAGGCAAAGATTCACAACATTATATAGGAGGCAGCAACAAAAAACATTCAAAGAAAAAGAAGAGCAAGAAAGCAAAATGACTGTCTGATGACAAACAGTGAAGGAAAGAAGGAAAACAAAAGGGAAAGATATGCCCAACTGAATATAGAATTCCAGAGAAGAGCAAGGAAAGACAAAACGGTTTTCTTAAATGAGCAATGCAAAGAAATAAAGGAAAACAATAGAATGAGAAAGACAAGAGATCTATTCAAGAAAATTAGAGATATTAAGAGAAAGTTTCATGCAACAATGGGTATAATAGAAGACAAAAATTGTAGGTATTTAACAGAAGCAGAAGAGATTAAGAAGAGGTGGTGAGAATATACAAAAGTACTACACAAGAAAGATCTTAAAATCACTGCTAACCACAATGGTGTGGTTACTGATGTAGAGTCAGACATCCTGAAGAATGAAGTCAAGTGGGCCTTAAGAAGTATTGCTAATAATAATGCTGGTGGAGGTGACAATTCCAGTTGAGCTATTTAAAACCCTAAAAGATGATCCTGTTAAAGTTCTGTTCTCAATATACCAGCAAACTGGAAAATACAACAATAGCCACTGGATTGGAAAAGATGAATTTACATACCTATCCTAAAATGAAAGAATGTTAGAACTACCGAACTGCATTCATTTCACATGCTACAAAGGTTATTCTTAAGATTCTGCAAGCTAGGTTTTAGCAATGTGGAAACCAAGAATTACAAGAAGAGCAGGCTGGTTTTCAAAGAGGCAGAGAAACGAGAAAGCAAATTGCCAACATTCACTGGATTATGGAAAAAGCAAGGGAATGCCAAAAAAAACCATCTGCTTCTGCTTCACTGACTATACTAAAGTCTTTGACTGTGTAGATCACAACAAAATGTTGTAAGTCCTCAAAGATATGGTAGTACTAGATCGTCTTACTTGTCTCCTGAGGAACCTGTATGCAGGCCAAGAAATAATAGTTAGAACCAAACATGGAACAACTGATTGGTTTAAGACTGGAAAAGAAGTAAGACAAAACTGTGTATTGTCACTTCCCCTTATTTATTTAACTTATATGCAGAGTACATCAGAGTACAGAAAAGTGCCAGGATGGATGAATCAAAAGCTAGAATTAAGGATGCTGAAAGAAATATCAACAATCTCAGATATGCATATGATACCACTCTGATGGCAGAAGGGGAAGAGGAATTAAGAAACCTCTGGATGAAGGTGAAAGAGAAGAGTGTAAAAGTTGGCTTGAAGCTTAACATCAAAAAAACTAAAATCTTGGCAAACTGTTCCATCACTTCCTGGCAAATAGAAAGAAAAAAAAAATGGAACCAGTGTCATATTTTATATTTTGGGGCTCAAAGATCACTGCATATGGTCACTAAAGTCATGAAATGAAAAGATGCCTACTTCTTCAGAAGAAAAGCTATGGCAAATATGGACAGCATACTAAAAAGCAGAGAAATCACCTTGCTGACAGAGGTCTGTACAGTCAAGTTTTGGTTTTACCCATAGCAATGTATGGCTGTGAGAGTTGGACTATAAGGAAAATTGAGTATTGCAGAATCAATGCTTTCGAATCGTGGTGCTAGAGAAGGCTTCTGAGAATCCCTTGGACAGCAAGGAGGTCAATACTTAAATTAATCAATATTAAAATTAATCAATCAGTCAATACTTAAATTGATTCAGGCTATATTCATTGTAAGATCAAATACTAAAGCTGAAGCATAGATACTCTGGCTACATAATGAGAAGAGAAGACTTATTTGAAAAGACCCTGATGTTGGGAAAGACTGAAGGCAAAATGAGAACTTAGAAGAAGAGATGGATAGACAATATTATGGAAACAAAGAACATGAATTTGGACAGACTTCAAGACTTTGAGAGATAGTTCAGGATAGAAAGGCCTGGCATGCTCTATGGTCCACAGGATCACAAAAAGTCAAATATAACTGAACAATATTAATAAATGATAAATCAGTATCAATATTTTCATACAAAAAAGGGAAAACAAATTTGTTCCTTACAGGATATAATTTTTCTCTATAAATAGTGAAAGATAACCAAAACTGTTTTCATTGTGAAATCTAAGTGCCACAAGACAATCCCCCCAAAGGGTTTGTGCTTCATGAATATACTGCAATCTTTTTTTTTGTTACAGGATATATCTACCAAGTTTTTAGCATTGTCCTGAGAATGGCAACCAATATTTGACATATTGTTAATGCACTCCTTAAATTGTCAGTGGGCATGCTTGAGGCTAAGTGCAAGAGGAAACATGTTTAAGAAAGAACACACTACTTTGTTTCATGCTTGCAGAATTGGGTTGGTTGTTTGTTTTCTGACTAACAAATATTTAGGCATCCTGACATGCTGACAGCACAGTTTTCTACAAGACTGCCATGACCATTCACTATGCCAATTCTAGAAGTAGAGCAAACTAAAAATGAAGGGTTTTTTTGTTAAGGACCAGGACAGCTGAAACTAAATTACATCTGTACTCAAACTGGGTTGCTACTGCAAAAATGGAAGATATTTTATTCAGGAAAAAAAATTCCTTTAGGTAGGTAAGAAAAAGTACCAACCATCTCCCTCAAAAAAAAAAAATGCCACTGTAGGACAATGCTTCTCTACTACAGCATTTACAGAAATCTCTGTAAATGCTTCAAAGTTACCTAAAAACTACCATACAGCTATTCACTGAACTTAAGTTCATATGAATCTATCAGGATTTGAACCCCTATTTCTGAAAAAGAAAAGATAACATATTAACAGGGCTCTGCAAATAAACTGGAACCAATGCATACTTTATATTGAAAAGACTATTCTTGATCAGCATTATCAGCTTGAAGACACTCAGAAAGAAACACTTCATTAACCAATTTTTCTTCTTTTCTTGATTTTTTTTTAAGGCATTGCTGGGTAAACATATATAAGCAACACATTACAAAAACATAAAATTATTTTATACTACTACTGGTCAACCACAAATTCTATGTGAGGAAACATGGTATAAGAAAGTGATGAACTTGTAGTCAGGAGAGTGGAGTTTGAACACCACCACAGACACTTACTAGATGTGATTTAACCTCTCTGACTCACAGGTCCCTCATCTGTAAAATGAGGATAATAATCTTACATTACTTATACCTTAAAGCATTCTATAAATATATTACTGCTACTTATTATTATAGGGCTTATACTATGATCTCAAAATCTTTCCATTTGGACTGTCATATTATGAAGGCAATACAAAGTATTAAACTGTGCATGTTCTTTGATCCA
This sequence comes from Dromiciops gliroides, assembly GCF_019393635.1. Lineage (NCBI taxonomy): Eukaryota > Metazoa > Chordata > Mammalia > Microbiotheria > Microbiotheriidae > Dromiciops > Dromiciops gliroides. The sequence continues at coordinate 228,861,967 of NC_057864.1, forward strand.
GAAATTCTACTACTAGGTCTAAACCTCTCTCTAACCCCAAAGAAATCAAAGAATGAGCAAAAGGACCCATATCTACAAAAATATTTAGAGTAGTTTTCTTGTTTTGGTTTGGGTTTTTTGCCTTTTTGCAGGGCAAAGAGGGTTAAGTGACTTGCCCAGAGTCACACAGCTAGTGTCAAGTGTCTGAGACAGGATTTGAACTCAGGTCCTCCTAAATCCAGGGCTGGTGCTTTATCCACTGTGCCACCTAGCTGCCCCTATAGTAGTTTTTTTAATGCAGCAAAAAATGAGAAACTGAGGTGTCCATCAAAGGGGAATGGCTGAACAAGTTACAATATATGAATTATGGAATAATATTGTACTATAAGGTATGATGAAGGAAATGTTTTAAGAAAAACTAGGGAACACATATAAACTGATGCAGAGTGAAATGGACATAACTAAGAGAAAAATATATACAATACCAATAATATTGTAAAGACAGGAAATTTTGAGAGACTGAGGAATTCTAATCAACATAATGACCAACCAAAATTTCAGATGAAACATTACCCACATCCTGATAGAGACAGATGGACTTAAAGTGCAAAACAAACTATATTTTTATGGGCATGGTCACTGCAAATATTTGCTTTACTTAGTATACATGTTTGTAATATGGGTATTGTTTTTCTTGCTTTTGCAATTAGAGGAAGGGGCACAGGGAGAAGTCTTGTCTTCATTAATATAAAATAAAATGTAATTTTTAAAAAGGCAACAACTTAAAAACTACAAGGCAGAGAATCAATTATATTATGACAATGATTTCAACAGGGAAAATGATTTCACTTTGGTTTCTTCACATACCTAAAGCAGTCCAATACTGAACCAACAACATCATCTGCTAATTCTTTTGGTAGTCTTCCAGTTATTCTACCAATTCTGTAAGAGAAAAAGAAAAAATAATCCACAAACATCCACATATACACAAAAACAATTCATTTGTATCATCCTGATACTTTTTGCCTAGTGAAGTATTAATGCCCTACTAGTATACTGAAAAAAAAAAATAAGGGCAAAATAATTTGACTGTACAATTATAATCTATGATTTCTTTTGCAAGGTTCATTGTGAAACACCATCGGGGCAGCTAGATAGCGCAGTGGATAAAGCACCTGAGTTCAAATCTGGACTCAGATACTTGACACTTACTAGCTGTGTGACCCTGGGCAAGTCACTTAATGCCCACTGTCCCACCCCACCCCCCCCAAAAAAAGAAACACCATCAACCAAAAATCTGTCCCCGCTTCATTAATATGTTTGTGGGGAGTTTTGCCCAATCTCAAAAGCATATTACATGGCATTCCAAAATCTGCCAATGCAAAAAAGATGCAAATTACAACATCTTCAATAGGTTTATTACAAATCAAAGGTTCATCTTTCTATATATAGATAGATATAGATGAAGCCAAAGAAGCTATGAGTGAGGCTCCATGTATACATTTTTACTCTGCCTCCCCTAGTTTTCTAAAAATTTAAATATCATCATTAGAACTTAAAAGCCAATTAAGTGCTGATGTCAAAATCTTCCACTGTATGACTTAAGGCAAATCACTTAACCTCCCTGGACCAAACTTTTCTCATCTGTAAAAATAAGGGGGTAGGGGGCAGCTAGATGGTGCAGTGGTTAAAGCGCTGGCCCGGGATTCAGGAGTACCTGAGTTCAAATCCGGCCTCAGACACTTGACACTTACTAGCTGTGTGACCCTGGGCAAGTCACTTAACCCCCATTGCCCAGCCAAAAAAAAAAAAAAAAGAAGGGGGATAGACTGATCTTTTTTTTAATAGTGCCAATTTTAAATAGATTTTGTTCCCCAGGACAAGAATTGCATTTCCACTTGTTTACAATACTAATAAAGTGCAATGTTTTTCACTTCTCTCCCTTTGTACATCAGAATGTCCAGATTTACATAGTAGCTTAAATGCTACTGTCAAATTGTCACTGCCTTTGCTACAAATTTAAGTCCTTCAATTTTTGTACAGTTGTACAATCAACCTCTTCAATGGTGGATCCAAAAGAGGCACCTCCAGATGCAGCTGCTCCACCACCTGACAATGTTCCAGGCAGCAGACCCCCTGCATTCTGGCACATCTTAGTAATAACTTTCAATTCTTTCTGCTGATGTTCAAATTCTTCCTTCTAAGCAGTCTGGTTCTCATGCAGATGATTATTTCATTACATTTGTCACAGATTTTCTGTATGTATTCAGACCCTTCTGTACCCTTGATTTTGAAACTGTAAAATTCAAATTAGTTCTTGGAAAATACTTCGTGTCTCTACTTCTTACCTTCATCCATGTATTCCTCAGTTTCCTGGGCCTATATATATATATATATATATTATATATATATATATATATATTATATATATACTCAGTGTCTTCATTGCTCAAACAACTTTTGTTATTGATGATTGTGATCTTATTCTCCTTGACTATTAATTTATCCATAATAAATACACGAAGGATGCCATTTGCAATGATGTCAAATGTTACTTCAATAAAAGGAACACCTGTGATGCAGGGGGAATTACTGTGAGCTCAAACTTGCTAAGCAGGTTGTTATACTTTGTCACTGTTCTGTAACCTGAATAAGCTCAGGAGGCTGATTGTCTGAATGGATGGCAAAAGTCTACTTAGGAAAGGTATTAGTACTGCATTTGACCAGAACTGTCATAGCTCCACCAACAGTTTCAATACCAAGGGAAAGAAGAATGACATAGAGTAGCATCAAGTCCTAAAATTTCCAAAACAAGATGACAGCCTGGATAGCAGCACCATAAAAAGCAGCCTCATCAGAATTGTTTTAGCTCCTTGAAGAAGTTCCATAGAAGTTTCTGAATCCTAGGGATGTGAGTGGAACCACCCATGAATCTGTGATTAATCTAGTTTAGCATTAAAAACTAGAATTCATGGTCTTTGACCACTGAAGAGGTACAGAATCAGCTCTTCAAAACAAGCACAGGTGATAGGGGCACAGAACTATATTGTCATAGAGGGAGTCAGTCTCAATATCCAAGCCATGAGCAATAGCAAGAAGAGTTTGCTCTTGGTGATTTGAAGCAAAGAGACAACAGGAATGGCTTCAGCATCTTTGGTGGACTGATATTAGAAATTACTGAAAGACAATGCTGTGACCACAGCATTTATAACAGTTTTGTCAAGGTAAGCTTTGACAATTTCTTTCATCTTGGTCAAGACTACAGAAGATACTTCTGAAAAGAAGCTTTTGGTCTCCCCTTTCTGCTCCACTTAGACCTTAGGCTTCCCTTCATCACTTACCACTATGAAAGGTCAGTGCTTTATGTTTGACTATAACTGCATCATCAAATCAATCAAAAACTGTGTTGGTGGGTTTTATTGCAGTAGCACCAATTAAACATTCTATTTTGGGTGATGGTGGCATAACTTAGGATGGTCCTCCTGACCAGTGAGGATCCCTTCTAGCTCTACATATGTGATACTACAGTCATACAGCTATGAAGGAGAAAAGTAAGGACAAGTATTACCTTCATCAGCATGCTTCAATACTATACTTAAGTGCAATATGTACTTATATCCGACTGGGCATATAACTGTTATAACACTAGAGCAACTGAGTAGAAGCAGCTTGTCCAACATTTTTTAGAGGAAAAATATTCATGTGAAATGGTTTGAAGAGCTTCAAGAAAGCTCTTTAAGAAAAGAGTGTCTTGGGGCGGCTAGGTGGCGCAGTGGATAAAGCACCGGCCTTGGATTCAGGAGTACCTGAGTTCAAATCCGGCCTCAGACACTTGACTTACTAGCTGTGTGACCCTGGGCAAGTCACTTAACCCCCATTGCCCAGCAAAAATAAATAAATAAAGAAAAGAGTGTCTCGGGGAAGCTAGATGGAGCAGTGGATAGAGCACCGGCCCTGGATTCAGGAGTACCTGAGTTCAAATCTGGCCTCAAACACTTAATAATCCTTACTAGCTGTGTGACCCTGGCCAAGTCACTTGACCCCAACTGCCTCACTTAAAAAAAAAAAAGAAGAGTGTCTTTCCTATTGACCTGTCACTAATATATAATTATCTACAATTACAGATTTTGTTACTTAAGGTTAAAGTATTGTCCATCTTTAAAATGCAAATATCATTTATCCCCTCTTCTCCCAAGTAATTGTAATTAACCTTTGGTTTGAAGTTGATCCTCAGATCCTTTTTCACTAGCTTAGAGCTAGTTTTGACTCAGAAATAGTGAAAGGATGCATGTTCAAACCAGGGAACACTGCTCAAAAAAGTAAGGCCTAAGTAAAATAACATCAGACACCACCAATTAGCATATAAACTGAAATCATTCAGAACCCAACAGACACCACAAAGCAAGAGAATAAAAGGGAAGTTGAGGATGTACTTGAGAAAACTTCATATACAATTTTTGTAGTTCTGGCTAGACAAAGAGGTGATGATGCTGAAATTTGAAACTACCTTTAAAATAAAAATTTTAATCATAGACTAACCATTAAACAATTTTCTTTCTCTTTCCTTAAAAAACCTAATTACTTGAGCTAGCAAATACTAGTAGAGATAGTAGTTTAATTTGCCATCTAGTAAACATAAAAACTCACAAACCTAATATAATATACATATATGCATACATATACACACATGTATATGTATATGTGTATGTGTGTGTATATGTATATGTGTGTGTTATTTTTATTTTTGGAGTTCTACAGAAACTACACCAAAATTCATCCATTTATTTCAGATAAATGACACAAAACATACCCTTTTGCTGCAGACCATCGGACAACTGTATCTTTGTCTTTCAATCCAACCAGTAGCTGTTCTATAAAAAATATAAAATAAGAATTATTCACTTCTGTTCCAAAGAACAAACAAAATAATATTTCCAATGGAAATCCTTCATTTTCTTACTTTTAAATCTGAATATTTTAAAATATTCAAGTACATTCTTTTACAGCTATTTTTAATAGGGACTTTAAAGAATCTGCAAATGGGAAAGGAGACACAAAAGCTGTCTGAAGAAAATAATTGCCTAAGAATTATGATTGAACAAATGAAAGCTTGTGACTTTATGAGAAACCAAGACACGGTAAAGCAAATCCAAATGAATAAAAAAATAGAAGGCAATATGAAATATCTCCTTGGAAAAACAGCTGACCTGGAAAATAGATCCAGGAGAGATAATTTGAAAATCATTGGACTACCTGAAAACCATGACCAAAATAAGCAGGGGGAAGAAGGGAAGGAGGAAAGGGCAGATTGGAGGAGAGAGAAGTAAAAAGCAAAACACTTTCAAGGAAGATGAAGATGTTCTGCATTACTGCACAATTATGACATACTGAATTGCTTGATCTCATAGGGAGGGTTGAGGAGGGAGGGAGGAAGAAAAATTTAGAACACAGAATTAGCTCAGGGACCCTGATCTCATTGGAGTGGGCTCATGGAGGGAATAACTTTCATACCCAATTGGGAGGAGTAATCTATTTAACCCTGCAGGAAAGTAGGAAGGGAAGAGGATAAGGAAGGAAGGGTGAAAAAAGGGAGTGCAGAGCAAGGGAGAGTACAGTCAGAAGTAAAACACTTTTGAGGAGGAATAGGTAAAAAGAAGATAGAGTAAATGTCATGGGAAGGGAGTGGGATGGAGGGAAATAGTTATGATGATTGGTTATAATGGCAAAATGTATGGTACCTACTTTGCTGGGCTTTTATGAAGAAAACTCTCTGTCAAGCTTAAGGTACTATATACAGGTTATGATGAACAGGATACTATCAGAAAAACCTGGAAAGACCTACATGAACTGAAGCAGAGTGAAATGTACTGTATACAAAATAACAGCAACAGAGGGGGATGATCTGCTGGGAAGCATGTGGTTATTTTCAGCAAGGCAATGATCCAATATAACCCTGAAGAACTTATGAAGATTGCAGCCCATCTGCAGAAAAAGAACTGATAGTATCTGAAAACAGATGGAAACACTTTTTAAGAAATTGTTTTTTTCTTTTCCTCTTTGACAATTCCTTAATCTGAAGTTTTGGTTTTTTTGACTGTTTTCTCTCACAACTAGCTAATATGGGAATTTTTCCATGACTACTCATGTATAACTTGTTTTGAATTTCTTGAGTTCTTGTGGTTGGGGGGTAGCAATGGAGGGGGGAAGAGAAGTTGGAACACAAAGTTTTTTAAAAATTGATGTTAAAATTTTTCTTACATATATTTTGGAAAATAAAATTCTATTCAAAAAATATTTCTATGGGAGGTAACAAGAAAAGAAGAACAGATATTCTGTGTCATATCACCTTGCTTACACTACCCTTAGTAGTATATTTATTCCCCTCTGATCTTATATAGTTTACTTTTCAAATAGAACTTCAATTTTATTAACTCAGGTTTTTTGTGTTTAATTGCAATCACAATAAATGAAAAATTCAAAATAAATATTTACAATACATATAGAAATAACAGATTTTTATCTATATTTGGGTTTAATTATGACTAATGCAAAGGTAAAAACTTATAATGTGATCACATAATCATAAAGATACCTTAAAAATCTAGGCTAAAGGGGCAGCTAGGTGGCACAGTGCATAGAGCACCGGCCCTGGAGTCAGGAGTACCTGAGTTCAAATCTGGCCTCAGATACTTAACACTTACTAGCTGTGTGACCCTGGGCAAGTCACTTAACCCCAATTGCCCTGAAAAAAAAAATCTAGGCTAAAAAGATGATAGAACTTCGCATACAATTGATTTTTCTTTTTTTATTCTTTGATTTATAATAGAATCTTTGTCTAAAGATGATAAATATGATTTTTTAAAAGTTAACACTAAAAATTAAGCATTTCATAAAAAGCATATGGATTATCTATTTTGGTAACTGTTCTCTTGAAGGTTGCATATATGACAAATATAATGTGAAACTATATTCTATAAAATGAAATATATAAACAAATGAACTACACATACACACACACAAAACAACCCTACCCCTTCATAAGAAGGAACTCTTTTTTTTTTGGTGAGGCAGTTGGGGTTAAGTGACTTGCCCAGAGTCACACAGGTAGTAAGTGTCAAGCGTCTGAGGCCGGATTTGAACTCAGGTACTCCTGATTCCAGGGCTGGTGCTCTATCCACTGCACCGCCTAGCTGCCCCTAAGAGGGAACTCTTACAAGAAACCAAAACACATTCTGATGCTGTCATCACTATCAGAAAGTATTATTCATTAAGGACTTTCACATGAAGGATACTATTCTGGTTGCCAAATGGCTAACATCCTGAAAAACTGAGAGTGAAGACCCAAGTTGTATAAATCTGCTACATGATCCTAGACAAATCATTTAGTTTGCCTCAGTTTCTTCAACTATAAAATGGGGACAGTAATAGCATCTACTTCAGAGGGTTGTTAGAAGGATCAAGTGAGATAGTATTTGAAAGATGTTTAGCATAGTGCCTAGCACAGATTAGGTTTTATATAAATTTTTAGTCCCCTCTCCCTTATTGTTTTGAACATAATGACTAACCAGGATTAAAGACAACAAATGATAAAACATGTTACCTACCACTCAACACAGAAATGAAAAACTCAGAAAGGAGAATGAGACGTGGTTTTGTTTTTTTTTGACATGGCCAATATGGAGAGCTGTTTGGAATGAGGTTTTTTCCTTGTGTTCTCAACTGAGAGGGAGGTGTGATGAGTGAGAGAGTGAGAAGGCAGATGTTGGCTATTTAAAATAAACACCCAATTGGAAGGAGTAATCTATTTAACGTGGGGGGGAGAGGGTGAAGCTTTGACCACATCTCCTGAGAGAATCATAGGATTTTTGTTGTTTTTATTATTAATTTGACCAAGTATGTTTACAGTGTTCCTAATACTAAACTAACTCTATCTCTGGTATAAATCCAGCCTAGTTATAATATATGATATTTCTGATATATTATTGCAATTTCCTTCTGAGTATTTTATTTAAAATGTTTACAGCAATACTCACTAGAGAAATTGGTCTATAGTTTTCTTTCTCTATTTTGACTGTCCCTGGTTTAGGTATTAAGATTGTATTGTTATTGAAGGAACTTGGTAGGAACCTTTCCTTTACTCTTTTTTCCCCCCCAAGTATTTTATTTAGAATTAAAATTAAGTTTTTCTTTAAATGTTTGGTAGAATTTGCTTGTAAATCCATTTGGCTTTTAATTTCTTGGTTTTCTAGGCTCTTTGAGTTGTGTGCATAATTCATTGATACAATCTTTCACTCCATTAGAGACAAAAACATTTAGAGATCTAAGTTTATGCCTAAGTACTACATTGAATGGCTCCTCTAGATTTTTATATGTTGTTTCATTGTCATGTTTAACGAAATCATTTATCATTTCTATGATTTATTCTTTAACCCACTCATTTTCTAGGATTATTTAATTTCTTATTTCTTTTCAATCTTTGCTTCAAGAACCCTTCATTGAATGCAATTTTTATGGTATTGTGGTTGGTAAAAGATGTGTTCAATATATCTGTTTTTCTTCATTTCTTTATGAGGATTTTATGCCCTAATACATGATTACTTTTTCTGTTGGTGCTGAGAAAAAAGGTATACACTTTTTGATTCTCATTCAATATTCTCCAGTGGTCTAACAAATCTAACCTTTCTAAAATTCTATTCATGTACTATATCATGTCTCCATCACTGTGCCACCTAGCTGCCCTTGATTCCTGTATTTGTTTTTTGGTTTGTTTTTTTAGTGAGGCAATTGGGGTTAAGTGACTTGCCCAGGGTCACACAGCTAGTAAGTATTAAGTGTCTGAGGCCGGATTTGAACTCAGGTCCTCCTGACTCCAGGGCCGGTGCTCTATCCACTGCGCCACCTAGCTGCCCCAATTCCTGTATTTGTATGACAAATTTTCTACTCAGTGTAGGTCTTTTCATCATCAGGAATGCTTGGAAATTCCTTATTTCATTGAAGATCCATTTTCTGCCCTGTAAGATTATATTCAGTTTAACTGAGTAAATTATTCTTGGTTATAAGCCTAATCTTTTGCCTTCTGGATTATCATATTCCAAGTTCTCCATTACGTTATTGTGGTGGCTAACTTCTGTGAGATCCTCACTACCACTTGTTATTACAGAATTCTTTCTAGCTGCTTATGACATTTCTTTTCCTTGACCTGTCAGCTCTGATTTTGGTCACAATATTCCTGGGAGGTTTCATTTTCAGCTTTCCTTCAGGAGATCAACAGTGGATTCTTTGAATTTCTACACTGTCTTCTGGTTCCTAGAGATTTGGGCAGTTTTAAGAATCTTTGCAATATGATGTCTTGGCTCTCTTTGTTCATGGTTTTTAGCTAGTGCTCTGTTTCTAACTGCTCCTAGATACTTTTTTCGGGTCAGTTATTTTTGTTATAGAACTTTACATTTTCTTCTATTTTTTTTTCAGTCTTTTGACTTTGTTTTAATACTTTTTGCTGATTCTTGGAATTAATAGCTTCTATTTGGTCCATTTTAATTTTCAGGAAGTTATTTTCTTGGGTAAGGTTTTGTTCCTCTAGTTCCAAGCTTTTAATTTTCTTTTCATATTTTTCTTCCAAGTTCTCATTTCCTTTCCCATATTTTCCTCTACCACTTATTTTAAAAAATAATAAAAATATTTTTATCTTAAAAAACACCTCTTGCTTGCTGGACTTGTATTCAAAACGAATATTTCTTTGAGGCTTTGCTTGGAGATGTTTTCAAATCATTCTCTTCTTCTGAACTTCTATCTTAAGATTCTCTTTCTCCATAATCTCTCTTTATGGTTTGATTCTATTTTTGTTTATTCATTATTCCAGCCTATTGCTTGACTTTGGACTTTGTGTTAGTGTGGCTTTCTGTACATTTCTAGGGGGGAATGTCTAGCCTAAGCTTCTGTCATCTTTTTGTTGTTTTCACCAATCAAAATGGGTTCCTGTATACTTTCAGTAGTCCTAAAGTGATGTGATCAAGGTGAAGCTATTACCCTGCCCTCCTGGTCTGAGCTCAGCAAGTTCCTGATGTAAGTCTGTCTGTCAGCTTGTCCCTAGTTGAGAGCTTCAGTAGACTGCTGCTAAACTGCCTATATTAGTTTTCTAGGGGGCTCTCCAAATTCAGAGTGGCTAAACTGCAGATTCCATTTTGCTTTTGGGACACCTAACCTGGTTATTACAATGAAGCATTCACCCTGAGGTACAAGATAGAACTGAGTCCCCACTGTGTTCCTTACATCAAAACCATACAACTACTCTTTACTTCAGAACTTGTTCCTTGATCAGCACAAAGCTAGAAACTACTAGAGAACAATTTTGTTCACCAGCCCCTATTTTCAGATTTACCCCTATTCAGTTCTCCCAAAAACTAGGTAACAGGTGAATTAGGTAACAGACTGTACTAGTTCCTGTACGCTGCACACCCCCAGTGACTGCAGTCTGTGTCCCTATGCCTGGGCTGGAAAAATGATTCACAGTTACTTTTTCTTGGGTGCATTTTATAGACCTTTGAGAATAAGATTTGGTTGGGGATCTAGGGGAACTTCTTCCTCCTACTCTGCCATCTTCCCAGAAGTTAGGGTTTTGGGTGAATCTTCAAGAAAGCAAGGGAAACTAGGTGGTGAAGAGAAAGAGCAACCTAGACATGAGACACAGCCAGTTTCCCTTTCAGGGAATAGTCAGCAATGAAGTGGTGTATTCAAGGAACAACAAGAAAGGCCAGTGTCCTTGGCTCATAGTATACATGGAAGGGAGTAAAGTGTAAGAAGACTATAAAGGTAATAAAATAGAGCCAGACTGGAAAATCTATAAAAAATCTTTTAAAGTAAAAGGCAGGAGTTTTACATCTAATTCTGACAGTAATAGAGAGTCACTGGAACTGAATGAATGACTGAAAGACCTACATTTAAGAAAAACACTCTGGCAACTGAGTGGAGGATAGCCTAGACACAGGAGAGATTTGAAGCAGGAAGATCAACCAGAAGCCTAGTGTAATAGTTCAAGTATACATGCCTTTGCAACAGCTATCCCTAAAGAATGTACTTCTTTCTCACCTCTACCTCTTTTCAATATCCCTAGTTTCCTTCAATAATCAGTTCAAACACTACCTTCTTGACAAAAGCCTTTACTATTTCTCTTTTTATTAGTTCTCTCTCTACCCAAAACTACCTTTCATATATTTTGTAAATACTCTAGATATTTTATCTATGTATAATGATATGTATTAATGTTGTCTCCCTGATAGTAAACTTCTCCTTTAACCATAAACATAGCATATTGCCTGGGATATTGTAGGTGCAAAATAAATGCTTGTTGACTTCTAGATCCATCACCTTTGCTCAGGAAGTTTCTTAGAATTCTGGCAGTTGTACTGTTTTTAGTTTATTTTACCAGTTTCTCTGCTATTTTCAATATTCACTTTCCCAGTGAAATAATTTGGTTTTTCAGTTCTTTTATTCATGTTCTCCATGGATAGTTCCACATTGTTAAATTTCATAATAATCTTGATATTTTTTCTTAATACATTTCTTCTTTTTTTATAATGCATATTCTTTCAGTAGTTCATTTTTTGAATCAATGAGTTCATTATCTGAGCAATTCTTTTTTCATGTCTCAAGGCTTCTTAAAGCTTTAATACTTAATATTAGAGATTTTAACATACTTCAAAGCTTTCTATGGTAATCTTATTTTCTGGTGTGTTTTTTTTAATTTATTTTTTCTGATTTTATGTCACCCTCATTTCCAAAGATATTCCTTCTCCCTCACATATCCAGGGATTCATGTCCTATAGCAAAGAATTTTTAAGAACACAAAACTAATTTATATTTTAAATAAGTTTAATATTGTGTGCAATACTCCACATATCTCCACACATCTCCACAATGGCATATTTGCTCAGGTATTTTCTGGGATGAACCTTGGTCATTACAATTATGCAACATTCCATTGTTTTTCTTATTGTTCTTTCCATTTACGTTGCTGTATTCACTATATATTGTTTTCCTGATTCTGTTTACTTTGCATCAGTTCACTGAAATCTTCACATGAATCTCTGTATATCATATCTTATAGTATAGTAATATTCCATTACATTCATGTACCACAAATGGTACATTAGCTACTACCCAATCAATAGGAACTGACTAGTTTCTAGTTCATTATGCTAAACATTTGTTTAGTACAATGCTAAAAGTATTTTAGTATATCAAATAGGTGGCACAGTGGATAAAACTCTAGACCTAGAGTCAGGAAGACCTAAGTTCAAATCAGCCTCAGAAACTTACTATATGACCCTGGGCAAGGAACTTAACCTCTGTTTCCCTTAGTTTCCTCACCTGTAAAATGGAGATAATAGCAGCACCTACCTCCCACAGTTGTGAAGATTAAATGAGATATTAACTGTAAAGCATTTAGCACAATGACTGCCATATAGTAAGTGCTACATAAATGTTAGCTATTATCATTATTATATTGGGCCTTCCTTTTGCTGTTAGATTTATATCACAGGGAGACCAATCAGTAGAATGCCTGGGATAAGATTAATGTAGTTCAACCTGGATAAATCTATAATATAAAGTTATAGTTGGGAGGACTTTAGGGGAATGCATTGCTGCTCTGTGTATTATCTTCCCATGTAGGAATGTAAACAGTTTGGTCTTTTAATATCCCTCATGAAGTCTTTTTCCTTTTTATGCTTCTCCAGAGTCTTGTATTTGAAAGTAAAATTTTCTATTCAGATCAGGTCTTTCCATCACAAATGCCTGAAAGTCCTCATTTTCATTGAAGTCCCATTTTTTCCTCTGAAAGATTACACTCAATTTTGCTGTGTAGGTTATTCTTGGCTGTAGTCCCAGTTCCTTTGCCTTCTGGAATATCATATTCCATGCCCTCCGGTCCTTTAATGTAGATGCTGCTAGATCTTGTTTTATCCTTATTGGAGCTCCACAGTATTTAAATTCCTTTTTTTCTAGCTGCTTGCAATATTTTCTCCTTGAGCTTGGAGCTCTGGAATCTGGCTATAATATTCCTGGAGGCTTTCCTTTTGGGATCTCTTTCAGGAGGTGATTAGTGGATTCTTTCAATTTCTATTTTACCTTCTGCTTCTAGAATATCAGGGAAATTTTCCCTGACAATCTCTGGAAGATGATGTCCAAACTCTTACTTTGGTCATGGTTTTCAGGGAGTCCAATGATTTTCAAATTATCTCTCGTGGATCTATTTTCTAGGTCAGTTGTTTTTCCAAGGAGATATTTAATATTGCCTTCTATTTTTTTATTCATTTGGATTTTCTTTACTGTGTCTTGGTTTCTCATAAAGTCACAAGCTTTCATTTTTTCAATCATAATTCTTAGGCAATGATTTTCTTCAGACAGTTTTTGTATCTTCTTTCCCATTTGGCTTTTCAAGCTGTTGACTTTTTCTCTTGACTCTTCTGTATTGCTCTCATTTCTCTTTCCATTCTTTCCTCCACCTCTCTAAATCTTCCTTCTATCTCTCCTACTTTCTCTTCAAAGTCCCTTTTGAGGGCTTCCATGGCCTGAGACCAATTCATATTTTTCTTGAAAGCTTTGGATGTAGGAGCCCTGAGGTTGTTATCCTCTTCTGAGGGTGCACCTCAATCTTCGTTGTTGCTAAAGAAACTTTCAATAATTCTCAACTTTCTTTGCTTGCTCATCTTGCTGTCTTTTACTTGACTTTTAACTCCCTCTTAAAGTGGAGCCCTACTTCCAAGCTACACTGTCCCAAGCTTCAGAGGGTCCTAAGTGTTTTGGTTTGAAAGAGGGCAGGTTTTTCTCTCACCTGGCCTGTTCTCTGGTCCTAAGATAACCTCAAGCCAACTTGCTAATTAACCAGGCAGCAAAACTTTTTGTGCTGTGGTTCTTAGCTTCCAATGAGCCTGTGCCCCTCCCCCACCTGGGCCTCCTGCTGCTCAAGATTTCGTCCTGGTTTCCAATTGGGCAGGATAGCCAAATTCCTCCTTAGGTCCCGCAGACACCCCTGTATTTTCCCTACCCTCGGCGAGCCATTCAGCCCTTTCACTCGACCATAAGCTTAGTTCCAGAAGATGCTGGTGCTGCAGCTGATTTGGAGGCTCAGGGATAAGTTTCTCTGGCACAGCCTGCCTAGGGACTGTGTTGGCACGATCATGGGGTTAGACTCTTCTCACAGCCCAGCACAGCCCCCTCTAAACTGTCTTTAGGGGGAAAATAATCTCAGTCCATCTTTTTATAGGTTTTGCTGCTCCAGGGGTTGTTTTATTGCTGTTTTGGGGGTAATTGTGTCAGAAGCTCTGTGCGTTACAGGTACTTAATAAATGTTTGTTGAGGGGCAGCTAGGTGGCACAGTGGATAAAGCACTGGCTCTGGATTCAAGAGTTCCTGAGTTCAAATCCAGCCTCAGACACTTGACACTTACTAGCTGTGTGACCCTGGACAAGTCACTTAACCCCCATTGCCCCGCAAAAAAAAAAAAAAAAGTTTGTTGATCTGTATTCCAATTAGGTCAGAGTTCTCACTTATTCCCATCTCTACCATAGTTATATTCACCTTCAATGTAACATTGCTCATATTGTTTCTATCACCTGGAATATCTGCCTTCACCTACCAAAATCTAACCTATTGAAGCCTCAATGATATCAGGAATTACTGAGCTCTAGTTTTCTATGAAATCCCATAGCAGTTAACAGTATGTGTTGTAAGTTCCCTAAAAGAATAGCTTATTTTCTATTCCTTCCTATCAATTAATATGTGCCTATATGCACTGAGCAAATAAAAAATCCATTATAAAATAATAATCAATTAACAAGTATGCCAACGCTATCCACTAAAATTAAGTAAAACTTCAAATAAATATTAAGAACATGAAAACTGGTTTGAAGATTACTTGGAAAATATAAATCTAGCTGAAACATACCTATGACATTTTCAACCTCCTCAGGAACATCATACTCTTCATCATTATCAGAAGCTACAATCTGGGGAATGTGTTTCTCTTCATCCTGGGTAGAAAGCTGCAGATTAGCAGTCAAGGATCGACAACCACGTTGATACCTAAACAGAAAATAAATATTACATCAAAGTTAAGAGTTATTATGGGAATTTCAGAAACTTACTTACTTACTTACTTATTCATTCATTCATTCATTCATTCATTTATTTAAGGGTCACACAGCTAGTGTTAAGTGTCTGAGGCCGGATTTGAACTCAGGTACTCCTGACTCCAGGGCCGGTGCTTTATCCACTACGCCACCTAGCTGCCCCTAGAAACTTAATAATTTAACTGACATATTCATTGTAATTACCCTCCATCTTTCAAAATACGCGCATAATAATAATTACTCACATATATACATTTGTACATAAAAATACTTTAGAATTCATAAAATGTTGTCCGTCTGAGGTTAACTAATGTAAGCATATGATCCACGAAAGCCATGAATTAGAGAACAGAATTCAGTCCA
This sequence comes from Dromiciops gliroides, assembly GCF_019393635.1. Classification (NCBI taxonomy): domain Eukaryota; kingdom Metazoa; phylum Chordata; class Mammalia; order Microbiotheria; family Microbiotheriidae; genus Dromiciops; species Dromiciops gliroides. Next base: position 228,877,437 of record NC_057864.1, read on the forward strand.
TCAATAAATATTAATTAGGTATCTACAGTGTGCCAACAAGGAAAGGCAAAAGAGAGTTCCTGACCTCATGAAGTTATACTCTACTGGGGAAGACAATATGCAAATAACTATGCACACACAAGATATATACCAGATAAAATGGAAATAATCAACAAATGGAAGAAACTAAACAAGTTATGAATGAACTGTAAAAGAAAAAAATCAGGATCACATAGATTTACAAATGAATTCCGCCAAATATTTAAAGAATAATGAATTCCAATACAACATAAGCTTTTAAAAAACTTTTTAGGAGCCAAGATGGCAGAGAGGAATCAGCAAGCTGCCTGAGCTCTCCTATTCCCTCAAAAAGAACATTAAATCAAGCCTCTGGAGGGGTTCTGAAACTACAGAACCTGCAAAGAGACAAAGAGACACAGTCTTCCAACCAGAGATAATTTAGAAGACTTCAGGAAAAGGTCGGTCTGACTCGGGCAAAAGGGAGGCACAGCGCAGGGCAGCAGCCCAGCACTGAGGGGGTCTGGGCAAGTCATCAGGAGCTGCGACCACAGCCGAACAACTGAGGCCCCTGGAACCTGGCTCAAAAATCTGGTGGCCCAGCAGGACTGTGGAAAAACCTACCTGTACCAGCTGAGAGGGCAAGTTGCCAGCTGTAGGGCCACGAACAGGACAGGCACGACTAGGCCCACTGATACTAGCGTGCTCAGACAGGAAGTGCCGGGGGGGGGGGGAGGGGGGAGACGGAACTGCACACACTTAAAGTCCTCAGTGTAAAAAGCTAGTGAAACAGCACCTATACCCCTGCACAAGAAGCCCAAAACAGGGACCCTGGTGCCCCCAGAGCAGACCTCAACTTAAAAAATAAATAAATAAGCTGCAATAATGAGTAAGAAGCAGAAAAGAGCCCTCTCCACTGAGAGCTTCCGTATCAACAGGGAAGAGGCAAACACAAACTCAGAGGAGGACAATACCCTCAAATTACCTACATGTGAAGCCTCACAAGGGAAGGTGAATTGGTCTCAAGAACAAAAAGCCTTCCTGGAAGAGCTCAAAAAGGATTTTAAAAATCAATTGAGAGAGGTAGAAGAAAAAATGCGGAGAGAAATGAAAGCAAAACAAGAAAGCTATGAAAAAAGAATCAGCAGCTTGGAAAAGGAAGCACAAAGATTGACTGCAGAAAACAATTCCTTAAAAAATTCATCTGGCCAAATGGAAAAAAAGATGCATTATCTCACTAAAGAAAACACTGCCTTAAAAATTAGACCTGGACAGTTGGAAGATAAGGAATCCATGAGACACCAGGAATCAGTCAAGCAGAATCAAAAGAATGAAAAAATAGAAGAAAATGTGAAATATCTCATTGGAAAGACAACTGATCTGAAAAACAGATCCAGGAAAGACAATTTGAGAATCATTGGACTGCCTGAAAGCCATGATCAGAAAAAGAATCTAGACACCATATTCCAGGAAATTATTAAGGAGAACTGCCCTGATATCATAGAATCAGAGGATAAAATCATCATTGAAAGAATTCACCAATCACCTCCTGAAAGAGACCCCAAAAGAAAAACTCCAAGGAATATTGTCACCAAATTCCAGAATTATCAGGTGAAGGAGAAAATACTCCAAGCAGCCAGAAAGAAGCAATTTAAATATCATGGAGCCACAGTCAGGATTGCTCAGGACCTGGCAGCTTCAACATTAAAGGACCACAAGGCTTGGAATATGATATTCCGGGAAGGCAAAGGAGCTTGGATTGCAGCCAAGAATCTATTACCCAGCAAAAATGTGCATTCTCTTTCAGAGGAAAAGATGGACATTCAATGACATTGGGAACTTTCAATCTTTCCTGATGAAAAGACCAGAACTCAATAGAAAATTCGATCTTAACATACAAGACTCAAGAGAAGGTAAACAGAGGGGAAAAAAAAGTTAGTCAATTAGGTTAAAACTGTTTACATCCCAACATGGTAAGATAATACTCATAACTCTTAAGAATTGTAAATGTATTTGGGCAGAGAGAAGGACTTTACACAGAGGGTATAAATATAAATTGTCTTTGATGTTATGATACAAAGAAAATTAAGAGGTTAAAAAGGGAGTCTATGGGGAGGAGAGGAAAGGGGAGGTGGATTGGGGTGAATGACATCATATGAAGAGGTGAAAAAGAAAAACTATTACAATAGAGGGAAAGAAAGGAGGGGTGAACATTGTTTCAACCCTACTCTCATTAGATTTGATTCAAAGAGGGAATAACATATATGTTAATTGGGATAAAGAAACTTAGCTCACTGTTTAGGGAAGTAAAAGGGGAATGGAAAGGGGAGGACTGATAGAAAGGAGGACAAAAGCAAGGGAGAAAAGGGTAAAGAAAAGGGAGGGGGGTGATTAAAAACGGAGGGCAGGTTGGGGGGGGCAGGGCTAAGAAGCAAAACGTCAAAAGGACAAAGGGGGTAAATAGAATGGAGGGGAATAGACAGTAATAATAACTGTGAATGTGAATGGGATAAACTCTGCTATAAAATGGAAGTGAATTGCAGAGTGGATTAAAAAAAAGAATCCTACAATATGCTGTTTACAAGAAACACATTTGAAGCAGAGAGATACACACAGAGTAAAGGTAAAGGCTGGAGCAGAATATATTATGCTTCAGCTAAAGTAAAAAAAGCAGGGGTGGGGGGCAGCTAGGTGGCGCAGTGGATAGAGCACCGGCCCTGGAGTCAGTAGTACCTGAGTTCAAATCCGGCCTCAGGCACTTAACACTTACTAGCTGTGTGACCCTGGGCAAGTCACTTAACCCCAATTGCCTCACTAAAAAAAAAAAAAAAAAAAAGCAGGGGTAGCAATCCTTATCTCAGACAAAGCACAGGCAAAAATAGATCTCATTAAAAGAGATAAGGAAGGAAACTACATCTTGCAAAAAGGTACTATAGATAATGAAGTAATATCAATATTAAATATGTATGCGCCAAGTGGTATAGCATCCAAATTCTTAGAGGAGTTAAATGAGTTACAAGAGGAATTAGACAGTAATACTATAATAGTGGAGGATCTGAATCTCCCCCTCTCAGAATTAGATAAATCTAGCCGAAAAATAAATAAGATAGAAGTAGGGGCGGCTAAGTGGCACAGTGACCCAGCTGTGTGACCCTGGGCAAGTCACTTACCCCCATTGCCCCACAAAAGAACAAAAAACAAAGAAAGAAGTGAAAGAGGTGAATAGATTACTAGAAAAGTTAGACATGATAGATGTCTAGAGAAAACTGAATGGGGATAGAAAGGAATATACCTTTTTTCAGCAATACATGGCACATTTTCAAAAATTGACCATGTATTAGGGCACAAAAACATCATAGTCAAATGTAGAAAGGCAGAAATAGTAAATGCATACTTCTCAGATCATGATGCAATAAAAATTACATGAAAGAAAGAGCCAGGGAAAAGTAGAATGAAAATCAATTGGAAACTAAATAATTTCATTCTAAAGAATGAATGGGTCAAACAACAAATCATAGAAACAATAAATAACTATATCCAAGAGAATGACAATAATGAGACAACATACCAAAATCTATGGGATGCAGCCAAAGCAGTGCTTAGGGAAAAATTTATAGCACTAAATGCTTACATGAATAAAAAACAGAAAGAGAAGATTAATGAATTGGACATGCAATTTGAAAAGCTAGAAAAAGAATAAATTAGAAATCCCCAATTAGATACTAAACTAGAGATCCTGAAAATTAAAGGAGAAATTAATAAGATTGAAAGCAAAAAAACTATAGAATTAATCAATAAAACTAAGAGCTGGTTTTATGAAAAGACCAATAAAATAGATTAAATGTTTGTTAATTTGATTTAAAAAAAGAAAGAAGAAAACCAAATTATCAGTATCAAAAATGAAATGGGTGGTGTTACCACCAATGAAGTGGAAATTAAATCAATAATAAAGAATTATTTGACAATCTAAAATGAAATGGATGAATATTTACAAAAACACAAACTGCCCAGGTTAACTGAAGAGGAAATAAAAGCTTAAATAAACCCATATTAGAAAACGAAATTGACTAGCTGTGCGACCCTGGGCAAGTCACTCAATCCCCATTGCGGGGGGGGGGGGGGGGGGGGGGGGGGGGGGGGGGGGGGGGGATGAAATTGAACAAGCCATTAATGATCTCCCTAAGAAAAAACCCCCAGGGCCAGATGGGTTTACAGGTGAATTTTGCCAAACATTTAAAGAACAATTAATTCCAATATTATACAAATTATTTGGAAAAATTGGTGAAGAAGGAGTTCTACCAAATTTGTTTTATGACACAAATATGGTGGTGATACCAAAACCAGGCAAAGCAAAAACAGAGAAAGAAAATTATAGACCAATTTCCCTAATGAATATTGATGCTAAAATCTTAAATAAGATATTAGCAACATTGAGTGTTGATCTACTGTGATGGACTATATTCTTCTCACCAATGCAATGGTACAGAAGAGTTCCAGGGAACTCATGATAGAAGAGGATCTCCAAATCCAAGAAAAAAAAAAGAAAGAAAGAACTGTGGCATATAGATGCTGATTGAACCATATTATTTCTTTTGTTTTGGGTGCTGTTGTTTTTTTTCTATTTTGAGGTTTTGCATCACTGCTCTGATTCTTTCTCTTGTAACAGGAATAATGCAGAAATAGGATTAATGTTATTATGTGTATATATATATGTGTGTGTATATATATATGTATATGTATATGTATATGTATATGTATATGTATAGAGATATATAGATATAACCTATATCAGATTACCTGCTGTCTAGGGGAGGGGGGAGGGAGGGAGAAAAATCTGAAATTGCAAAGCATGTATAAACAAAAGTTGAGAACTATCTTTACATGTAACGGAAAAAATAAAATACCTCATACATTTAAAAAAAAAAAAAAAGATATTAGCAAGGAGATTACAGCAAGTGATCACCAGGATAATACACTATGACCAGGTAGGATTTATACCAGGAATGCAGGGCTGGTTCAACATTAGGAAAACTATCAACATAATCAACCACATCAATAAGAAAACCAACCAAAATCATATGATTATCTCAATAGATGCAGAGAAAGCTTTTCACAAAATACAGCACCCATTCCTAATAAAAACACTAGAGAGCTTAAGAATAGGAGGAGCTTTCCTTAAAATAATAAACAGTATCTACCTAAAACCATCAGCAAGCATTATATGCAATGGAGATAAATTAGAAGCCTTCCCAATAAGATCAGGGGTGAAAACAGGGATGTCCATTATCACCCCTATTATTTAATATTGTACTAGAAATGTTAGCTTTAGCAATCAGAGAAGAAAAAGGAATTAAAAAGGGGGCAGCTAGGTGGCACAGTGGATAGAGCACCAGCCCTGGAGTAAGGAGTACCTGAGTTCAAATCCGGCCTCAGATGATTGACACTTACTAGCTGTGTGACCCTGGGCAAGTCACTTAACCCCAAATGCCTCACCAAAAACAAACAAAAAAAGGAATTAAAGGAATTAGAATAGGCAAGGAGGAAACAAAACTATCACTCTTTGCAGATGATATGATGGTATACTTAAAGAATCCTAGAGAATCAACTCAAAAATTACTTGAAACAATTAACAATTTAGCAAAGTAGCAGGATATAAAATAAATCCACATAAATCATCAGCATTTCTATAATGACCAACAAAGTCCAGCAGCAAGAGATAGAAAGAGAAATTCCATTTCAAGTAACAGTAGATAATATAAAATACTTGGGAGTCTACTTGCCAAGACAAACCCAAGAACTCTATGAACACAACTACCAAACAATCTTCACACAAATCAAATCAGATCTAAATAACTGGAAAGATATCAATTGCTCATGGATAGGCAGAGCTTATATAGTAAAAATGATAATACTACCTAAATTAATTTACTTATTCAGTGCCATACCAATCAGACTACCTAAAAATTATTTTATAGAGCTAGAAAAAATAATAACAAAATTCATCTGGAAAAACAAAAAAATCAAGAATATCCAGAGAAATAATGAAAAAAAAATTCACAGGAAGATGGGTTAGCGGTACCAAACCTAGAGCTTTACTATAAAGCAGCAGTCATCAAAACTATCTGGAACTAGCTAAGAAATAGAGTGGAGGATCAATGGAATAGGCTAGGCACAGGAAACACTAGTAATGTAGTATTTGATAAACCCAAAGACTCCAGCTTCTGGGATAGGAACTAGGTATTTGACAAAAACTGCTGGGAAAACTGGAAGATACTTTGGCAGAAATTAGGCATAGACCAACATCTTACACCTTATACTAAAATAAGGTCAAAATGGATAACGATTTAGACATAAGAGGTGATACCATAGGTAAATTAGGAGAGAAAGGAATAGTCTACCTTTCAGATTTTTGGAAAGGAAAACAGTTTATGACCAAACAAGAGATAGAGAATATTATAAAATGCAAAATGGATGATCTTGATTACATTAAATTAAAAAGGTTTTGTACAAACAGAAGCAATGCATCCAAAATTAGAAGGGAGGCAGAAAGCTGGGAAACAATTTTTATGGCCAGTACTTCTGATAAAGACCTCATCTCTAAAATATATAGGGAACTAAATCAAATTTACAAGAATCCAAGTCATTCCCCAATTGAGAAATGGTCAAAGGATATGAACAGGCAGTTTTCTGATGAAGAAATCAAACCTATCTATTCCCATATGAAAAAATGCTCTAAATCACTAATGATTAGAGAGATGCAAATTAAAAAAACTTTGAGGTACCATCTGACACCTATTATATTGGCTAAAATGACAAAAAAGGAAAATAATAAATGTTGGAGAAGCTGTGGAAAAATTGGAACACTAATGCATTGTTGGTGGAGCTGTGAACTGATCCAACCATTCTGGAGAGCAATTTGGAATTATGCCCAAAGGGTTGTGAAGCTGTGCATACCCTTTGACCCAGCAATACCACTTTTGGTTCTTTTTCCCAAAGAGATCATAGAAAGGGGAGAAGGACCCACATGTACAAAGATATTTATAGCTGCTCTTTATGTGGTGGCAAGGAATTGGAAGTTATGGGGATGCCCATCAATTAGGGAATGGCTGGACAAGTTGTGGTATATGAATACAATGGAATACTACTGTGCTGTAAGAAATGATGAGCAGGAGTTCAGAGAAACCTGGAGGGTCTTGCATGGGCTGATGATGAGTGAGATGAGCAGAACCAGAAGAACACTGTACACAGTATCATCAACATTGTGTGTTGACCTACTGTGATTGACTATATTCTCACCAATGCAATAATACAGAAGGGTTCCAGGGAACTCATGATGGAGGAGGATCTCCAAATCCAGGGAAAAAGAAAAAAAGAACTGTGGAGTATAGATGCTGAATGAACCATACTATTTCTTTTGTTTTTGGTGCTGTTGTTTTTCTATTTTGAGGTTTTTCCTCATTGCTCTGATTTTTCTCTTATAACATGACTAACACAGAAATATGTTTAATGTTATATATATATATATATATATATATATATAAAACCTATATCAGATTACCTGCTGTCTAAGGGAGGTGGGAGGGAGGGGAGGGAGGGAGAAAAATCTGAAATTGGAAAGCTTGTATAAACAAAAGTTGAGAACTATCTTTACATGTAACAGAAAAAATAGATAAAATTTTTTTAAAAAAACTTTTTAAAAATAAGAAGAGATCCTACAAAATTCCTTCTATGATACAAATATGGTTTTGATATCTAAAGCAGGGAGAACCAAAACAGAGAAAAAAACTACAGACCAATTTCCCTAATCAATCAATCAATAAGCATTAATTAAGCACCTATTATCTGCCAGACATCATACTAAGTGCTAGGGATAGAAAAAGGAAAAAACCCTGTATAACAGTTCAAGGAGAAATAATTAAAGAATCAGTGGCCTAGGGGCAAAGTAAAGATGGTAATGTGAGAAGAAGCATTTTAGCCTGGCTCTCCCTTAACAGGGGTCAGCTAGGTGGCACAATGGATATAGAGTCCCAGGCCTGGAGTCAGGAAAACAGAGAAAGAAGAGATAAATAAATTGGGAATACAAATAAAAAACTAGAAAACCTACTATTTTAAAAGTCCTAATTGAACACTAAATTAAAAATCTCAAAAATCAAAAGAAGATTAGAAAACTGAGGGTTTTTTTTTAATTGAATTAATAAAACATAGCTTTTTTGGAAAAGTCATTCAGTTATTCATCAAACAATATTGCTGTGCACAATGTTCTCTTGGTTCTGCTCACTTCATTATATATCAGTTCCAAGCCTTTCTGAAGGCTTGATGACCTGTTTGTCATTTCTTATAGCACAGTAATATTTCATCACCATCATATACCATAGCCTGTTTAGCCATACCCCAATTGATGGGCATTCCTTTGATTTACAATTCTTAGCCACCACAAAAAAGAGCTGCCATAAATATTTTTGTACAAATAAGTCTTTTTCTCTTTTTTGGGGATATCTTTGGGATATAAACCTAGCAGTGGCTAATAACAACAATGACAACTAACATTTATATAGTGTTTACTATATGCTAGGCACTGTGCTAAATCTTTTACAATTATTACCTCATTTAATATTCACAACAACCCTGGGAGGAAAGTGCTATTATTATCCCCACTTTACAGATGAGGTAATTAAGGCAAACAGGGATTAAGTGACTTGTCCAGTTTCATATACATAGTAAGTATATATATTTATATTTATCCCTGAGTCTAAATTCCTGGCTGCCATTTTTCAAATCCCTTTTTTGGTCCCCCAATTCCTTATTCCCAATCCCCATAATCCAACCCTATCAACATTCCACTCTAAAGCTACCTACTCCTTGCACTGTGTTCTCTGCAATGCTTGCTCCAAAAGTAATAGATATATATTCCTCTTAAATCTGTTCCTTTCCTATTCCTTCCATCTTTTCGCATTCACTAAGAACTACCTCCCTCCAGAAGATACAGCTTCCCTGGACAACCTTCCCATCACTGGTTATACTTTCATACATACCTCTTCCACAAACTCTGAATCCCTGGTATCATTGAGGGATTCAGAATACTCCTTGCTCCCCACTGCCATACTTGGCTCTCCATCTATCACCATCACTCAGTAACTTTTCTTTCGGAGTTCATTCAATTCATACTTATTAGCCAATCAAAATCCTGGTGGCTAGTGTTATCTTCAGTGAATTCAGTGCCTGGCTCACAGTCATCTCTTCTCTAACTCCTCCCCTCATACAAGGTCATTGCTACCCTCATACAAAGGGATGTTAATATATTGATACTCCATCAAACTCCCCAACCTTACAATTCCTCAACATACTCATCTCCCATAACCTATTTCTCTACCCCACATCAGCTACACAGAGAGACAGACTCAGAAGGATAAATGAGATAGGTAGGAGGAGAAGCAGGAAAGTACAATGCCATGAAAACCTAGAGAGAAAAGTGTATCAATTAGTTGTTCTTGTAGACATCTTAAGTTCCATCTGTCCAAAATTGAATTAATAATATTTCTCCCAAAATCTACATTCTACCCTCTTCCTAACTTCCCTGTTACTATGAAGGGTACCACCATTTCCTAGTCACCCATGCATACGACCTAGATGTCATCCTCAATTTCTCATCCTCTCATCCTCTTTACCCCCATATCTGATCTGTTTCCTAGGCCTCTTGATTTTACCTTCATAACATCTCATATTCTCTCCTCTGACATTTCTAACACACTGGTACAAGAAATTATCATTTCATATCTAAACTAGTGTTTAGCTGCTGGTTACTCTGCCTGACTCAAGTACATCCACCCTTCAATTGTCAAATTCATTTTTATACTGGGACTCGAATCCACCGTTAGTGGAGTTATGAAAAGATCCAGCAATTCTGGAGAGAAATTTGGAACTAGGCCCACTGCTAGGTTTATATCCCAAAGACATTCCCCAAAAGAGAAAAAGACCTATTTATACAAAGATATTTATAGCAGCTCTTTTTCTGGTGGCTAAGAATTGGAAATCAAAGAAATGACCATCAATTGGGGAATGGCTAAACAAACTATGGTATAGGATGGTGATGGAATATTATTGTGTTATAAAAAATGACAAGGAAGATGATTTCAGAAAGGCCTGGAAAGACTTGTATAGTGAAGTAATCAAAACCAAGAGAACATTGTGCACAAAGACAGCAATATTGTTTGATGAAAAACTGTGAATGACTTAACTATTGTCAACAATACAATGATCCAAGACAATCCCAAAGGACTAATGATGAAGCATGCTATCCAACTCCAAAGAAAGAACTGATATTGATGGAACATAGACTGAAGCATGCTATTTTTCACTTTCTTTCATTTTTTCTTTTATTGAAGTTTTCTTATACAAAATGACTAATATGGTAATGTTTTATATAATCGTAGGTTATATATTAACCTATATCTGATTGCTTATTGCCTCAGGGAAAAGGGAGGGGGAGGGAGGGAATGAGGGATAAAAATTAGAACCCCAAACTGTTTATTACTTTAAAAAATATAACAAATTCATCTTTACAGAGCACAGGTCTAACCATATCACTCCCCCATTCAAAAAATCCAGTGGCTCTCTATTTCTTCCAGGATCCAATATCCTTTTTGATTAGTAAAGCCCTCCACTAGCCCCTTCTTACCTCTCAGGTTTACACTTTTTATCTCAGCACTTACTCAGCAATCCAGTGGCACTGACCTCCTTACTGTTCCTAACACCAAAAACGCCACCTCCTGTCTCTAAGCTTTTTCACTAGCTGTCCTACATGTCTGAAACATTTCTCCCTTCTCATCTCTACCTCATGGCTTCCTTGGATCCCTTCAAGTCTCACTAAAAGTCCCACCTTTTATAAGAAGACTTTTCCAGTTTCTCTTATTGCTAGCGCCTTCCCTCTGTTAATTATTTCCAATTTATCCTCCAGATATCTCTACATGGTTGTGTGCATATTGAGAGCAGGGACTGTCTTTTGCTATCTTTTATCTAGCACTACAGTGCCTGGCACATAGCAGAAGTTTCATAAATGCCAGTTGACTGACTTACTGATAAAAGGAATAATACCTAATAAGGGAGAAGCAGAAATACTTTTTCAACTGATTTTGTATGCCTGCAACTCATGTAATATTGTGCTGTCAGGCAGAGCTAATATAGTAAAAATGACAATACTGCCTAAATTAATTTACTTATTCAGTGCCATACCAATCAGACTACCTAAAAATTATTTTATACAGCTAGAAAAAATAATAACAAAATTCATCTGGAAAAACAAAAAATCAAGAATATCCAGGGAAATAATGAAAAAAATTCACAGGAAGGTGGGTTAGCGGTACCAAACCTGGAGCTTTACTATAAAGCAGCAGTCATCAAAACTATCTGGTACTGGCTAAAAAATAGAGTGGTAGATCAATGGAATAGGCTAGGCTCAGGAAATGCAGTAGTAAATGACACTAGTAATGTAGTGTTTGATAAACCCAAAGACTCCAGCTTCTGGGATAGGAACTCAATATTTGACAAAAACTGCTGGGAAAACTGGAAGATAGTATGGCAGAAATTAGGCATAGACCAACATCTTACACCTTATACTAAAATAAGGTCAAAATGGATAACGATTTAGACATAAGAGGTGATACCATAGGTAAATTAGGAGAGAAAGGAATAGTCTACCTATCAGATCTTTGGAAAGGAAAACAGTTTTTGACCAAACAAGAGATAGAGTATATTATAAAATGCAAAATGGATAATTTTGATTATATTAAATTAAAAAATTTCTGTACAAACAGAAGCAATGCATCCAAAATTAGAAGGGAGGCAGAAAGCTGGGAAACAATTTTTATGGCCAGTACTTCTGATAAAGGCCTCATCTCTAAAATATATAGGGAACTAAATCAAATTTATAAGAATCCAAGTCATTCCCCAATTGAGAAATGGTCAAAGGATATGAACAATCAGTTTTCTGATGAAGAAACCAAAGCCATCTATTCCCATATGAAAAAATGCTCTAAATCTCTAATGATTAGAGATATGCAAATTAAAACAACTCTGAGGTACCACCTGACACCTATCAGATTGGCTAAAATGACAAAAAAAGAAGATAGTAAATGTTGGAGAAGCTATGGGAAAATTGGAACACTAATCCATTGTTGGTGGAGCTGTGAACTGGTCCAACCATTCTGGAGAGCAATTTGGAATTATGCCCAAAGGGCGATAAAGCTGTGCATACCCTTTGACCCAGCAATTCCACTTTTATGTCTTTTTCCCAAAGAAATCATGGAAAGGGGAAAGGGACCCACATGTACAAAAATATTTATAGCTGCTCTTTACGTGGTAGCAAGGAATTGGAAGTTGAGGGGGTGCCCATCAATTGGGGAATGGCTGAACAAGTTGTGGTATATGAATACAATGGAATACTATTGTGCTGTAAGAAATGATGAGCAGGAGGAGTTCAGAGAAACCTGGAGGGTCTTCCATGAGCTGATGATGAGTGAGATGAGCAGAACCAGAAGAACATTGTACACAGTATCATCAACATTGAGTGTTGACCTACTGTGATGGACTATATTCTTCTCACCAATGCAATGGTACAGAAGAGTTCTAGGGAACTCATGATAGAAGAGGATCTCCAAATCCAAGGAAAAAAAAAAAAAAGAACTGTGGAGTATAGATGCTGATTGAACCATACTATTTCTTTTGTTTTGGGTGCTGTTGGGTTTTTTTTTTTTTCTATTTTGAGGTTTTGCATTACGGCCCTGATTTTTTCTCTTATAACAGGATTAATGCAGAAATAGGATTAATGTTATTATGGATATATATATGTGTGTGTATAGATATATATATAACCTATATCAGATTACCTGCTGTCTAGGGGAGGGGGGAGGGAGGGGAGGGAGGGAGAAAAATCTGAAATTGTAAAGCTTGTATAAACAAAAGTTGAGAACTATCTTTACATGTAACAGAAAAAATAAAATACCTTATATGTAAAAAAAAAACAAAAACAAAATATTGTGCTGTCAGAGGAATTAAACATGAGAATTGCTTGAAAGGACAATGGAAAAGCATGAATTTGTCTCTCTATTGCCCTCTTATTGGTATTCATTTTTAATTCCTCTGACAATATTATGCTACATATACATAAAACACTAAAAGAATATTTTTATTAAAACTATGCCTTTGCTTCTGGAAGAAGCTGAGGGTGTTTTAAGAAATTTTCCAATTTCCTGAAGGAAGGTCATTCTCCTATTTCATTATGTGTCCAATTCACTGTCCATTTGTACCATCTGTCTCAGATAAATCAATCAATCAACAATTACTTATAAAGTTCCTACTATGTGCCAGGCACTGTGTTAAGCACTGGTGATATAAAAAAAGGCAAATAAGTCCCTACCACCATGGAGTTTACATTTTAATGGGGGAGACATCATGTACATAAATAGGAACATAGCAGATACAAAGAGATTTGATTGTGGGAGGGAGAAGAAGGCATTAAATGCTAGAGGAGGAAACAGGAAAGGTCTCTTTGAGAAAACAGCATTTGGGAGAGGGGAAAAGGAAGAACAATACAGTGATAGGGAATAGTCACTGTAACAACACCTTTAACTACTTACCAAAATAAGTTACAAATGGATATAATGTAGATATAAAAGATATGATATCCTAAAAAAAATTGAAGGAGCAAGGAAAACATTTCATTTCAGATCTATAGCTAAGAAAAGAGTTCTTGACCAAACAAGGGATAAGGAGTATTACAGAAGGCAAAATCAAACATTTATATTATATGAAATTTGAAGGGTTTTTTTCCACTAACAAAATCAATGCAACTAAAATTAGAAGGGAAATAACATATTAACTAGAGAGAAATCTGCATCGTTTCTCTGACAAAAGTCTCATTTCTAAAATACCTAAGAAACATTAAAATTTTATGAGTAAGAGTCATTCCTTAACTAATAAATGGTCAAGGAATATGAGCTAGAATTTTTCAAAGGAAGAAAAATAAGCTATCAATAGCCAGAAAACATGCTCCAAATCACTAGAAATTAGAGAAGTTCAAATTAAAGTAATTCTGGAATTCTACCTCACAACATCAACCATTCTGACATGACAAAAAATTATGTTTGAGGGGCTGTAGGATAATGGAAATACTAATCCACTGGTGGAGCTGGAAACTGGTGCAGCCATTTTGGCAAGCAATTTCAAAATGCACTACCCTTTGGCCCAGCAATACCACAACTATAAGTTATACTCCAAAGAGATCAAAGAAAGAAGGAAAGTACCTCTATGAACAAAAATATTCATGGCAATTCTTTTTTTCAGTAGCAAAGAACTGAGAACCAAGAAAGTGTCCATCAGTTAAGGTATGGCTAAACAAATTATGGCATGTGAATCTAATGGAATAACACTATGTTGTACTAAATGCAGACAGGAATGATTTCTGGTTCCCCAGAATACATGTGTTCTGGGAATATTTGTATCAAATGATACAGAGCAAAGTAAACAGAACCAGAACAATTTAAACAAACAACATATAAAAACAAACTACTTTGATGGATTTAAGATCTCTCATTAATGCAGAAACCAATCATAATTCCAGAGAATTAGCCTATCTAATTCTTGACAGAAAAGTAACAGACTAAAGATACAAAATAAGGCATATATTTCTGGACCTAACGAATGTGAGAATTTTTTTTCCTTGACTATATAGGTTTAAAATGTTTTGTTTTACTTTTTTTATTACAATTGGGTATAAAGAGGCAACATAAATTTTTGCTAATGAAAAAAAAAGAGTAAGTACAGAGGTATCTGATATTCACTACATATCTTAGACAATTGTGACAGTCAAAATATGATCTACAACTCATGATAGAAAAAATGTTCTCAACATCCAGAAAAAAAGAACTGTGAATTATGAATGTAGATTGAACCATACTGTTTCTACTTTTGGACTGGTTTTTTTTCCTTCTTTTTTGAGGTTTTCTCCTTGTGCTCTGATTCTTCTTTCACAAGATGACTAATGTAGAAATATGTTTAGTATGATTGTACATATACAACCTATATCAGACTGCTTTCTGTCTTGGGGAGGAGGAAGGGAAGGGAGGGTGGGAGAAAAAAATTTGGAACTAAAAATCCTGTAAAAACAAATGTTGAAAACTATCTTTATATGTAACTGGAAAATAATAAAATACTCAAAAAAAAATATGATCTACAGTGAAATATCACTACCTATTATTTACAAATACCATCATCATGAATACTTTTGATGTGTGTGTATAGATAATTCTCATGAAAATTACTTTTGGATCAGTAGTTTTTCATGTTTTGCTGGGTGTTTTTTGTAAGGTCCATGATTGTTTCCATATCTTTGATATCCTCCTTTCTTTCAGATACCTGTGAATTAATCCCTCAATACTTTCAAAATTTTGTCAGCTCTAGCAGAGATCTCTCTTCTATAGAAATTTAGACTAATCTAGCATCTTTTGCCATCTTTGTTCTTTTCCGTACTATTACTATCATCTGTATAAGCACATCGAGCACTAAGCACTATGTTGTTACGAGACCAGTATGGTGATTTTATGGTCCTTGATGACAAAAGTCTATTATAAAATCTTTGCAGATTATTATTTTTTCTTCTGTTTGCTGTCCTTTCACTTTTTCTATAAAATTCCTAAGAATAACTGTACAAATTTGGGTCTCTTGCCAAACTTTAAACTAGTATTAATTTCTACAGCTACTGTTTTGTAAGTCAATATTACTTCCCTAGAACATCCTTTTCAGTTGCCAACATTGTTCTTTTTCTCATTGTTATTCTTCCTTCTAGCTTTGATTTTGATCTTTACTCTAACAAACTTATGGCCTAAACACAGACAGGCAAGTGGTTCAGGAATGACTTCCATATCAGTAATGAGTTATTTCCTAGCGGTTAAAATATAATCAATTTAATTTTTTCTGATATTATCAGGGCTCTTCCTTTTATTTTTCCTGAAACATTCATTCCTAGAAACTGCTTTCAAGAGCTAGGTGCTTCATCTTTCATGAACATGAATGTAATGGGCCAAAAGGAAAACTCACTTCTACCTCTAGACCATATCTTTACCATCATTCAGCATCTTCTCTGAAGTATACAGTATCTATGTCATTATATCCAGATCTTCATTACAGTCCTTAATAAAATTCCAGCCTACTTGCCCTCAAGCTTTCTCAAAGAATTGAGAACCTGGCTCACGGCTTCTTCTCCATCCTAAACCCTTGCCCTCATATCAGGTATTCATTTCTATGTTCATGCAAATATTCCCTCTCATATACAGTCTCCCACTTCATTATTTTCATGCCCTCTGATCTTTATCTTCATGATAACTTACCCAACCCATAGGGTCTGTAAGGTCCCTGCTTCCATGGAAGCTTCCATGACCATGAACTCTGAAATTTCTTTTTTATAATTGTGCTTGCATATCCACCTCTGCCTCACTCCTCAAAAACCTATATTCTTCATCTTCATTGTAACCACAAGTTTCTCTACCTATTCCTGTTCTCTCAGTCCATCTCTGTCATCATCTCAGTCCTGCTCTGGCCTTGACCCTATGGGCAGTTCAATCATACTAAATAGTTCCTAAATCCTGCTGATTCAAACTTCATAATATCCCTTATCTGTCCTATGTTCCCCCTTCACAAAGCCATCACCCTGCTTCAAGCCTTCTTAAGTTCTTACCTGGATTGCTGCCTTAGCTTTTCATTGTTCTCCCTACTTCCATCCTCTTCGTGAAGACCAAAATATGACAATCTCACCCCCTTTCTCAAAAATGTTTAGGGGTGGGGCAGCTAGGTGGCACAGTGGATAGAGCACCAGCCCTGGATTCAGGAGGACCTGAGTTCAAATCTGGCCTCAGACACTTAACACTTACTAGCTGTGTGACCCTGGGCAAGTCACTTAACCCCAATTGCCTCACCAAAAAAAAATATATACTTAGGCACTCCCTACTGTCTCTAGGATACTCTATAGCCTGCCATTTAAATCAATCAATAGTCTGTTATTCACATTTCCAGATTTACTTCACAGTACTTCCTTTCATACACTCTAAATTCTAGCCAAAATGATATACTAATTGTTCACCAGACACAACATGCTATCTCCAGTCCCCATTCCAAAACACAAGTTGTCTTCCATAACTGAAAGGCACTCCTTTACCTATGTTTCTCAGAATCCATAGCTTCCTTCTGGACTGAAATTAAGAGCAACTTTCTATTCAGTCTACCCTAATTCCAATGTTTGTTAGTGTTCTTCTCACCTCTGAATTACTTAGTATTTACTTACTTTGTATTCCCATAAAAACATGAGTTCCTTAAAGACAGGACTATTTCTGGTTTTTATATCCCAAATGTCCAACAAAGTGATTTTCAGAGAGTAGACATTATTTATTAAAAATGTTTATGGGACCAAATTAATCTTTATATGAAAAATAAACAGATTGGTAAATCTTTGAATTATATTTTATTATTCAAGACATTCTACCATTGTTTTACATGATATACTTGCCTTTTGGTGGTCAAACAAATTAAACTGAGAAAATAAGAAGGTCACAACTAACCTCCACTTTGCCAACTTTGGCTTGAGAAAGGTCAGTCCAAGTCGTTGAACAAGTTTCACACCAAGTTTCCGGAGAAGAGTATGGTTACTCTCTGAGAGCTTGCAGTTATCAAGGCACTCAAGCACAGTGGAAGCTGCAAAACAGAGCACATAGCAGTAAACATTTGGCAGAAATCACTGGTTATGTGAATTTCCAATATTTAGTTAGAATGTAATAAATATATATACAGTCTTCAAAGGTGTTTGGGTTTTTTTGCAACTCCCTATGTATTTCAGTTCAAGTGAATTGCTGAACTGAATTCCAGTGAAACATGGCCCAAACAACCTTATTTTTTATTATTACCTACATGCACTAGATACTATACCTATTCTCCCCACAATAGCTCTGGTCACTCTGGCTGGAATCCTTTCCCCTTCCTTCTCTATATTTGTCCAAATCCTATAGATTCTTCAAGACCCAAGCCTCACATCCTCCATAAAGCTTTCTCTGATAATCTAATACCAATTTTTCACCTTCCTGACTGTCTAGAGCAAATGTGGTCTGTATTATGGCATTTAATTATTGTTCATTTAATACTTTACAGAACATTATGGAGAGGAAGTATGGCATAACTATAAGAGAACTATCTTCAGAGTCTGGATGACAGAAGTTCACACTCCATATGACAGAAACTATGTAGCTACATATTACTTAACTTTTCTGTGTCCCATGCTACTTTTAGGCCATGGTTTCCTGACCCCCTACTCTACACTGATAAAATAACAGGTCCAGAAAAAAAAATGTACATTGTCTTTGTATTGTTCTATAATCTTTTCCAAAAAACCAAAGTCTGCACTGAGAGCAATGTCCATTTTGCCATTGGAATGTAAGGTCCCTAAGAACAGATGTACTTCATTTTTTACTTTGTATTCCCAGTACCTTTCACACTGTATATGCTTGACAAATATTTCTTGAACAGAAATGAAAGTAGTAATACTCTATACTTGTAAAACCACAGTGGTAACAATGTATGTGCACCTACTTGGGTAGGCTAGGGGGAGACACAAAGTTGAAATAAGTTATGTTTCCTCCCCTAATAGAGCAAATAGTCTAATAGGAAAGTTATAACATATACAGAGATAACTCTGATACCAAATGATAATATACGGTAAATATATTTGACAGGAAAGTGAATAATTGGCGTTAGATTATCAGGGAAAGTTTTATGGAGGATGTGAAACTTTGGTTTTGAAATTTAAGTCCTATATTTCACACACACTATGTGACCATGAGTGTCCCCAAGAAATTAACATTATATAATTGCCAATCTGCATTAAAGGAAAGATATTGTATACTAGAAGTTCCTCACATGGATGAAATCACAGCTCAACTCACCCCATTCCCCTCACCCCCCCCAAAAAAAACAGAAAGAGAGAGAAAGAGAGACAGACAGACAGATAGACAGACAGCTGGAGAGACAGGGACAGAGAGAGAGACAGAGATTAACTGATTGACCCGGTATGGGGGAAGGGATACAAAGGTTCAAAGCTATAAAGTTGCAAAGTCTGACAATTTCAAAATATGAAGATGTTTACATACAACAGATCACTTCAATTCAAATCAAACATTTATTAATCACCTAGAAATATAAGACAATGTAAATCCTAATATCTAATAAGAGACCTAGGTATTTTGAAATAGTTTTATTTGTACAATTTTGCTCTTTACAATTTAATTTATAGTAACTTCTAAAGATTTTGCAGTGACCCTGTATCCTTCAATGACTAACAGAAACATGCCAAAGAATTGGAAATCGAGGGAATGCCCATCAATTAGGGAATGGCTGAATAAGTTACAATATATGAATATAATGAAATACTATTGTGCTGTAAGAAATGATGAGCAGGCAGGTTTCAGAAAATCCTGGAAAGACTTAAGTGGACTGATGCTGAGTGAAGTGAGCAGAACTAGGAGAACATTGTACACAGTAACAGCGACATTGTATGATGATCGGCTGTGATAAACTTGGCTCTTCTCAACAATATAATGATCCAAAACAATTCCAAAGAACTCATGATGGAAAATGTTCTCCACATCCAGAAAAAAGTGCTGTGGTTTCTGAATGCAGATTGAACCATACTGTTTCTACTTTGGGACTGGGTTTTTCCCTTTTGTTCTGATTCTTCTATCATAACGTGACTAATACAGAAATATGTTTAATGTGTTATACATATATAACCTATATCAGATTGCTTTCTGTCTTGGGGAGGGGGGAGGGAGAAAAATTTGGAACTAAAAAACTTAAGAAAATAAATATTGAAAACTATCTTTATATATAACTGGAAAATAATAAAATACTTTTATGATTTAAAAAAAGAAAAGAAAAATAACTAACAAACAGAACACAGTCAGATATCTTATACTATTAATAAATCAGCATTTTCTTCTTATAGAACAGGTATAAAAAGAAGAAAAATAGACTTTTCAGACTATCTTATGCATATAAAAGGCTAAGTATGGATTTATTAGTCTGGCTGTGCAAAGTGAAAACAGTATTTCAGAGAATCAATTGGGCCCTAAGGAATCTCACTTCATATTTCCCTTGAATATGTATGGCCAAACTTTATCAAAGTGAATAAAAATCTAAAGATTTTATTTATGAAATTTATTTATTTTATTTATTATGAAAACTCTTCATGCTCCAAATCAACAAACATTTATTAAGCACTAATATATCCCAGGCACTATGCTAACTAACTACTGGGAATACAAACACAAACTGAAAGAAAGACAATTCCTGCTATTGAGGAGCTTACATTCTAGTGAGGGAGAATAATATAAAAAAAAAAAAAAGCTGAAAAGTGTGGTGAGGAAGAAGGAGATGAAAATACCTAGATGGGGAACAGTATAAAGCAGTTCTGGGAGAATCAGGAGTACAGCCTGAAAAAGAATGAAGACATGGCTGGCCTGGGCGTCTTCCATAAAATGAGGTTTTGACAAGAACCAGCCAATCAGAAAGAGAAGCCTAAGAAGTAGAGGGTACTTCCACTGTGTGAGTCCCAGGATAGAGTTAAACTTGGAAGATGAAGAAGTCCAGAGAGTGAGAAGTCCATTTAGGAAATGAATGAAAACTAAAGGGATGGGCCTTTGACAACTCTCCATGCTACATTAAGAAACAAGACAATCATCCAACTCCTGACAGAGAGTAATGAGATCAAAGTGCCCAATACAATACATATCTTTTGGTCATGGTCAATGAAGGAATTTGTTTTGTTTGACTATGCATATTAGTTACAAGAGTTTTGTTTTTCTTTTCTTTCCTTTTTTTAATAGTGGGGGCTAAGGAAAGATATAAGAAATATTGATTTTTTTGTTCATGAAAAAAAAATTAATCAATTTTTTTTAAATCAAAGCAAATTGAGTATGAACAAAGATCAAAGTTATTATGCTATTAGCTAGTGGGCTTATAAAATTACCAACAGAATTGGAAGAAAAAAGTTATGGTGGTAATATGAAAGATAAAATTTCAAAACCTTTTCAATTTAAAACATCTATACATTCTTAAAAAGAGAGGGGCATAGTCAAAATTAACTTAAACCATTCATTTTCATGATACTGTAAATAGTAATCCCATCCAACCTTCTATTTACAAAAACATCCAACTATGAAAATGATACTTACCGTAGGGTAAACAGCTTTCCCTTGTTCCATGCTTAAATACCTGTGCCTACCAGGGGAAAACAAAAATGCTTTTGAAATTATTGAAAATACATTTTTATACTTTAAATAATGGTAAGATTTGTTTTTACCCACTGCAAAATTCTGACCCTAAAATTTCTCAAGAAAATAAATACTAGGAAATGATCCTCCATGTTGCAGAGCAAAGCAAAAAAAACAAATGATTTGAAAGGAAATCCTCCAAAAGCTCATTTTCTATAGGAAAGCAAAGATTTATATAGCCAATTAACCTAAATAAATCCATGGTCTAATTGAGTACCATGTAAATTAGCCAATAAATTCTTTAAATGAACATCTTCCCATTTTGTGCATTTTTTTCTTTGGGGGGATTATTTCTCAATGTGTTCTAACTGATGTGAATACCATTATCACAACAGTGACACAAAAGAATCTAAAAGAGAAAGTGGGGAAGCTGAAAACTCTATTGACCCACTGCCAATCACCTTTCCTTCCCTTTCTAGTAAAAATAACATTTGGATATGTGTAAATACATAAGATAAAAAATACAAGCAAAACTGCCTTCACAAAACCATATGGTGACTTTTTTTAAAACTAGGTCATAAGAATGATGGATTTGGAGCTTTAAGGAAATTTATGGGCTATCTACGCCAACCCTCATTTTGCAGATAAGGAAACTGAAACTCAGAGAAATGAAGAAAAATGATTTGTCTAAAGGCAAATAAGAACAAGGTCCCAAATGGCTTCCCCTACCATTTAAAACACAATTGATAAAAAGAGGAAAGGAACAATCACTTCATAATTATCAAAGATTAATATTTAACAGCCCATCACAAAGCTTTCAGAGGTCATTATATAAATATGCTAATTAGGCAACAATTAAAATTTAAAAAGGTAAGATAGACAAATAGGAAAATAGGATTATGCCAAAAGGCATAACAATGAAAAAATTGCAACGTATACCGAAGTACATGGTAGCCAATTCTTTAAATGAAAAAATTTTGCAAAAAGACAATAATAAAACATAATAATGACTTTAATATTCTCTTTTGAGAGCTAGATGAAACCAACAGAAAGATAAATAAGAAAGAAAACATATAGCAAGTCATAATACAGGAAATGAGCAAAAACATAGATGGAAAATAATGGTGGATAAGGCACTGGCCAGTGGATAAGGCACCGGCCCTGGATTCAGGAGTACCCGAGTTCAAATCCGGCCTCAGACACTTGACACTTACTAGCTGTGTGACCCTGGGCAAGTCAAGTGACCCCCCCCCCCCGCCATGGCCCTGTGAAATAAATAAATAAATATATATATATATATATATATATATATATATTAAAAAAATTAAATAAATGGGGGGATGATATACTAAATAACTGGTGGATCAAAAAACAAATCATAGAAACAAACAAAAAAAAAGAATAACAATGAAATAACACCAAAATTTATGGGCCACTGTTAAAATAGTCCTCAAAGATTTTTGTCTCTGAAAACTTATATGATCAAAGTAGAAACAGTGATGATCAATTAAAAGATTAGACAATAAATTTGCAATCCTAAAATATTTATAAAGAAAGTTTGAAAATCAGAGAAATAATATGATATGAAAATTATGTAGGGAACTGATATACAAAAGGCCACCACACATTGGCAAGACTACCACAAGACCTCAGCCAGAGAACTAAGGAACCAAGAGAACTGAAAGATCAACCTGTGCGGCAGTACACCAGGCCAGAGGTAAAGGGGAATGGCATCCAGCTAGGGGCAATTGTTTCCTCAGATGTCACTTGGAGCAGAGACTGAAGCTGAGAAAACATGGAAGAAGACTAGGATAGTTTTGAGGTCCAGCCCAAAGGGAAATTGACATCAAAAGGGAAGGAAACATAGTAAGCAATAAGAGACTGCTTGGGAAGTGTGGGAGGGGGACTAAAATGAGCAGAGAAATCAGAAAGAAGAAAATTCAGTTAAAAAACTTGAGCATAAGCAAGTAAAACAAAAGAGAATATATTAATAACAGAAGGAAATACCCTCCATATAAGCAAAACAACTCCAGAGATCCATGACTAATTACTGCAAGACAATGGAAAATGAATCAATAGCTGATGAGGCAGAAGATCCTGTGGGTTCCAAAAAAATCATGGGACCACAGTATGATATTCCCAAATTGTTTAAAGAAGAAATAAGAATTGTGAAAGCAGAATTTATTCAAAAAAAACTGGAAATCACAAGGATGCACATCAGTTGGGAAATGTCTTAACAAATTATGGTATATGTTAATGATGGAATATTAGTCTGCTATAAAAAATGATGATGGGGGCAGCTAGGTGGCACAGTGGATAAAGCACTGGCCTTGGATTCAGGAGTACCTGAGTTGAAATCCGGCCTCAGACACTTGACAATTAATTACTAGCTGTGTGACCCTGGGCAAGTCACTTAATCCTCATTGCCCCCCCCCCCAAATGATGATGGCTCAATGAATTTAGAAAAGCATGGAGAGATCTTCACAGAATAATGAAGAGTGAAATGAGCAGAACCAAGAGAACATTCTGTACAATAACATCAGAATTTTTTTTTTTAGTGAGGCAATTGGGGTTAAGTGACTTGCCCAAGGTCACACAGCTAGTAAGTGTTAAGTGTCTGAGGCTGGATTTGAACTCAGGTACTCCTGACTTCAGGACCAGTGCTCTACCCACTGTGCCACCTAGCTGCCCCTCAGAATTATTTTAAGAAAGCAGAATTTATGGCCTATAAAATAGAAATAAGCAGCAGAATAGAAAAACTTGAATCCACAGATTGGCAAACTCACTACAGAAACGAAAGAAGAACTGATTAGAAATACAAATACACAGAGGTAAAGGACAAACAATGTAGAAGAAGAGAAACAAAAAGGAATAATGTTCAAAGAAAACATTATATCCATGTAAGCTAAACATAATGATTTTGAAGAAAGGAAGTGTAAGACAACATAAGGAACACCTCTCCCAGAAGAATGGAACAAGTTTTAAAAAAAAAAAAAAGAAGGAAAAAAAAAACCTAAACACCAAAATGAAGAAATACAAGAAAACTGAACAGTAAACTGATATACAAAAGGAGACCCATTTTAAAATGACTAGCAAAAATTGGAAAACCATTTATTTACTAGCCTAATCAAGAAAAGAAGGGAAAAAAAAATCAAAATATGAAATAACCAGGATTAATTCATAAAGGACAAAAAAGAATTAAAAGAAACTACTAGGGCAGCTAGGTGGCACAGTGGATATAGCACCGGCCCTGGATTCAGGAGTACCTGAGTTCAAATCCAGCCTCAGACACTTGACACTTACTAGCTGTGTAACCCTGGGCAAGTCACTTAACCCCCATTGCCCCACAAAATCAAACAAACAAACAAAAAAACAAACTACTATACAGAATTAAATGGTATGATGTATAAAAAGTTTGAGAGAGACAGTTTCGGGTAATTAATTATTTTATTAATCATGCCCTTGGAAGAGTTGGTGTTCCTGAGGGTGGCAATCAAATCTGAGTGGTTAACAAGAAATGAGAGAATGAATGTTATAATGAGAGGTGGGCTCCTTCTAATGAGGGTCTGGAGGACTCATTCAGTCTTAATCAAAGAAACTTATCATCCCATCAAGGGTAATCGAGACAAAAGGGAGAACCAAAGTTTTCCCCAGACCTGTCTGAGTAAAAAATGATGGGCCAGAATCTACAAATTCACCTAAACTAAAATTTCTTTACCTTCTGAACAGATAGATCTGAGTTTTCTCTCTCATTATAAGACATGCACTTCAAAGACAGGGGCCAAATTCTGAATGAGGAAGTAGAAAAGGGGGAAAAACTTGGTCCTAACTCAATTAATCGGTTATTAATATGAGAAATAATCATTTCTCTCAATGGCAACAAATCTGAGAATTTTAAGGAAATTTCCGTGTTTCTAAAAAAAGAAAAGAAAAAAAAAATTCCTCAAACTCAAACCTCACTTCTTCAGAACTCTCCTATTACTGAGATGTGTAATAGTATCACAATATTCTGTCATGAAGACAATCATGAAATCATATTTGACTCTTTACTCCCAATCACACCATTTATGCAATCTGTTGCCAAGTCCCACAATTTCTACCTTTGTAACATCTCTCATATACACACGCTTCTCCCATCTGAAATAGCTACCATGGAGCAGGCTTTCATCAATTCACACTTAAACTACTACAGTAGCCTTTTAGTTGGTCTCTCTAACTTTCGTTGGTCTTTCCCCATGCCAATTCATTCTCCATTCAGTTGCCAAAGTGATCTTCCTAAAGAACAGATCTGACCATGGCACCCAGCTACTTAATAAATTCCATTAGCTCCTATTATCTGCTGGACCAAATATAAAATCCTCTTTGACTTTTAAAGCCTTTCACAACCTGGACTCTGTCTACCTTTACGATTTTCCTTTACTTTATTCCCCTTTGACTACTTATTGAGTAGATTTTGGAGGCAGAGCCAAGATGGCGGAGAGGAAACAGCAAGCTGCCTGAGCTCTCCTGTTCCCTCAAAAAGAACATTAAATCAAGCCTCTGGAGAGATTCTGAAACTACAGAACCTGCAAAGAGACAGAGAGACACAGTCTTCCAACCAGAGATAATTTAGAAGACTTCAGGAAAAGGTTGGTCTGACTCGGGCAAAAGGGAGGCGCAGAGCAGGGCAGCAGCCCAGCACCGAGGGGGTCTGGGCAAGTCAACAGGAGCTGCGGGCCACAGCTGAACAACTGAGGCCCCTGGAACCTGGCTCAAAAATCTGGTGGCCCAGCAGGACTGTGGAAAAACCTACCTGTACCAGCTGAGAGGGCAAGTTGCCAGCTGTAGGGCCACGAACAGGACAGGCACGACTAGGCCCACTGATACTAGCGCGCTCAGACAGGAAGTGCCAGGGGAGGGGGGGACACGGAACTGCACACACTTAAAGTCTTCAGTGTAAAAAGCTAGTGAAACAGCACCTATACCCCTGCACAAGAAGCCCAAAACAGGGACCCTGGTGCCTCCAGAGCAGACCTCAACTTAAAAAATATTCCCATATGAAAAAATGCTCTAAATCTCTAATGATTAGAGAGACACAAATTAAAATAACTCTGAGGTACCACCTGATATCAGATTGGCTAAAATTACGAAAAAGGAAAATAATAAATGTTGGAGAAGCTGTGGAAAAATTGGAACACTAATGCATTGTTGGTGGTGCTGTGAACTGATCCAACCATTCTGGAGAGCAATTTGGAATTATGCCCAAAGGGCTATAAAGCTGTGTATACCCTTTGACCCAGCTTTGGCTAACTGATTAATAGAGAATATATGGCTTCTTTGATCTAGTATAAATGGTTATGCTAAAGACCTTTTTTTTTTTTTTAGTATGGCAATTGGGGTTAAGTGACTTGCCCAGGGTCACACAGCTAGTAAGTGTTAAGTGTCTGAGGCCGGATTTGAACCCAGGTACTCCTGACTCCAGGGCCGGTGCTCTATCCACTGTGCCACCTAGCTGCCCAAAACTTGAACAATTTCTACTGTCAGAAACATTTATTGATAGCTAGTTATTTATTTCACAATTCTTTTTTTTTTTTTAGTGAGGCAATTGGGGTTAAGTGACTTGCCCAGGGTCACACAGCTAGTAAGTGTCAAGTGTCTAAGGCCAGATTTGAACTCAGGTACTCCTGACTCCAGGGCCGGTGCTCTATCCACTGTGCCACCTAGCTGCCCTTGCTAAAGACCTTTTTAACAGTTGAAGCATCCTTTTTCTCTTTGCTAAAACTATACCTTTTCTAGTCTAGTGCCCTACCTGATCCTACCCAAAATTGCTTTGTAAGGCTGCTTATGTGACCTATCTAATCATAGTCAAATTCTGGATTAATGTATTTCGGGAGGAGAAACTATATATGTTATCTGTCGGATTGTGAGACACACATGTCCATCACCTACTGATGGTAGAATCACATTCAGGTGGATAAATTCCAATTCAACTGTCTATAACCTGTGCTGACTTACTCATGCAGTGGCTAGCAATGACAACTAGAAAAAAATAGTTTAAGTCACTAGGCAAAGGGAATTTTTTTTTAAAATAGTTCATTGCTTCCCTCGAGGAAATTTTGTTCTACCAAGAGGAGACAACATAAACACAGATAAGTTAATACAGAGTAATTTGAGGAGGGAGAGAATCCTAACAGGGAAAATCAAGGAATGCTTCAAGGAAGGCATGGCATGGCTTAATGCAGAAGAAAAATTACATCTCTGAAAAGTATAAAACATGCCAGGAATAAGATATAGCTTATAGAAAATAATAGAATATAGGAAGGGAAGAGAAGGAAACCAGCATTTATATAGTGCCCTTTATGTTCCATTCACTGTGCTAAGCATTTTACAAATATTATCTCACTTGATCCTCATAACAAACCTGAGAAGTAGGTGCTGTTATTATCCCCATTTTACAATTGAGGAAACTGAAGTGACTTGCCCAGGGTCACATACCTACTAAGTATCTGAGGATCAAGGTGACTAACCCTTAGTTTCTTCAACTGATCATCATATGTCATGACCTCAAAGCCCTTCAAAATCCTA
Source organism: Dromiciops gliroides (assembly GCF_019393635.1). Lineage (NCBI taxonomy): Eukaryota > Metazoa > Chordata > Mammalia > Microbiotheria > Microbiotheriidae > Dromiciops > Dromiciops gliroides. The sequence continues at coordinate 228,905,300 of NC_057864.1, forward strand.
GCTGTCCTCTGCTTTTCAGAAATGTGGTGACTAAACAAAGCATAACACTAACGATATGGTCTGTCCAGGGCAAATACAAGATTATCATCTTCTCCGTCCTGGACACTACACCTCTTTTAATGCTGTCTCAAATTTCATTAGATTATCTTGCTGCAATATACCACTGACATATTAAGTTCTTATCTCACTAAAACATGCAGATGTTTTTCAGATGTGATGCAATCTAGCTACATTTGCCCTATTTTCAATTGTATTAACCATGTGAAACCTTAGGAAAAAAAGTTTTAAACAAGAAGTGACGTGGCAAGAGCTGTGCTTTATTTAAGAAGACAATTTTGGCAGGTATGTAGAGAATGCTTAGAAAGGAGAAAGAAATGGAGACTAATAAATTAGTTGAAGCAAGAGGTAAAAAGGTTTTAAGAGTGGGGGGGGGGGGGGGAAGAGGCTGAAAAGAAGAGAAGAGAGGCAGTGGAAGAGACAAAATTTGACCAGTGTTTAGTCAAGAGATTGGGGAGGGACTTTAAGATTACAAACCTGAGTAACTAGGAAAGAGGTAAATCAAGGGCCCAAGGGAAAGAACCAATTGAAACAGGAACAAAGAGAGAAAGGATCAGTGAAAATGTAGGGGGCTTCTGGAGTCTAGAAAAAGGAATTGGGGGAACTCAGAAAGTAAAAATCAGCTACACTATTCAATGCATCCTATGATGTACTACATCTAAGAAGCTTCTATAACCCAGAGTTACTCTTCAAACAACCCATGAGGAATCTGTAAAAAGCTGCCCTCTCACACCCTTGGTGGAGTTAATTGGCAATTGTTTAGGGAAAGCTTCCTTGGCTCCAGGAAAAAGTGACTCATGTGACTCCACAACTCCTCAGGGCAATTTTTAAATGGCAATTACAAGCTTTAAAGGGAGTGTCATCCAGTGCCATAGACTGGATCTTTCCTTAATCCTTCATCATATGAAAAATACATTGAAATCTTTAAAGAAAAAGAGCCTAGAATCTAGGTTGTACCTAACCAATTGGGATCTAGTTGCAAGAAGAAAAAAAAAAAAACAGCAAAAATTTAGGCAACAGATGGAATAAACACTGACATTCTCCTCATTCACATCACCTTTACCAAGCCTTTCTTTTAGGATCACTGATTTAGAACTAAAAGGGACTTGAGAGGATGCCTCAATTTTCAGATGAGGAACTGAAGCCCAAAAAGCTTAAGTGACTTCTCCAAGACTACACAGGTATTTGAGACTAGGAAAAACAAAGCCCTTGTGGTCAAGTCAATGATAACTGATGAAGCCTGAATCATATTTTCAACACTGTAAAATATCCTCTCTAACAACTTGACACAAGATTATTCAGTCAGAGTTTCATAGGAGCTCAAAGGAGTGATAATGCTAGCTGTTTTTGTTGTTGTTATACAGAAAATATACAAGCTATCCCAGTCCTTTATCACATCCAAGACAATAACAATGACTACTAAAGATATTCTACAACTTTTATCTTTAAATTTCAGTTTTTGTTAATGAAGAACAATGAAAGATATGATAAGATAAATTTCTTAGAAAATTTTTGAATGAAATCAGGGTGTTGGATTGGTAGAAAGGAAGAGGGAAATTGTTCTGTACCTGAATATGTCTGGACATGATTTTCAACACACCAATGATGAAACATATCATATCCATCTTCCATCCTCCCACACCCATTCTTTTCCACTTCCCAACTCACAAATTTAGCAAGCAGGAATAAAGAAAATGCTTTGTACCTGAGCCTGAACTATGTGCAGCATGCTGTTTTTCTATTCCTGTGTCAGAAGACAGAGGAAAATGTCTGTAGCTATTTTCAAATCTAAAAGAGTGCCTTAGAAAAATATGAATTTCCCTTTAGACATTACTTATTACACAGGCTATACATAAAGCTAAGTATTAGTTAATTCCTGAATTCTCATCATATGAAGCCTAACTACCTAGGCTCAAGAAAAAGAAGATGAGTAATTCATCAACATTTTCTCTTATAATACTGACTAGTCATAAGTCTAGTCACATGTTTTCTTAGCTATTATTACATGTTTACTCTTTAAGGAAGAAATAGATGTATCTCAAATCTATATTCTTTAAGATCACTTATGTAAATTATTTTATGTAATTATTATGTATATATTTTAGTCTAAATACTAAATTTTATACTAAGATTTACTAACAGTACAAAAAGATTTAGTATGGATCTTACAAAATCTTTCAAGTAGTCACAAGTTTCATTAACCAACCAATTCTTGAAAGTTATAGCATAATCATGCTCTTCTAACCAAACACCCAGATCTAAAGACTATGGTAAAGATCACAGGATCCTAGATTACAACTTGAAGAGACCCTAGAGATCAGATACTTGTCAATTTGTTAAAATTTTGAAAATTAAAATTCATATGAAAAAATTTGCAATGCTGATTCAACTTTTACTTGTGAGTGTTTTAAATATACCTAAAGAATCCCTGTGAATCATCAGTTGATAATAAATCTATAAAACCCAAGGAGGAGTCAACCAATTATGACTTTGGTACAAGAAGAAAGTTTCCTGATTAAAAGTGATCAGTGGCCCACTATTAGACACATTTCCACATTTAAAACAATAGTAATTTGGGGGGGGGGGGCCTAGGTGGCACAGTGGATAAAGCACTGGCCATGGATTCAGGAGGACCTGACTTCAAATCTGGCCTCAGACACTTGACACACTAGCTGTGTGAGCCTGGGCAAGTCATGTAACCCTCATGGCCCCAGGGCAAAGAAAAAAACAATAGTAATTTCTAGGACAGTCATTTCATGGGTTAAAAACAAAAAATAGCTCTAAGGCTAAATACCTTTTTCATATAATACAAAATCTTTTCTCTTCATTCTGAATTCCTATTATCCCATTAATCATGCCATAAATCCAACAAATACATTGGAGAGATTTTATACGACTACTTACTGCTAGACTTGTTGTCAGAAAGACATAAGTTCAAATCCAACCTCCAACCCTTACAAGTTGTGTGATCCTAAGCAAGTCAACTTACCTTCAATTTCTCTCAGCTTCCCCAACTGTAAAATGGGGGCTATAACAGGGTTGTTGTGTGTATCAAATGACATAATATTTGTAAAAACACAGTCCCTGATACACATAATAAATTATCTACTACTAGAACTGTGAGTATGACTACAACTACTACCACTACCAACACTACTAATACTACTACTTTTCTTTTTTAAATAAACAAGAAAAATTTAAAGATTTGAATAAAATTTTTGAAAAATTAGGTATGATGGAACTCTGGTGATTACTGAATGGGAATATAAAAGAGTTTACCTATTTCTCATCATACATAATACCTTTACAAAAACTGACCATATATTAGTGTATAAAAACCTCATAAATAAATGAATAAAAGTCAAAATATTAATTGAGTAAAAATTATAGTACACAAGGACCCTTGCAGAAAAAAAATTATAAATTAATTGGACACTTTATAACTTAATCCTAAAGAATCTGTAGGTCAAAGAATAAATCATATAAACAAAAGATCATTTTGTGACAGATAATAATGAAATAACGTATCAATATTTGTGGCATGTAACCAAAATATATAGTGGAAAATTTATATCTCTAAATACTTTCAATGACCAAAGGGAGAAAGAATAGAAATATAAGTGGGCATATAACTAAAAAAACTTAGAAAACAGACAAATTGGAATACCCCAATTAAATGCTAACACAAAAATGCTTAAAAAACAACAATAACAGGGGCGGCTAGGTGGCGCAGTGGATAGAGTACCGGCCCTGGATTCAAAAGGACCTGAGTTCAAATCCAGCCTCAGATACTTGATACTTATGAGCTGTGTGACCCTGGGCAAGTCACTTAGCCCCAACTGCCTCACCAAAAAACAATAACCAAAACCAAGATTAACACAAAGGAAAGACAAAATCACCAAATTTGTGAATAAGAATAAGATCAGTTTTTAAAATAAAATAAACCTCTAGCTAATTTGATTTTTTTAAATCAAGAAAGAAATTAAATTACTAGTATATAAAACCAAAAGGAAAATTCACAACAAATGAATAGGAAATTTTAAATATATATTTTAATGTATAAGCCAATAAAATCAACAATTCAAATGAAATAGTAGTATCAAAAATATAAAAGAACAAAACTGATAGAATAGAAAGGAATTAAATTTGTTTTCTGTTTAATATTTTAAATAATTTATATAACCCAATCTCAGAAAAACAAATTGAACAAGGCATAAATGAAGCCCCAAAGGAAAAACCTGAAATGAGATAGATTTATAAATGAAGTCTATCAACACTGAAAGAAGAACTAATCAGGATATACAAATGTCTGCAAAAGTGAGGGAAGAGGGGATTATAAAAAAGGGATGCAACCAAATTATTTTGATGATACAAATATGTTCTTGGTACCTAAACCAAGTATAGTCAAAACCAAGAAAGATACAGACTAATATCCCCAATGAATATTGTCACATTTTAAATAAAAATATTAGCAAAGAGGCTACAGCAACATGTCAAAAAGATTATACAATATAACCAGACTTGATTTAAACAGGGAATGAAGGATAAATTCAATATTAGGAAAACTTTAACCATATTATAACAAGAAGCACCAAAAGCATATGATTTTATCATAAATGAAAAAAAGCTTTTCATAAAATACATCTATTTCTTTTAAGAACAAAACACACACTAACAAATATAATAGCTCTTTCTTTAAAATGGTAATAGGTATCTAAAGCTGAGAGACAACATTATAATGAAACAGAGGTAAACTAGAGGCCTTTCTAATAAGATCCAGGATAAAGATGGATCAATAATGTATATCACTACCACTATGTTTATACTTTATATAAATATTATATAAACTCATAAAAATATAAATATGTTGTCTATATAATATACTATATATAATATATTCATATGCTTAGATATAAATAATTGTATGGGATGGGTTGTAAAATATATAAATAAAACATATTCAATACAAAATATATAGGTTTATATAAATATTTACATTTCATTTTTTTATATTTTTATTAAATATAACACTAAAAAGCTAGCTATAGGGGCAGCTAGGTGGCGCAGTAGATAGAGCACTGGCCCTAGATTCAGGAGGACCTGAGTTCAGATCCGGCCTCAGACCCTTGACACTTACTAGCTCTGTGACCCTGGGCAAGTCACTTAATCCCAATTACCTCACCAAAAAAAAAAAAAAAGCTAGTTATAGCAATTAGAAAAGAAATCAGTGGAATAAAGATAGACAAAGGGAAATTAAAATTATTGCTTTTTGCATTTGGTTTCATTGTTTACTTAGGGGACTCCAGAGAGTCAACTAAAACTTAATAAAAACTAGTAATAACTTCAGTAAAGGTAACAGATATAAAATAAATCCTTCTCAATCATCAGCATTTTTGGATATTATCAACAAAACCCAACAGAAAGAGATGAAGGAGGAATTTCACTTAAAATAATTTAATTATAAAATATCTGAAAGTCTACCTACCAAGAAATATATTTTGTGAATAAGATTATGAATCACTCTTTGAAGACAAATGTAAGTTAACTAGAGAAATATCAATTGCTTATGAGTAGAAGATAAGGTCATAAAAAATGACAATACTAATCAAATTAATTTACATATTCAGTGCCATACCAATGACACCCAGAGTTAATTTAAAAAGCTTTAAAAGTAATAAAACTCAAATGGAAGAACAAAAGGTCAAGAATTTCAAGAGAAATGAAGTAAAAAACTGGGAAAGAATGGAAAGGAAGGGAAATAGCAATAGTACCAGGTTCCAAACTATACTATAAACATGGAACAGATTGGGTACCCAACATAGAGAAACAAATGAATTTAGTAGTCTAGTGTTTATATAAAGACCCTCAACTACTGGAGAAGGACTATTCAACAAAAACTGTTTAAAAAACTTGAAAACAGACCGGCAGAAAAATATATATGGTATAGACCAACAACTCACATCAGAATATCAAGATAAGTTCCAAATAGCTATATAACCTACATTTTAAAGGTCTCATCATTTAAAAAAAATATCGGATGAGCAAGGAACCTTTCAGATCTTTGGATAGTGAAAGATTTCCTTGACATATAAGGGTCAAAAAATAGCACAGAAAGTAAAATGGCCAATTTTGATTACATAAAAAATGAAATTATATGTCAACGGAAATAGGTATCTACATATAGTTAAATATCTATACGTAGATACCACCTATCAATATCATTTGTACTATAGAACACAGTTGCTTACATGTTTTCTCCTTATTAAACTATAAGGCTGATGATGAGTGAGATGAGCAGAACCAGAAGAACATTGTACACAGTAACATCAACACTGTGTGTTGATCTACTGTGATGGACTATATTCTTCTCACCAATGCAATGGTACAGAAGAGTTCCAGGGGACTCATGATGGAAGAGGATCTCCAAATCCAGGGAAAAAAAAAAACAAAAAGAACTGTGAAGTACAGATGCTGATTGAACCATAATATTTCTTTTCCTTTTGGTGCTGTTGTTTTTCTATTTTGAGGTTTTTCCTCATTGCTCTGATTTTTCTCTTATAACATGACCTAATGCAGAAAAATGTTTAATGTTTATATATATATATATTATATGTATGTGTATTATATATATATATAAATATATTATATATATATATAAAATATATAAACCTATATCAGATTACCTGCTGTCTAGGGGAGCAAGGAGGGAGGAAATCTGAAATTGGAAAGCTTGTATAAACAAAAGTTGAGAACTATCTTTACATGTAACTGGAAAAAAAAATTAAATACTTTATTTTTTTAAAAAAACCTATAAGCTCCATAAGGACTAATTTGTACCTTTCTTTTCATCCTAAGCCCATTAATACACTAGAGAATTTGTTAAGGAAAAAAATCCAAGTTATCAATAGCAACATAAAAAATGCTCCAAATCACTAATACTTAGAAAAATTAAAATAGCTCTGAGGTTCTACCTTACACCAAGAAAATTAAGAAAGATGATAAATGCTGGATGGGTTATCAAAAAATAGGTGCTGTTGATAGAGTTGTGAATAAATGGTCCAAGCATTATGGAAAGCATATATATATATGTACATGAGGACAGAGCCAAGATGGCACACTAAGGCAGAAATTCATCTAAACTCTCCCAAATTCATCTCTAAACAACTATAAAATATATAAAATCCTCAAAATGAATTCTGGAACTGCAGAACTAAAAATAGGATGGAGTGAAACAATTTTCCAGCCCGGGGCAACTGTTCCAATATCCTAGAACTAAAGGGTAAAAAAGAACAAATATTACAACCAAATTCCAGAATTCCTAGGTGAAGGAGAAAATACTACAAGCAGCTAGAAAGAAATAATTCCAATATCGTGACACCACAGTCAAGATTACATAAGATTTAGCAGCTTCTATATTAAAGGATTAGAGAGCTTAGAATACATTCTGGAAAGCAAAGGAGCTAAAATTTACAACCAAGAATCACTTATCCAGTGAAACTGAGGAAATCCTTCAGGAGACAAAAAATGGACATTCAATTAAATAAAAGACTTTCAAGCATTCCTAATGAAAAGAGAAGGGCTAAACAGAAAACTTAATTTTCAAATACAAGACTCCAGAAGTATTAAAAAGGTGAACAGCAAAGAGAAAACATAAGGGATTCAACAAGGTTAAACAGTTTACATTCCTACATGGGAAGATAATATGTAACTGTTAAGAATTTTGTAACTATTAGGGCAGTTAAAAAAAGTATACATAGACAGGGGGCACAGGTATAAGTTGACTTTGATGGGATGACAGCCAAAAGCAGGGTGGGGGAGAAGGGTTGAGAAAGGATTTCAATGAGAGAAAAGAAAAGGGAGAAGTAGAATGGGGTAAATTATCTCACATGAAGAAGCAAAAAAGACATTACAGGGGAGGGAAAGATGGGGGGGGGGGGAGGGAGTGTAAAGGAATAGTCCTCACTTGAACCTTATTCTCATCAGAACGGGCTCAAAGAGGGAATGACATATACATTCAGTTGGGTATAGAAATCTATCTTACCCCATAGGGAAGTAGAAGGAAGAAGGGATAAGAGAAGATGGAGGAAACTGATAGAACAGAGGACAGATTGGGGGAGGCAGTGGTCAGAAACAAAACACTGATGAAAAGAAACACAGTAAAAGGAAAGAGAGAATGAGGGAGAAAATAGAGTAAATACACAGTAATCATAACTGTGAAAGTGAATGGGATAAACTCACCCATAAAATAGAAGTGGATAGCAGAGTGAATTAAAAACCAAAATCTAACAATATTTGTTTACAAGAAACACAATTGAAGCAGAGAGATACATACAGAGTAAAAACAAGGGAATGGAGCAGAATCCATTATGCTTCTGCTCAAGTTAAAAATAAAAAAAGCAGGGGTAGCAATCATGATCTCAAACAAAGCAAAAGTAAAACTAGATCTAATTAAAAGAAATAAAGAAGGAAACTACATCTTGCTAAAAAGTACAATAAGCAATGAAGATCAATACTAAACATATGCACACCAAATAGTATAGCATCGAAACTTTTAAAGGAGAAGTTAAATAAACTACAGGAAGAACTAGACAGTAAAACTATACTAGTTGGGGGTCTCAACTTTTCCCCCTCACAAATGGATAAATGTAACCAAAAAATAAACAAGAAAGAAGTTAGGGAGATGAATGGAATTTTTTAAAAGTTAGATATAGAAATCTAGAGAAAATTGCATGGGGATAGAAATATAACTTTTCAGGGCAGCTAGGTGGCCCAGTGGATAGAGCACCGGCCCTGGAGTCAGGAGTACCTGAGTTCAAATCCGGCCTCAGACACTTAACACTTACTAGCTGTGTGACCCTGGGCAAGTCACTTAACCCCAATTGCCTCACTAAAAAAAAATATATATATATATATATATATATATATATATATATATAACTTTTCTCAGCAGTATATAGAACATACACAAAAACTAACCATGTATTAAGAGAACAAAAAACCCTCAAAATCAAATGAAGAAAGGCAAAAGTGTTAAATGCATCCTTTTCAGACCATAATGGAATAAAAATTAAAGAGCCATAGAAAAGATAGATTACAAATTGTAAACTAAATAATCTAATCCTAAAGAATGAGTGGGTCAAAGAACAAATCTTAGAAACAATCGATAATTTCATTAAAGAAAATGACAACATAATATACCAAAAAGGCAAAGCAATACTTAGGATGAAATTTAGATCTTGAAACACATCAATAAAATAAAAAACAAATCAATGAATTGGGCATGCAACTAAAAAAACTAGAAATTAAACCGTGCACACCTTTTTGCCAAGGATACCCTTAAGAGATGAAAGAAAGAATCTTTAAGTAAAAAAAAAAAAATGTTTATAGTAGTTCTTTTTTATAGTGGCAAGGAGATGGAAATTAAGGGAATGACCATCAATTGCTAAAGACATTATAGTATATAGAATATAATGAAATACCAATAACCATAATAAGTGGGGGGAAAATGTTGGTTTCAGTGAAATCTAAGAATACTTGTATGAACTGACTCAGTGAAGCAAGCAGATCAAAGAAAACAACTTATACAATAATAGCAACATTATAAAGAAAAGCAACTTTTAAATTCTTATGAACTATGTATGACCAAAAACAAAATGATAAAAAAGCATGCCACTCTAGACAGAAATTAATGAATTCAGAGTGGAGAATGACATACATTTCTGAACATAGCCAATGTAGAAATTTGTTTTGCATATTTGTTGAAGGTTTTGTTTCCTTCTTTTCTTCTCTGACAGGGAAGAGAACAAAATAGAAGAAAAATGCTTTATTAAAATTGTTTTTAATTTTTTTATTTTAAAAAAGGTACTAACCCTCAATGTTATGCATCAAATACTCTATAAACAAGAAATCTAAATATGTACAATCCTGTATCCTCAGTGACCAACATAAAGATTGGCCTTTCCCTCAGAAATTATGCTCATGGTAGTGGTAGTTGTTCAACCATTCAGTCATGTTCAGCTCTTTTTGACCCCATGGATGGTAATACACCAGGCCCTTATATTTCTCCACTATTTTCTGAAGTCTGTCCAACCTCATGTTTGCTACCTCCATGGAGGCATCCATCTCATACTGACACCCACTTTTCCTTTTGCTTTCATATTTCCCAATTTCAGGCTCTTTTCCATTAAGTCCTATCTTTTCATTATGTGGCCAAAGTATTTAAGCTTCAGCTTCAGCATTTGACCTTCCAGTGAACAGTCTAATTAATTTCTTTAAGTATTAACTGATTTGGTCTTCTTGCGGTACAAGAGTCTCAAAAGTCTTCTCTAGCACCATCGGAAAGTGTCGATTCTGAGGTGCTCAGCTTTCCTTATAGTCAAACTCTCAGTCATACATTGCTACTACAAAAACCACAGCTTTGACCACATGAACCTTTGTTGACAAGGTGATGTCTCCCCTTTTTGATATGCTGTCCAGATTTACCATAGCTTTTCTTTCAAGAAAATTTCATGGCTGGAGTCTCTGTCTACAGTGAACTTTGAGCCCAAGAATAAAAAATCTGACACTGCTTCCATTTCTTCTTCTTCCTCTATTTGCCAGGATGTGATGGGACCAGTGCCATGATCTCAGTGTTTTGTTTTGTTTGTTTGTTTTTTTTATGTTAAGGTTCAAGCCAGATTTTACACTCTCCTCTTTCACCCTCATCAAGATGTTTAATTCTTCTTTACTTTCTGCCATCAGAGTAGTATTATATACACATCTGAGATTGTTGATATTTCTCCCAGCAACTTACTTCTGGCTTTTTATTCATCCAGCTTTGAAAACCAGCCTTCTCTCTAGTAATTTCTCTGTTTACATATTAGCATATCTGCAAGTCTAGCCTAAAGAATCTTAAACATAAACCTTGCTGGCATGTAAAATAAGCACAACCATACTGATTAAGCAGCAAGAAATTCTAAAATAATAAAATATTCAAAAGATAATACACACATGCAGATAATTCCATACTTATTTAATTTCATAAGAATACAATATGTTATCAATCTAAACAAGAGAATGGAACATCTCTATATCTATGACACATAGTTTATTCTATATGTCTCATAAGTATCATATATTTATTTCCAGCTTCCGTGTGAGAAACTCATGGGAAAAGGAGACTATGAAGACCATGAGCTGAATAAAGGAGGAAAAAAAAATCTGTCTTGTTTTCCAGGGTGAAAATGACAGAAACTTCATGGGATCATTACTACTCACTCTTAGAATTCATGACAGGAGAGAAGAAAACAATAATATAGCTTGATACACTATATAGGTTTTGGGAGAGCAAATTTTAAAAGATTCAGAAATAGCAGCTAGGAATGCATGTAAAAAAATATTACAGGGGGCAGCTAGGTGGCACAGTGGATAAAGCACCAGCCCTGGATTCAAGAGGACCTGAGTTCAAATCCAGCCTCAAACACTTGACACTTACTGTGTGTGACCCTGAGCAAATCACTTAACCCCCATTACCCCACCCAAAAAAATTACAGAAGAACTTAAGACAAATATGTGAGAAATTCAAGAATATAGTTCTGAAGACACAAAGGGAAAGAATTACAGTGAGAATAAAAAATGAGATTTGTCTGTGGATACACAGTAAACCTATCAAATGACTTAAATTTATATCTAGATAAGAAATATAGACTTCCAGTCAAGATGGCTGCCTATATGGGAAGGAGGCTTCCCAGCTCCCATACCTTGATAACAGAAAAACCCTGAACATCACATTAATTCAGATCAATTAAGAAATCTAATGAGAAGCTATAATAAGTGATTTCTTCCACTCCAGAACCGCACAAGAGGTCAGCCAGAAGCCTGAGGGAAATACGAACAGAAGTCCACTAAAGCAGGGTAGTCTCCCACCACAAACACAGCCTGTTAGGGAGCAAGGCTCTGTGTCTAGAGACTTAAAAAGCAGAGACTCCCCCAAAAAAACCCCATGCTGGTCAACTTGTTAGTACTAGGAAGCAGCAGGCAATAGAAGAATGTATTGCAAAATCATTCAGCCTAGTATAACCCAGGTCCAGGGGTTTTGAGGTTCCTGAGCACCCAGTCCACAGACAAAAGAGAGGTCCCTGAAGATCTAACACTATGAACCATAAAGATCCAGGAGGTCAGGTAGGGGGAACCCCCTGTAGGCATAGTTAAACAGCGATTATGTGCTAGGAAGGTAAAGACATGGTTCCTAACATTGAAGAGCCCACATCTTACTGTGGGACACAACATGCAAACAACACTATACATACATACATACATACATACATACATACACACACACACACACACACACACACACACACTAAATTTGAGACAATCTCAAACAGAATCCACTAGTACTACCAAGAAAGGCTTCTTATAGATGGTGGAATTTGAGCTGAGAATTTAAGAAAGCCATGGTGCACAGATGAGGAAGAAGAGAATTCCAGGTGGGTGGTGAAGGGTCAGGGAGAATAACCAGTGAATATAGATTTCAGAGATAAAGAGTATCTTGTGCTAGGAAAAGCAAGGAGGCGAATGTCACTGGATCATAGAGTATGTGGAAGGAAGGAAGGTATAAAAAGACTAGAATGGTCTGGAGAGAGGTAAGAAAGTGGTACTCCAGGAAGGGGTAAGAGAAAATGATGTTTAGAGATTTCATTGGCCTTAGGCCAAATGCAATATCTGTTAATACTGAATGAGTCTTCTTACTTTCTAATTCCTTCTCTGAATAATTTTTGTTTCCAACCTTTGAATGAACAGAAACATACTTGTACTCAACATTCATGTCCCGATTTAAATTATCCAGCTTATATTGTTATACAGTTCTCTCTACACAGCATCCATATTTTATCTTGTTTTCCAGTCATTTTCCTTCCAATTTTCTATCCATTCATTCATATCTTGGTGAAAAGTTCACTATCTGTACATATAATGAATTTATCAATGTTTTGGATATTCACTTCCTCAATCGTGTTGGCAGTGGCTTCTAATGCTCTCATTGGTTTGTCTGTTGTCCACAATGTTATATACAACTCATGTTTAAAGAACAGTAAGCTTATGTTCATGTGGAGGTTAGCAAAGGTACCCAGGTAAAAATCAAAAGAACAGCACAAAGTCACAATTCAAGAGGTTAAAACTAAATCACTAAAGTAATTAAACACCTGACCAACATAAAAAATTCCTTTAAATCTAAAGATCCATAAAAAGAAGAAAAAAGTAACTCCCTCACAAGTGCAAGACAAGACTCACGAGGAAAAAAAAAAATTACTTTCCAAAAGGACTATGTAAATAACTAGGAGAAATGAAGTATGATAAGGGGAAGAAAGTGAAATCAAAATTCTGGAGGAAAAAATGGAGGAATAATAAATAACTTAGAATAGACCAAATAGAAATCAGTGATTCTATTAAATAAGAAGAGAGATTAAAATAAAATCAAAATGCTGGGAAAAAAATGTAAGATATCTGATATCAAAAGAAGATTAACTGGAAAATAGGTCAAGGGAAGATCATTTAAGAATCATTAGACTTCCTAAAAACAAACTTGGATATTATATTTCAGGAAATGATATATGAAAACTATTCAGAGCTATTAAAACCAGAGAACAAAATGAAAATAATAAGACTCCAATAATCACCTCCTGAGAGAAAATCCAAAAGGAAAAGTTTCCAAGAATGTCACAGTCAAGATCAAGTCCCCATTTGGAAGAAAAAAAATAGTGCAAGCATCTCAAAAGAAACAGTTCAAGTACCAAGCAACTACAATCTGGATCACACAAGACCTGGTAGCTTCTGCTAAAAACTAGAGAGGATCTTGCAATACAAGATTCCAAAATGCAAAAGAGATACACTTATAGCTAAAAATAGTTTAACCTGAAAAGCTGAGCATAATCTCATTGGCAGAGAGGAGAGGAAGGGAAACTGACCTTTAATGGAATAAAATCATTGCAATTATTTCTGATTAAAAGTTCAGACTTAAGCAGGAATTCTGAAGTAGAAACATCCAAGTCAAATCTAGAAAGCTAAATTATTTGAGCAATTAGATGGAGCTGAAGGATAAGATACAACTGATATTTTAATAGAGAGAGAAGAAATAAGTGTTCCTTCAGGATCTTCATGTCTTCAAAGGGTCCTGGTTAATGTAAATAAGAGAAAAACATTTAAGGTATGTCGGTTCTTTTCTATGGGTTTGAAGACAGGTAAAAAGCAGGGAAGATGGATTTGGAACCTGCTATCGAAAACAGGAGACATGAGAAGAAGGGTAGGGGAAGTAGATATTAGATCACTTTCATTATCTGAAAAGGACAAAAGAGATTTGAACTCACACATGTACACACACGGTGTGGAGTAGAAATTCATCAAACCCACAAGAAGAAAAAATAAAAGAGAGCACAGGGCAGTTATAAGGTGCGGAATAAAAGGAAAGAATAGCCTAGGCAAAACAAACTTCTGGATCCTGACATTGGTATTAAAAGGAAAAAAAAAAAAGGAAAAGCACCAGAATCTAATATGGGAGTGGGGAGGCATCTTAAAGTGTCTCATAGATAATCGAGGAATGGGTAAACAAAATGTGGAATATCAATATAATAAAATACTACTGTCTGATGAGAAAGAGGAAAAGAAGCAATTTCAGAGAGGAGTCTTGCAGAGTACGAATTGGCAAAAGGGGAAGTGAGCAGAACCAAGAAAGAGAACAATTTATACAGAGTTGTTATAAAGAAAAACAACTTTAAAGACTGAAGAACTGTGATAAATATATCTCCAGAGGACCTTTATAAAGCATTTTACCTACCCCTGAAAAAGAGGTAACAGATTCAAGATACAGAAAGAGACATACATTTGGAGTTGTTTTGCTTGGCTATATTTATGTGCTTCACTTAATTATGGAGAAGGTAGCAATAATAACACCAAAAAAAAGGGCCACTCAAATATTTTTAAATCCACAGAAGTGAACAAAAGAAAGTTCAAAAGGAAGCACACATAAGTAGGTCTATTTTGAAAGTGACAAAGAATATGTGTGTATATGCGTGCATATATATACATATACACACACACATACATGTGTATATATACAAAGAATATATGTATATATACATGTATATATTTTCATATACTTCAAATGATAAACAGATCTGTCATTTCAAAGAGAATCTTTTTGTGTTCTGCCACATATATGAAAATCATTTTTTGTTGTTTCAGTTCAAAACAATTTTTTTAGCTCTCCTAAAAGAAAAAGGAGGCTACTTCGATTGAAACATGCTGATCAAAAAAAAAAAAAAAGAAAGAAGAAAATATGCTCATCAAATTTATGGATGACAAAGTTAGAAGGCATAGCTAACAGAGGTCAGGATCCAAAAAGATCTTAATAGTCTAGAACATTGGGCTTAATCTAATAAGATGAAGGCAATAGGGATGAATGTTGAGTATTTTATTTGGCTCTGTTGTGTAATTAAGATTTGCCTAAGAGAAAGCAGAAACCAGAGTAATGGATAAAATATGCAGGAGCCAAATTTGGGCAAGATGTTAGGAAAAACTTCCTAACAATTGCTATTGTTCAGTCATTCAGTTGTGTCCAATCTTCATGATCCCATGGACCACAGCACACCAATACAATCAATAGTGTTTTCTTGACAAAGATATTAGAATGGTTTGCCATTTTCTTTTTTCAGCAGATAAGGTAAACAGAGGTTAGGTGACTTGTCCATGGTCACAAAGCTAGATGTTTAAAGTCTGATTTGAACTTGTCTTCCAGACTCCATGTGCAGTGATCTATCCACTGAGCCATCTAACTGCATTAGAGCTATACAAAAGTAGAACAGGCTGGCTAGAAAAGTGGCAGATTCTTCCTCCTTTGGACACTTAAGAAGAGTCTGGATGACTACTTTTTGGGTATGTTATAATGGCAATTCCTTTCATTATTGAGCTGGACTGATAAGATTCTTTCCAAATATTAAACTCTGTGATTCTGTAATTCTGAGTAGAAGTGTTAATGAGCTCCCAGGCAAAGAAAGTGACATCTCCTTCACCGACCCACTTTTAAAAGAAGCAACATTTCACTGTAAGACAACAACAAATGACAAGACACAGAACACAGAAAACTCATGCCTCAGCTCTGTGGCAGCTCCCACCCACATGAGCAGAAAGAAAGATGAGCAAATGAGTGTCAGGCTCCTGTCCAAGTTTAATAACTAAGAGCTAACACCCTATTGTTTGTTTGTTTATTTAAGGTTCCGAAGATCAAGTCCTCTATTCTTGTTTTCCTTCAATATCACATCTTGGCAGAACATGATCTCTTTCTGTTGAAAATTTTCCACTGAATCACACACACAGGTTGACCCAACTGCTGTAACAGAGGGGAAAAGAAAGCCAGAGAGAATGGCACCCAGTGATCCATCTGAAGATGAATGGAACTAGATGAAAAATGAAAGAACATTAAAAAAATGCAAAGGAAAAATGAGATTTTAAAAAAATAACTTGCTTGACTTGAAGACAATGATGTCCATTTTCTAACTTTCATTACTGAAAAAGATGTGATGATTATATAGTAGCAGTTCACAATCACAGTATTAGATTATGTTACTTTCTTCAGAGAAATGGGAAGTGTGTGTGTATAAAATAAAAATTATCAAGAAAAAAATTATCATAGTGCCTAATTTACCAAGCAGAGGTGAGACAATAAACATTTATTGTCTACAATGTGCCAGGTACTATGCTAAGTACTGGAGACACTAATAATATGAGAAAATATGAGAAAATAACCAATTGTATAGAAACCCCAAGAAACGGCATAATGCAAAGATCACTAAAATTAGAATCAGGAGACCTGGATGCAGATTCTAGTTCAGTTATCCATCATTTATGTAACCTGAAGGAGGTCATGATTTCTACTGGACTTCAGTTTCCTAATGTACAAAACCAAGGAATTTGAACAGATGACCTCTAAGGCTTTTCCAGATCTAAGTCTCATTATCTTCTTCATAAAGTTACATTTTAATGAAAACAGTCACCAACTATCTGACCTAATGAACAGCATATGCAAAGTATACGCAATATACACCTACAAATTAAGATCACTGGTATATTGCTGATATCCAGAGCTCCCTCTTATCTCTGGGATAATAATGCAAACTCTCCCCTTCTGCTGTCCAGCTTCATACCACCTATTTACCTGGCACATTACTTTCCTTCAAATATACTATTTTTCAGTATGGTAGCCTTATTGTCAGTTTTTCATATGTTTGTCTCCCTGCCTAAAATGCACCCCGCCCCCAATCCTGGGGAGGAGGGGCCTTAGAGAAAAAATCCCCTAGCTTCCTTCAAAGCTCAACTAAAGTTCCACCTCCTACAGAGAGTCAATTTTGATTACATCCAGTTACCTTTTCTCACAAAAATTTATTTTGTACATATTTTCTATTTACTTGTATATAGATTGTGTTTCCCCCAACAGGATACAAACTCCTTGAGGGCAGAGACTTTCTTTTTGTCTTTGAATCCTAGTCATAGTGCCTGCACATTTAATCAACAATAAATTAATGGCTGAATGAATGATAAATGATGGTTATCTAGTTTGTTTTTGAAGAAAATAATATGGTATAGGTGCAAAAGAAAATTAATATCTTATTAATCACCAAAACCGCCACACCTTCCAATTGACTGCACTCTCCACCCAAGCTTAGTCTTCCTGAAATGTGCAAATCAGCTTCACCTTTCTAGGGCAGGTTCTCTAAACTTTGTAAATTATGGGCTGGCCTGGTTTCCCAGCAGCAAAACAAGTTTACCCTGCTGCCAAGCAGGAGATGCTTGTTTGTGGCTACCTTAAGGCACTAACAAATCAAGACCAGGAGAGATAATACCCACGCATTAGGAGTAGAAAGAAAGGTGTAGTATTATAGTAGTTCAGCAGTGATGCTGAAAAGTAACCTGAGCTTGAAACAAAAAGTATGCTATTTCCATGTACCTGGAAATGTTTTCTTTAAGACCAGCCTCTATGGTCCAAGTCTGAATCAGGTAATCTTCACTTTAAAACTAATCACATTTAGTACTTAAGCCATTTTTGGAGGTTATAATAAATCTTCAAAATACCTTCAAGATAAGTGTTACTCCCATTTGTAAAATCTGTAAATTGTTTAAACAACAGAGAAGAAAGTGCCCCAAGAGCACTGTGGGACTCTAGTATTAATGTTAATACTGAGTTTCTGTATTCCTATGCCACTCTTTGGCGATGGAATCTAGTATTTAAAATATGTGCCAGTGTGGTGAAATTGAAAGAGTAAAGGAAGGGTCATAATAGACATCTAAGATTCCTGCTAGTTCTAAAATTTTATGATTTTAAGTTATACTACCTGTTAATGCACACCTGTTGGTTAGGCTATATTAATATAAACAGGTGTAAAAGCCAAGCCCATCAATGGAATTGTGTTGTAATGCACAGAGCATGTTTCAACAAGACTAGTGACGTAGTGCTACCTGCTCCACACAAAATGCTGAGGTAGGCAAAATTATAACATTATCATGCTGAGTAGCTAAAGGTGTCTACTTAAACTGATAAAGAAAATGAGCCACCATAATTACAAACACTATTTTACATGAATGGTATGAAATCACAAGTATATGTATGTATATTTTGCACACACATAACACACATACACACACACACACACACACACACACAAATATCAAAGTGATTCTAGTAATGTAATTTTTCTCTAAACAAACCCCTCCCCCTAGCTAAGGTCTCATACCTGACAAAGGACAATTTGTCTTCCAGCCAAACTAAACCCAAGATGTAGTAATGGTAGGTTCAAAAGAACCTCACAAAATCAAAGCCTACATGTGGGATGTTTAGGATAATACAACAACATATATTCCTTTTCATCTTCAAAGAGTTTTACATATACTAATTAATCTTCACACCACTCTTGTGAAGCAGAGAAGGTTTATTATTTTCATTTTATAGATGGGGAAAATAGAGCAAAACACTTAACCTCTGCCTTGGGTCAAGGAGCAAGATGATGGAACTAAAACAAAACCCAGAGGTTCATGGCTCATGATACGGATTATTCTCCCTTATCTACCAGGAAAGGGCATATAAGATGAAAGAATGGTTGATGGGGTAGCTAATCCCAAACAATGAGCTTTTAGGTAACACATATTACTATTTGTGCAATTTCTTCAAGATCTACCAGTAAGGACATAAATATAATTTTTCATTTAAAACACATATGAAATGAAAAGTTTTATTTAAATCTCTTTTAAAATGGAAATGTTCCAGGCCAGCTAGGTGGCGTAGTGGATAAAGCACCACTCCTGGATTCAGGAGTACCTGAGTTCAAACCAGCCTCAGACACTTAACACTTAACTAGCTGTTGTGACCTGGGCAAGTCCACTATAACCCTCAATGTGCCCTGCAAAAAAAAAATAAAATAAAAATAAAATAAAAAAAGGGAAATGTTCCAATTCACAGCTAAAGTAACATGTTTTCCCCACCAAAATCCAACTAGTCATATTTTCCTAAAATATGAATTACAACAACTGGGAGGTTGAAGGGAGAAAGGAAAAAGCATTAAGCAATTACAATGTGCCACACACTATACTAAGCACTTTACAAATATTATCTCATTTGATCATCACAACAACTCTATGAAGGAAGTACTGTTACTACCCCTATTTTATAGATACGGATAATGAGACAGACACGCAGTTAAGTGACTTGCCCAAGGTCACACAGCTAGTAAATGTCTGTATTTAAACTCAGGTCTTCCTGACGTTCAATACCATTGTTTCTATCCCCTGCACCACCTAGCTTCCTCAGGTAGATAAGATCACATCCTACCAGAAAAAGAGATACTCCACTATAGGCAATGCTTTTTAAAGAATCCAACATATGATATAATAATGAGTCATATTCTAATGACAACCTATTTCCAATTTTTAATCTGATCTTTTTCATTTCATGAATTTCTATAATTCATAATAGCTCTTTCAATATACAGGCAGAAATAGCTGAAGGATAGCTTAAAAAGCTAAGATGAAGCTTTCCAGTTAAGATGATATCAAGATTGGCCACATAAGAAATTATTTCAATCCCCACTATAATCTAGAACAAACTACTATGACCAAGGAAAGACAAAGAGAATTATCATTAAGTCCTTTATACAGCCCATAATGACACCAAATGAGCAAAGAGCTGCAGGACCCTGGAAAGGGGGCCAGCCATAGAAGCAGCATGAGCACAGGTAAGCAGCCCAGAATCTAAAGAGGTGCTCGCTCTTCCAACCTGGAAGCCCAGAGAGGCCAAAAGCCCACCCAGCACATGAATCAGGTTGAGCCCCACAGAGGGAGAGAGACCTTTGATCTGACCAGGTTAGTCCTGGGGAAGAGAAGAACTGACTCAGCATTCTAATGGGGGAAAACCCCAACAAGAGACAGAAAACTACACCGTGCCACAATCAAATAATCCCCTGAGAGAGGGGGAGACCACCTAGTGCCATAATTAAGGAAGACCCCGGAGAGAACAGCGACCACTTAGCACCTTGGTCAGGGACAGGCAGCCAATTGCAAAATTAACATGAGGGACAATGAATTCTGCCAACACTCTAAGTGGAGAGGTAGCAAGGGAAGTAGAAGCCATCAAGGTAGAGACCAGCAGTGCCTGACTAGCCCATTCAAGAATACAGAAGAGAAGAGAAACTGACCCAGCACCAAGTCCTAGACTGATAACTGAAGCTACAGATAGGAGTAAATGTAAGGCACTGAACACTATGGAGAAATATCTTGGTAAAGACAGAAGAGTAATAATAATAGCAATTATTTATATAGTACCTATTATGTGTCAAATCGCTGTGCTAAATGCTTTACAGATAATATTTCATTTAATCTTCACAACAACCAGGAGAGTGAGGTGCTATCTCCATTTTCACAACTGAGAAAATTGAGACAAACAAAGATTAGGTAATTTGGCCATGGTCAAAAAGATAGTATGTATTGAAGCCAAATTTTGAATTCAAGTGTTCCTGACTACAGGTCCAGTACTCAACTCATAATACCACCCAGAATCCTATACAAGAAACAGACTTAAAACATAAAGATTCACAGAGAGTTAATAATAAGGGACTGGAGCAAAGTTATTATACCTACAATAAATTCAAAAAAAGTAGGGATAGCAATCATGAATTTATGACCTAGACAAGGCAACAGTTAAAAATAAACATTATATTTAAACTACAATATAATAATGGCACCAAAACAATGAAATAATATGCTTACAATATATCTTAATACATAGGCACCAAATGATATAGCATCTAAGTTCATAAAGGAAAAATTAATGAAATTACTGAGAAAAACAGACAGCAAAACTATAAAATAGCAAGATTAAACAGAATAAGAGAGAATTTGAATAATCTAATCTCAGATAAATAAAATTTTAAAATAAACAAAATCCTAAAGAACAAATCTATGGGTCCAAGGGACTTAAAAAGGAGTTTTATCAAATGTTCAAACAACAATTCATTTAACATTATATAAATTGTTGTTAAATTAGGAAGAGAATGTATTGTACCAAATTTGTCACATGATAGAAATATAGTCTTGATACTGAGACCTAGAAAAGATAAAGGAAAAAACTTAAACTACTGACCAATATCCCTAGTGGATATTGATGCAAAATTATAAAATAAAGCATTAGCAAAGAAGTTACAGCAACATATCAAGAATATCACGTATTATAATTATGTTAGATTTATATCAAGACTGCTAAGTTGGTTCAATGTTAAACCAACCATATGTATAATAGACAAATAATAACAAAAAACAAAAAATTAAATCTTTTTTATTACATCAAGAGATACAGAAAAGGCTTTAGAGAAATTACAATTAACAATTTCTGTTAACATCACTAAAAAGTATAGGAATAAAGGAATCTATCATTAATATGATAAAAAAAAAATCTATCCAAAGCCCAGAACCAATGTATATAATGAGAAAGTGCTAGAGACTTAGTCACTGAAATCAGAGTAAAGCAAGTGTGTTCATTATCAAACACAATTATTTGATATAGTACTAGAAACGCCATATCAGGAAAAAAGAAAAAGGCAAAGAGGCAAAATTATTGTTATTTAAAGAACCATAACTATTCATCTAAAAATTAACTGATGCTATTACTTCTCTTTATTAGCATCAAAACTCAGCAAAAACAAGGTAGAAAGAAATTCCATTTAAAAATAATTAAATAAAATATAAAACATATGAGTACACTTGCGAAGAGACACACACAGGAATTATATAAATCCAGACAATCAGTCAATCAGTATTTATAAAAGCTCCTACTATGTGCCAGGCAATGTGCTAAATACTAAGTGGCAAAAGATAGTCTGTACCTTTAAGGAACTGACAATCTAATGGGGAAGACAAGCAAACAAATGTATACAAACATGCTATATAAAAGATAAATAGAAAATAATTTTAAAAGGGAAGGCACTGAAATTCAGGATTGGGAAAGGTTTCCTGTAGAAGATGGGATTTTAGTTGGAAATTTAAGAAAGTGAGAGAAGCCAGAAGGTGAAGATGAGGAGAGAACATTCCAGACATAGGGGTCAGCCAAAAAAATGCCTAAAGCCAAAAGGAGTGTCTTGGTCATGGAACAGCAAGGAGGCCAGTGTCACTGGATCAAAGAATATGTGTCAGGGTGGAAAGCATAAAAAGACTGGAAAGGCAGGAGAGGAATAGCTTATGAAGGGCTTAGAAGACAAAACCGAGCATTTTTTATTTGATCCTGGAGGGAACCACTAGAGTTTACTGAGCTGGAGGTGAGGGAGGAGAGTATGTGACATAGATGAACCTATGCTTTAGGAAACTCCCTTTGGTAACTGAATGGTGGATGCACTGGAGTGAAGAGAGACTTGAAACAGGCAAACTCACCCACCAGTAGGATACTGCAACAATCCAGTCCTGCACCTTATCATGGTAGGGTCAGAGGAGAGAAGCAGGCATATTTGAGAGACTGCAAAAGTTGAAATCTATGGGTCTTAGCCACAGAGTGAATATGGGGAGTAAGAGATAGTAAGGAGACAGCAAAACACCCAAGTTTGAACCTGGGGGAATGGCAATATGGCACCGTATTCTAAGGCGGGGGGGGGGGGGGAGGGACAGAGAGAAAGGTCTTTGGGGAAAAGATAATGAGTTCAATTTTGACATCTTAAGTTTATGAAATCTACTGATATATAGACTGAAATGTCTAAAAAAGCCGATAAATATATGAGATTGGAGATCAATAAGTAGATCTGAGAATTGTCAGCATAGAGATAGTAATTAAATCCATGGAAGCTGATGAGATTACCAAGTAAAACAGTATTGAAGGAGAAGAGAAGAGGGTCAGGACAGAACCCCATGAGATCCCTACAGTTAGAAGGTGTAATCTGGATGAGGATTCTAGCAAATAAGCCTGAGGAGTGAGGAGATAAGTAGGAGGAGAACCAGGACAGAGTGATACCACAGAATGATACCCTAAAACCTAGAGAGAAGAGTTCAAAGAGAGGATGATCAACAATGTCAAAGACTTCAGAGAAGTCAAAGAGAATGAGAATCCAACTACAAACCAGTCTTTACAAGAATGACAGAACGAAATAATTGGAGAGATATTAATTTGTCATAAGTAGGCCATACCATTATAATAAAAATGATAACAGGGGTAGCTAGATGGCACAGTGGATAGAGCACCAGCCCTGGAGTTAGGAGGACCTGAGTTCAAATCTGGCCTCAGACACTTAACACTTACTAGCTGTGTAACCCTAGGCAAGTCATTTAACCCCAACTGCCTCACCAAAAAGACAAAAACAAAAACAAAACAAAAATGATAACATAAAATTAATTTCCTTATTTAATGCCATACCAAACTAACAGCTAGGTGGCACAGTGCATGTCAGGCCTCCAGTAAGGAACACTTATCTTCCTGAGTTCAAATCTAGCCTCAAACACTTACCACCTGTGTGACTCTGGACAAATCATTTAACCCTATTTGCCTCAATTTCCTCATCTGTAAAATGAGCTATAGAAAGAAAAGGCAAACAACTCCAGTATCTTTGCCATGAAAACCCCAAATGGAGTCACAAAGAGTGACCAACTGAAAATGACTAAACAACAACAAACAAACTAACAAAGTATTCCTTTTTAGAACTTTGTAGAATAGGTAAGATTGATTTGATTGAACTAAAGGTCTAGAAATTCATGGAAGGCTCTAGCAATTCCAGATCTTAATACATATTACAATGTAGCAATCATCAAAACAATTTGGTATATCTTTAAAATGAAAAAGTCAATCAATGCAACATAAACCACAATAAGCTCTGTGACCTAGATATAAAATGTCAATTCATTAACAAATTAGAGGGGAGCAGCTAGGTGGCAAAGTGGAAAAAGCACTGGCCCTGGATTCAGGAGTACCTGAGTTCAAATCCGGCCTCAGACACTTGACACTTACTAGCTGTGTGACCCTGGGCAAGTCACTTAACCCCCATTGCCCCACCAAAAAAAAAAAATCAGAGAAGCAAGAAAGCAGGTATCTTTCATAAGTATGGCTAGGAGAATATTTCATTAACAAACAAAAGTTAGCAAGATTCACTGACAATAAAAGGGACAATTTTGACCACAAAAAATGAATAAGCTTCTTAAAAACAAAATCAATACTGTTAAAATTAGAAGGGAAATGGCCAACATGCCAATTTCTTCCTGCTGTAATTATGCATATTGGTATAAAGTTTGTTGGTTGTTCTTTTTAATGAGAGGGGTTTATGAAGTATAGCTATGCAAAAAATAATAATAAAGGGGGCAGCTAGGTGGTACAGTGGATAGAGCACTGGCCCTGGATTTAGGAGGACCTAAGGTCAAATCCAGCCTCAGACACAACACTTACTAGCTGTGTGACCCTGGGCAAGTCACTTAAACACTCATTGCCTGCAAAAAATAATAATGACAAGAATAATAAAACAAAGAAAGAAAGGCACTGCAAAAGAAAAAAATATCCTAGACATCATATACAGAGATCAAGAAATGCCTAGATCTCTCTAGGCAGAGAAATAACTATATTCTCTCAGAAGAAGATAACAAAAAATAGAAAGAATGTCTCAGTCACATTCTGAAAGAAACCCAAAAGTGAAAATTCCAAGGAAGACTACAGTAAAAATCCATAGTCTTCAGTTAAAAGAAAAAATACTACAGGCACTCAGAAAGAAAGAGTTCAAGTACAAAAGAGCCAGAACCAGGATCACACAAGATTTCGCAGTTACTTTAAAGGAGTGGAAAGTTCAAAATATGATATTCAAAAAGGTAAAAGATATAGGCATAAAAATCAAGAATAATTTAGCTAGGAGTGGCTTTATGTTTTGAGAATATTAAAAGAAGAAAGAAATAGGAGAAAAGGAAAGGTATAAACTAGAGAATGAAGTGAAAGAATCATAGAACTTATATAATGGGAGTACACCTGTAGAAGACTATACAAACAAGGAGCAGAGCAGGCAACAATAACCTCAGTTTCAGCTAAACTAGTCAAAATAAAGTTTTAATATATAATATAAATATATATACAAACACAGAGATTTGACTAAAGAAAATATATTTAAAATCAAAAGGAAACAGGAGAGAACAGGAAGAATAAAGGAGGAGTTTAAAAAGGGAATAGAGTTAGAGAGGAATTCATCTTAAAAATATAAACTCTTGGGCAGCTAGTGTGGTGCAGTGGATAAAGCACCAGCCCTGGATTCAGGAGGACCCGAGTTCAAATCCGGCCTCAGACACTTGACACTAGCTGTGTGACCCAAGCAAGGTCACTTAACCCTCATTGCCCTGCAAAAAAAAAAAAAATTATATATATAAACTCTAACTTTGGATGAAAGGAAAAAAGGGTAAGAACTTGGAATTTAGCTCTAAGGGAAAAAAAACAGGGTCAAAAGAACATAAACCAATTGCATAAGGCTTAGCATTGGTACTAAGCACACTTCACTCCAACTACCTTCTTCTTTGAAAAGATTAGGTGGGAAATTAGGAGAGGAAAAGTGTAAGAGAACAGGATGGAGGGAAACACAATTTACAATCATAACTGTTAATGAGAAAGGGATGAACTCATCCATAAAATGGAAGAGGATAGCAGAACAAATTAAAAGCAGAATCCAATAATATATTGTTGACAGTTAAATAAGAAGTTTTGGAAAAGTTTTATATGATAGATCTATGAATAGGAATATTTCAGAAATATACACAGCACCTTTGCAAAAACTGACCATGTGTTAGGACATTAAAAACCTTACAAATATATTTATTAAGGTGTAAGTAAATCCCAAAACAGATAAGAAAATCGAGTCATTACAACAGTTTACTTAAATGCACAAAGTTTCATGAGGAGACACAGATAAGCAAGACAAATTTGAAACTAAAGTGTTGATTTATTTTTTAAATGCAACCTCTATGTAATAGAGTCATGGTTTCATGTACAATCCTTTTCTCTTTTTTAGTTCTTTTCTATGTATGGAAATTTTCATGTTTGTTGATGTTTGACAAATTCAGAAAATACCAAGATTTTAATTTTAGGATTTTTTTAAAGGCTAGATTGAACATATTAAGGTTTAGAAATGTAACAGAATACTATTGATAATTATGATGGTTTCAGAGAAATCTTGGAAAGACTTCTATGAAGAGATACAATGAGAAATTACTAGAATCAGAACAATTTACATGATGACCATAATGATGTAAAGCATAACAGCTCTGAAAGTCTTCAGTATTCTGATCAATATAGTGACCAACTGGGCGGCTAGGTGGATAAAGCACTGGCCTTGGATTGAGGAGGACCTGAGTTCAAATCCAGCCTCAGACATTTGACATTTACTAGCTGTGTGACCCTGGGCAAGTCACTTAACCCTCACTGCCCCTAAAAATAAATAAATAAATATGTGTAGTGACCAACCATAAATATAAGACTGATAATAAAGTACACTGCCCATCTCTTGACAGACAGGCAATTGATTAGAGGTGAAGAATGAGATAAACATTCTAAATAAATTCAACTTGTTTTATTTGACTTTATTTATATTTAACCACGGATGGTTTTTGCTTGGGTGAGAGAGGTAGTTGATAGTAACAGTAAGGGTGGCACAGTAGATAAAGCACCAGCCCGGGATTCAGGAGGACCTGAGTTCAAATCTGATCCCAGATACTGGACACTTACTAGCTGTGTGACCCTAAGCAAGTCACTTAACCCTCATTGCCCCACCAAAAAAAATTTTTTTTAATTACAGTACCATAAGGTCAATTTCACATACAATCCCCTTTTGTGTTCTTTGTATACTGAAATATGCTAGTTTTAATAGTTCATAATACAGATTTTTAAATTGGGAAAAAAGCCAGCAAGGAGGGGACATCCAATAAAATTAAAGTTGCTGAATATTTGTTCCCTCCCTCAAATGGGGAAAAAGAAACACCATCTGAATGTAGCACACAGAAATGGGCTTCAAGGGAAATAAAAATCAAATCCCGGTTTCGATGCTACTTGTTAAATGTTCACCTGTTTTGCTTAACCCACACTAATGAACAGGTGAATAAAACCAAAGCCAAGTGCATCAAAGGAAAATGACAAAACCCTAATGTAAAATACACCTGCAGGTTTCATCATGCACAATGGTATATTCAACACTCAGCTTTTCCAGATCTGACAAGTCCATGGTAATGATGATGAAACTTTGTTCATGAGTTCTGAAGGTAGTCAGAATTACACTGCTTATTATACTGAACAAGTACTTCCTCCTCCTTTAAATGAAGTAGTTAATGAAAGGGGGTTTAAAATATAGGCCAAATATCTTTTGTTTAACCATGAGAATGTTTATAAGCTTAAGATTATTTATATTTTTAAAAAGAAGCTACCTGTTTTAAATGACTTTTTTTTTAAAGGATTTGTTTTAAAAGAACACTTGAAAATCCTCAAATCACTCAGAGGAGTCAGATGGCTGATCACCTGCAAAACCTGATGTTGTGGCTAAGTTGCTCCACAGTGGTTCCATTCATTCCCTTCACAGAGCTCAATCAGCTTCATCAAACAATTGCTCATCCTGGCTAAAGGCAAATCTATGCAGATATTTCTCAAGTGTTTTTGCCAAACCCTATTTAAAGCATTCTGCTCAGTACTCAAAGAGACAGCACCATTTTGCCATAAAAAAGGGAATATTGCAGTCTAAAAACCATCAAGCTATCCCAATGGAAAGGAGGATTATTTTTTTAGACCCTTCCAGGAGTTGTTTCAATTAATAGAAGGCCTCCTAGATAAAAGAAGAAACCAGTCCTCCCACACACACTCAAGGCATGGAGACTCCCTGCCAAAAAAGTCCTTCCCCAAATCTCGACTAGTTTCACTCTTCTAAAGAATTAGGGCCTTTAATTGTTACCAATATAACAGTGACCATCATGGTAACAAAATTCAGTCCCTTAATAGAGAATCTTGTTCAATTTCAGCTATCACTTTTGGAAAGAGAAACAAAGAATTTGAAAAGGCTCTAAAAATAATCAAGGTGTTGAAAAATGGGGTCCTGTGAGAAAAGACGCAAGCTGCATACCTGAACAAAAGGAGGAACCTGACAAGCTAATTCTTCATATTCTTTTTTTTTTTTTTAAGTGAGGCAATTGGGGTTAAGCGACTTGCCCAGGGTCACACAGCTAGTAAGTGTTAAGTGTCTGAGGCCGGATTTGAACTCAGGTACTCCTGATTCCAGGGCCGGTGCTCTATCCACTGCGCCACCTAGCTGCCCCAATTCTTCATATTCTTAAAAACTGTTAAGAAGGTTATTGATTACTTAAGATCAAAATAAAGAGGAAATGGTTTTTAAATACAGCAAAAGAGCTAATTTACTCATAAAGGAGATGAAGATCATTAAACACTGGAAAGCCTGAAGACCTAATGGAATTTTCATCTTAGACACCTTTGGAAGATGCCAAACATTCTGATATTTCCTCAAAGGGAACCCCTAATCCCTAAAAAGTAAGTACAGTGGCCATTATGTACCTAAATCTACATATCTTCAAAACTAACTTTGTTGACAAGACCATATATCTAAGATTGAATTTTTTTAGGCTGGTGAAAAAATATTTTTTGGTCCACAGCCTACTTTGTGAATTTGATCTGGTCCCTTATCTGGAAGGAAAGGTCTAAACCACTCTGGACCCTTGGGAAGAGAAGTCCCTATAACCTTAAAATCAATATTCAATTCAACCTAATCAACTAGAACTCTGGGGCCACATTAAACTTGTCCACTATAGAAAATGCTCAGAAGACGACCCTTAGTCCTGCCTATTCTGAAGCAAAATAGCACAAGGTCCCCAAAATTTACATTGACTAGCGTAGTAGTAGCTGGACAGCTAGTAGTAGAAGCTGAACAGCAGACTTTGAAACCTTCAAGAGACTGCATAATACATTGCAAAGGACCAAATCTAAAGACATGTTATAATCAATAAGCCCCAAATCTTGGGCCCCAAGATTTATAACATTCATCAGAACAAAAGAAGAGCTATAGGGGCAGCTGGGTGGCACAGTGGATAGAGCATCGGCCCTGGATTCAGGAGGACGTGAGTTCAAATCTGACCTCAGATACTTAACACTTACTAGCTGTGTGACCCTAGGCATGTCACAACCCCAACTGCCTCTCAAAAAAAAAAAAGAAGAAGAAGAGCTATACAATCTAAAACACATGAAATTACAGACTTTCCATATTTAAACTAGAAGAAAGATCTTTTATGAATTTGCCCAAAGGTAAAGAACTGTATCAAATGATCTCAAGAAATCTTTTCCAACTCTAAGACACTAAAGCATAAGGACCACACCTCATTTAACAACATAAAAAAGAAAACTACAGCCCTAAAGCTAATTTAGAATATGCAACTCCAGGAAGAATAATGAAGAATCAACACAGTATATTGCTATGAATCATTTGAGGGCAGTCCCTGGGTTAGAGCTGAGTGAAAGAAGAGTCATAACCAAAACAACAATCCCTAGGAAAGAAAAACAATTTGCATTCCTAGGGATGAGATTTCTCACCTTTTATAAACAAGAGGTAGCATTTCATGGCCTCGGGGTAATATAAAACTGACAATTCTGATACCTGATACTCAAGATTTTGGTAATGCTATAAAAGAACACCATACTCAATCTGTGAATCCTCAGTAATGAATTATACATTACAAGTTTACAACTTCTACTCAAGTGTCACTCACCTGATTCAAACTACAAAAGACCTTCATTGGGGGCAGCTAGGTGGTGCAGTGGATAAAGTACTGGCCCTGGATTCAGGAGGACCTAAGTTCAAATCCAGCCTCAAACACTTGACACTTACTAGCTGTGTGACCCTGGGCAAGTCACTTAACCCTCATTGCCCCACCAAAAAAAAAAAAAAACCTTCATTATATATTATCAAAAACATTCACTGTTGTCAAAAATTATGAGTTTAAATCCCAATTCTGTTCATTATTACCTTTACCTTTATCACCTCTCTGAGCCACAGTGCCCATATCTGTCAAATAGAACGGAGTCAAAAATGCCACCAGCCCTAAATCCCACAGATCTGTGTTTGCAAGGGGGTTGGAGACTTGTACAATCTCTTCTTCCTTGTAGTCACAGTCATCTAATGCACATCCCTGGAATTCTAAGTGGTAAATTGAACTGGAATCAAACATTTACCTACACCTTCAGCAGCAGGCCTATGAATTACCTGACAATGAAGAGTATTGTGCACCACCCTATAATACATATACCATAAATTCACAACTCTTCTTCTTAGGCAGATTTTCAATTATTTTCTTCTATGATCCCTTGAGGCTCTTAAAAATGAGTGATAACAAGCTGAATTACTGAATCACAAACTCTTCTAGGCCTCAGGGTAGGGAGGTATTTAAATCTTGTTTAAAAAGAAACATTGAAATAAATTTTTACATTTTCTGAAGGTGTCAAAAAAAAGGTTAGATTGAGGTTAATAGACTTAAATTTTATACAAACACATTTGTAATAATTAACAAAGTGAAAAGCTAAAGGGGAGACAGGAGGTCAGGAAGAATAATCTCTATTTTCTTTTCTAGTAATAAAAATGACTCAATGAAATTTATTTTTGTTTTGTCAAAATACTTTTTGTTTACTAACCTACAAGTTGAAATCTTTTTTTTTGATGCAGACTTCACTGCAAGAGGTGAAAAACTCACTAATAAGCATGGTTATTAGTTAAACCTCTAGAAACTGATTTTTTTTTATAAAGGAATGGAAAAAGACAATACAAGTGGACTACATAAATACAACAAATGTTGATCAAATGGCAAACATATGCATGAACAAGGAAGGGAAGAGAGAAAATAAGCATTTATATGGTACCCTTTATGTGCCAGGCACTGTGCTCAGCACTTTACAAATATCTCATTGGATTCTCACAACAATACTGGGAGGTAGGTGCTATTATTAAGCCCCATTTTATAGTTAAGGAAACTGAGGCAAACAGAGGGTAAGTGACTTGCCCAGAGTCACACAACTAGTAAGTGTCTATGGCCAGATTTGAATTCAGGTCCAGCACTCTATCCATCATGCCATCTGCCTTCCTCTAGAGTAGGGTGGAAAATATCTAGAAATAAAAACCCATAATCTCTCTTGCCTTCTAGAAGCTTACAATAATAATGGTTTACTTTTACATAGCACTATGAAGTTAACAAACAACAACCATGAAGCAGTTAAGGTACTGACAATGACACAGTATAGAGGAGAAACATTACTATTCCTTAGTGTGGCTGGAAAAAATAGGACTATGGGTGTTAGGGGATTGGAAGCTTTTGGATAAGATGAGATGAAAAGGAATAGCATCAGCAGAAATTGGAAATAAGCTGAATGGTGAACAAACCAGCCTGGCTAGAATAACGGGTTAGGCCAAAGAAAGCAATGACTTTGAAAGCAGTTTCACATCAGAATATGGATAGCTTTGAATACCACCAGAAGGAGTAGTTTGAAATATCCTATTGACAATGTAGGAGCAGCTAGGTGGCGCAGTGGATAGAACACCGGCCCTGGATTCAGGAGGAACTAAGTTCAAATCCATTCCCAGATACTTGACACTTACTAGCTGTGTGACCCTGGGCAAGTCACTTAACCACAAATGCCTCACCAAAAAACCAAAAAAAAAAACCAAAGACAATGTAGTCAGACTACTTACTGTCCTTGGCTACTGGCAATGTAAATGGAGGAGGTAGAAAGAATTTTTTTTTTAATTACAAAGAATAACTATTTGTATAGTAAACTCTTCAAAAGGAATTGTCTCTTTAGCTTAAATTTTGCCCAAATGCTTAAATGCAGTATACAAACAATACATATTCAATAAGTGCTTTCTATGAATTTCTTCTCCACTTCTATCTAACTCACCCTTCCACAGAAAAGAGTAAGAGAAACTAGAAGTTATACAAACAAAGATTTAGGCAAGTCAGAAGGAACAAATTCTAAGTATTTTTAGAAATCTGCGTTCCATCTTTTGGGGCAGATGGGCCCTGAAGGAACAGCTCAAAGCTCTTGCTCATACCCACCTCCTAGGGGTTGATCAAACCACCCTCTATCACAATTGTCATATTATCTTCCTTCCCTATAATTTAGTCAATATAGCCTTCAACTTTCTGGGTTAACATACCGCCCTCTCTCCCATCCACACATCTTCATCATCCACCAAACCTAAAGCAGAAGCTGAGATTGCTAAATTAGCTTAGAGAAATAGGTGGCAAAAGATTCAATGAAACTGGTTGAAACCTGTTCTAAAGCTTTAAATTCAGTTCAAATATGATGTGCTATTCTGGGTAAGGGAGTACTCTGTCCCTTTAACTGAGTTTGTGAATTTGAGTCCTTGATGCTGGCCACAGACCTTAGTAAAATAAATTATAATCCATGCAAATTTAGCTACACCCCACTCCAAAAAAAAAACAAAAACAACTAAAAAGCTGATGGTTAATGGGGACACTAAACATAAAATAACATAACAATAGTAAATACACAAAAGAAAGTGCCAAGTTTCCTTCTACCTAAGGAAAAATAGGAGCTGTTTTCAGGCACTATTCCAAGAGAGGTGGTACACTCAACAGCATCATTCTACAATGGAACTTCTCATTGCAACCAACAATCCAACAAGCATAATGATTAATTGCCCAGTAAATGAAAGGCACATAGCCCTCAAAGGGCTTAAATTCTAGCGGAAGTAACATAACTTTTTCAGAGAAAATTATGTACAAATGGTTTGAGGAGGGAGAGGGCATTAACGACTAAGGCAAACATAGAGGGAGCAAAGAATTGAGCCTTGAATAAAACAAAAATTTTAAGAGGCAGAGATGAGGAGGAAGAACATTCCAGATACAGAGGACAGCTTGTGAAAAAATAGGAGGAAGGAATAGAATAAGTCTGGGGAACAGTAAACTAGCAAGTTTGAAAAAAATTATGTGAAATAAATCAGGAAAGGTAGGGTTGAGCCCCAGTAGTGATGGGATTTAAATACAAAGTAGAAAAGTTTCTAGAGAAAGATTTCTGAGAAGAGGGATAAAGAAAACTGTAATGAGAAAGAAATAGAAAAGGACACTCTAAAGAAAACAAAATGGCAACACCCAAAGAAACAGGGAAGCAGACAAAGTAACCTGACATAACCAGAGAGTTTCAATTCTCCATTAAGATAATCAGAGTGAGTTAAAAGAAAAATTCTAACTGAAATTGCATATAAAATTCTGCTTCAAATAAGTTAATATAGTTAACTATAAGAAAGGGACCACTCTATCTTAGGTATTTCCTTTCAGCTGTTTCAATAGAACTACGGTTAATAACAAAATAAGCAATGAAAAGCCCACACTTTATAAATCCCCAGGGATTTGATAGCCCCTCAGCCTGCACTGAACTTCAGACAAAGCACAGGCTTTACAGTTTGTGGCAGGTGAACAAAGCACCACTGCCATCTGGTGGCAGTGTAATTTCAGGGGTTTTTTGAGATGCACTTAAAGTTTTAAAATTCTAATCTACAAACCTAAAATTATGACTTAGCACCAACTATGACAGATATTATAAATGCACAAAAACATTTTCTTACAAACTCTGGGGTTTCATGTGATTCTTTTTTGAGGCATTTTCTATCATTTGTTCAACCAATTACTTGTGGGCAAGATACCTGTATGATTAAATTCGGTAAATAGCCGAATCCAGCCTATCATTAAACAAACATGGCTCAAATATTTAAATGACCAAAAAAATTAACTGCAAAGGAGGCTTGTGGAATTAGAGAATCTATAAATCTGGTAACCCTGAATCAGAAAAGGTTTAGGCAAAATGAGCCAGACGTATCCTCTTATCTTTTATCTTACCTTTTCTACTTACCCTCCCATCTTCTCCAGGTGCTGCATGTCCCGGCTGCAACTGAGCTCTTTCTATTAGCTACACCACCTGATATCCAGCCTTAGGTGGAAAAGAGCTGCCAAACCTCCTTATTGTGACAGTCACCAAAGGGAATGGTGAAAGAGACGAGGCAGGGTCAACTTCTATTCTGACCACCAAAAAGCACTCCCACCTCCTACTGCAGACTGATCTTCCAACTTTAATTGTGGAGAAGCCTCAGTGCTAAAGAGAAGCAACCTTCCCCTTTGACCTCAAGCCTTCCATGTATTGCTGGTGCCTGGTCCCTCAAGGGAGGAGGAAAAGAAAGTTGCCGGGGGGGCGGGGGGGTGGGGGGGGGGGGGGGGGGGGGGGGGTGTTAGGCCTGCCTTAGCTAAGTAGGTTATATAGGTTTTTGCCTTTTCCTACCTAATCTCAAACCTTCACAGGGTAAAGGGAATGGTGAAATGGGGATTTCTCATCTGATCATCAGACCTTGGGTCTTTGATCTCATACACAGCACTTCTCCCAAGTGCCTTTGGAAAGAGGACTGTAACCCTCCATTCACAATGATTAAGACTGTCACACTTGTCATACCCTACACATCCCAGTGAGATCTGATCCCCAATAGGGTCATCATACAAACATCATTCCTCATACCCTATACCTGAATCCTTATGCCCAATTCTTCAAACTTTCTATTCCAAAGTTTCAACCAAACACCAATCACGTCCTTCCACAGTGCCCTCTGTAAGGCCTATTTCAGAGGGTAAAAAAACTTCCCTTCATGCTAAATCTTATTGCCTCTCTGGTCAACCTTTTTTTTTTTTTTGGTGGGGCATTGAGGGGTTAGGGGTATGACTTGCCCAGAGTCACACAGCTAGTAAGTATCAATTATCTGAGGCCAAATTTGAACTCAGGTCCTCCTGAATCCATGGCCAGTGCTTTATCCATTGCGCCACCTAGCTGCCCCCTGGTCAACCTTTTTAGTATTGGCTGCATCTTCACTCATTCTCCTCTGCTCACAGGTCTGAGGTGGAGATGCAATACTTGTTGCTCTCCATTTGGCACTTCCAAGTTTCTCCCCTACCTCCATCACTCAGTAACTTGTCCTCCTTTGAGGTTCATGCCATTTATCTCTACCACCTAATCAAAATCCTGGTAGCTGTTTTCTATAGATCTCTAGGTCATTTTACTTCCTTCTTCAACAAGTTCAGTACCTGGCTCACAATTTTTCTCTCCTTTTTAACTCCTGTCTTCACACTAAGGAACTTCAATGAACATATTATTCTCCTCAAATCCCCTAGCCATTCTGTTCCTGAACCTACTCACTTCCCATGAACTGCTCCTGCCATCACCCCACAAATGCTCCAGACTCCATGTTCAAGAATTCTAAAATCAT
Organism: Dromiciops gliroides; assembly: GCF_019393635.1. Lineage (NCBI taxonomy): Eukaryota > Metazoa > Chordata > Mammalia > Microbiotheria > Microbiotheriidae > Dromiciops > Dromiciops gliroides. Next base: position 228,941,164 of record NC_057864.1, read on the forward strand.
TTTATCAGACATGGATCTATTGACCTTCTACTTCTCATTCTGCCTTCCCTTCCCAAACCCTGCCTAGTCCACATCATGACTTTCCAATTCCTTGATCCCTCATTGTCTTTCCCAGACCATTTCCCTGCAACTAGCCATTCTCTCTCTTCCTGATCATGACCCCCTGGGAACCCAATTCAACTGCACACAGTCCTCTGAGACCTTAGTCCCTTTATCATTCCACCAAATGCATCCTGCCTGACTCAGCTTTGGATATCTCCCATCATCTGCTGCCTTTCCTCCTTTACAGGGGGCTGCTGAATGAAGAAGGAGAAAATCATACAACCATTCTAATACAAAACAAATTACACAACCTTACGGGCCCTTTCAGCTGCTAAACAATTCAACTATACTGGCCTCACCAACTCACTGTCTTTCTCTTCACAACAATTCTTCCAAACCTTTTCATCCCTCCTCAAACCTCCCATGACTCTCCCTCCCTTCACACTCTCAGTTAAGAACCTTGCTTCATATTTTACTGAAAAAACTGATGCCATTTGCCATGCGCTTCCTCTTCTCTCTTATTCACTTTGTATCATTCAAATGTCCTCTGCCACTATCTCCTCCTTCACCCCTTTTTCACATAAGATGGCCTTAGTCTTTACCAAGATTAAGACCAACATCTCTACCAGTTCAAAGCAATTTCTTTTTTTAATTTAGTTTTAATTAGTAAAAAATATTTGTTTTTATTATTAAGAAACATTTGGTACATAAGACTTGAATTATGACTTTTCCTTTTTTTTCACTTAATAGTATTTTTGCCCAATTACATGTAAAGATAGTTTTCAACATTCATTTTTGTAAGATTTTGAATTCCAAATTTTTCTCCCTCCCTTCCCTCCCCCCTCCCCAAGACAGCAAGCAATCTGATATAGGTTGATGTGGTAAAAAGTTTTAAACAGTCGGTTAGATAATGGAGAGACGCCAGGTTTTTTTTTAGGACCACCTTTTGGGGAAGGAGACCAACAGCATAAGCTGACCGACACCAGTCCGCCTGCGACGCACGCCAGATTGCCTGCTGAGCACTCGACTTCCGGGGGTGCAAGCTTAGAAGGCAAGGAAAGAATGAAGGGGGGCCTTTTAGTTCCTGCTCCGGCGGGTCTCCTGCTGCGCTGCACAGACAGACGATGACTGGAGGTTTGACTCGGCGGCTCTCTCGTTAACAGCACTCGCTTGACTCGGTCCTCTCTCCCCAAAGGTGCCTGGGGTTTTGGTGAGTTTTATACAGAATATTGACTAGAGCCTAGGACTTAAGATGATTTGTATTGTATTCTACTTTCCTATCCTTCTAATCAAGCATCACCTTGTATTACCATACAATAAAAGCTCTGACCTAGAAAAACCAGAAGCTTCTTCCATTTACTAGTCTGGGAGATAAATTAAGGGAAAGGTTAAGTAGGGGAGATTTATGATCTAATATCCAATTTAATCTCACAGTTATATAGTACAATCATGTTGAACATATTTCTACATTAGTCATTTTGTGAAAGAAAAACAAGAACAAAAAATCAGAACAAAATCAGTACAATCATGTTAAACATGTTTCTACATTAGTCAAGTTGTGAAAGAAAAATCAGAGAAAGAAAAAAAAGAAGTGAAAATAGTATGCCTCAATCTGCATTCAGACTCCATAATTCTTTCTCTGGATGTGGCTAGTACTTTCCATCATGAGTCTTCTGGAATTGCCTTGAATCACTGTATTTCTGAGAAGAGCTAAGTCTATCATAGTTGATCATTGCACAGTGTTGCTGTTACTGTACATAATGTTCTCCTGGTTCTACTCACTTTACTCATCATCAGGTTCATGTAAGTCTTATTGGGTTTTTCTGAAATCTGCCTGTTCATGATTCCTTATAACTCAAGCAATTTCATTCTATCCTGTCTCTTCCAACAGATTTCTCATCCCCACTCTACCTTGTAGTTTTAATCTCTTCCTAGTTCCTGGTTCCTCCCCTGCTGCCTATAAACATGCCCATATCTCCATCATTCTATTATGGGGGTGGGGGGGAAGGGAAGGGGCAATGAGGGTTAAATGACTTGCCCAGGGTCACATAGTCCATCAGTCTTTTAAAAATCCTCATTTGACTCTTCCATCCCCAATAATTATTATCCAATATGTCTTCTGCCTTTCGTAGTCAAAGTCCTTTTAAAGGCTGCCTACAATAATTGCTTCCATTTTCTCTCCCTTCACTTCCTTCTCAACCCCTGAAAAATCCAGTTTCTGACCTCATCATTTCACCAACATTGCTCTTTCCAGAGTTTACAATGATCTCTTATTGCCAAATCCAATGGCCTTTTCTCGATTCTCATTCTCCTCAATTTTTACAATGTGCCAAGAACAACTCAGAAATAGGTAAACTTTCTATTCTCATTCAGTAATCATCAGAGGTCTTATCATATCAAACATTTCTAAAATTTTATTCACTTCTTTAACTTCTTTCTTTTCAAATTTTTGTTATATTTGCCAAGGTCTGAAAAGAATACATTGAGATCTTCCACTATTATAGTTTTACAGTGTGCTTCTCCTAATAATTTGTTGAGTTTTTCCTTTAGGAAAAACTTTAGGAGCTATGTCATTTTGGGGTGTGTGTGGTGTGTTGTGTGTGTGTGGTGTGTGTGTGTGTGCGCGCGCGGTGTATACATATACATACATACTTAGCATATATATGGCTAAGTATTAACACAAATTCACTATCTGTGATAATTTTCAGCATAATGTAGTTTCCCTGGTTATCCCTTTTAATGAAGTCTATTTTTACTATTGTGTTGTCTAAGATCATGATTATTACTTCAAAACTTTTGAGAAAGAGGAAAATATTATGGCATAAGAGCCGCATTATCATAATAAATTCTGTCCTAGACCTTTAACTCCCTGTGAATCAATAATATATTGACAGATTCTAACTTTTAATCCATTTAATCCATTCTACTATTCCTCTTCCATTTTATAGATAAATATCATCCCCCTTCCCCATTAAATAGTTAAATTGTAATTGTTTCCCTATATACTGTTCCTTTAAATTTTTCCTTGGCTAACTTCACACCTTTTCTTGGGTGATGGAAAGAGGGTGGTAAGAAATTCTTCTGAGAATTATCACTTTGTAATATATGTTATCTGGTACTACTAAGGCCTCATTAAGATTCTAGACCTTTTTTCTTTCAGTGCATCTTACGTGTATTCTCTAGGAATATTTTGTTAGCTTGGCATGCCATTGAATAAGGGAAATTAATTAGTGTTCTCATTTTTATTATAATGGCTGGTCTACTCATGAGTATTTATAATCTCTCTAATAATTCAGTTCTGTCATTCTATAAAGATTGTTTTCAAATTGTATCTTCATTCTCCTACAGTCTTTGACACTATGATCACCCTCTCCTCCTTGATATGCTCTTCTCTCAAGGGTTTTGGATGCCACACTCTCCTGGTTCTCTTTCAACCTGTCTGACAGCTTCTTCTCAGGCTCATTTGTTAGAATATTCTTCCAGATCACACTTTCTAACTGTAGGTGTCTCAGGGATTCTATCCTGGGCACTCTTTTCTTCTTCCTCTATACTACTTCACTTAGTAATCTCATCAGCTCCTATGGATTTAATTACCATCTATGCTGATAATTCCAGGTTTATAGCCATTTAGTCCAATTGTATGATTAGAATGATGCCACCTGCTGGAGACTTACTGTAGAAAAGCTCTGCCATGGGAAGGCATCTGAGGGCAAGCTTTTCTTTGGGTGTCAGGAAGTGACGTTTGCTGGTGGGAGGAAGAAGGGGCAAGGCTGGCTAGTCTTTGACTCTCTTTAGTCAGGACTCTGGTGGAGAGTAAGCTAGAAATGCGCTCTCCCTTTAATAGATAGATGAATCTAGGCCTTTCTCTTTCTCTTCACCAAATTCTTATTCTCCCTAATAAATGCTTACAAGTCTAACTCTTGCTAAAGCTTATAATTTATTGCGACCCACTCATTAGATATTTTAGATAGACTAGCTAAATTTTAGCCCCTTACACAATCTTGTCACTTTACAAATAAGGAAACTTAGATCCACAGAAATTTAGGTGACTTAATCAAAGCCACCAAGGTGACAAACAACAGAGGAAGAATCTATAAAAAAATTAAGATGATGCTCATTCCTATTTGGAACTATGCCCAAAGGGCTCTAGGACTGTTCATACCCTTTGACAAAGTAATACCGCTACTAGGTCTGTATCCCAAAGAGAGCATAAAAAAGGGAAAGGACGCCACAAAATACAAAATATTATAGCAGCTCTCTTGTGGGTGGCAAAGAATTAGAAATCGAGAGAATGACCATCAACTGGGAAATTGGCTGAATAAGTTGTGGTATATGAATGTAGTAGAATACTATGGTGCTGTAAGAAATGATGAGCAGCAGATTTCAGAAAAAACCTGGAAAGACCTAAGTGGACTGATGCTGAGTGAAGTGAGCAGAACCAGTAGGACATTGTACACAGTAACAGCAACACTGTGTGATGATCAACTCTGATAGACTTAGCTCTTTCCCAGCAATACAATGATCCACAACAATTCCAAAGAACTCATGATGGAAAATGTTCTCCACATCCAGAAAAAAGAACTGTGGATTCTGAATGCAGATTGAACCATACTGTTTCTACTTTTGATTTTGGTTTTTTGTTTTGGTTTTTTTTTGAGGTTTTTCCCTTTTGTTCTTATCTTCTTTCACAACATGACTAATGCAGAAATATGTTTAATGTGATTGTACCTATATAACCTACATCAAATTGCTTTCTATCTTGAGGAGGGGGGAGGGAAGGGAGAGAGAGAGAAAAATTTGGAACTAAAAATCTTATGGGGGGCAGTTAGGTGGTGCAGTGGATAAAGCACCAGCCTTGGATTCAGGAAGACCTGAGTTCAAATCCGACTTCAGATACTTGACACTAGCTGTGTGACCCTGGGCAAGTCACTTAACCCCCGCTGCCCCGCAAAACAAACAAACAAAAATCTTATGAAAACAAATGTTGAAAACCACTTTTACATGTAACTGGAAAATAATAAAATACTTTTATAATAAAAAAGATGCTTGCTCATTCTTATAAACAATAATATTTTTGAAAAATAGAATGAAAGGGAAATAGCATTTCCCCCAGACCAGCAGAGGTTGATCTTCACCAGGAAGCAGATGGAAGATGAACATACCCTGTCTGACTATAACATCCAGAAAGAATCAACCTGCACTTGGTCCTGCAATTGAGGGGAGGTGTCTAAATTCCCTCAAGTTTCTTTCAAGGTTTTGAGTAATTTCACTATAATTTTTCTTTCAATAAAGTTGTTGCATTCCCTTCCTGCCCCATCCCAAAAAGAGAAATGCATGCTATCAAACCAACCATATGAAAGACTCCAAATCCCTAATAAGAGAAATATACATTGAAACCAAATCTGATGTCCTACACACAACTGGCAAAGATGACAAACAAGGGGAAAAAGACAATTGAAGGTGCTGGTGTGAGAATGGGTACCTAATACACTATGAACTGGTATGACCATTCTAGAAAGCTATTTAGAACTATAGGTAAAAAATCACTGAATTGTACATTTTTTTTACTATGAGATATGGCATATACCCCAAGGAGGCCAAAGACAAATGGAAAAAGAACCAATGGTTACAAAAATATTTCTGCCAGCTCTTGGGCTATTTCCATTAAGGTTTAAAGGAAAGGAAGTTAGTGGTAAAGGTGGTAACAATGGCTTGACCCACATGGTATATGCCTCTTCCTGTCTATCCCCTTATATTGACTTCTGGCAACAAATTTTAATTATTCTAAGTATTATGCACCTGGGGTACCTCAGAAGTTTTCTTGGGGAAATCAAGGAACCTTCTCCTTGAGAAGCTAAACCAAAGGACAGACACACCTAAAGAAATAGGCCCACTGGCTATGGCTGCTACCTTAGTGGTGTGAGGGGAACGAAGATGGCTGGAGAGATCGGATCCACTTCTCGCCCAACTTCCCCCAGCCACCACCAGTGGGGGACGGTCTTCCCCAATAAGGGGGGCCCCAGAAGGCCACCTTCGTGCTCTATAAAAGTATTTGCCTGTCTCATGCTCAAGGAGATAGGTATCCCAGAGAACCACACCTCTGTGCCATGCCTTCTCAACATGAGAAGAAGTTCAAGGACTTCTCTCTTAGTTCCCTTTCCCTAGTGCCTAAAAAAAAATAATATTATTTTATTCTAATTGGATTTGTGTGCAAGAGGGTGTAATTCTTTAAAGAGAAATTCCTAAGAACCTCAACCCCAAACCCCCACAAATTTCCCCCATAACATAAGTATATTCAAATTAGGTTTAATTATTCATTAACTTTGCTTTGCTACCAAGGACAATTTCTGGCACATAGGATAGAATTGTAGTTTTAAGCCAAATTAATTTGCAAGTGAAGCAAAATGCCATACAAATGAAATATATTAGGTTTTTTTGTCCATTAGTACAAAGGTATTAAGTGTGGCAAGCTTGCCATGGTACTATAAATGACACAGAAAAGTAACAACCTAACAATTATTTCCTGCAATTTCTAATTTAAAAAAGTGTAAATTTAAGGTACAACATGATATTAAATCTCACTTTCTAGATAGCACTTCATCCCTGTAACACACTAATTTACCTACTCTTTAAGAAGACATTTGGCAGAATGAACAAGGTCCTAGATGTGGAATTAGAGGACCAGGATTCAAATGCCAGTTTTGCTATTTCTTTCCTCTGTGCTCTTGGTCAAGTTATTTAGCCTCATCTCATAGAATTGTAAAGAATTTGTTTTAATTAAATTAACAAAGCCTTTTACAATGAGGCATGTACTAGAACTTGGAATATAACTAATTCCTGTTTACCTAGAATCTAAAAATCAGAAAACCAATATATTAAAATTTAAAGAAAAACAAGAAACTGATATCTAGGTTATATGATATGGTCAGTTCAGATTCAGCATACTCTCAGTCTCCCACATTTTCTACAACTGGACGATATTAACTATTATCAGAAGAATATCTCAGCACCGAAAGCACCTCAAATATATTCTGAATCAAAGACAGACTAAAGTCACAACTGACTGTAAGGGCTAAAATTCTAGCTATACTGTCTAAAATACTTAATGAGTGGGTCACCAATAAATTATAAGCTTTAGCAAGAGTTAGACTTTTAAGCATTTATTAAGGAGAATAAGAATTTGGTAGAGAGAGAGAGAGAAAGGCCTAGATTCATCTATCTATTAAAGGGAGAGCACATTTCTAGCTGCCTTCTCCACCAGAGTCCTCAGAAAAGAGAGTGAGTCAGCACACCAGCCTCCCCCTTCTTCCTCCCATAAGCCAACATCACTTCCTGAAGCCAAAGAAAGCCGCATGGTCCTGCCCTCAGAGGCCCTCTCCTCATGGCATAGCTTTTCTACAGTAAGTCTCCAGAAGGTGGCGTCATTCCAATCATTAATGACAGACTTTTAATATTAAATATGCTTTTAATTATTACTTTTAAAATAGTCATCTACATATGGCATATGTAGCCAGATAGTTCAAATAACTCAAACACCTTATTGCTCAAACAATATAAATAAATGAGGCCCCTATAATTTTGTTATACAACACCCCATAGTTTCATAATTAAAGACAACTGGTAAAACTGTTGTGCAGGATGAAAAAGATAATTACCAGGGCTTGTAACATGCCGTCCATTATAATAGTCCCCTCCATAGTCTGGAAAGAAGTCTTTGACAATGTGGAAGAGTCCAATCCAAGAAGTCTGCCATCTTCTTCAGTTTGACGTCCGGACGAGTAATAAACCTGCCAAGGAAAATGACATTTCAAGTGTCACCACTGGAATCAGCTTTCTACCTCTTCTAAGTAATAGCTAAACTACCTACAACTCCTACAGGGAAATCTTACAAAAAGTTTGATACTTTTTTGATATAGATCTCAGTTTGGAGTCAAAGACCAGGATTCAAATTCCAGTTGTGGTAAAAATTATTTGTGGTAAAAAATTATTGGAGTTTTAGTTGACTCATTTGGGAGGGGACACACCTGGCCCACCCTGAAGTTATGTATGCTTACTGAGGTCAGAAGGAGAACTCGCCATAGGCAGTTTGAAGGACCTCCCCTTTTGGGGGAGGAGATTGAACGCTCTCTGAGGGGAGGAAAGTCTCTTCCAGAACGCTCTCGAGCTTCCCTGCTGGCTCCTCGGTCTTCTCAGTGATGAGAGAAAGCTAGGGACTTTCCAGATGTGGTGAGTTAAGAGAATTTATCTGTATTTATTTTTCCCCTATTTCCTTATCTTTGATTTTTATTAATTTCACCTTTGGTTGTTTAATTAATTCCCAAGTGATAAAATCTGATCCTTTTGTGGAAAAGAAGCTGTAAGGCTCCTTTCTTATTGGCCTGGGAGAAATATCTAAAAGGGCAGCTCAAAGGGGAGAGAGCTTTGAACGTAGAGGTCCCTCATTATTTCCAGGACCCCAATATTTCAGTGAGTCACCCAATTAATGCTCCATATATTAAATTTTGGCCCCAACACTGTAAAAGGCACCAAGTCAGCAGACCTCAAACTTCTGGAATTAAAACAGTCTAAAAAGTCTTATTTTTCTTATGAGATAGTATGGTACGATAGAAAAAAGTATATTTGGAGTGAGAGAACCTAACTTCAAATTCAGTGTTTAATATGAAACAAATATTCTCTCAAAAACATATTTTCTTTATTTGTAAAATAAGAAGATTGAACTAGGTGACCTTTGAGATGTCTTTAGGCTTTAAACTGTGGTCTACATATACTTTCCTGAGTCTTCACATCTATTTGTTTAAAGGTCAGAGAACTCTACATATACCATCTTTTTTTTTTTAAATCCAAGATCTAAATATAAACTATGACTACTATAATGGACTTCTCAGAATTACAAAAAAGTGTCATTTTTTTATTTTTTATTTTTGCAGGGCAATGGGGGTTAAGTGACTTGCCCAGAGTCACACAGCTAGTACGTGTCAAGTGTCTGAGGATGGATTTGAACTCAGGTCGTCCTGACTCCAGGGCCAGTGCTTTATCCACTGCGCCACCTAGCTGCCCCGAGTGTCATTTTTAGTATGTACCACACCAGTCTTAGAAAATGCTAGGATACAAAGCACATACCTGAAATGTCTGGTCACTACACATTGAAATATAATCATTTTGATCCCACAGAAAGAAATCAAACACCCATATTAAAATTTTATCACTATGTCTCCATGAAGCCTTCTCTGATCCCCCAGATGTTAGTACCTGACCCTCACCAAAACCAAAAATTTATCTTGTTTTTATGTATTTATTTTGTATATAGTTTATATATATATGTATGTATATACATATATGTGTGTATGTATATGTATATACATATTTATATAAATACATACCTACTCATAAAATTTCTCCCCTGATAAAATGTAAGCTCCTTGAGAGAAGAAACTAGTTGTTTTTATCTCTGAATCATCAACATTTTGCATAGCACATAAGAGCTTAATATATATTTGTTGATAGATTGTTGGACTTTATCTTTGTTCTAACTGGTAAGCATAGATACTTACATCCAAACATCATTGACTTAGAGCTAATTCTCATTTTACAGATGAATAAACTGAGACTTAGAGATATTAAGTGATTTGCCCAATGTCACACAGTAAACAGCAAAGCTGGAATTCGAACTCTATCTTCTGGAATCTATATCCAGTTCTTTTTCCACCTCATCATGCTAGAAGGGTATGAATAATTCATCAAGCATGCTGAATTCCAATTAATAGGTTCTTGAGCAGAAGAATAACATCATCTGTGAATTAGTCAAATTAATCTGCCAGTAACCCTTTTTTATGTTAAGAAAACAAAGGGATCTTGGAAACATAATACCATAAGAAGTCAGCTATTGAATACAATTGATATGGAGTTCAATACCTACTAGTGCTAGGAAGAATTTTTGTTTTTTTTAAGTTTTTTGTTTTTGTTTTTTTGCAGGGCAATTGGGGTTAAGTGATTTGCCTAGGGTCACACAGCTAGTAAGTGTTAAGTGTCTAAGGCCAGCTTTGAACCCAGGTACTCCTGAATCCAAGGCCAGTGCTCTATCCACTTCGCCACCTAGCTGCCCCAGAAGAAATTTTTTAAATCCTTATACTAGAGGATTAAAATGAAGAGGTTCTAAGGACTACAGAGTTAGCTCTGGAAGGGACTTAAAAGGTCACCTACTAAAATTGCTTTACAAACAAGGAAACTAAGACCAAAAGAGGTTAAATAACTTGGAGGCGGGATACAGGTCCTCTGGGACCAAAGAACGAGTCTGGTACAGTGAAAAAAAGCATCAGATCAGACATCAAAAGAACAGAGTTCTTTTGAAAAACAAACAAAAAATACCCTGTCTACAACTACATAAAAGTAATAATGATTAACAGCAACAAAAAGCAGGAGAGAAGTTCAGAAAAAGACATATAAGAGCAAAGAGAATATTTCTTTTCCATATTAAGTTTAATATACACTTTTAACAAACTTTAAATAACATAGCTTCATGTCGATTTTTCTGTGTATGTGAATTTAGTTTGTTTTTTAAAACTTTAAATAAAAAGACAGAGGGCAGCCAGTGGCGCAGTGGATAGAGCACCAGCCCTGGATTCAGGAGGACCTGAGTTCAAATCCAGCCTCAGACACATAGTAATTACTAGCTGTGTGACCCTGGGCAAGTCACTTAACCCCAATTGCCTCACCAATTAAAAAAAAAAATTTTTTTAAATAAAAGAATAAATATGGTCTGTATGCTATGCCAAAGTTACCTGTAAATAGACTTAAGTTTGGATTAAACACCTCTCCTCAACAAATAAAAAGACACAAACTAGCTACAGTTGTACACAGAATCACAGGGGGAATTTTCTTTCTACATCTGCAAAACTACAGAAATAGTTTTTCACAAAAAACAAAGTCTGGCTGTGTTAATAAGTTTTTTTAAAAAAATGTATTTAGCTACATATTTTTATACCAACAAGGTGGCACTAATATACTTCATTATGTATCTCATTTCCCTGCTCATTAAATGACACTGAATGTCATTCAATGACACTGAAGTTGTCATTTGAGGTTTTTTGTTTGTCTTTTGTAAAATGCATTCTTTATTAGAGAAAAGGTAAATTTATTTAGAAGGTTGACATAGCCTAGTTCAAACATAGTGCTGCTGAGCTTTAGCAAGTATATACACATAATACTCCTTTATTTTGTTTGTTTGTTTGTTGGTTGGTTGGTTTTTTTTTTTTGGGGGGGGGGGTTGCGGGGCAATGAGGGTTAAGTGACTTGCCCAGGGTCACACAGCTAGTAAGTGTCAAGTGTCTGAGGCCTGACTTGAACTCAGGTCCTCCTGAATCTAGGGCTGGTGCTTTATCCACTGCGCCACCTAGCTGCCCCTAATACCCCCTTATTTTAAAGGAATGCTAATAACCAAGTCAGACATTTATTTGAATTGACAGTTTCAATTAAGAACACTTTGTCAAAAATAAACAAGTACTCTGATGAATAAAACTACTCTAAAGAGGGCTTACTTCAGGGCTTACTAGCAATTAGTTTAAATTGATGAGGGCATGTCCTGTTTGACACAGTACATATGTAAAGTAGCACGGAATAGTAGATAGAATACTGAACTTGGTTTAAATCTTTCCTCTAACACTTATCTATCAATTTAATTTATCATTTAATTTTTCTAGGTCTCAGAGAATTCTCTAGGACTAGATGGGATACAATCAGTGCTAATTGTAGAGGAAGCTCCCACAAAGAAGAAATCACAGCTTCTTGACATATATTGTGTATGTATCAACTGACTGAGGATACAGGATATAGTGGGGCTGACTTACTTGGAAATAAGGACAGCAGCAGCATCCCGAGCCTTATCACTGACAACCAAGTAGGACTAGAAAAATGAATGAAATTTTTTATCAATAATCATTTAGGCAAAAGTTGAAATAGCTACACATCAATACTTATGATAAATGGAAAACAATTAAACACAATTTGACTTTAAACCTTTAAGTCAAAATATACTTACCAGTGCTTCCAAATCCCAAAAGATGTACAAACTTTTGGTTGGGTAACATGCTACAGCAAGACAGAGACTACTTACCACCCTTTGTGGCCTCTACTTTTAATCATTGGGAGATAAGCAAATAGTTACTGGATGTCATAATAGCTAAAAATAGTGACAATTTATATAGCATATTTAATCTCATTTGATCCTCCCAACAATTGAGTAAGGTAGGGTTCTGTTATCTCAATAATTACATATGAAGAAAGTGAAAATGAAAAAGATTAAATGACTTGTATAGGGCAATACAACTAGAAGTATCTGATGCAGAATTCAAACTCAGATCTTCCTGAGTCTAAGCCCCATCTATTTCACCATTACTGATTCCATATCTTTACTCAATTTCTTTAACTTATTCATTCACTTTAATGACCTTAAGAATTATTAAAATTTTTAATTTTAATAGCTGTTTACTTGTATCAATTTATGTCAATTATTATATGTAGTTATATTTCAAAATACTTGAGGGGTCTTTCATAAAGGTTATAATAGTCTCATTTTTGGCAGGGCAAAAGGGAAGACAAAGTGAACATTACACTGGCTCAAAGAGATTTGAATTCCTTTAATCATTCTGAAGAGCATATGAAATTATACAGCAAAGATTTTTTTTTTTTTGTGGGGCAATGGGGGTTAAGTGACTTGCCCAGGGTCACACAGCTGGTAAGTGTCAAGTGTCTGAGGCTGGATTTGAACTCAGGTACTCCTGAATCCAGGGCCGGTGCTTTATTCCACTGTGCCACCTAGCCGCCCCTACAGCAAAGATTATTAAAATGCTACTCAACTGTTCATAGCCTCTGACCTAGAGACTTCACTACTGGATCCAAGGACGGTGTTAGCAGCAAGAGAAAAATCCTTATGTACAGAAATATTGAGCACAGCATTATTGTTGGTAACAAAAAGAAAGAAAATGTCTAATGATTGGGAAATGACAGAAGAAATCATCATGTATGAATGTAATTAAATATTGCTACACAAATAAGGAATAATATATAAAGCCATGGAAAAAAATTGTATGAATTGATAGAAACTGAAGAAAACAGATCCAAAAAGAGTAATGTACACAGAACCAAAACAATATAAACAAAGTTGAGGGAAAAAGTTTAAGAAACAACAAAACTCTAATCATAGATTAGTCAATATTAGTAACATGTTGTCAAAGTTAAAAGATATGTATCTCCTTTCTGTTGTTACCCATCCAAAAATGTTTTTCACTTTCACTTAAAGGAAAGTGTTGGGGGCAGCTAGGTGGCACAGTGGATAGAGCACCGGCCCTGGAGTCAGGAGTACCTGAGTTCAAATCCAGCCTCAGACACTTAATATTTACTAGCTGTGTGACCCTGGGCAAGTCACTTAACCCCAATTGCCTCACTAAAAAAAAAAAAAAAAGGAAAGTGTTGTTTGGGTATCTGTTCCTAATGTGCATTGTGTTAAAACCATATGTCAATACATTTTTAAAAAACATTTTTAGTGGTTTCCTTAAGTATTTTAAGGAGTAGGAAGGGTCCAAACATTCATAAGTGCAATTCCAAACTCCTTTTACCAATGTAAATCATCTATAAGTCATAGAGATGGGGCAACACTCTGTACAGAGAGTTGCCTGGGGCAACTAAGATGTTAAGTGACTTGTTTACAGTCATATGGCAGAATTTAAATCCAGGTCTTCTTGGCCCTTCTAACCACAATATCATACTGCCCATTTAAAAAGTTTAAATATTCCTTCTGAAATAGTAATCACTATGAATTTGCTTGGCTAATTGTTCAGATCATAAACTGCAAAATAATAAAATTACTCTTAATGAAGTTTTACTGTACTGAAAATAAAAGTAGCTTAAGTCTGGAGACAAAGGAGATTATATACAGATTAAAACAGGTGCAGTACGCATAACATGGTTTTACTTCAAGCTAAAATTCCTTAAATCAAGAAAAGGAAACAACAATTATTAAAAACAAAATATTTACTTCTGCTATTTGTAGTATACGGTCCATTATAGATGTATGAGTCTGCCCATGTTCTGAGGTAAGATTTCCATCAAGACGTGAAAGATCAAAAGGGATCAGGCAGGTTACAGAAAGCCACAGCAAAAGCACATATCGGGTTTCCCAGGTCTAAGATAAAATAGAAATGAAATAAATTCAAGACATGACTACAAACAGAAATTAATTAACAAGTAATTAAAATAAAAAACAAGGACATAGTATTCTTAGCATGGTCACCAAGCATCAACAGGCAAGAGAGTACATGAATGGAAATAATATGAAATAATTCTGAAAAAGCAGATTGGAAATTACTATGAAAAAATGTTCCAAATCATTAATAGAAAAATGCAAATTATGACAATATTGAGGTTCTACCTAACAACTGGCAGATTGGCAAAAATTAAAAAAAGGAAAGTGATCATTGTTGGAAGGGATTTGAAAGAATAGGCACATTAATGCGTTATTAGTGTAGCAGTGCATTATGGAAAACATTTTGGAACTATACCAAAATTCACTACACTATATAAATCTTGACCAAGAAATATCACTACTAGGCATAAACCCCAAAAGAGATCAAAGAAAGATGGAAAGGATGCAGCTGTACAAAAATATCATAATTTCAGCACTTTTTGTTACAGCAAATAACTAAGAACTAAAGGAGGCACCCATTGATTTGGGAATAACTGAACTTTATTATGTAAATGTAATGGAATACTATTGCATAAGAAATTACAAAAGGAATACTCAGAAAACTAGAAAGACTGATATGAACTAACACAATGAAGTGAGCAGAACCAGGAAAACAATGTATACAATGATTAAAATACTATAAAAAAGAAAACTTTAAAAAATTTTAAAATAGCGGGCAGCTAGGTGGCGTAGTGGATAAAGCACCGGCCCTGGATTCAGGAGTACCTGAGTTCAAATCCGGCCTCAGACACTTGATACTTACTGGCTGTGTGACCCTGGGCAAGTCACTTAACCCCCATTGCCCACAAAAAAAACAAAATAAAACAAAACCAAAAAAAAAAATTTTAAATACTGATCAATGCAAATGACCAATCAAAACTCCAGATGACCATTGATAAAAAATGTTTAACACTTCTTGAAAGAGAGATGATGGGCAAAAGGTGCAGAACAACACATATATTTCCAGACATAGCCAATGTAAGGATTTGTTTTACTTAACAATGATTATGAAAGAGAGGCTAAAAAAAAAGAGGAGCTTTTAGGGGATGGGAGGAGAAGAAATGAGAATGGGAAGAGGTGATAAAGGTCTGAAATAACACTGTGGTGAGTAGAGAGAACATACACAACGGATGTTGGAGAAGATAGTAAACAAGATGACACTGATTTTCTAAACCTTAGTGACTAGAAGGATGAAGCTTCACCTAACCCCTACAAGTAACAGGGAGATTCAGAATACATGTTTGGTGAGTAAAGATAACAAGTCCTATTTTGGACATGTAGCTTTTGATATCCAGTTCCAAATGGAGACACATGAGATCATTAAGTCACAATGCCTAGAGGAAAAAAAAAGAAAACAGTCCAGGACAAAGCCTTGAAAGACACCCTAAGTTAGTGGGCATTACATGGATAAAGATTAAGCAAAGTACGTTGAGTTGTATGACAGGTATAAGAAACACCAACAGGAACCAATGTCATAGAAATTGGTTTCCTTGCGGAAGGAAAAATTATCCAGGAAGCTGTTGTGGTCAACAATGTCAAAAACAAAGAAGTGAAATAGAATATAGACTGAGGCAAAAAAAAAAAAAATTTAGATTTTGAAGTGAGATCATTTGTAACTTTGGAATTTCATATTCCTAAGTAGTTGGTGAAGAAATGAAAGCACAAAGTCTATAGCTTTTCTTAAGAATCTGGCTATGGGAAGGAAAGGCAGTGAGCTCCCAAACTCATGACACGATTGCTCCAAAAAACATCCAAATAACACCATAGGAAAATGCCCAGAGCAGCAAAACTCACAGAAGAATGTGCTGAAATCATCTTCTAACCAAGAACAGCTTGGAAGGTCAGAAGGAGGGAGTTTCTGTGCTAATACAGGAGTCGAGCACAACCCCAGTCACCCTGACACAGATCCAGTCCCAGGAAGGCCTCACCAGAGAAGCAGACCCCCAGAGCCTCTGAATCAACTGAAGCACCACTGTCGTCTGGAACTAAGCTCACAGTCTGGTGAGTGGGCTGAGCCCTGGGCAGGGGGGAGACTACAGGAATCTATGCTGGTGCTAAGGCAGAACTTGGATTTTACACCCCTGCTGAGAACCAGGAGGTAGGCTCGAGTAGCAGGGGCCCAGGTTGGGGAGGGGCACAGGCTCATCAGACCTGATAACTACAACATACAAGGCTGGTTGATTAGCAAGTTGGTCTGGGGTCATCTAATGACCAGGGAACAAGCCTGGCAAGTGAAGAATCTGATTTTCCTTAAATCATACCACCTGGGACTTCTTAAGCTTGGGATACTGCAGCCTGGAAACAGTGCTCCACTTTAAGGAGCTAAAAATCAAGCAAAAGAAAGGTAAGATGAGCCGACAGAGAAAGGTGAGGACCATAGAAAGTTTCTTTAGTAACAAAGAAGACCAAGGGGCACCCTCACAGGAAGATGTCAACATCAGGGCCCCTATATCTAAAGCTTCCAAGAAAAATATGAATTGGTCTCAGGCCAGAGGTGCTCAAAAAGGACTTTGAAGTTAGAGAGGTAGAGGAAAAAATGGAAAGAGAAATGAGGGAGATGCAGGAAAGACATGAGAAAAAAGTCAACAGCTTGAAAAGTCAAACTGGTCAAATGGAAAAGGAGGTACAAAAGCTCTCTGATGAAAATAATTGCCTAAGAATGAGGATTGAACAAATGGAAGCCAGTGACTTTATGAGAAATCAAGATACAATAAAGCAAATCCAAATGAATAAAAAAATAGAGGTCAATGTGAAATATCTTCTGGGAAAAACTGCTGACCTGGAAAATAGGTCCAGGAGAGATAATTTGAAAATTATTGGTCTACCTGAAAACCATGATCAAGGAAAGAGCTTAGACATCATCTTCTAAGATATTCTCAGGGAAAACTGCCCTGAAATTCCAGAAGAAGCTAAAATAGAAATTGAAAGAATCCACTGATCACCTCCAGAAAGAGATCTCAAAAGGAAAACTCCTAGGAATATTATAGCCAAATTCCAGAGCTCTCAGGTCAAGGAGAAAATATTGCAAGCTGCCAAAAAGAAGGAATTCAAGTACTGGGGAGCCCCAGTCAGCATAGCACAACATCTAGCAGCTTCTACATTAAAGCACAGAAGGGCATGGAATATGATATTCCAAAGGGCAAAGGAAATGGGATTACAACCGAGAATCACCTACCCAGCAAAACTCAGCATAATCTTTCAGAGGAAAAAAATGGGACTTTAATGAAAAAAGAAGACTTTCAGATATTTGTGATGCAAAGACCTGAACTGAATGGCAAATTTGACTTTCAAATACAAGACCCTAGAGAACCATTAAAAAAAAATTGGAGCTGGGGGACATACCTGGGGTTGTACAGTGGGTGACTGTCTTGTGTCTGAGGCCAGGTTTTGGCTGGGATCCCCCTGGGTCCAGGGTGATGCTCTGTCCACTGTGTCACTTAGCTAGGTGATGACATCTTTAGGGTTAAATTAAGGGGTAAAGGGAATTCACTGGGGGAGGGGAGAAGGGCAGAGGTGAAATCCTACATGAAAGAAACAGGAAAAGGCTTATGGAGTAGGGGAAGAGATGGGAGAGGAGCAGGGCAGTAAATGAATTTTACACTCATCAGAAAAGGCTCAAAGACCTTAAACTCATCAGAGCTGCCTAAGGAGGGACTAACACACAGCCAACTGGGTAGAGTAATCTATTTAATCTGGGCAGTAAATGAGGCCTCACACTCAAAGACCTCAATCTCATTAGAATTGGCTCAAGGAGGGAATAATGTAACACCTCAATTGGGTAGAGTAATCTCTCTAATCCTGCAGGAAAATAGGAGGGGAAGGGGAATAAAGAGAGAGGGGCAAAAGAAGGAAGGGCAGCGATGGGGGAGGAGACAGAAGCAAATCCCTTTTGAAGAGAGACAGGATGAAAGAAGATTAGATAAAAGAATAAATATCATGGGGAAGGGAATAGGATGGAAGGGAAACAGTTAATAGTAATCATGAAAAAGAGAAAAGGGGGAAAAAAATTGTACAAAAAATATTTATAGCAACTCTTGGTGGAGGCTAAGAATAGAGAATCAAGGGAATGTCCCATCAATTGAGGAATGATGGAAAAAGCTGTGCTATATGATGCAGAGGAATGGTCTTGTGCTACAGGAAATGACAAAGAGGATGATCCCAAAAAAACCTGGAGAGACTAATGAACATCGATGTATAGTGAAATGAGCGGAGCTGGGAGGACATTGTGCATAGTGACAGCAGTATTGTTCAGTGAGCAATTGTGAAAGACTTAACTACTCTCAGCAGTGCAGTGATCCAAGACAATCCCAAGGAACTAATGAGGAAGCTTACTATGCACCCCTATAGAAAGAACTGATAAAAAGAACAGTTCTGGATTGTATATATATATATAACCTGGTTGCAATCTTGTGGAGGGGGGAGGAAAAGGAGGGGAGGTAGGGAGAAAAATTTGGAACACTAAATCTTATGAAAATTAATGTTGAGGGGCAGCTAGGTGGCAGAGTGGGATAGAGCACCAGCCCTGGAGTCAGGAGTACCTGAGTTCAAATCCAGCCTCAGACACTTAACACTTACTAGCTGTGATGGGGGCAGCTAGGTGGCACAGTGGATAAATCACCGGCCCTAGATTCAGGAGTACCTGAGTTCAAATCTGTCCTCAGACACTTGACACTTACTAGCTGTGTGACCCTGGGCAAGTCACTTAACTCCCACTGCCCCGCAAAAAAAAACAAACAAACAAACAAAAAAAAAAAAACCACTTACTAGCTGTGTGACCCTGGGAAAGTCACTTAACCCCAATTGCCTCACTAAAAACAAACAAAAAAAAAAAAAACACAGAAAATGAATGTTGAAAAGTACCCTTACATGTAACTGGAAAATAAAATAAATGCTTGTTGCTGAAAAAAATAATAATAATCTATCACAAAAAAATATCAAAAATAAATGTTGTAAAATCATAAAAAAAAAAAACTGTAATGGCTTGAAAGAAAAGATATGGGAAGACACCCACTGGAGGAGAGATGTCTATAAGTACTGTACAATGCACATACCTTCAGTATTTTTCAATACACTGATCAGCTTTGCTGGATTTTTCCTACTATTTTTGTTTCTATTTTTTTTGTCTTTAAAAAACATTACTTTTCATATGGGATGGCTCTCTGGAAAGGGTTAAGGAGAAGGAAATTGGGGGAAATTATGGCAATATACATATGGTGAAAAAAAGTATATATACATATATATATATGTATGTATGTATATGTATGTGTATGTATATGTAAGACAAAAGATATCAATAAAAACTTATTTTTTAAAAATAAAGAAGTTATAAAAGGTATGGGAAGTTATAAAAGGTATAGGAGGTATAGGATGATAGCCTTGAAGGATGGAAGGGTCAAATGAAGGTTTCTTAAGATGTATGCAAGTTTATAAGGAAATGATCTCTGCTTTAAAACAATGAAATTGTCTCTATATTACATACTTAAGGCAAACTCTAATGGGACATCATTAGCATCTTAGACAACTAATAAGAATTACTTATTTTCCTAATTGGCAAATATATCCATCAGTTTAAAAATTATCCCTATCTAACTCTTGTACAGAGGACACATATGGCTCCTCCTATCTTCATCCTGTTCACCTGCCTCTAATCAACTGTTGCTAAATACTGTTGCAAATACATTGTAGTAAGTTCAAATTCTGTCTGAGGCACTAAGTAACTGTGTGACCCTTGGCAAATCACTTAACTTCTCTGAACTTCAGTTTCCTCATCTGTAAAATGACGATGGACTTGATAACTTCTAAGGTCCCTTCCAAAACTAACTCTAGATTCCTAAGACTCCAGTTTCTTATGTTATTTGGTATCAGTTGCAGTTTGAATAGCCTAATGCTAAAATAATCAACATCCTATGTTGCTTGGTAAATTAAATTATAAAAAAAACACTTTGAACTCAGCTTAAAATAGTAATTTGTAGTGACATACACAGCCATCTATGTCCTTGTCTGGATCCCTAGTACTAGATCATATGTGTATATGTGCATCTGTGTTTATAAATATTTATGTGTTTATGTCTGTCTGTGCTTTAATTTCATGTGTTGATTTTGTGGATTTAAATAGGACTTCTTCAGGCAGCTGGAGTGCCATAGATGGTAAATGCTAAGAACTCCATTTCAGTACAAAGCAAACATATAATCAAGTTATTTTGTTACAGAAAATAACTTACATAAAAAGGGACCAAGGAAGAACTGTTATGTGGAACTGGTTTTTTGGGAGGGTATATCACAACCGCACTGATATAGTATTGTTTCTTTAAAATTCCCTGACCAATGGAAATATTTTAGATAGGAAATTCCTACCTTTTTAACAGCATTTGCTATTTAATATATAGGAATGTTTTTTCTACTAGTTGAAACATTGCCACTTCCCCTTCTATCTCCTACCACTAATCTCCTCAATAATTGTCGTAACTATAGTAATAATATTTAGCATTTCTACAAAACTGAGGTTTGCAGAGTGCTTTAGAAATATCTCATTTTATCCTCACAACAACATATAAGGAAACTGAGGCAGGCAGCGGTTTAAGTTACTTACCCAGGAAATGTCTGAGGCTAAGATTTGAACTTAGGTCTTACTGACTCCAAGAATCCAAGCACTCTAGCCACTGTGGCATGTACTTGCCTTTTTTACCTTCATCCCAGCTTTCCATGATATTTCCATAATTCTTACCCTTAATCCTCTTTCCAATTTTCTGGTTCCCTAACAATCCCCCTATTATTGACTCCTAACCATCCTCAGTCATCATCAATACAAAAGGGGCAAGGTCCTTTTAAAACTGATGACCCTGGGGGCAGCTAGGTGGTACAGTGGATAGAGCACCAGCCCTGGAGGCAGGAGGACTTGAGTTCAAATCCGGCCTCAGACACTTAACACTCACTAGCTGTGTGACCCTGGGCAAGTCACTTAACCCCAACTGCCTCACCAAAACAAAACAAAACAAAAACTGATGACCCTGCCCAATCTGGTGAACAGAAGCAACAGGATTATTCATTTTCAAACTCTCAACTACAAAAGAAACCCATTTGTATTGAAAATAATAGAAATTTTTATAGTGGAAAAAAGTCCCTGGACAGGTAAGAGGCCTTTATATCTTGTCACACTAGCTGTGTGACCTTGGACAAGTCATATACCTTTTCTAAGTCTCAATTTCTTCATTTGTAAAATAAGGGAACTAAGACAAGATGACCTCTAAGGTCTCTTTCTGATTCTGAAAGTCTAATGCTTTTGATTTTGTAAAACTGATAATCCAATTGCCTCTAGAGAGAAGAGTTGTTGTCTATTGTTATTCAGTTATGTCTATTTGTGACCCCACTTGGGGTTTTCTTTGCAAAAATACTGGAATGGTTTGCCATTTCTTCCTCCATCTCACTTTACATATGAGGAAACTGAAGCAAACAGGGTTAAGTGACTTGCCCAGGGTCATATGGCTAGTAAATATCTAAGGCCAGATTTGAACTCAGGTGTTCCTGACTCCAGAGCCAACACTCTAGAGAGTTCAACAATTTCAAGCCCCTCTTTCTAATTCTGAAGTCGACAAGCACATTAAGGGAAAACAATAAAAACCAATTTTACAGAATATAAGCTCAAAAAATGAGCCAAAAATGTAATGTTATCATTTGTTTTAAAAATAGGTATTAACTTCAAAATTAGCATGATATATAATAGTATCGGCTAATGCCAAAATTCCAGAGACAAAGTCACAGTGTTTGAGGAAAAATACTAGCTGTCCTGAGTTTTCATCTCTCTCTCTGATCCAGTTGCCTATACTGGTGGAACTATGTAGACAGAGGGGAAAACTCAGGATAAAAGTGATAACCTTTAACTTTAAATTAGAGTAAAGTAGCAAAGAAAAACAAGACCAGGACTTTTGAAATCAAGATGAAAAGAAATAGCAAATAGAATGGAGAGGGTACAATAAAAAGCAAACACAGATCTTGGGAAATAAGAAAAGTAGCATTTGCAAACATAGTTTTCAAGTGCTATTTTCATTTCATTCAATAACAAGGTGGCATCTTTCTTGCTAAAAGTCCATAAGATTAACATGTTAGAGCAGAATGTAAAAAAAAAAAATGAGTTATAGAATCACAAAGAAGGATATTTCCTTCAAGAATTTCCAAAACATAAGAATTACACAGTATAGAAAAATATAGAAAAGAACAACTCAGAAAAAATTTGAAATAGGAATAGCAAGGGGCAATTTAGAGAACATTTTAAAGGTAACAGGTATTATAAATCTAACAAAACCCTTACTACAAAGCATAAAAAAATGTATTTTAATTTAAAAATTAAGAGACAATCTAAACTTCAGAAGACATAGTAAGTTATCATCAAGTGGGAGAAGAGAAATAGTAGAATTTATTGTAACAGGTAGTGTTTTAGATCTTTCAACATAAATTTCCCTTGTTGCCACTTGCTAAACTGTTGACCATTTTACATTGTTTCAACACATAAGCACACTTACTTCATGGTCTTTAGGATTCTGATTTGTAAACATATCTATAACAGGGTGTACATCAGCTACTTCATGAGGGAAGAAACCAAGGAAGATTTTGTATCCTCGCACCTAAGAAAGAAAAGTTACAGCTATTTAAAAGATGACTAGAGGAAATTAACAAAAAACAATAATTTTTTCTCAGGATACATCACAAATCAATTTGTAAGCTCCTAGCAGACAGAAATCCAGGGTATCCTGTCATGTTACAATATAATACAATAAGGGGGCAGCTAGATGGCACAGTGGATAAAGTACCAGTCCTGGATTCAGGAGTACCTGAGTTCAAATCCAGCCTCAGACATTTGGCATTTACTAGCTGTGTGACCCTGGGCAAGTCACTTAACCCCCATTGCCCCACAAAAAACACACACACAAAAAACAAAACAATATAATACAATACAGACAGTACAATACAATTCAATATGAATAATATGATTATCTTTTTTCTAGAATTATACATTCAGAAAATAAGCATCAAAGAGCACACCAGAAAATTCCAAAACAAATTTTGGTTCCTGATTTTTTAATTGTACAATGTTAATTTTGAGTTCATTATTCTTTTTTTTTGGGGGGGGGGGTTTTGTTTTTTTGTGGGGCAATGAGGGTTAAGTGATTTGCCCAGGGTCCCACAGCTAGTAAGTATCAAGTGTCTGAGGCCGGATTTGAAGTCAGGTACTCCTGAATCCAGGGCCGGTGCTTTATCCACTGCGCCACCTAGCTGCTCCCCGAGTTCATTATTCTTAAAGTTCTAACAGTGATAAATAATTACTTATTAAGATATCAACATACCCTCAGGATAGCTGTTTCAAATACAATAAAAGTTCATGAACAGCCTCAATGGGTGAATGAACAACTAACCTGGCCAGGGTCTTACCTCCCTACTGAGGCTCAGAATGACAAAGATCTGATTTCCCTCAGTCCACTACTAGGGAAATTTAGGAGCCTCTCTATTACCACTGGAGAAGCTAACCACTTTAGTAGCTCTCAATTTCTTTTTTAAACCACTAGGAAGGAAAAAATAACCAGGAAAACAAAAAGATGTGCAAGGAATCAACCAAATGATCAGCATTCTACCTCATAATGCTAACAAATTGTTCATCAGGGTTTAGATATCAAGTAATTATCAGTGAATTGTAAAACAGCTCTACTAACAATAATATGATCAGCAAAGTACATTTCTATCATCAATTTAGCTCATGCTCAGATATTTACAACAGCCTCCTAACTAACTGGTTTCTCTGATTCACTTTGCTTGAATCTCTCTTATATATTATGACAATTAAAAATTTGAGAGACATAGTTTCTGGGTAATTTAATTATCTTATTAATAAGGTCAGCAGTTTATTAATAAAAGGATGGTCATTGGCCATCTCTCTCAGACCAAAGAGCATCATGGCAGTGGAGCACAGAGCTTATATACCCTTGAAACAGTAGTTGGTCAGTGGGGCCAAGAAGTGACCCCTGCACAGAGAAATTATCTCTAGGCTTAGGTTATCAATTCAAAGAATGTCCTCCTCTTCAATGGGGGGTGGGGTGCCCCAATAACACCGCACCCCCAATGGAGAAGCCTTAGGCTAACTAAATAAAGGGATCTGTCTCCAACCAAGCTTGAATAGAACACAAAGAGCTTCCCTAACCTAGATTCATTGGGATGGGTCTGACCAAGAGGAAGAAATTGATATAATTTTATTATGAA
This sequence comes from Dromiciops gliroides, assembly GCF_019393635.1. Taxonomy (NCBI): domain Eukaryota; kingdom Metazoa; phylum Chordata; class Mammalia; order Microbiotheria; family Microbiotheriidae; genus Dromiciops; species Dromiciops gliroides. The sequence continues at coordinate 228,965,687 of NC_057864.1, forward strand.
GGAGAAACTGGACCTCTAAAGGTCGGGGCTTTGGAAGAAAGGGGAAAGCTCTGAATTTCCCCAAGATACTTGCTATTAATAATCATTTCTCACAGTATTCAGTACTTCTGGCAGTTAAATATCCCCTCAACTAGATTATAAATTAACTAAGGGAGCTTGCTATTAAAAGAATACCATGAGGGGCGGCTAGGTAGCGCAGTGGATAAAGCACCAGCCCTGAATTCAGGAGTACCTGACTTCAAATCCGGCCTCAGACACTTGACATTTACTAGCTGTGTGACCCTGGGCAAATCACTTAACCCCCATTGCCCCACAAAAAACAAAAAAACAAAAACAAAAAAAGAATACCATGATGAATCCTTTTATAAAGCAAATAATCATTTCCCCAATTATCTTTTATATAAATTCATTGTATTTGCCTATAGCAAGATACAACTGTAATCCATCTTTCTGTAGAAGTTTTATTTTTTATGATGTTTCTCTGTCAGAGTTCTAATTTCCCAGAAAACTTAGTTCTTTTGAAGTATCTTCATCTACCCATCTTCAAATTCCCATTCATTGTTTCATTGTATTTTATCATTATATAACAAAAAATAAATCTTAAATATCTTGAATATTATGAAAATCAATTAGGGGGGCAGCTAGGTGGCGCAGTGGATAGAGCACCAGCCCTGGAGTCAGGAGTACCTGAGTTCAAATCCAGCCTCAGACACTTAACACTTACTAGCTGTGTGACCCTGGGCAAGTCACTTAACCCCAATTGCCTCACTAAAAAAAAAAAAAGTTTAAAAAAAAAATCAATTAGGTCATTCTAGCTGCACCATGAGACTGAACCCAACCAAAGAAGATAAAAAAACCAATGAAAACTATAACTTATTTAGTAATTATTTTCCTTGATAAGGTGATATGTTTAAAAATGATAAATTTTGTTTTTTTTTTTTGTTTGTTTTTTTTTTTAGTGAGGCAATTGGGGTTAAGTGACTTGCCCAGGGTCACACAGCTAGTAAGTGTTAAGTGTCTGAGGCCGGATTTGAACTCAGGTCCTCCTGACTCCAGGGCCGGTGCTCTATCCACTGCGCCATCTAGCTGCCCCAAAAATGATAAATTTTAAACCAATTATGTACACTATTAATCCAATTATTACCTTTGTAATGATGTAAAGAAATTTAAAAGCCAGATGTACCAGAGCAGGAGGAGAATCACTAGCCCTCACAATATCCAACAATAAATTCATCATCCATTCTAGAAGAGAAAAAAGTCAAAACATCCAAGCATGAGTTATGAACTAAAAATCAAATTACAGTTGTGTGTACATGTGTATATGCACGTGTATGTATGTGTATGTGTATGTGTATTCCTTCTACATATTGCTCAAGAGTTAAGATGATAGCTCATAAAAGTAAAATTAATCTGAATCTAATCATGAGAAGTAACAAATAAGAACTAAATTACTATAGATATTTAAAATGTCTACAGAAGACATTTAATACTAAAGAAGTAGTTATAATAAGACCAGAAATTTTTATAGCACTTTAGTTTGCGTATTGCTTTATCTACATCATTTCACTGGAGCCCCACAACAACTCTGTAAGTTAGATATTACAGGTATGATTATCCCTATTTTATAGATGAGGAAACTAAAACTCACTAAATGATTTTTGTCTACCATCATACGGGATAGATTTGAACCAAAGTTTCATTGACTCCAACTCCCACACTCTAGCCACTATGCCATTAATTACAAATCCAATCAAAGGGGTGCAGCTAGGTGGCACAGTGGATAAAGCACCAACCCTGAATTCAGGAGGACTTGAGTTCAAATCTGGCCTCAAACACTTGACACTTGCTATGTGACCCTGGGCAAGTCTTAACCCTCACTGCCCCAGCCCCCCCCAAAAAATCCAAACACAGATACTGCTACAAAACTATCATGACTTAGCTAAAAACAATCTTTAATTCATTAATCTACTTTCAACTTTTTTTTTACTTTGTTCTCAAACTCTACTGAAAATAAAACCAAATAAATCAAATAAATGCTAACACACATAAAAACTGAGTTCTTTCTTTAGGATCATGACAGGCACATTTTAAAACAAACATAGACATTCCTACCTAGATGTGGATCCAACAAATGAGGCTGTTCCTGATACTTATCCATTATCACTGAAAAATAAAGACAATTCAAATGAGGGAAAAACAAAATATAAGTTTGAATTATGTTAAACCACCAAGTGAAAATCCAAATTAATTTGTAAAAAGTTCAGTATTTAATATTGTCTGTTGATACAATGGACAACTTAAAACTTTTCCTAATTAGTTACATGTTTCTTAAAAAGAGTAGGCTCATTTCTTTCTCTTTTTTTTTTGCCCATTTCTTACCTTAATTAAAAGCTTTTTAAAGATTTATGTTCAGAGCTATACATATAACAAGCACTTTTAAAGTTTGTTGACCTGAACCGTGTTAATCAATACATTTAATATCCTTTCACTAACCAAATTAGCAATGATTTGTAGGCAACCTAAAAGAACAATTAATTAAGCCATGTCTAAAAAAAATAAAGAAGATAATAAAAAATAAAATATATAAAGTCAGATTTTTTTTTGTCCTCTTAGGAGTAATATAGACAACAATATCCTTTGTCAAGTCACCAAGACCCTTAGCCAGCAGATGCATTTTCACTAAAATGCATATGGAAAGATTAAGCTTGCAGGATTATAAGAGGAAACTGAGGCCTAGGGAAGTCAAGTAATTTGTGCAAGGTCACAACGATAGTAATGGGTAAAGGTGGGATTTGTATTCAGGTCTCCGAACTCCAGAACCACTACTCTGTCCACTATATCTTCAAAGTTACATACTTCAAAGAATCATAGAATCTCAAAACTGGATATAAACAGCTCTAGCGAAATGGCTGAACTGTCATGAATAAATTCAGACCCCTTTTGTCTCTAAAAAAGACTGACAAATGTGCCAAATAAAGTAGAACAATAAAAATAAAAACAAGAGGGGACAGGAAAGAATTCCTCAAAGAGAAAACCTCATCCAAATGAAAAAAGACCTAACAGGGAGACTAAAGAAATTGCTTTTTAAAAAGTCCCCCCAAAAATGAATATGAAATGGGGCATAGAGTGCTGGCCCTGGATTCAGGAGGACCTGAGTTCAAATCTGGCCTCAGACCTTTGACACTAGGTGTGATCCTGGGCAAGTCACTTAACCCCAACTGCCTCACTGAAAAAAAAAAAAGATTATGAAGTAAAAGCAAGGAAAAACTTCTAGAAAGAAGTGACAATACAAAAATAGAACCCCCCTAAGAACTACAAGAACCTTCTTAGTTGTTAAAAAGATCTGGCATCTATTTCTTTAACTGTACATAAAAGAGTATTCAAAAAAACCAAAAATGAACATCACACTCTACAACAAAGATTATTCAACTTAGAGTACTCTAATAAAACCAGAAAATCTAGGAAAAACAGAAAGGTCCAGCTGGAACAAAAACAAAAAATGTAGATAACAAAACAAACAACAAAATTAATTTTTTAAAGTAATAAACATTTTTATATATAGTTTTGGGTTCCAATTTTTATCCGTCCTTCCTCCCCTTCCTTGAGGTAGTAAGCAGTCAAATATGGGTTATACATATACAATTATATAAAACATTACCATATTAGTCATTTTGTATAAGAAAACTTAAATAGAAGAAAAAAATGAAAGAAAGTGAAAAATAGCATGCTTCAGTCTGTGTTCAATCAATATCAGTTCTTTCTTTGGAGGTGGATAATATGTTTCATCAATAGACCTTTGGGATTGTCTTGGATCATTGTATTGTTGTGTAATGATTGGAATGACACCACCTACTGGAGAATTACTATAGGAAAGTTCTGCCATGAAGTGAAGGTCTTTGAAGGCAAGACCAGGAGTCTTTTCTTTAGCGTCAGGAAGTGACTTTGCTTGTGGGAGGAAGAAGGGGGGAGCCTGGTGCTCTGATTGGGGCTTTTTCCTGAGGACGCTGGTGGAGAAGGGAGCTAGAAATGAACTCTCCCTTTAATAGATAGGAATCTAGGCCTTTCTCTCTTTTTACCAAATTCTTATTCTCTTTAATAAATGCTTAAAAGTCTAACTCTTGCTAAAGCTTATAATTTATTGGCGACCACTCAGATATTTTGGACAGACTAGCTAGAATTTTAGCCTTAACAGATGGTGACCACGAAGGGATAAGCTGAACCTCACTCTTCTGATCTTCTGGTTGGGTAAGAAATTTCCCCTACCCTGTCCCTTTAAATCCGAAGTACTGCTGAATTGCTGGGTGTTTTCCCTTTAAATTTTTTCAAATGGACCTTTTAAACTCCCTAATTACCCTATTTTTGATTTCTGTCTGTTTAACCAGACAAATGGGAGATAAGATCATGTTAATGCTTTGTTTTTGTGGATTTTCTATTTTTATTTTTATTTTTGTTGGAGGAGCCAGCAAGGTGCTCATACAAGGGAATATAAATATCCCCCCTCTCCCAGCCATGCTTTTTCAGAGAAACCTTGAACTCCTGTATTTTTCCCAAATTCTAATGCTGAGAGATTCTCTAATTTTGCATGCCTGGGGGCAACGACCCAACCTCTAGAAGCTTTTAATCCCCTAGCAGTGGGGGTAGGACCTGAGTTCAAAATCAAGTCTGATTCAAATTGCCCTGGTCCCTCCCCTCCTCTCCAAACCCCACCTTCTACTCCTCCCATGGCCAATCCCATGGCTTCCCCTGCCTTGAAAGTCCAGAGATCTGATGCACATGTGCAGCTTTCTCTACCTGCATTTGCAGCTTCAGGCTCAGCCCTTCCCTGGCCTGGCTGTGCTTCTGACTCAACCTTAGAAAGCCCTTTAAATTCCAGATATGCTCGTTTTGTTCATAATTTTGCTAATCTGCTTTTGTCTTTAATTAGTAACCTTCTAAAGCATTTGTATTATGAAAGGATTGACAGACAATATAGAGGAATTAAAGAAGACAAACTTAAGCTGAATAAAAGTAACAATCTTCATCATAGTTCAAGACTCCACTTCTTTTGCCATGGAAGGGTACATATTTTACAGAAATGTAGAAGTAAGCAGCAAGGTATTGATATGAGTATTGGGGATTTTAGATACAGGAATCAAAAGTGTTCTAATTTCACTCAGAGTAATAGTATTAGTTCAGAGGTTACATAGGATTTCTATGCTATTACATCTAGGTTTTGAAATTAATGGTATGGGTTTATTTTCATAGAGATTTTCATGCTTTTGAAATTGTGTTTTATACTTAGTTTTTAAAACAAAGAGAATATTTGTAAAAGCTTTTTATTGGGGAAGCTAGGTGGCACAGTGGATAAAGCACCAGCCCTGGATTCAGGAGGACCTGAGTTCAAATCCGGCCTCAGACACTTGACGTTTACTAGCTGTGTGACCCTGAGCAAGTCACTTAACCCCAATTGCCTCACCAAAAAAAAAAAAAGAAAGAAAGAAAGAAAGCTTTTTATAGTCATGTGATCAAGTTTATATTTTATAATACTCTTATTAATATTAAGTTCATATTCATTTAGATTTCCCTAGTTTGAATTTCATTGTCTTTTATTGTTCCATGTGTATTTTCTTCTATTCATTCGTCTATCGAATTTTGAAACATTGTAAGATGGTTTTGATTTCATAATACAATGTTAATTCTAGGAGTATTGTGCTCCCATATTCTAAGCTGTTTGTTTTTGCTATTTTTTTTCCTCTCAACTGATTATTTGATCAAACTCTTTAAAGCATTTCCCTGGCAAATTGGTTGCCATGGCAAGTGTAAATTGATTCTAGAAGTATTATTTTTGATAAGCATATTCCAAAAGAAAAAAAAAAGAGGGGAACATTTGTAAAAGTTTTCTTTTAAAAAAAAAAAGTTTTCTTTGAGATTATGTTGTGCTTTAATTTGTATTTAACTTGTTCCAATTTTTCACAAAAGTAATTGTATACTAAGTAAAAAAAAAGGTATTCTTTGAAATTGTTGCATAATTGTATATTATATTCTGAGTCAAGGTACATTCACATTTTTTGTGATCATTTATTATCCTCAATTTTTAAATCCATATGAGACTTGGATTATGGGAACTTATCATTTAAGACATTAATTGCCTTTATTATGAGTTATCAGATGCCAGTTGGCCAAGATGCCATCCAATCACAAGAGGAATACATGCAAGAGCAGACATTGAACTGTTACATGAGGGGAAACATGCATGAAGTCAAGGTATGGCCGAGGGAACGGCTTTTGACAAATGTTGAGGTTGGATTCTCTTGGTTTAATATTTTATTTTATTTTTCCCCACAATACTGTACAGATGGCTGGAAGTTTTTATCCCACCCATCTCATTCTTTGCCTGGCTTCCATGCCCCCTCCTATATGCCTGATGCCATGGACATCTCAATCCCATGCATCTGATTAAGTCTGACTCAGTTTCCTCCAATATTCCACCCACCTATTTTAAGCCTGGCATACTGCATGGGCAGTATACATTGCTCAAGTGTGGGAATGCTCATATCCCATCATTATCTCAGGTGTCATGATAAATACACTGCTGAATTTGGCCTTGACATCTGTTACCAATTATATTAGATTTTTAAATTTCTCATAATGGCATGAGGATAATTAGGCAGATGATGCAAAAAGTGATGAAACAAAGATAAAAATTATTTTTAAAAATTAATATTGCAGCAATTGTCTTCTCAATTTACCCTCCATAAGGGGGGACTATAGTAATATTAATTTTAAAGAATGTTTCCATTTTTGTTTTATTACATGTTTCATGTGTAACAACTAATATTCTGAATTCACTTAGACATGTTTTTGAGAACTTTCATTGTTTGATTTGATTATTGACAAAGCTATTTTAAAGCTGTGTTAAGCTCAATTTTGTAGGAAATTTTCCTGGCTGATTACCAGCATCCACACATCAAACCCTGAAAAGACTTCCATTCCACAACTACAACTAGAGGACATCTGAGAAAAGACTTTCAGAGACTTTAAATGAATAGTTTTGTTTTGTTGTTTGTTTTTTTCTTTTTTCTCTTTCTGTTATAATATACACCATCTGTTACATGTACTCTCTGCAGAGGCCCTCCCTTTGCAAGACCTATGTCAAAGCGCGGTTCATGAGGGACTGCCCCTTTGGACAAAACTTTCCTCTCTCCCTTTTCTATATTGTTATTTACATATTGTTAGTTAGCATAGGATATTATTTTTGGTTGTTTCGTTGAGCAAACGCATTTGTTTTTCAAATGAAACAAAAGGGGGGACTGTAATGATTGGAATGATGCCACCTACTGGAGACTTACTTACTGGAAAGTTCTGCCATGAAGTGAAGGTCTTTGAAGGCAAGACCAGGAGTCTTTTCTTTGGTGTCAGGAAGTGACGTTTGCTTGTGGGAGGAAGAAGGGGGGAGCCTGGCACTCTGACTGGGGCTTTTTCCTGAGGACGCTGGTGGAGAAGGGAGCTAGAAATGCGCTCTCCCTTTAATAGATAGGAATCTAGGCCTTTCTCTCTCTCTTTACCAAATTCTTATTCTCCTTAATAAATGTTTACAAGTCTAACTCTTGCTAAAGCTTATAATTTATTGGCGACCACTCATTAGATATTTTAGATAGTTTAGCTAGAATTTTAGCTTTAACAGTTGAGAATAGTCAAGTCATTCAGTTCTTCATCAAACAATATTGCTTCTCTTGGTTCTGCTCACATCATTATATATCAGTTCATACAAGTCTTTCCAGGTCTTTCTGAAATCATCATGCTTGTCGTTTCTTATAGCACAATAATTTTCCATCACCATCATACACCACAGCTTGTTTAGACATTTCCCAATTGATGAGCATTCCTTTGATTTCTAATCAAAATGAAATTTTTTTAAAATGACAACTGAAAGTTGACTTGAGAACTTGACAAACAAGAATTGTAGCATAAGAGCTAAAAGACAGTTCTAAGACAGTATGAGAATTACTAGTTTTCCATACAAAAGTCTGAATACCTCCTATTTTGGATGGCCATCTCAAGGAATTTAGCCAAAAAAAAGTGGGAAGTGATATGATAGCAAGCAGAGATGGATGGATAAAGTGAGGGGTTTTTGAAGATGGAAGAGACATGGACATGTTTGTAGGCAGTGAGAAAACAAAAATAAGTGAGAGTATGCAGATAAGGCAAGGTAAAATCTGCTGTAGAATATGGAACAGAATGGAGATACTTTAGCATACAGAGGTTTGCCTTGGCAAAGATCTAAGTCACTTCATCATGTGAGACTTGGGTGAAATAAATAGGGGAGAAGGTACCTGTGAGATGTGAGCTGAGGAAGAGGAAGCTCTTAGCCATACCCAGGCTATCCTAGGTCTCTAGCACTCTGTCCTAAGATGCCATAGAGGGCCCTGAGATCCATTGCTCTGAACTTCAAACTTGGGGGGGGCGGGGGGGGGGGGGCTTAAACCCAGAGATGGAGATCAAAGTAGAAAACCAGGTCACACAGACTGAAACCAAACAGGGCCAACTACACTATCTAAAAGTACAGAGTGGGGAGGGCCTAGACCTGGACCAATTCAAGAACTATAATTGGAGAGATGAGTAAATCTAAGAAAACACCGTACTAGTACAAAATATTTTTGCAAATCTAATTCCATAACGACTGCAAAAAGGACCTTAAATGAAAAAGAAAAAATTTCCCACAAAGACTACATGAATTCCTAGAAGAAATGAAGCAACAGATTTTTAAAAATGAAATAAGAACTCTGGAAGAAAGAATTGGAAGGACCATGGATAGCTTAGACAAAAAAGCAGTAAAACTCCCTGATAACCAGAATAGGCCAAACAAATCAACAGCTCCATGAGACAACAGGAAATATCAAAACAAAAATCAAAAGACTGAAATGATATAAGAAAATGTAATATATCTGATATAAAAAACTGACACAGAACACAGATCAAGGATCAATAATTTAAGAATACTGTACTCACCGGACATGGTGGCACATACCTGTAGTCCCTGCTACTGGAAAAGCTAAGGCTGGTAGATCATTTATGGGTGGGAGCGCTGAGATGCAGCAAGTCTAAAGGTAATCAGGTATCAACATTAAATCTAGCACTAATAAGATGAGCCCCTAGGATCAAAGGACCACCACAAGGCTGCCTGAGGAAGGACAAACCAGACCAGGATGGAAATGAAACAGGATAAAGTTTCTAGCCTGATGGGCAATGAAATTGGGCCCATGAGTGGCCACTATACTTTCAGCCAAGGTAAGATAGAGAAACTCATCTCAAAAAAATAAAATAAAATCTCTAGACTTCCTGAAAACCATGATTAAAAAAAAACCCAACTGAACACTGTATTTCAAGAAATCATAAATGAAAAGTGCCCAGAACTACCAGAAGCAGAGAGCAAATAGAAGAAAGACTCCACCAATCATCTTCTAAAAGAAAAACTAAAAGGAAAATCCCAGGAATGTCATAGCCAAAATCCTGAGTTCCCAAGTCAGAGAGGAAAAAAAAAATATTTAAAGTAACCAGAAAGAAGCAGTTCAAGTACCAAGGAACCAGTAAGGAACATAAGACCTGGCAGCTTCTACTAAAAACCAAGAGATCTTGGACTACAATATTCCAAAAGGCAAAAGAGAGTAGGCTACAATTTAAAATACTTATTGGAAAACAATTTAAAATAAGTTGCCCTGCAAAGCTTCACATAATTCTACAGGGAAACAAAAGTGGACCTTTAATGGAATAGAGGATCTTAACCATTCCTTATAAAAAGACAAGAGTTGAGTGGGAACTTTGAAATACGAGCCAAAACTTGGAACTATGTCGAAAGGGCTATAGAACTGTGCATACCTTTTGATCCAGCAATACCACTGCTAGGTTTATATCCCAAAGACACCCCCCCCCAAAAAAAAAGACCTATTTGTACAAAAATATTTATAGCAGCTCTTTTTGTGGTAGCTAAGAATTAGAAATCAAAGGAATGCCCATCAATTGGGAAATGGCTAAACAAGCTGTGGTGATGGTGATGGAATTTTATTGTGCTGTAAGAAATGACAGGCAGGATGATTTCAGAAAGGTCTGTAAAGACTTATATGAAATGATGTACAGTGAAGTAAGCAAAACCAAGAGAACATTGTGCACAGAGATAGCAATATTATTTAATGAAGAACAGTGAATGCCTTGACTATTCTCAACAATACAATGATCCAAGACAATACATTTTTCACTTTCTTTCATTTTTTTTCTTTTAATCAAGTTTCCTTGTACAAAATGACAAATATGGTAATGTTTTGTATAATCATACATGTATAACCCATATCTGATTGCTTGCTGTCTTGGGGAAGAGGAAGGAGAGAGAGGGAAGGAGGGATAAAAATTGGAACCCAAAACTATAAATAAAAATGATTATTACATTAAATAAAAAGGAATATGAGCCCCATCCCACCCCCCAAAAAAGAAATAGGAGCCGAGGGAAAACTAGAAAGGTAAATTTATTTGAGCAAATAGGAGCTGAATTAAGACTTCTTATGAGGAAAAGAAACAAGGAAATAAGTATAACTTAAGAGCTTTAATGTATAAAAAGAGCATTGAGGAAGTTAAAAAGGAAAAAAAGGATCTAAAGATGGATTAGGTTTATTCTGAAGGTTTGAAGAAGAGAAAGAGAGGGAAGGGTAAAGGAAGACTATACTCATATAGAAAGGAGAAAAAAAGGGGATGTAATGCTATTTTTCATTTGGGGTATATGAGGATGAATATATAAACATGGAGGAAGAGAAAGGAAGGGAAGGGTAAAGGAAGACTATACACATATAGAAAGGAGAAAAAAGGGGATGTAATGCTATTTTTCATTTGGGGTATATGAAGATGAATATATAAACATGGAGGAAGAGAAAGGAAGGGAGGACATCAGATCAACCTCATTTTTCTCTAAAGTGGAAAAAGGAGGGTTAAATACATATGTACATGTATGCAAAAACAGAAGTATATTAAATTCAACAAGGAAAAAAAGAGGGAGGATAAGACCAGGGAGAGAAACAAACTTCTTGATCCCGAAGGTCCCCTCTTCTAGACTGAAAAGAACTAGAATCTAAGGTGGTACTTTAAAATATCTCTTAGACAATTGGGAAATCACTGAATAAGTTTATGGTCTGTGTATGTTAAAGAATATTGAACTGTAAGAGATGACAAAAAAGACCACTTCAGAGAATCTTAATTAATTCTATGGGGTAAAAAAAAAAAAACAGACCTTTAATGGAAAAAAACTTTCAAATGTTTCTGATAAAAAGATCAGAGTTGTAGTCTAGGAATTGTGAAATGCAAACAGAAAGACACCAGCAAAAATGGAGGAATAGGAACACAGCCCTACTCCATTCATATTTATGCTAATAAAGATTTAAGTATAACTCTAGACTGAGTAGTGAGCTGGAAATATAAGGAAGAGCCATAATAGGTCATCTTTTCAATTACACACACAGGAAAGGGTCTAGGACAAGAACTGTGGACAGAAGTAGGTCATGATTGCAGACTCAGACCCTGAGCCATGGTATTATTAGAGATCATAGCCCTACACATTGGACTGAGAATTGGGATGGAACACTAGTGCTTTGTCTCAGAGAGGGTATCAAGGACTCCATATTCAAAAAAGGGCTTCAGAGCTGTCTCTCGATACCAAGTAGGGTTCACAAACAGCCCCCTACTCATAACAACCCTATTGGTCTGACTCCAAAGCAGGATCAAAGACTGAACTCTCAAGGTCAGAAAAGAGAGACAGTATACTGTGGCTCTGAAACTGCAGAGGCTTCATGCTGCTAGCTGACAGGGTTGGGCCCAGCAACTGTCAACTAAAGGTCCACTCAGAGGTAAGTCTGAAGTTTTGTTGCCTAGATCTAAACCAGAGTATGTCATCTCAAAGGTCTAGGATGCCAGAGATCAGACCACTAAGTGCCTGGTAAAAGTTTGCAGTGACTGGATCCAAGCCACCAATGGTAAACATGAAAAACATAGCACTCATGAACTGAAGAAAATAGTAACAGGACCCCAGATAAGATAAGCCAGGAGAGGGGCGGCTAGGTGGTGCAGCAGATAAAGCACTGGCCCTGGATTCAGGAGTACCTGAGTTCAAATCCAGCCTCAGACACTTAACACTTACTAGCTGTGTGACCCTGGGCAAGTCACTTAACCCCCACTGCCCCGCAAAAAAAAAAAAAAAAGATAAGCCAGGAGTATATCCAAGAACATAACATTCTCTCTAGACATGCAAAGAGTGGCCCTAACATAAAGTTACTATCCAGGAAATAGGGCTGGAGGAATGAGTAAACAAAAAAAGAAAAAGATCTAAAATTGTATGAGGGATATCCAAGAAACCAACTTAAAAGAAGAAAATAACTCCAAAATTCCTATAATTAAAACCTAAACACAGCTTGGCCAGAAGATCAAACAGAATTTCTAGAAAAAAATTTTTAAAGAGGAGTTATTTTTAAGAGTTTAAAATTATATTATTAATGAAAGCACTGGAAGAACAACTAGGGGAAAAAAAGAGCTTTGGAGAAAAAAAAACTAGGATAGAGAATTAATGGATTAGTATAAGAGGTACAAAACCTTTCCCAATAACAGTCCATGAGTCTTTGAAAATTAGAACTGACCAAAGAGAAGTTAATGACTTACATGAGACAAGAAATAAAAGCCAAAAGATTGAAAAAAATGGAAGAAAATTATAAGTATCACATATCAAAATCAATTAACCTGGAAAATATGTCAAAGAAATAATTTAAGAATCATTGGGCTAACTGAAAGTCATTAGCAAAAAAAAAAAAATCATGGATCTCATATTTCAAAAAAAAATAAAAGAAAACAGGTCAGACATATTACAAGAGGACAAAGTAAAAAAAAATTTAAAATAAAAAGAATCCACATATCCCTTCCTAAGAAAAATCTTGAAATGAAAACTTCCCAAAATGTCATGGCCAAAATCTAGATCAAAGAAAAAAATACTGCAAACATCCAGAAACGAAGAGTTTAAGAACCAATAAACCACAGTCAGAATTGCACAAGATTTAACAAGTACAACCATAAAGGAACAGAGTTTTGGATACAATATTCCAAAAGACAAAAGATATAAAACTACAACTAAGAATAACTTAACCAGAAAAACTAAATATATATATATATTTTATAATTAATTTATATTATAAATAAATATATAGCAGAAAAAACGGACCTTTAATGAAATATAGGATTTCCAAGAATTCTTGATAAAAAGACCAGAGCTGCTTAGAAACTTTGAAGTACAAACACGAGAGTCAAGGAAACATAAAAAGGTAAATAACAGTAAATACAATTCAAAGGGACTTTATGATATATGTGTCTTTTTTAGGACATCTCAGTCCAGTGTGTAAGGCTATGATCTCTAATAATATCATGGCTCAGGGTCTGAGTCTGCAATTATGACCAGTTTCTGTTCCATAGTTCTTGTCCTGGACCCTTTCCTGTGTGATTTTAGGTTGAAAAGATGACCTATTAGGGTTCTTCCTAATGTAAGGAGGGATCATAGAGTAAGTAAAATAAGAGAAAAGGCATGGCAGTGGTTTTATTGTTTTGATCATCTTAAAAGAAGAAAGGGAAGGGATGGAGAAGGAAGGAAAAGGGAACTCTCATCTTATTTAAATGGATTTGTCAAGTAGAAGTCTATAGAAATGGGGGAGGGCTGGGGAGAACAGAACTCAGCTAAAGCCTTACTTTCATTTTTCATCCTTCCAGCGGAGGGTAGAACGAACACACACACACACAATCTGATGCAAAAAGAAATTCGACTCATCAGGGAAACAGGAAAAAACAGGGAGATAGAAGTGGGAATAAAAGGTAAGAAAAATTTGTAATCATAAGCAAATAAACTCTTAAAGGAGGGAGGAAGGGAGGGAAGGAGGGAGGGAGGGAGGGAGGGAGGAAGGAAGGAAGGAAGGAAGGAAGGAAGGAAGGAAGGAAGGAAGGAAGGAAGGAAGGAAGGAAGGAAGGAAGGAAGGAAGGAAGGAAGGAAGGATCTGTGACTAGGTCTTGAGTAAGAGGTAGAAAAGAGGGGCAAGCTGATTGCATCAAGCATAGAGTACTTGTGCTGACTATATTTCTCTCCCATAATCCTCTTCTCTGTAAAGAAGAAAAGGAAAAAGTATAAGAGAAAAGGATGGAGGCTTTCCCCTTCCCTCATTCTCTCCCCATACAGAACCTCCAATCGCCCTCTATCTACTGGTTCCTTCCCTGTTACCTATACATGTCCAGATCTCCCCCCTCCTCCTTCCTCATAAAACCTGCAATTGATCCTACAATCCCAAAGCCTTAGACCTATATCTCTCTTCCTTTTCATAGGTAAACTCCTAGAAAAAGTCATCTCTATGCTGATTTACATCTCAACTACTTGTAATCTGGCTTCCAACCCCTCTACTCACCAGAAATTGCTCTCAAAGATTACCAATGTTCTCAATAGCTAAATGAAATACTCTTTTCCTCCTCTTCCTGCTTCTTCCTCCTCTGTGCTTCTCCTATTTTCTCTCTTCCCTTGACTTCAATGACAATGCACTCTCCTAGTTCTCAAACAAGTCAGAGCAATTCTCAGTCTCATTTGTTAGACAGTCATCCCTCTCTTTCCTCCTCTCTCTGAAACTTCTCTTTTTATTTTATCTGACTCCCAAAACTACACATCTAGTCCTAAACTCTCACCATATCTCCAACTAGCTGCTAGATATTCTCCACCAAATGTTGAATCAGTATCTCCACTTCTCCCCAACAGAGCCCCTCATGCTTCTCACCTCACCTCCAAACATCCTTATATCTGTTCTCTAATCACCAAGGCTCCCAATCTCTGAGTCATTTTTGATTCATCCCTCTACATATCATCAATAGTCTGCCAAATCCAATCAATTCTGCCTTTATATCATTTCTTCTATCTCCTTTCTCTTCATTTACATGGCCACCATTACTTCTAACCTAGAGTATGGTAACAGCCTCTTAACTCTACTTCTAGTCTCTCCTTCCTACAAACAATCCTCCACACAAGAGGTGTCAAACACCTCTCCTCTAAAATAGAACCAAATTAAAATGTAATTGGGGGGGGGGAGCAGCTAAGTGGCACAGTGGCCCTGTATTCAGGAGGAGCTGAGTTCAAATTTGGCCTCAGACACTTGACACTTACTAGCTGTGTGACCCTGGGCAAGTCACTTAACCCTCATTGCCCCGCAAAAAAAAACCCAAAAAACTGTAACTGGGAAAAGTTTAACAAATAGATTAAAAAAAATACAATACAATATGATGTTAATTAGTGGTTTTCTAAGTCAATATGCAACCAGCTGAAATTTGTTTCTATCTACACCACTAATGCAAGAATAAGGCTGACCACACAGTGGCCCTCCTTCCCTCCCCTCTTCCCCCCCAAAAAAGGAATGCTAAAGAGTTTGTAAGGTCTTCTGTAAAGAGTGCCCAACCTACCTTTCCAGTCTTAGTTCACATCCCTCTATGTCATACACTCTAAGGTCTAGGGATTCCCCAAATTAGGTATTCCATCTCCTGCCTACAGACTCCATCCTTTTGCTCAAGGATTTCCCCCATGCCTGAAATGATCTCCCTATCCACTCTCAGAACACTAATCTTCCTCCAAGGCTCAGGTGCCATTTCCTCCAAGAAACTTCTCTGGAACTCTCCAATTGTTAATGTATGCTGCTTCCTAAAATTACCTTATGCTTCTTTGAATCAGAGTTGTAGCCTCTCCAACAGAGTAAACGCTCCTTTTCTCTCTCTCTCTCTTTTTTTTTTTTTTTTTTGCGGGGCAATGGGGGTTAAGTGACTTGCCCAGGGTCACACAGCTAGTTAGTGTCAAGTGTCTAAGGCCAGATTTGAACTCGGGTACTCCTAAATCCAAGGCCAGTGCTCTATCTACTGTGCCACCTAGCGGACCCCCATAAATGCTCCTTTTAAGAACAATTTCATTTTTGTCTTTGTATTCCTAGCACCTAGCAAGATGCTAACCACTAAATTAGTATGGAAACGTAAAGTAATGGAAATAATGTAAACACAATGTTCTACTGAATCAAACTGAATAGAAAAATACACAAAATACTAGTCTTTTCACTGTGTATGCCCCTCCCTGCCTTCCATGGCCAGTTAGTAGCAAAATACATCTCCATTTCAGGGCAAAGAAGATTTTTAGGCATAAGTTCAAACCCTCACTCTACCACTTACTATGAGATATTGGGTAAGTCATTTCTGTTCTTTAGCCCTTGGTTTCCTCATTTATAGAAATGATGGGATTAGTCCATATGATTTCTAAGGTTCCTTCTAGTTTAAACATTTATCATTCTAATTAAAACAATATAAGACATTACACAGAGAATCTGGCCATAAAGTAATGAAACCAATTTTCATGTTTGATTTCTGGAACCAGATTTAATATACCATATAATTCAGTGTCCTGCTAACCATCTCCACTATTCCATTTCTGTTAAAACCATTTAAATCCTAGCTCTACAGAAAGCAAGTTAGCATTTATTCTCTTCCTCTCCCTCTATTACATGTCACTGAAGGTATAAGTATTAAAATCAAAATGGGATCCGACTATTTTTCGCATTGCATGCCTGAATTCTTTAAACAACTTCAGAGCAAATGGTAGCAAATGAGATGATCATAGGCATCTCAGTCATAAACTAAAAGGATTATAAATTTAGAAATGGAAGGGGTACACAGAGATCATCAAATCTTCATTTTACAGAGGAGGAAATGTAGTCGAGAGAGATTGTGATATTTCCAAGGTTATACAGGTAGTGAACCCAAGCCTTTTATTTCCAAATCCCACACTGTACCACTACCAAGCTGCCTCCATACAAGCATCCCAATAAGTACCACAAAAACTATTTTCAAATCATGGTTGAGCAGTTTTGTTATCATTGCCTCTTTGTAAGAGATCATAAATGCTATCACAAAATGGAAATTCAACTGATATGCCAAAGATCACTTACCTATAAACTTTTCAATTGTAACTTCACGAGTTATCAAATCACCATATACATATTTCAGGTTATCAATTAGTCCTTTTGCCTCCTGGCTCTCACTGAACGTTTCCAATACATTGGTAATGGCAATGACATCCGATTCCAAGTTTACCCCTTCTTCTTGATCAGTACCATCTCCATTCAACTCATTTAAAGGCATTGCGGCCGAGGTGGTAGGGAAGTGGATAAGAAAATCTGGAAAAGCTGTCAGCACACTAGAATTTAAAATGTAAAAAACAAAAAAAAACCCAGCATTTGTGAGTCGGTGCCAGGCGTAGCTTCGCACACGATCCTGCCACAACCCTCTCCCTCCACGCCCCGCAACACACAACCATGACCCCAAAGATGTTACAGGCAGCATTCCTCCCTGGACATGGGGAACAGGGGAGACCAGGAAGGGAAGAGGCATTACTAGAACTGACTCTCCAGACACTAGCCAAGGACCAACCCGGCTCCAGCCCGATCCTTTCAAAGCAAGAGAGCAGCATTTGCTCCTCCCCCACCCAACCCGACTCCCACCCCAACCCTCCATCTCGCTCTGTCTCGCCCCTCTCCACTTGCCAGCACACCGTAAAACCGGAGACAGATCAGTGGATTTCGCCCCTCGCTGGTTCTCTCCAACTTGCTCTCGCGGAGCCGGGCACTAAGTCTCCAAACATTCACTTCCAGATTCAGAGGCTGACCTCAGTTCCGCTACGGAACGCGCAAGGAGACAAAAGAGGGCAGGGCCGCGTGGGTGGGGCCTGGCGTGTGGCTGAATCCATTGGTATTTTGGCCACTGTACAGTTATTTATAAGAAAAGTCGGCCCCTTCGTCAAATTTATTTTTGTGCCTCCTCCTCTCCCTACACCATTCCTAGTTTGTGCCTGAAATGTACTCCTCTATTGGACAACTTTAACATTTTTTTTAAATATTCCCACCACATGCCACCCATAGGGCTGAGGGTTGTTTTCCGTTTCTGTTGGTGGTGATGAAGCAGTTATGGGCCAGAGTCCCTCATTTTTCTTAGCCTTGCTTCCCGTCTAAAAGACTTCTCGAATGCCAAAGGTAGAAGGGGCCTAAAAACCACCCTGTCCAACCCACTTATCACTTGACAAATGATAAAACTGAGACACGGAAAGAAAATAGTTTGCCTAGAGTTAGACTGGTACTTAATGATCAACCTAGGTCTAGAATTTGAGTCTCCTGGCTTGTAATTCAAGACTTTTGCTTCCAAATGATGCTGTTGGCAGAAAGCAGGGACTATTCAGTTCCAAGACTCAAGGATGAAAAGTCGAGAGCTTTCAGGAGTACAAGAGTTCAAATCCGGTCTCAGACACTTAACACTTACTAGCTGTGTGACCCTGGGCAAGTCCCTTAACCCCAATTGCCTCCCCCCTCCCCCCAAAAAACCACACAGGACCCTTTTTTTTTTTTGCAGTGCAATGAGGGTTAAATGACTTGCCCAGGGTCACACAGCTAGTAAGTGTCAAGTGTCTGAGGCTGGATTTGAACTCAGATCCTCCTGAATCCAGGGCCAGTGCTCTATCCACTGCACCACCTAGCTGCCTCTGTGGTGTACATTTCTAAAAGAACTTGTTAAATATTTACCAGCACGCCGATGGATTAGTATCCACATTTTATATGTACAAAAAAGAGGCACTAGGCAAATAAGATGTAGAGCCTAAAGAAACTCAGAGATCATTTACACCAATTACCTCATTTTACAGATGAGGCCAAGAAATGTAAAGTGAATTGATAATAGTCACACAGCAATCATCAAAGCTGGCACTCAAACCCAAGTTGTCTGATTTAAAATCCTGTACTTTTTTTGCTACACTAGGCTATTCTTTCTTTCTCTATTACCATTGTCCCTGTTCTCTGCATATTTAAAATCTAATTAGAAAAATGAGATATGTACAAAATTACAGTAATGCTTCATATTTATTTCCCCCAAGTATTATTAAAAGATTATTTCCAGCATGATTATTACAATAATAATCCAATCAATTATTGTGATTAATTCACCAGAACAGTGCTAGATACATAGGAGACATTCAATAATGGACTAATTCCTTAAGCACCCCCAGTGAATCCAGGTTTAGCTTATTGTTGTTTCATTAGAAGCACCAAAGCAAATGTGTGAAAACTAAGGGAAAAATCAAATTAAAGCCACAATTGATATGACAATACATACACTAGTTATCATCATCATCATCAATAGTATCTACTGTCTATATAGCACTTTACAAATATTATCCCATTTCTTTTGCACAACAACCCTGAGAGGTGAGTGCTATTATTATCTCCATTTTACAGATGAAGAAACTGAGGCAGAAAGAAATCAAGTGATTTGCCCTGGTTCACATAGCTAGTTTATTATCTATGACTAAGTGGTGGAGTGAATAAAGTGCTGGGTCCAGAGTCAGAAAGACCAGAGTTCAAAGAGCCTTAGACACTAACTACCTCTGTGACTTTGGACAAGTCACTTTACTTGTCTGTCTCAGTTTCCTCATCTGTAAAGTGGGCATAGTAACAGCTCCTACCTCCCAGGGTTGTGGTGAGGATTGAATGAGTTATTTGTAAAGTGCCTGGCACATAGTAGATGCTTAATGGTTATTCTCTTCTCCCATTTCCCCTGTGGCAGTATTTAAATTTAGGTTTTTCTTAATCCAGGGCCACCTAGCTATCTCTATAATAATAATAGGACTTATATATCACTTTAAGGTTTGCAAAACACTTGACAAATATCTCATTTTTTCTTTAAAAGAACCTTAAAGATAGATACTATTATTATCCTCATCTTATAGATGAGGAAACTGAGGCTGATAGGATTTAGTCACTTGCCCAAGGTCACACTGCTAATAAGTGTCTAAAGACTGATTTGAACTCAGATCTTCCTGGCTCCATGTCCCAAACTCCAGACTCCAGGTTTGGGCAACAGTGCAGGTGGTTCTGCTTCTGGACCCTTGTCAAGCACTTGGATGTTCCTTTAAAAAAAAAATTATATGTGTCTTGTTTTTACCTGACTTTTATTTTTTTATTTTCCAATTTCTCTCTCTCCTTTCCTTTGCCCATTCCTTATAACAAAGAATAAAAAAAGAAAGTGAGGGGAAAAGAGACATTTCAGCAAAACTGTTCAGTAGTGTCTTTTGTCCATAGTCCCCCACCTCTGCAGAGAAGGTAATATTGTGATTGAAATTCAATAAAGCTTTCCCTGTGGTGAGGTGAGTGCAGTTGGTCCTGCTGCCTCTGTCTCAGTTCTTCGCCCCGCCTAGCTCCGCGCTCTGGCCTGGGCCTGACCAACACCCTTGTTTCCCTTCTCAACTTGCAGACCCAGTCCTAGCTGGCGCGGCCGCCATAGGCAGTTGTCCCGCCCACTGTTATAAGTACTGTAAAAATAAGCCGTATCCAAAGTCCCGTTTCTGCAGGGGAGTTCCTGATGCCAAGATCTGAATCTTCCGCTTTGTGGCTATATGGTGTCAGATGAATATGAGCAGCTGTCATCAGAAGCCTTGGAGGTCACTAGGATCTATGCCAACAAGTACATGGTGAAGAGTTGTGGCAAGAATGGCTTTCATGTCCGGGTGCACTTGCATCCTTTTCATATCATCTGCATCAATAAGATGTTGCCATGTGCTGGGGCTGATAGGCTCCAGACTGGCATGTGAGGCACCTTTGGAAAGCCCCAGGGCACTGTAGCCCATGTACACATCGGCCAAGTTATCATGTCAATTCGAACCAAGGTCCAGAATAAAGAATATGTGATTGAAGCTTTGCAAAGAGCCACGTTCAAGTTCCCTGGCTGACAGAAGATCCAAGTCTCCAAGAGGTGGGGTTTCACCAAGTTCAATGCTGATGAGTTTGAAGATATGATAGCTAAGAAGCCTCTCATTCCTGATGTCTGTGGGGTTAAGTACATCCCCAGCCAGGGCCCCTTGGACAAGTGGTGGGCACTCCATGAGAAATTCATGCTGTGGCATCGACTTTTGGCAGGCTTATGCCTAAATAAATAAACAAGATAACTGCTAAAAAAATTCATTAAGAAGGTAAACTGAGGCAATTCTCCAAGCAAGACAACATTTATTAACAGGCATATTGCATGCCAAGACCCTGAGCACACTTTTATAGGTTTGGGGGAATACAGAACACAGAACAGAGTAGATGACATCATTGGATTGGTTACAAAGATGAGGTTCAAGACAGCTTCCCTAAACTTGTATGGTTATAGGGGAGGTGGTAATCTGGCTATCCTGGCTATCCTGGCATTCTCTGAGACTAGGTGACCTAGGAAGGCATTGGTGGCAATTATCAGAGGCACTCTGCATACTCTGACCGTGTGGACCTTTTTCTTTTCTTTTTCCTTTCTTCTTTCTTTTCTTCTTCCTTTCTTTTTTCTCCCCCTTTTCTTCATCTAACAAGTCAATCAACTGACAGTTTATTAAGACCCTACTATGTTCCAGGCACTATGGGGATACAAAGACAAAAGTAGAACAGTTGACTTCTGGAGGTGGAGCCAAGATGACTGAGTGAAACCAGGAAGCTGCCTGAGCTCTCCCAAATTTCTCTCAGAAACAACATTAAATTAAGCCTCTCAACAGATTGTGGAGCTGCAAAACCTGCAAAAAATACTGGAGTGAAACAATCTTCTGACTTAACCTAAAAGATCTTCAGGAAAGGTCTGTCTCATCAGGGTAAAAGGAGAGCACAGCTCAGCACAGAGGGTCTCTGGGCAAGCCACCAAAAGACTCTTAGTCATAGCACAGATCAGCAGCTGAGGAGCCAAGGTCCTAGCTCAGCAAGCTAGTGGCACAACAGGCCAGTTTTGAGGCCTTCAGCCCCAATGCAGAAGGCAATCTGCCAGATGTGGTATTGGCTATACAACAGACCCAACTAGGCTGGGCCACTCCAGTGCAGTGAGCAACCTGCAAGCTGCTGATACCTCAGAGCAGAAAGTTGAGGACCCAGCCCCTGGCCCCCAGCAAAAGAAGTTTGAGACAGTGCATGTTGTACACCAGGAGCAGAACTCAACCTTAAAAGGCACAAAAGAGGCTAAAATATGAATAAGAAACAAAAAAGAAGCCTCACCATTGACAATTACTATGATGAAAAGGAAGATCAAAATATAAACTCAGAGGTCAACAATGATAAAACCCCTACATGTGAAGCCTTAGAGGGGAAGAAGAATTGGTGAGACAAAGAGCCCTCTTGGAAGAACTCAAAAAGGATTTTATAAACCAAATAAGAGAGGTAGAAGAAAAATTGGGAAAAGAAATGAGAGTTATGCAAGAGAAAGTCAATAGCTTGGAAAAAGAAAATAATGCCTTAAAAAATACAATTGGGGGCAGCTAGGTGGCGCAGTGGATAGAGCACCAGCCCTGGAGTCAGGAGTACCTGAGTTCAAATCCAGCCTCAGACACTTAACACTTACTAGCTGTGTGACCCTGGGCAAGTCACTTAACCCCAACTGCCTCACTAAAAAAAATATATATAATTGGACAAATGGAAAAGGAGGTACAAAAGTTGACTGGGGAAAATAATTCCTTAAGAATTAGAAGTGGGCAGATGGAAGCTAATGACTCAATGAGACAACAGAAAGAAGTAAAGCAGAATCAAAAGAATATAAAATTAGAAGAAAATGTAAAATACCTCTTTAGAAAAACAACAGACTTAGAAAATAGATGGGAGGGACAACCTATGAATAATTGCACTACCTAAGGACCATGATCAAAAAAAGAGCCTAGACAGCATATTTCATGATATTATTAAAGAGAACTGCCCCAATGTCTTACAACCAGAAGAAAAAGTAGTCATTGAAATAATCCGCCTCTGGAAAGAGACCTAAAAAGGAAAACTCCAAGGAATATCTTAGCTAAATTCCAAAATTATCAAGTAAAGGAGAAAATATTGCAAGCAACCAGAAGGAAACAATTTAAATATCAAGAAACAACTATCAGAATTAAACAGGACCAGGGCAGCTAGGTGGCACAGTGGATAGAGCACTGGTCCTGGATTCAGGAGGACCTGAGTTCAAATCCAGCCTCAGACACTTGACACTTACTAGCTGTGTGACCCTAGGCAAGTCACTTAACTCCAATTGCCTCACCAAAAAAAAAAAAAAAAGAATTAAACAGGACCTGGCAGCTTCAACATTAAAGGATCAAAGGGCTTGGAATATGATATTCCACAGGACAAAGGAACTGGGATTACAACCAAGAATGTACTACCCAGAAAAAATAATCGAAATCTTTCAGGGGAAAAGATGAGCATTCAATGAAATAGGGGACTTAAAAAATTTCCTAATGAAAAGCCCAGAACTGAACTGAAAATTCAATCTACAAATACAAAACCCAAGAGATGCATGAAAAGGTAAAAAGGAAAAAAAAGTTACTCAATAAGGTTAAAATGTTTGCATCCCTACTTGGGAAGAAGACATTTATAACTCTGTATCTTTATTAAGGCAGATAGGAGTACACACAGACAGAAGGTGTGGGTATAAGTTGATTTTGACATGATGATATTTTTTAAAAAGCTGAGGTTCAAGGAACAACATGATTGGTTGAAAATTTATTAATGGGAGCTAGCAATGATGCCCCCCTTTTCTCATGAGTCTAAGAAGTGCTCGTTGTCTGAGTGCTAGATACTCAGGGTAAAGCAGTTTCCCAGCGTAAGACAACTTTGGAGAAATTAGGAAAGACCTGATTTTCCAGGATGGTCTTCTGGCCCAATTGAAGTACAGATATCACTGGGCAGATACCACTGAATTAACAAACAAGTCCTCAGGGAAACTATATTGGTGGCCTCAGCTTCAGGACCTTTTTGCCCTAAGGACATTGCCAGGGTCAGGCAGCTGATCAGGAATAGATTGCATCCTCTGCTAGCTGGCACTGGATACAGACACTAGGTGCACTGACTAGATTTGGTCCCAGGCTGTGGCTATGGGTGAGGAGAAACAAGTATACAATAGTGAGTATGGTCACAGAGGGGTGGGGGCCCTGCTGACTATGGTGACTCACAAGGAGAGCAGAGTCCCTGGTATTGATTTCAGGACAGAAGGGTGAGCTAAAGATTGCAGCCAAGAGAGTAAAAGCATTTGAGGTGGCAGCATTACTGGGGGACCTGGTCTCAGCTCAGAGGCAGAGAACAATTCCTGAGGTCACTAATGGACCAAGAGGTGAGCCAGAGGACGAGTGACCATGCCACAGTTGGCCTTGGATTATAAAACATTGGAAAAAACAAGAGACAATAAGATAAGGGAGGATAGAGCTCAGAAAATAGCAACATGAAAAACCTGAAGCCTGATATTATCCCCCACACCTCAGGACAAGAGCCCAACTCTAACATAAAGTTAACAGCCAAGAAATAAGCCTTTTTTAAAAAAAATTGATAAGCCAAAGGGAAAGAACCTGACCATAGATAACTACTATGGTAACAGAGAGCAGGGTTCAAACTCAGAAGAAGACAGTGAAGTCAAAACAGCTAAAGCTTCCTAAAAAATGTACAATAGTAACAAGCCCAAAAAGAGTTATTGGAAGAGCTTTAAAGGGACTTTAAAAATCAAATAAGAGGGCAACTAGGTGGTACAGTGGATAGAGCATTGCCCCTGGATTCAGGAGGACCTGAGTTGAAATCTGGCTTCAGACACTTGACACTTGACACTTACTAAGTGTGTGACCTTGGGCAAGTCACTTAACCCCAATTGCCTCACCAAAAAAAAAAAAAACAAAAAAACAAATAAGAGAGGTTGGGAGGGGGGAGGGAAGGAAAAAAAATAAGTAATTCAAGAAAATCAAGACAAGTATGAAAAAAAAAAAAAGTCAACCAACTAGAAAAAGAAATCCAAAAACTTACAGAAGAAAATAACTCTAAAAATTTTAAATTGGGCAAGGGGAAACTAATGACTTGATAAAACACCAAGAAATAAAACAATATCAAAAGAATGAAAAATAGAAAAGAATGTAAAATATCTCATTATAAAAACAACTGACCTAGAAAACAGATTGAGACAATATAAGAATTGTTGGACTACCTGAAATTTATCATTTTTTTTTAAATCTAGACACTATACTTCAAGAAATTATTAAGAAAAATTGTCCTAGGGACAGCTAGGTGGTACAGTGGATAAAGCACCGGCCCTGGAGTCAGGAGGACCTGAGTTCAAATCTGGCCTCAGACACGTGACACTTACTAGCTGTGTGACCCTGGGCAAGTCATTTAACCCCAATTGTCTCACCAAAAGAAGAAAAAAGAAAAAGAAAAAAGAAAGAAAAATTGCCCTGAAGTTTTAGAACTAGACAGTAAAATATAAATTGAAAAAAATCTACCAATACAACATCTGAAAGAGATCCCAAAATGAATACTCATAGGAATGATATAGCTAAATTTTTAAGTTCCCAGGTAAAGGAGAAAATACTATAAGCAAGTAGACAGAAACAATTTTTTGGTTAGCAGCTTCCAAATTAAAAGACCAAAGGGCATGAAATATTATATTGCAAAGAGCAGAGGATCTAGATTTGCAACCAAGAATGACTTACCCAGAAAAGCTGAGTATAATCCTTCAAGGGGAAAAAGTCGATATTTCATGAATTAAGGGACTTTCAGGTATTCTTTTTTTTTTTAATTTTATTTAATTTTTTTGGTGAGGCAATTGGGGTTAAGTGACTTGCCCAGGGTCACACAGCTTGCGAGTGTCAAGTGTCTGAGGCTGGAATTGAACTCAGGTCCTCCTGACTCCAGGACCGGTACTCTATCCACTGCACCACCTAGATGCCCCGACTTTCAGGTATTCTTGAGGAAAATACCAGAACTGAACAGAAATTTTGTCCTATAAAAATCAGGAGAAACATAATAAAGTAAACATGAAAGACTATTAAAAGGATTTAATGAGGTCAAATTGTTTACTTCTTATATGGGAAAACATTATCTGTCACTCTTAAGAATGTTTTAAAGAGCATACATAGATAAAAGGCATGGGGCTGAGGTACTTATGTTGGGATGATCCTAAAAAATAAAGTAGGCAAAGATAAAATAAAGCTATTATCTCATATGAATGAGGCATAAATGGAAGAACAGTTACAGTGCAGAATAGGAAAGGGTGGAGGTTTAGTAGTGCTAGAACCTTATTCTCATCAGAACTGGGTTCAAGAGGGAATAACATACATCTAGAAGGATATAAATGTCTTCTTAACTTACAGAGAAATGAGAGGGTGAGAGGAGAGGGTATGGGAGTGATTTTTAGAAGGGTGTTATCTTATTCCCCTAGCTCTTACTTCTTAATTTTCACACATTACTTTTTTATTTTATCCACTGTGCCACCTAGCTGCCTCCCAACAATTACTTTCTTAAGTACCAGCCAGTAATCCATTCAGCACTCAGTTACCTTATCCAATTCAATCAGTTTAAACCAGTCTCCAGGTGGGCCCCTGAGTATCTGCTAAATCTCATCTATCACATTCCATTATCTTGACACATTGTCAAAGTCCTTTTTGAGCACCTCTATGGCCTGAGACCAATTCATATTTTTCTTGAAAACTTTAGATATAGGGGCCCTGACGTTGACATCTTCCTCAATCTTCCTTGTCACTGGGGGTCTCCTTTGGTGAGGCCTTCTTGGGACTGGATCTGTGTCAAGGTGACTGGGGTTGGGCTCCACTCCTGTCTCAGCACAGCAGCTCCCTCCTTCTGACCTTCCAAGCCATTCTTGGTTAGAAGATTATTTCAGCACATTCTTCTGTGGGTTTTGCTGCTCCAGGCATTGTCCTATGGCATTATTTGGATGTTTTTGGAGTAATCGTGTCATGAGTTTGAGAGCTTACTGCCTTTCCTCTGCCATCTTGGCTCTGCCCCCTGATTACTGCTTCTTTAATCTGCACTCCTTCTGTGTCCCTCCCTTACCCTTTCCTTTTGCCTTCCTTTTTGCCTTAGAAGAGTGCATAGATTAAGAAAAAGGAGACCCCCAGAACCTCTGAATCAGCTGAAGTGCCAGTGTCATCTGGAACTAAGCTCACAGTCTGGTGAGAGGGCTGAGCCCTTGGAAGGGGGAGACTTCAGGGGTCTATGCTGGTGCTGAGGCAGAACTTGGGTTTTTCACCCCTGCTGTGAAACAGGAAGTAGGCTTGAGTGGCAGTGGTCCAGGTTGGGGAGGGGTACAGGCTTGTCAGAGCTGACAATCACAACACACAAAGCTGGTTGATTAGCAAGTTGGTCTGGGGTCATCTAAGGACCAGGGAACAGACCTGGCAAGTGAAGAACTTGATCCTCCTTCAATCATACCACCTGGGACCTTCTGAAGCTTGGGATAGTGCAGCCTGGAAACAGCACCCCACTTTAAGAAGCTAAAAATCAAATAAAAGAAAGGCAAGATGAGCAGACAGAAAAAGGTGAGGACCATAGAAAGTTTCTTCAGTGACAAGGAAGATTGAGGAAGATGTCAACGTCAGGGCCCCTATAATCTAAAGTTTCCAAGAAAAATATGAATTGGTCTCAGGCCATAGAGGTGCTCAAAAAGGACTTTGACAATGTGCCAAGATAATGGAATGTGATAGATGAGATTTAGCAGATACTCAGGGGCCCACCTGGAGACTGGTTTAAATTGATTGAATTGGATAAGGTAACTGAGTGTTGACTGGATTACTGGCTGGTACTTAAGAAAGTAATTGTTGGGAGGCAGCTAGGTGGCACAGTGGATAAAGCACCAGCCCTGGATTCAGGAGGACCTGAGTTCAAATCTGACCTCAGACACTTGACACTTACCAGCTGTGTGACCCTGGGCAAGTCAATTAACCCCCATTACGCTGCAAAAAAAAAAAAAAGAAGAAAGTAATTGTTCTCAGAAGCTAACAACTTTGAACTTTGACTACCTTCAGGTCCAGTGAAACAATGAATTTGAATGACACTATCCAATCAGCTTGAAGAACATCCCCTTTCTGGGAGGGGAACAGGAAGGAGGAAACAGATGCTGGTGAGAGAGTTCGGCCTCTTTGGCTATGAGACATCAGCATGGTGGCAGAGAACTTCAGAAGTGGGAGATTAGGATTGCTAGGTTATAGGAAATCTGTTCTCAATCTTTCTCTTCCTTTTACTATTTTTCAATAAACCCTTAAAAAACCTAAACTCGTTTATCAGTTATTTTAGTCAGTTTCCCCCCAAAGCTGACAGATTAGAGTCCACATTTAGAATTTTAAATTACACAAAGATAAAGTTAGAGAGGTAGAAGAAAAAATGGAAAGAGAAATGAGGGTGATGCAGGAAAGACATGAGAAAAAGTATGCTTTGATCTGCATTCAGACTACATCACTTCTTTCTCTGGAGGCAGATAGTATTTTCATCATAAGTCCTTTGGAATTGTCTTGGATCATTGTATTGCTGAGAATAGCTGAGTCATTCACAACTGATCATCTTATCATATTACTATTATTGTGTACAATGTTCTCCTGGTTCTGTTCAATTCACTTTGCATCCATTTTTGTGTGTTCCCAGGTTTTTCTGAAACCATCCTATTCATCATTTCTGATAGCATAATTGTATTCCATCACAATCATATGCCACAACTTGTTCAACCCTTCTGCAATTGATGGACATCTCCTCAATTTCCATTTCTTTGCACCACAAAAAGAGATGTTGTAAATATTTATGCACATATAGGTCCTTTTCCCTTTTTTCTTAATCTGTTTGGGATGCAGACATAGTAGTAGTAGTAGTAGTAGTATTGCTTGGGTCAAAGGGTATGCACAGTTTTATAGCTCTTTGGACATAGTTCCAAATTGCTCTTCAGAATGGTTGGATCTTTTCACAACTACACCATTAGTGTCCCAATTTTCCCACATTTGTCATTTTCCTTTTCTGTTATCAATGTGATAGGTGTGAGGTGGTACCTCAAAATTGTTTTGATTTTCATTTCTCAAATCAGTAGTGAAATCACTATTTTACTATACATAGGTTTGATTTCTTCTTCTGAAAACTTCCTTCTATATCCTTCAACCATTTATCAATTGGGGAATGACTCATATTCTTATAAATTTGACTCAGTTCTATTTGAGAGATAAGGTCTTTATCAGAGAAATTTGCTGTAAAATTTTGCCTCCAGTTTTCTGCTTTCCTTCTAATCTTGGCTACATTGGCATGTGTGTGTTTGGGCATGCACACAAACACAAACTTTTTTAACTTAATACAGTCAAAATTACCCATTTTATTTCCTATAATGCTTTTTATCTCTTGTTTGGTCATAAATTCTTTCCTTATCTATAGATCTGACAGGTTAGATATTTCACACTCCCCTAATTTGCTTATGATATTACCCCATATGTCTAAAAATGTACCCATTTTTACCTTATCTTGGTATATAGTGTGAGATGTTGGTCTATACCTAGTTTCTGCCAAATTGCTTTCTAGTTTCCCAGAATTTTTTTTTATCAAATATTGAGTTCTTGTTTCAAAAACTTGGATCTTTGTGTTTATCAAACACAGGATTACTATGGTCTTTTACTGTTGTGTATTGTATACCTAATGTATTCCACTGGTCCACCACTCTATTTCTTAACCAGTACCAGGTTGTTCACTTTCAAGCCCTCCATTCACACTACTACAATGCAAACAGAATCCAGCTTTCCTTTAACTACCCACCTACTCTTCTCTCATCCCTACCCGCCTAAACTTTCTTCTTTCCTTTCATTTTATATCCCCCAGTGGGTTTTGGTTAAAGTCCTTCAAAACTTCCCTTTCCCTATTCCAATCTGATACTTCTCCCATTTGCTTCTACTTGTTTAATTCTGCTAGTCTTTTTTCCCCAATCATATCCAAAACTGTCTACAGGATTAATCTTCTTCCTGGTGAATTTTCCATTATAATTTAGTATAAAGCAACTTCAGTTTTTATTACCTGCCTCGGGGGTTGGCTTAGGACCCCAGGAACTCCAAATTAAAACAGGCCTTCCCTTGGACCTCCCTAAGGTAGAGATTATTATAATGAGATTGATAATCAATTTATCCATACTATAAATATAACTGTCTTTTCTTTCCCTATTGGAGAGATATCTTTTCACTTTTCTGGTTCTTTCCCTGTGGTCACTCACAGTATTGCAACAAAACTTGGGAAACCGAGTCACTGAGTCTTGTAATTCTTTTGGGACAACTCACAATCAATTTGACCCTTAATTCCATCCCACATCAAATCTTTAGCAAGCTTAGACCAAAAGTCACTTAAGTTGGGGCAGCTAGGTAGCACAATGGATAAAGCACCAGTCCTGGATTCAGGAGAACCTGAGTTCAAATTTGGCCTCAGACACTTGACACTTACTAGCTGTGTGACCTTGGGCAAGTCACTTAGCCCTCATTGCCCTCAAGAAAAACAAAACCAAAAACCAAAAACCAAAACCAAAACCAAAAACCAAAAACCAAAACAAACAAACAAAAAAACCCAAAAGTCACTTAATTTAATACAACAGTGCATGCTTTTATCATTCCTAGCTGAACTGGCAGCTTGCCTTGACTCCAGGATTTAAATAATTTGGCTGTTCCAAAAGTTATTTTTTACTTTTACCTGAAATCAAACAAGAGCTGAATGAGCTTTGACCTGATATACCTATTAAAGGTTAGTCTATGATGTTGGGCTTATTAGTCGTGAGGGATTGGTTTTAATATTAGTACAGCCATGTCTCATCTCTTTCTTTCATAGCAAACTTCTCTGATCATGGTAGAACTGTACTGTTATATCACGTGGCATCACTAAGCCCCTATAATGAGATGTAGATAAAGAATTCTATTGCTTTCCTTTTTACTGTTCTAAATTTGTAGGCATTACTTGTTTCAACTTCCTAACATAGGAAACCAGGACAAATCAGTTCTTAGACTTCCCATCTTCTTCCTCATTGGTTTAATAGCTATATATTCATTTAGAAAATGATGTTCCTATAGTATCACATTCTTTCTGAATAATGTAAGGATGAAATATTTCCTCAAAGGAAGGCAGTGATAAAATGTGGGAAAAAAAGTTCATTTTTAATTGAACAGTAAACATTAAACAAATTTAGATTATTTCTATTTGGAGACTAGGATATACATAGTTGGCCTCCAAATGTTTTCCAATAGGTAAAAACATATTTAAAGAATTTATGATATATGTAATTGTATTAGTAATTTTAGAAATGTTGTTGTGCCACTGAAGCAATAACAAAAATCTAAATAAAAGTAGTAATTCTAGATGGTATATTTTTAATTTCATCCTCGAGGTAATAGGGAACTACTGGGGTTCCCTCAGGACCATTTGAATATCCACAGATGAATTTCATACAAATGTCTGAATATAAAGACTTTGAATATATTCTAGTCTATAAATTCTCAAGTTGTATTTAGTGCCGTGTTAGGCACATAGTAGGTACTATATAAATACCTATTTGTTTACCTTCTCCCTTTTACATACAGAATTGCTTTAACAGTTGTAAAGAAACTTTTTCATCTTTTTTTTTTTTCACCTTTGAGGTCTCTCTTCCTCTCTGATATCAAGAGACAGAAGAACCCATTTTTCAAGTCAGGTCCTCAAGGATCTATTTTAAGTTTCTTCCTTTAGTCTATACATACCTATCACATACAGGACTCAGGAGAGGTTGAAAGAATATATGGTATGTGAATATTAAAAATTCCCTTAACTTTTAGATGAGTTATAGGTATACTAGTATGAAATTCTTCCTATAGTCTCAGGTTAACCCAGTAGGATTTACACTGGTTTTTATCACATGAACTAATTACAGGAAGTCCAATGTGATTAGGTTTTGTCAGGTCCTACTAAGTTATAATAAATCTTATCACTAGTAAGTTTGAAAACCATGACTTGGAACCTAGAAAGTGGATCTACTAGAAGAAATACCTCTGCAAATTCACCCAAGGTGTAAAGTAGAAAGGCTCTTCCCACTGTAAGCAGACCAAGCTGCACAATTTGTAGATAATGACCAATGACAGATGCCAATGGCACAGAATCTTTAAGGGAAAATATTTCCCAGAAGCATATGACTTCATCAAGTGGACAGCTAAACCAAAGTTAACAGAATAAAAAAACCTTCTATCAGTGGATATTAAGATGCCATCCCTATTCTTTTTTGTCTTCCTAATTATAAAGTTACATTTATTTTCCTTTTTTGGTTTGTTTTATTTTTGTTTTTGTTTTGTGGGGCAATGAGGGTTAAGTGACTTGCCCAGGGTCACACAGCTAGTTAAGTGTCAAGTGTCTTAGCTCATATTCTAACTCAGGTCCTCCTGAATCCAGGGCCAGTGTTTTATCCACTGCGCCACTGCCCTAATTTTCTTAAGATGTCCTAACCCTTTAGGGAAGTTAAGACCTAGGTGTCTAATTTGAAACAAAAATTAGAAGTTTAAATCCAGTTTCTTCTTGTTCCAATTCCTTGTAAAATTAATGTTAATATTGTTGAAACAATGTCTATGAGTGGAAGCACCTTGGGTCTCGCAAAGATCCTACTCTTGGGGGGCAGCTAAGTGGCACAGTGGATAAAGCACTGGCCTGGATTCAAGAGGACCTGAGTTCAAATATGGCCTCAGACACTTGACACTAGTTGTGTGACCCTGGGCAAATCAATTAATCCTCATTACCTCAGTAAAAAAAAAAAATCCTACTCTTGAAATTCAGGTTTTCAACTCTAAGTGTGAATAATTATGCCAAGTAGCTACTATTATTTAAAATAATATAAATAAACAAAATAATAGGTATATAAATTTTGAATGGTTTTCCAATATTGCTAAGAGGTTTTGTTCAAACTGTTTTTATTATTTTTATGCCTTTTCAGATTTATTGTAGTATAATTTGTAGGTTTGATTGACTGATGTTTACTTGTTAACTACATATTTGTTTCATGAACAATTATAACCTTCTTTGCACTAAGCTGCCTTTCTGCTATATAGATAACTGATTTGCTGTATGATGAATCTTAAATTTTGAGTTAGATGGTCCAAGATAAATGTTTATCTAAGAGAAAGGGGAATTGTTGAAAGTGGATTTTTAAGGTTGACTTAACTAATTCGATTTTGTTCTCTATTCACTCTTTTGCTCTGTATGACCCTAGTGTTACAGCACAATTGACACAGAAAATACTCAGCCAGGTACTCGAGGTGGAGAGAGAGAGAGAGTTTATTACACAAGGACCCAAGGGGGGAATTTCATCCCTCCAACAATGAGCAGTGAGTATTGTAGCCCACCTGGTTATATACAAAAAGAGTAGGAGTGGTATAGTGGCAAGTTTATCAAATGAAGATGAGGTCAGTTATTCACTGAACAAAGGATGCATAGTGACGCCTAGTGGCTAGGGGAGGCTTGTTGTTGCAGTTGGGATATCATTAAGGGATGCTTGGCATTGTAGCTGGGGTACCTCAAGGCCAGAGCCTGTCTGAGACAGACAAGGTTGGAAAGCAGAGATTGTGCAGCTGCATCTTGGAACACAGCCAGGCCAAGGTCTGTTTGAGATAGACAAGATCAGAGGCTATGTGTGATTTCCTACATCACTAACATGAACTGTAGTAAGACCTTATTTCACTGTCTTCTTTCCTCCTTGCCCCCTTAATTGCTACAAAAGATCTAATTGTTGCAAAAGACTTTGACAACCCAACGACTTCTGCTCTTCTTTATCTTGTCTCACAAGTGATTTCTCTAAAGAGAATAGCTATGTTAATAAGGACAACTGACTCCAGGTCTGGCACTCTATCCACTGCACCACCTAGCAGTACAATAGCAGGCAGGTGCCTGCTGCTATTGTACTAAAAGAAATGATAAAGGGGATAGTTTCAGAAAAAATTGGGAATACTTGGTGCAAACCATCAACAGAGGAAGAACTGATGGTATTTGAATATAGATTGAAGTATAATTTTATTTGCTAGTTCCTCTTTCTAAAGTTATTTTGTCTATTTTCTTTTACGATTTGACTAATGTGAAGATGTTTTGCATAACTGCACATGTATGACTTATATTGAATTGTTTGATTGCATAGGGAGGGTTGAGGAGGGAGGGAGGAAGAAAATTTAGAACACAAAGTTTTAAAAAATAAATGTGAAAAAATTTTTTTTTCTTTTCTTACATATAACTTGGGGAAAATTTTAAATAAAAATTAAAATAAAAAATAAAAATAAGAAAAAATTGGAATAGTTATATAAACTCATACAAAACAAGGGGAAAAAAACTAGAACAATTTATACAAAAACAACATTTTAAAAACAAACAACTTTTAAAGACTTAAGAATTCTGACCAAAGCAATAACCTCCAGGAAAGTTATGGATTTTTTTTTTTAGTGAGGCAATTGGGGTTAAGTGACTTTGCCCAGGGTCACACAGCTAGTAAGTGTTAAGTGTCTGAGGCCGGATTTGAACTCAGGTACTCCTGACTCCAGGGCCGGTGCTCTATCCACTTTGCCACCTAGCTACCCCAAAAGTTATGGATTTTAAAAAGCAGTATAGTTTCTTCTACAATATCATAAGATAGTTTGCCCACAGGTCAGGTATTTTAATTTTGTTCCAATACTAAATCTGAGGTACTAGATTAGCCTGGTCAGTCCTGGCTTCAAATAGTTGGCAATTAATTTTACTGGAAGCAGTATAACTAAATTTGAACCTTACTATGGTAGTATAATTATAGCTCTAGTGACTATAATTTTTATTCTCTCTATTATCAATATTTTAACATGGCATTTTCTCATAAAAAACTGGAAAGAGAGAAAAGAGTCTAACCAAAGTAGGCCACATGTTCAGAGAGATGCTAAGACAGCTCCCTCTGCTGGAGATGAACTAAGTTCAGAAACAGATCTGGACTCATCTTTAGAATCAGATCAGCAGAAACTGCTCCCCCTGCAGGATGTTACAGAACATACCCGCAGAGGAGTGCAGCTTAAAAAATACACTCCGTTGGGGTAGCTAGGTGGTGCAGTGGATAGAGCACCAGCCCTGGATTCAGGAGGACCTGAGTCCAAATCCGGCCTCAGACATTTAACACTTACTAGCTGTGTGACCCTGGGCAAGTCACTTAACCCCAATTGCCTCACCAAAAAACCCAAAAAAACCCCAAAAAACAAAATTCACTCCATTTAGCCCAAAGGATTTGAGTACATGGAAGAAAATTATACCTAGATTTGAACAGAATCTGAAGTCAGTAATTTCCCAGTTAAGGACTATATTTAATACACATCAACCTACTTGGAGAAAAAAAATCTTGGATTCATTGTTCCCATGTAAAACCTGCACCACTTGTAGGTAAAGAAATTTCAGATAAAACTCAACCAGCTGCTAAAGAGCAAATAAACCAGATGGAGCCTAGAGGTAATAGACAGTTCCAATTTGCAAACATTATCACTCAATTGCAAACCCTGGGCTTCAAACTCTGTAAGGTATTAGGAGATGGAAATTGTCTTTTTAGAGCTCTCACGGAGACCAATTAGAAGGTCATTCAAAAAACCATCTCAAACACAGACAAGAAACTGCTAATTATATGCTCAGTCATAACAAAGACTTTGAGCCTTTTATAGAAAACTATATTCCCTTTGAAAAATATGTTGCTGATTTGAAAAAAGCTGGTACTTTCGTTGGGAATGATGTGATTGTTGCCTTTGCAAAACATAACCAACTGAATGTAATCATTCATCAGTTGAATAAACCCCTATGGCAAATCTGTGGCACAGACAAAGCCAACACTAAACAACTCTATATTTTCTACCATAACAATCATTATGACATCATTAAAAGAATCAATGATAATTTGGATACCCCTGCCACTTTGACATGCAGAGAATTGGAGAACCAGTTTATAAAATGTGGTGTACCACAAATTCTAGCAATACAAGCTCTTACCTTAAACAAGCTTTTCCTTCTACAGGCGAAGAACTTCTCCACCAAGAGCACATGGCTATGCCTTCTAGAAAGGGTTATTGAACCTTATTGCTTGATTTGTAAGGCAATTGATAAACATATTGAGTCTTGCTGATGTTTTATTTCTTTTTGATAAATTGTTTATCACTTCAAGTATCTGTTATTGTCATTATACTAGATAGAGAATTCATGGACAAGATGATGTGATTTACTTGCCTAATGAAAATTCTGTAATAATGTTTAATATTATCAGCCATTTACATTCATTTATTATTTATATGTCATTGTGACTATGTATACTCTGGGTATGGTTTGGGATTATTGCATATATTACAAGCATATCCTGAGTTATGCAGCATAACATGCATTTTGTCATCATATTATCTTTGGTGAGATTAATATGAGATTTATGAATTATGGAAACTTACCATTTCAGAGACTATTGCTATTTTAATGAGCTTAACAGAGATGGTTCAACTCTACGATGCAGGCCCTAAAGAGGATATATGTACAACAGGAGAGACAGGTCCACGTAAGATGCCCTGATGGAGGCTGAGAGAACAGCCATTCAGCAAAACCTGGAGGTGGGATTCCCTTAGTCCAAATGCATTCAGGAAGTCCATAGTTTGCTGATGATAGCAGCTATATAGAGCACAATCATTGGATATATATATATAGTATAGTATAGTCCAGTTTCTTCCTCTCTCCCTCCAAAAATGGCCTGGTGTCATGGTAACTCCAATACATGCACTTGGTTTAACTTAACTTGGCTTTTTCACCCAGTCTGGTGGCATAGTCAGAATCCATCCACCTGAGGCCTAGCACAATTACTGGATGTCTATGTAACCACAGGATATGGTATGGTAATCTTCCATAACATTTTCAGGTATTGTGGTCACATTACTAAATCTGGCCTTGATCCAGACACATGGTGATAAAAAGTATTATTGATATCATAACTGCCTCAACTCTGTACTGCATATGGATATAACTATTCTCCACAGGGGGGAATGTAATATGCTGTATGTATCAAGTTTAAATTTGTTCTATATGAATTATATTTTGAAGAACTCTCACTATTTAATTTGATCACTGACAATGCTATACTAAAGATTAGTGGAAATCTAGCAGTTATACAGCTAAAGAAGTAAAAGTATCCAGAGACAACCAGAATCCAGACCAGAACCCAGACTACCTGATGGCATTTTTTTTATTGAATAGAA
Source organism: Dromiciops gliroides (assembly GCF_019393635.1). Classification (NCBI taxonomy): domain Eukaryota; kingdom Metazoa; phylum Chordata; class Mammalia; order Microbiotheria; family Microbiotheriidae; genus Dromiciops; species Dromiciops gliroides. The sequence continues at coordinate 229,002,774 of NC_057864.1, forward strand.
TTTTATTTTCCAAAATATATGTAAAAACAAATTTTAACATCAATTAAAAAAAAATTGTGTTCCAACTTCTCTTCCTCCTCCATTCCCACCCCCCACCCACTAGAACTCAAGCATTTCAAAATAAGTTTTACATGAGTAGTCATGGAAAACATTCCCACATTAGCTAGGTTGTGAGAGAAAACAGTCAAAAAAGCCCCAAAACTTTAGATTGAGGAACTGTCAAAGAGGAAAAAAAAATTTTTTTTAAATGTGTTTCCAGGGGCAGCTAGGTGGTGCAGTACACAGAGCACTGGCCCTAGAATCAGGAGCACCCGAGCTCAAATCCGGCCTCAGACACTCAACACCCACTAGCCACGTGACCCTGGGCAAGCCACTCAACCCCAATTACCTCACAAAAAAAAAAAAAAAGAAAAAAGAAAAAAATGTGTTTCCATCTATTTTCAGATACTATCACTTCTTTCTCTGTAGATAGGTTGCCATTTTCATAAGTCCTTCAGGGTTATATTGGATCACTGCCTTGCTGAAAAAAACCACATGCTTCCCAGAAGATAATCTTACACTATTGCTGTTATTTTGTATACAGTACATTTCACTCTGCTTCAGTTCATTTAGGTCTTTCCAGGTTTTTCTGATAGTATCCTGTTAATCATAACCTAAATAAAGTCCCTTAAACTTGACAAAGAATTTTCTTCATATTAGCCCAGCAAAGTAGGTACCATACGTTTTGCCATTATATTCAATCATCATAACTATTTCCCTCCATCCTATTCCCTTCCCATTATATTTACTCTATTTTCTATCTTTTTTAAAAATATTCCTCCTCAAAAGTGTTTTGCTTCTGACTATCCCCTCCCCTACTCTGCACTCCCTCTTTTTTTAAGCCTTCCTTGCTTATCCTTTTCCCCTCATACTTTCCTGTAGGGTTAAACAGATTACTCCTCCCAACTGGGTGTGAATGTTATTCCCCCCATGAACCCACTCTGATGAGTTTAAGGTCTTTGAGCTAATTCTATGTTCCAAATTTTCTTCCTCCCTCTCTTCTCAAGCCTCCCTATGAAATCAAGCAATTCATTATGTCATACTGCTGCAGTAATGCAGAACATCTTTACCTTCCTCGAAAGTATTTTGCTTTTTACTGCTCTCTCCCCCAATCTACCCTTCCCTCCTTCCCCTCTTCCCACCCCGCTTATCTTCCTCCCCTCCCTCAGGGCAAAAATATATTACTATACCTACTTGAGTATGTATGTTAGTCCTTCTTTGACTCAATTCTGATGATATTAAGGTTCACTCACTCCCCAATTCCTTCCCCCTCTTCCCCTCCCCTCCATAAGCTTTTTTCTTGTTTCCTTCATGTGAACAACCTCTCCCCAGACCATCTCTCCCCTTCCCCCTCCCCCAGTCTATTTCTCCTACACCTCAACCCTATTTTAAAGATGTCATTATGGGTTAGTTAGGTGGCACAGTGGACAATGCACCAGCCCTGGACCCAGGAGGCCCCAAGCCCAAATCCGGCCCCAGACATAAGACACCCCACAAAGAACAAAACATAAATGCTTTATAGATATCATCCCTCCGTATTCAGTTCAGACCTGTGTCCTCTGTTAATTCCTTACTGAGATAGTTCTTATGAGTTCGAAGTATTATCTTCCCATGTAGGAATATAAACAGTTTGATCTTTGAATATCCCTCATGAAGTCTTTTTCCTGTTTATCTTTTTTTGTTTCTCCAGGGTCTTGTATTTGAAAGTCAAATTTTCTATTCAGTTCAGGTCTTTTCATAACAAATGCCTGAAAATCTTTCTCATTGAAATTCTATGTTTTCCTCTGAAAGATGATGCTTAGTTTTGCTGGGCATGTGATTTTTGGCTGTAGTCCCAGTTCCTTTACCCTCTAGAATATCATATTCCATGCCCTCTGGTCCTTTAATGTAGAAGCTGCTAGAGCTTGCTTTATCCTTATTGGAGCTCCACAGTATTTAAATTCCTTTTTTCTAGCTGCTTGCAATATTTTCTCCTTGACCTGGGACCTCTGGAATTTGGCTATAATATTCCTGGAGGTTTTCCTTTTGGGATCTCTTTCAGGAGGTGATCTGTGGATTCTTTCAATTTCTATTTTAGCTTCTGCTTCTAGAATATCAGGGCAATTTTCCCTCACAATCTCTTGGAGGATGGTGTCTAAGCTCTTGTTTTGGTCATGGTTTTCAAGTAGTACAATGATTTTCAAATTATCTCTCCTAGATTTATTTTCCAGGTCAGCTGTTTTTCCAAGGAGATATTTCACATTGCCCTCTATTTTTTCATTCAATTGGATTTGCTTTACTGTGTTTTGGTTTCTCATAAGGTCACTAGCTTCCATTTGTTCAATCCTAATTCTTAGGCAGTTATTTTCATCAGACAATTTTTTAATCTCCTTTTCCATTTGGCTTTTCAAACTGTTGACTTTTTTCTCATGACTCTCCTTCATCGCTCTCATTTCCCTTTCCAATCTTTCCTCCTTTTCTCTACATCTTCTTTCTATTTCTCCTACTTTCTCTTCAAAGTCCCTTTTGAGAGCTTCCATGGCCTGAGACCAGTTCATATTTTTCTTGGAAGCTTTGGATGTTGGAGCTTTGACCCTGTTATTATCTTCTTCTGAGGTTGTATTGTGGTCTACCTTACCCCAAAGAAGTTTTTGATAGTCTTCTGCTTTCTCTGCCTATTCATCCTGGCTTACTATTTCTTGGCTTTTTACTCCTTCTTAAAGTGTATCTCTCCTTCCAGGACACACTGTTCGTGCTACAGCGTGGCCCAGGGGGTGATTGGGCTTCTTCTCAGCCTGCCTGGCTTGTGTGCAATCACAGCCGCTTTCTTTTTGACCCTGAAACAGAAGTCTGATTGAACTCTGATTCTCTATGGTCAGAAGCTTGGCGTGCTTTTGCCCCTCCCCCACTCGGCCACCACCACTCGATTCAGCCCACTGGTTTAGACCCAGGGTGCTTTGCCCCAACTCCAGTAGATACTACCTCCACTTCACCCCAGCCTCCCGCCGAATCCCCTCACTAGTCCGTGATTGGAGCCTCAGAAGCTGCTGGTGCTGAAGACTCTGACATGCGTTGGAAGCAGTGTCCCTGGCTGGGTCCGGACTGCGTGCTGAGGTGTTCCTACCTGATGGCATCTTAACACTCAAAGAAGACAAGATTTCAAAGACTTCAAATGAACATTTTTGTTTTTTCCTTGTTACTATATATACCATCTGTAATATGTATCTTCTGCAGAGGCCTTCCCTCTGTAGACATTGTCAAAGCGCGAGTCCATGAGGGACTGCCCCTCTGGACAAAATTTTCCTTTTCTCCCTTTCCTATATTGTTATTAGAACATTGTTTGTTTAAATAAGATATTAGCAAGGAGATTACAGCAAGTGATCACCAGGATAATATACTATGACCAGGTGGGATTTATACCAGGAATGCAGGGCTGGTTCAACATTAGGAAAACTATTAACATAATCAACCACATCAATAAGAAAACCAACCAAAATCATATGATTATCTCAATAGATGCAGAGAAAGCTTTTGACAAAATACAACACCCATTCCTAATAAAAACACTGGAGAGTTTAGGAATAGGGGGAGCTTTCCTTAAAATAATAAACAGTATCTACCTAAAGCCATCAGCAAGTATTACATGCAATGGAGATAAATTAGAGGCCTTCCCAATAAGATCAGGGGTGAAACAGGGATGTCCATTATCATCCCTATTATTTAATATTGTACTAGAAATGTTAGCTTTAGCAATCAGAGAAGAGAAAGGAATTAAAGGAATTAGAATAGGCAAGGAGGAAACAAAACTATCACTCTTTGCAGATGATATGATGGTATACTTAAGGAATCCTAGAGAATCAACTCAAAAATTACTTGAAACAATTAACAACTTTAGCAAAGTAGCAGGATATAAAATAAATCCACATAAATCATCAGCATTTCTATATATGACCAACAAAGTCCAGCAGCAAGAGATAGAAAAAGAAATTCCATTTAAAGTAACAGTAGATAATATAAAATACTTGGGAGTCTACTTGCCAAGACAAACCCAGGAACTCTATGAACACAACTACCAAACACTCTTCACACAAATCAAATCAGATCTAAATAATTGGAAAGATATCAATTGCTCATGGATAGGCAGAGTTAATATAGTAAAAATGACAATACTGCCTAAATTAATTTACTCATTCAGTGCCATACCAATCAGACTACCTAAAAATTATTTTATAGAGCTAGAAAAAATAATAACAAAATTCATCTGGAAAAACAAAAAATCAAGAATATCCAGGGAAATAATGAAAAAAAAAATTCACAGGAAGGTGGGTTAGTGGTACCAAACCTGAGCTTTACTATAAAGCGGCAGTCATCAAAACTATTTGGTACTAGCTAAAAAATAGAGTGGTAGATCAATGGAATAGGCTAGGCTCAGGAAATGCAGTAGTAAATGACACTAGTAATGTAGTGTTTGATAAACCCAAAGACTCTAGCTTCTGGGATAGGAACTCAGTATTTGACAAAAACTGCTGGGAAAACTGGAAGATAGTATGGCAGAAATTAGGCATAGACCAACATCTTACACCTTATACTAAAATAAGGTCAAAATGGATAACGATTTAGACATAAGAGGTGATACCATAGGTAAATTAGGAGAGAAAGGAATAGTCTACCTATCAGATCTTTGGAAAGGAAAACAATTTATGACCAAACAAGAGATAGAGTATATTATAAAATGCAAAATGGATGATTTTGATTACATTAAATTAAAAAATTTTTGTATAAACAGAAGCAATGCATCCAAAATTGGAAGGGAGTCAGAAAGCTGGGAAACAATTTTTATGGCCAGTACTTCTGATAAAGGCCTCATCTCTAAAATATATAGGGAACTAAATCAAATTTATAAGAACCTAAGTCATTCCCCAATTGAGAAATGGTCAAAGGATATGAACAGGCAGTTTTCTGATGAAGAAACCAAAGCCATCTATTCCCATATGAAAAAATGATCTAAATCTCTAATGATTAGAGAGATGCAAATAAAAACAACTCTGAGGTACCACCTGACACATATCATATTGGCTAAAATGACAAAAAAGGAAAATAATAAATGTTGGAGAAGCTGTGGGAAAATTGGAACACTAATCCATTGTTGGTGGAGCTGTGAAATGATCCAACCATTCTGGAGAGCAATTTGGAATTATGCCCAAAGGGCGATAAAACTGTGCATACCCTTTGACCCAGCAATACCACTTTTGGGTCTTTTTCCCAAAGAAATCACAGAAAGGGGAAAGGGACCCACATGTACAAAAATATTTATAGCCGCTCTTTATGTGGTAGCAAAGAATTGGAAGTTGAGGGGGTGCCCATCAATTGGGGAATGGCTGGACAAGTTGTGGTATATGAATACAATGGAATACTATTGTGCTGTAAGAAATGATGAGCAGGAGGAATTCAGAGAAACTTGGAGGGTCTTGCGTGAGCCGATGATGAGTGAGATGAACAGAACCAGAAGAACATTGTACACAGTATCATCAACATTGAGTGTTGATCTACTGTGATGGACTATATTCTTCTCACCAATGCAATGGCACAGAAGAGTTCCAGCGAACTCGTGATAGAAGAAGATCTCCAAATCCAAGGAAAAAAAAAAAAGAACTGTGGAGTATAGATGCTGAATGAACCATACCATTTCTTTTGTTTTTGATGCTGTTTTTTTTTTCTATTTTGAGGTTTTTCATCATTGCTCTGATTTTTTCTCTTATAACATGACTAATGCAGAAATAGGATTAATGTTATTATGTGTATATATATATATATATATATATATATATATAAAACCTATATCAGATTACCTGCTGTCTAGGGGAGGGGTAAGGGAGGGGAGGGAGGGAGAAAAATCTGAAATTGTAAAGCTTGTATGTACAAAAGTTGAGAACTATCTTTACATGTAACGGAAAAAAAATAAAATACTTTATTAATTAAAAGAAAAAGAATATTGTTTGATAGCATAGGTTATGATATTGTTATTTTTTTACTGCTTCATCAAGGAAACACCCCGTGTTTCTTAATGAAGGAAAGACAGGAATGTAAGGATTGGTTGTGATTTAGGGTTTCTGTGACCCCATCTTTGGCTGGGATTGGAGGCCCCAGTGCACATGGGCACACACCAGAAACTTGCGTGCCTGCATGGGCCTGGCCAAATTATAATAATAGGAAGCCCGGTGAGGGCAGTCAGGTGATCTTTGGCATCATGAAGCTGGAGGAGTTGGCATTTGTAGAGCCACTTGTTATTTCTGTCAATCAGGGCTGCCAGCCAATTAGCTTGGGGCTGTGTGTGTGTGTGGCTGCCCTGTTTCCTGTGAGAGAGGGGGCTTCTGGGAGAGAGAAGGGAAGAGAGCACACTCTGGCGTGAGCAGTAGTGGGAGTGAGATGTAGAATGCTGTGCAGCTGATCCTCTTTGGAAAGGCTGATTTCTGGGTGTTGCGGATTGTGTATTTTTCCTTCCCCTATTCCCCTTTTCTTTATCCCTAGTTCTATTAACCTTACTTGTATTTTAAATTTGTTCCAATTAGTTAACCCTGGTTTGTTTTTTAAAGAGGCTGTTAATCTCCTTTCTTACCCCAATATTACAGCAAGCCACCCAATTAACACTCCCCATACTAAATTTGGCCCTTACAGTTTTTAATGCCACCTATATTTTCTCCAGTATCCTTCCCCTTATCCCTGGCTAGAGCACTATCCCTTAGAGGAAGAAAAAAACCAAGTTTAGCAAAATTAAATTAACACACTAAAAAAGGCCAACATTGTATGAATTTTCCCCTACAGACCTCCCACTTTCTGCAAAGTAGTGGGGAGAAGTATCTTCTCATACATGTTAACAAAGCTTGGTCATTATAATTTCAAAATATTTAATTTCAATTGTTTTTATTATTTTTCTTTTCATTTACACTTTTGTAGTCATTGTGTATATTGTTTTCCTGGTTCTGTTTACTTCATATTGCATTTATCTTTCCATGCTTTTCTGTATTCATGGTTTTTGTTTTTGTTTTTGATTTATTTATTTATTTTGGTGAGGCAATTGGGGTTAAGTGACTAGCCCAGGGTCACACAGCTAGTAAGTGTTAAGTGTCTGAGGCCGGATTTGAACTCAGGTCCTCCTGAATCCAGGGCCGGTGCTCTATCCCCTGCGCCACCTAGCTGCCCCATATTCATGGTTTTTTACAGCATAGTAATTTCTAGTAACTTCATGTACCACATGCATTTAGCCATTTCCATGAGATAGGTGAGAGAATTAAATGTACCCTCCTCAGTAGGCAAGATACATTATTCAAGTCCTGGGGGCTTCTTCTACCCTGACCCCCATTCCCTTCCTTTTCTTGCTGAGCTAAGCAGTTACAATTGTCCCCTTAGATAGGGCAGGCCACATTGTTCAAGTCCCAGGGGCTTCTTCCCCAATCTCCACCATTCCTTCCTTTTCCTGCTGAGTTATTTTCTTAAGTTAGATAACAAAAGAATCGTAAAATCTGTCTGATTGTCCCACTGAGGGGAGGGGAAGGGGGGGAGGTTAATACATGTTTAGAAGTGTCAGAAAACTGTGAATCCAGAGTAACCAGATAGGTGAAATGGTGGGAGGGAATCCTTTTGTTAGGGACAGACCTATATATAAACACCCGAAACAACCATGTTTTGCACACCTTTGGAAGTGTGTGCTCTTTCTTGCAAGATTGTTATAAAATTGGGGGCAGCTAGATGGCGCAGTGGATAAGGCACCGGCCCTGGATTCAGGAGGACCTGAGTTCAAATCCAGCCTGAGACACACTTACTAGCTGTGTAACCCTGGGCAAGTCACTTAACCCTCATTGCCCGGAAAAAAAAAAAATTGTTATAAAATTGCCTTCCTTCTTTGTACCAGACCAGGAGTCATTCCTCAGTTTATCTGTTTCTAACAATAGGCATTTGCCTTTTCCCTCCATTCTTTGATACTGTGAGGGAAAAATCCATCCTCTTCTCAATAATTCTCAGGAACTCAGCAGCGAGGTGACAAAGGCTTTATTTTCTTCTCATGAGAAGGAGGCACCCTAGTGTGCAGTGCAGCTAGTGGGTGCCCCCAAAGGGGGCTCGCAGGCCCTGTTTTATACCCTACTCCCTAACGCGATTGGACCTTCCCCTTTTTCATCACTGGTCGGGGTTACAATCTACGAGCAAAAACTAGCTAATCGGAATGCAGTATTCCCACCCCTCTTCCTTGTATGGGCATAACTCAGGAGTGGACCTTATACTTCCTTATATGGACAGAACTCTGGAGAGGACCTAATTGAGACCAGGGCTCCTTGAACCATGTGACCTTGCTAACCTGAGGGGGAGGAGGGGATCTGAGATCTTTGTCCTACAAACAGGTCAGGGGAGTATGACTAACTGTTATATCCACATTGAGAGGAGACCCATTTCTCACAAATACCATAAAAAGTGCTGATATAAATACTTTGGTGTATAAATGACCATTCTTTTTATCACTGATTTCCTTGGGGCATATGCTTAGCAACAGAATATCTAGGTCAAAAGGTATGGATAAAGCAGTTATTTTCTTTGCATAGTTCCAAATTGATTTCCAGAATGGTTATACCAATTCACAAATTCCAACAACAGCATTTTAGTGAGCTTGTCTTACTATAAACCCTCCTGCAGCATTGTCTATTTCCATCTTTTGGTCATGGGAACTTGCCAATTTGTTGGGTTAGAAGTGAATCCTAAGAGTTGCTTTAATTTATATTTCCTTTATTACTAGTTATTTGGCCCGTTTTCATATAGTTGCTAATACTTGGCAATTCTTTTGAGTACTGTTGGTTCACGTACTTTTACCTCTTATCTCTTAGGGAATGGCTTTTGACCATATATTTCTTAGTTGTCAATATAGCTAAAATAGCAGACCTTTTTCAGAAGGATTTGATACAAAAGTTTTGCCTCAGTCATCTTCTTTTCTTATGTATGGATTAATTTTGTTCATGAGAAAGTTTTTCAGTTTCATGTACCCAAAATGATATTTTATCTTTTATAATTATTTTTACCCTTTATTTGATGAAAAATTTACCTCCTACCCATAGTTGTCAAGGGGGTGACATGGTTAGTTCTGAATTTTAGGAATTTCAGTTTGGCAGCTATACAGAAAATGGATCAGAGAGTAAAAAAGCTAAAGACAGGAAAATCATTTAGAAGGCTATTGCAATAGTACAGGCAAATGGTGATAAGGGGCTAAAATAAGTTTGAAACTGAGTGAGTAGATGGATGTGAAAGGATGTGATATTATGCATATAATAGATTTAGCTAAACTCTTCCTGAGCCTGTTTTTAGCTTGTACCACCTGTACATTTCCTCATGGTACTTGTACTTCTTTTATTAATTTGTATTCTTTTATACTATGTATCTATATTTCTCTTCTCTATTCTCATTTCTTACCTGCCTGCAGTGCTTTGGGAGCTTTTCTGACTGACTTTTTCACTTTTCTTTCCTCTTTCTTATAAGAGATTGAGGTTCACTGAGGAGGGGTGTAACAGAGGGATACATGTAGAAATAAAGTGATATAAAAACAAAGGTATAAATTAAAAATTTAATAAAAGAAAAGAATCAATTACAAACAATAAAAACGAGAAAACAACAAAGTCAAAATGCATCTTTTAAGAAATAAGCTTTATTTATTTTATTGCTGAACAAGAATGGTACAGTTGTTATTTAGCCAAATCATTGACAAACAGCAAAAGTAAATACATCACCAGATATCACTCACTGAAACAGCTGAAAGATCATTCAAATTCTTATGGCAAAAGGGGGATAAGTATCAATAGTATTCTTTAAATTTACCACATTACTAAAATACTAAGCAAAGGAAGTAAGTTTACAATTTGGTTCAAAACTCTTTATGAAAATAAGGTAACTGACCAGGCTTAGGAAAATGAGAGGACAAGATGAATAAAAAAGCAAATAAATTACTCTACTTTAAAGCATTTTAAAGCTCATGTCATTCTATACAACAGTCCACATAGCAAAGGAAGCAACAGAAAAAAAAAAAGAAATGTGTCTAAGTAATCTGGAAGTCCCCTTTGCATGGTAAAATCTAGACCCAACTCAGCAATTCCATTATGATAACATTTCTGATTGGCAAATCTTAGGGCAATGGAATGCAAATTAACATATTCCTTCAAAAGTACTCTGAAATAACAGATCTATAGGTGGCCTGAGAAATAGTTGTATCTCTGAAACTTTTTATGCTCCTCAATTCATGAACCTACATTACTGCCATCAAAATGGAAACACTTGATCTCTTGTATTTGAAAAATCGTTCTTGGATCAGTAAAGAGATTCTAGACCCTTCTGGGTGGGAGGTGGGGGTGGGGGGAGGGAAAGAAGAACACTATTAGAAAATGCAAGAGGCTGCTACAATCCTTTTTATTAGATTGAGGAATTCTGAATATTGTGAAGCTTCTAATTAATGGCTTTCATTTCCAGATTTAAGCCATACCAATCAAAAAGCAGAAGTGACCACTTCTTATGATTTGCAATAACTGGCCATGGTTAGGAAAATCTGCTTCACACTAAAAGGATTCACCTAAGAACTACAAAAATTGAAATGAATGTTTAAGTAATCAAGAAGAAATCAGGGAATTTATTTATCATCAAACGTTCTTATTCACACTTCAAATAAGCTTGATTACTATCCTTTCCTTTTCTATCTTGGTAACATGATGGCTAAATGCTGCCATCTATTACTTCACAGTTTCTTTATCCTGTAGCATAGCTTAATCTAGCTTCCTTTATCTAGCATATAGCAACATATTCAACTTTAAATCTTTCTCTAAGCTGTGAGGTATTTTTCATGGCTTGTAAATAAGCTACTATATGTGTTTATGGGTTTTAGATCAAGAAGCTCAATATTAAGCTACTCTAATTACAGGAAAAAGTTAAAAACAAAAACCCTATTCCTTTGGGGAAATGGCGATGTTTAGGGGAAGAGAGGACAGGAACAAAAGAAATCCTAGACTCTAGATGTTTGACTCTAATGTTACATACCTCCTTAGAGAAATAATACTGTTAGAATTAACAAAGTGGGCTGAGGCCAGAACACCAACAGAGAGAGCACTTATTTTATGAGGTTCCTCATTACATTCAGAGAAGATCCTCTATACCCTGATCCAAAATGATTCCAATGATTCAAATAGTGAAAGAGCTGATAGAGCTTAAGTCGCTTCTCAAACCCTGGAGCTTTAGCAATTTTGTTATGATAAGCTGAGTAAAAAGAGCTGCCAAAGCCCCCGAACATTCCAGCTATGGCAAGCTCAAACTCTGAGTGACCATAAAAGGAAGCTGGATCAAAAATAATTGGTCCAGACACATCCTCTGCGACATTTCCTCCCCAGAGATCTCCATGGAGTAGGGCAGGTATAATTTCCAGGCCTTGGAACATGCCAGGTATCTTCAACTGAAGAAAGGGGGGGAAAAAAGATGTTGATGATGTCATCTTTCCAGTTTCACACATTAAAGTCATAATAGAATCTCAAAGTTGGAAGGAATCTTGGAGATTCAGTCCAATCCCTGTTTAAAGCATAAATTCCGTGAATAGAGCACCAGCCCTGGAATCAGGAGTACCTGAGTTCGAATCCGGCCTCAGACACTTAACACTTACTAGCTGTGTGACTCTAGGCAAGTCACTTAACCCCAGTTGCCTCACTAAAAAAAAAAAAAGCATAAATTCCTTCTACAATATCCCCATCAGGAGGGAGGTCACCCAGACTCTGAACACTTCCCATAACAGGCAACTCTGAACAGCTCTAGTTATAAAGAAGATTTTCTTTACATTTAGCTGAACTTTTCTAAAGGAGTTGTGGATTGCAAAATGAATTTTTTTTTTAACAATATACTTTATTTATTTATTTTTGTGTGAGGCAATTGGGGTTAAGTGACTTGCCCAGGGTCACACAGCTAGTAAGTGTGTAAAGTGTCTGAGACCAGATTTGAACTCAGATCCTCCTGAATCCAGGGCCGGTGCTCTATCCACTGCGCCACCTAGCAGCCCCATGAATTTATTATTTTAAATTTTTTTTTTTTAGTGAGGCAATTAGGGTTAAGTGACTTGCCCGGGGTCACACAGCTAGTAAGTGTTAAGTGTCTGAGGCCGGATTTGAACTCAGGTACTCCTGACTCCAGGGCCGGTGCTCTATCCACTGTACCACCTAGCCACCCCTCCATGAATTTATTTTTAAAAGAAATTTATAGTATTTAAGCAAACTTATTATACATTACTCAAATGATGGGGTGACACAAGACTCAGCTTGGGATTTGAGAACCACAGACACAAAAGGCAGGCTTGATTTATCCCTTTCTCTGTGTTAAGAAAACAACTATAAAGAAGTCTTAACTCAGGTATTGTCAGAGAATACGTTTGTCTGTACTGTCTATATTCCTCTTCTCTATTCTCATTTCTTACCTGCCTCAGATTTTGTGCGTAACTCTTACCTGCAGCTGAGACCAAAGTTCTCTTGCTTCTCTATCCCCAGATTCTTTCTCCACCATGTCTATCTGGGGTTGAATTCGTTGCCTGGCGTAAAATGTTACCCAGTCATTCTGCCAATCATTCACCTACAGGAGTAAAATCAAGAAGGGGAAAAAATCTGAACAAAAATTAGCTTTAATAGTGAATAGCAAAGCCAAAGCATGGAATATTAAATATAAGCTGGCACTACTGAAAAATGCAATATATATTATAGTCTACTACCTCTGGAGAGTTCCAACTCTCTATAGTAGATATCAGAGCCATAGAAGATCACAGGTGGCAGAGCCCTTAGAGCTTATCTAACCTGCTTATTTTTTAACGATGAGGAACTAGGGGGCCCGGAGAAGAATCCAGGAAGTCTTCCCAATACTATCAGTTAAATGATCTTTCCTTTTTCTTACTTTATATAGCATTTTGTCTCTCTCTTATGCTCTTACATTCTGAAATAGTTATTGTATAGTATTGCATATTTGTGTGTTTATCATATTGCTCTCCTAAATTGTAAGGGAGTTTGTGATAAAGGAGAATAGAGCAGGGGTATAATCTGACATGTGCCTTTTATTTTGTTTGTTTGTTTTTGCAGGGCAATGAGGGTTAAGTGACTTGCCCAGGGTCACACCGCTAGTAAGTGTCAAGTATCTGAGACCAGATTTGAACTCAGGTCCTCCTGAATCCAGGGCTGGTTGGTGCTTTATCCACTGTGCCACCTAGCTGCCCCCATGTGCCTTTTATTTTGGGAAATCTGATTTCAAAGAATTCAGAGGAAGGATAGGTAACACCTCATGGATATTAGCCCAAGTGGAAGAGGAAATTCCCAGGAATGAAATTCTGAAGATATAAAGGGAGGAAGAAAGATGAGAGTTATCTAAAGAAAATAATGTAGATTCAGAGAGAACTCATTAATCAACTTAGATATTCAAAGATAGGTAAAAAACAATATCTGTGGCAGCATTTTTATAATAGCAAAGAATTGGAAACGTAGATGCCTATCAATTTGGAAATGGCTATACCCACTTTACTTTGTGGAGGTGGGAGGTCCACAGATACCAAACACTGCACAAATTCTTGGATTTTTTTCAATGTATTGATGGGTTGTGCTGATTGTTTCTTCTTTTTCTTTGTCTTTAAAGAATACTATTTGTTATATGATGGCTCTCTGGGAGAGGAGGAATCTGGGGATAATTATGATGATGTAAAAAAAAGAGCAATAAAAACTTTAAAAAAATAAAAATGGTACAGAAAATAGGAGCAAGGGCAACTATCTTATTACATTATTATTATTATTATTTTTTTTTTTTAGTGAGGCAATTGGGGTTAAGTGACTTGCCCAGGGTCACACAGCTAGTTAGGTATTAATTGTCTGAGGCCGGATTTGAACTCAGGTACTCCTGACTCCAGGGCCGGTGCTCTATCCACTGCGCCATCTAGCCGCCCCTAAGGGCAACTATCTTGATGAATATAGGAGTGCCTGGGTCTTTAAAAGTAGTGTCAAGCAGCAGTACTAAAGCTAAGAATGCACATAGAATGGCAAAGGATGCTAAGATTAGTCTTTTAAAAGATATTGAAGGAAAGAGGAGAATTAAAGAAGAGATAAAGCAACTTCTTGAGAGTTGTTGGAATGATAATAGCAACAGAAAGAAGGCAATCTCTCAATCACAAATTGCTTGTTTTCTCTGCTAAAGGGAATGATTTTGTGATGGAAATGACAGAATAAAAATGGCTAATAGGGAATTGATACTCAAAGTAAATAAGGAGATAATGATAGAACACCTATTTGGCCTTGATAGATTTAGGTCACTAGATAAATTCTATTTTCAGTTAATGAAAGAATTGGCAGATGTGATTGCTAAGCCACTGCTGGTGACACATGAAAGATCCTGGAAACAGGGAAAGGAAGTACAGGATTGGAGGACAAATATAACAATTTTCCAAAAAAAGGAAGAAAAACAAGTGTAAAAACTAAAGTAATAAGCAAGTGAGTTTAATGCCAATTCTTGGTAAAATTCTAGCACATATCAATTAGAGAAAGAATGAAGTCAGTATGACTTCATCAAAAACATATCATGTGAGATGTTGACAATAATTCATTTCCTTTTTTAACACTTACTAAACTGATGCTACAGACTGTGCTTTATTGGGCAGCTAGGTGGCACAGTGGATAAAGTACCAGCCCTGGATTCAGGAGGACCTGAATGCAAATCCAGCCTCAGATACTTGACACTTACTAGCTGTGTGACCCTGGGCAAGTCACTTAACCCTCATTGCTCTGCCAAAAACACAAAACGAAACAAAAAACCCTTTATTTAGATGTTAGAAAACATTTGATAAAGTACCATATTCTATTCCTATTCTTATAGAAAAAGCTAGAGAAATATGATCTGGACAATGTTATAATTAGATGGATTTAGAATGCTGCATTGTGTGATTCAAGGAATAGCTAATGGTTCAAATTCAATTTAGAAAGACCTGTTTATCACTAACCTTCTCTGGATACTGCCCTGTAGTGGGATCTCTAGGAAAGGGGGTATAGACATTTTAGTCACTTTATTGGTATAATTCCAAATTATCTTCCATAATACTAGGACCAATTCATAGCTCCACCAAATGGAATGTGCTTATCTTACCACAACCCTCCAATAGTGACTATTCCCAGCTTTTGACAATTCTCCCGGGTATGAGGTGGTCACCTTAAGAACTTTTGTGGTTTGTATTTTTCTCACTGGTGATGTGAAATTTGTTCTTATGCCTTTGAATTCTTCTTTTGAGAACTATTTATTCATATACTTTGGTTTATTATTTAAGCAAACACTTTTAAAATTATGACTTGAATAAAGGCATGCTTATCAAATTTACAGGTGACACAAAGCTGAGAGGGAGAGTTAATATCCTGGATAACAGAAGCAGGCTTCAAAAAGATTTTTTTTTTAGTGAGTCAATTGGGGTTAAGTGACTTGCCCAGGGTCACACAGCTAGTAAGTGTTAAGTGTCTGAGGCCGGATTTGAACTCAGGTACTCCTGACTCCAGGGTCAGTGCTCTATCCACTGTGCCACTTAGCTGCCCCTCAAAAAGATTTTTATGGGCTAGTGTTGAACCTAAGAAGGTGAAATTCAACAAAGATAGGTATGAATTTATACTTGGACTCAAAAAAAAATACAATATAGAAGGAAACATATCTAGACAGCAGTTTGAATTTGTTTGTTTGTTTTTGGTGAGGCAATTGGGGCTAAGTGACTTGCCCAGGGTCACACAGGTAGTAAGTGTTAAGTGTCTGAGGCCGGATTTGAACTCAGGTCCTCCTGAATCCAGGGCCGATGCTCTATCCACTGCGCCACTTAACTGCCCCAGCAGTTTGAATTTACTTCCCACCCCCAGTAGGGATAGGTGGGAGATAAGATGCTTATTAACTGAATAAATATCATTTTTCCCAAATCTGAAGATTTTAATGTACTGCAAACTGAATATTAGTTAGCACTGTGATTGAACAGCCAAAAAAATTAATGTGGTCTTGGGCTACATTAAGATAAGTATAGCTTCCAGGAAAAAAGGAAGTAATAGTTCCTCTGTACTCTGCACTAGTCAAACCATATCTGGAATACCATGCTCTATTCTGGGAGCCTCAGTTTATAAAGGACATTAATAGCCTGGAAAATATCCAGAAAAGGCCATCAGGATGGCGAAAGGGTTCATTCATATAAATATTGCTTAAAGGAACTAGAGGTGTTTAGCCCGGAGCAGATAAAGCCCAATGATAGCTGCTTTTAAGAGAAATACTAGGGGCAGTTAGGTAGTGCAGTGAATATAGCACCGGCCCTGGATTCAGGAGGACCTGAGTTCAAATCCAGCCTCAGACACTTGACACTTACTAGCTGTGTGACCCCGGGCAAGTCACTTAACCCCAATTGCCTCACCCCCCCCCCAAAAAAAGAGAGAGAAATACTGTCCCCAGTAGGCAGAACCAGAAGCAGCAGACAGAAATTGCAAAGAGGAAAATTTAGGCTTACTGGAAAAAATTTCCCAGTAATTATGGCTATCCCAAAGTAGAATGAGCTACCCTGGGATGTGGTGAGTTCATCTTCACTATAGGTCTTCAGACAAAAGGGTATGTTGTTTTGAGTATGGGTTGGATTAAAAATGGTTGTCCCATTCAGCTCTAAAATCCTGTGGGATGGGAAGATTATATAGTAGTTACCTTTCTACTTCCCCTAGCACCTAACATGGTGGTTTACATATAAAAGGTATTAAATAAATGGTTATTGAAAGAAGTAACGTGCCTAAAGTCATAGATCTTTTTTGTGGCATAGCCAGGAGTATAAGATCCATCTCTAGAGTCCCCTTGGAACCCAGACAGAAAAGAACAGAAAATAATACTCCTTTCTCTGGTTTCATTATCAATTTTTACTGCCCCAGTTCAGTTAGCTATTTACGAGGTTCTAGTTCTATGATTAAGTATCTCCATGACCAAGACTTCCATATCATTACCAGAGCTGTGCAAGCATTGTTTCACAGAGCTGTTTCACTCTGATATCAGAATAAGCAGAAATATCACATTCTTATTTTTGCTTTCATAAATTAACCTTCTAATTATACAAGTCTTTTCTCAACATTTAATATCTAATTATAATCCTTTCATATTGACAGTAAAAGTAATACAAGATTTCTAAATATTTTGCTCAAGGCTATAGAAAAAAAAAGCTTCAACACAGATTGGATCTCTCATTTCTCTTTAAATGTTGAAAACTTTGATAGTTCTTTGTTTACATTTTTTTAAAAGAAAGTGTTATAAGCTAGTTCAATTCTCAAACTGGGGCTCAAAATCAACTACTAAATCCCAGTGTATTCGTCTTATGTGGTTCTTTCAAGTTGTATATTTACAATCCTAGGTCATGTAGCTCAATTCTCTCATTTTAGAAATAAAGAAACTGAAGTCTAGAGAGCTATTAGACTTATCCAAGATCACACAAAGTATTCACATGAGTGTCATGCTAAAGGCAACAAAATTTTTAAGTTATTAAAATCCAATATTAAGATAACTGAAATGAGACACTCAGAGGTCATTAAACCACTAATAAAAGGAGATTTACTAAGCCTTAACAATGGAATGATAGTCAACAAAAATATTCATCAAGAACATTGTTAAATGTTCAACTTATTATATATTTAAAAGGAAAAGCAAGCTATACATAACAGAGGTTCACAGTTTCACATTTAATCCTCTTTTTTGAAACTTTATATGTGAAAATATTAATTTTTATGTTTGAGTTTGGTATAAGAAAAAGTTTTAAAGAAAGAAAAACAAACAGGTTAATTTTTTTTAATCTTTAAAAAAAAGTGGGGGGCGGCTAGGTGGCGTGGGGGCGGCTAGGTGGCCCAGTGGATTAAGCACCTGCCCTGGATTCAGGAGTACCTGAGTTCAAATCTGGCCTCAGACACTTGACACTTACTAGCTGTGTGACCTTGGGCAAGTCACTTAACCCCCACTGCCCCGCAAAAAAAAAAAAGTGAAATGTAACATATTAGTTCTTATACTGAGCAGGTCATTAAATGTAAAACACATATATCTAGTGTCAATTTTTTTTAGCACTTGACAAAAAAAAGATAACAAGTTTTGCATTTAAAATTTTACCCAAAAAATACCTTTATCCATATGAATCTAATAGCCAGAGGTGACCGATTAAACTGAGACAACCTTCCATGTCACTTACCTGAGGGAGGTATCCACAGCAGGTTACCACATCAAACCCAAATTGGTCCACAAATTGAAGTTCTGCCTGCCCTCCTCCTTTCCCTTTGCAAGCAAAAGAACAAAAACCACCAGTTACCTTCCTCAGAGAGGCCCTGGCTCCCACCCATGGGAATAAACAGCTTCCAGTTGCTTAGTCACTTTCAGAAATGATTTGAATGTCTTCTTCTTCACCTTGTTTTCTTATCTAGAGATAAATAAGGGATCTGATTTCAACCAACACCAACAATTAGAGGGAACTTCACCAAGAGACCATCAGGAAAATAATCCTGGTTTCAAAAGAAGTAACTTTAAGTATCACTTGATGATGGCAGCAGAAGGGGAGGTTTAGGAAGGTGGAAAAAGAAAAGAAAGGAAGTCAATTCATTAAGGACCTAAAATTAAGTTCATGACCAATATTAAAAAAAAAAACCCAACACCACACATTTGCTGATGACCAGCTCAGCATACTTCCTTCTGAAAGAGCCAAGATTATGTACTTCAGTCATAGCTTCAAGTACCTTGGAATTTGTAGTTAACAAATCTTTAAGGACAGAAATACAGCATAGGCAGAGCAAAGAATATAGGGGCCAGTGACACCTGTGTTCTATAATCTGTTTAGCCTTTTAGATGATACTCTTTGTTATTTTGTATGGTCAAGGCATTTAGTATTTTGATTAATGAAATATCCTGCTTAAAAGACAATTATCCCGTATGGTTTACCAATGTAATTCAATTCAATCCCAAATTTCAAAGTATAGGATCATATGGAAATACATGATAGTATATAACAAATTACTAATGTACTTCAGAATCTTGCTTCAAAAAAGACAGCCATTATGAACTTCAATCATTATTGTATTATCGTAATAATAAAGAATGTATAAAGCTTTATTTTAAGGCTTCAAAGCATTTTTAGAATAGAAGAAGTACTAATTAATAGAGATCTCCAACTGATGTAATGCCAAAATGAATTTTCATTATGCTCACTTCTAGGTATCAAGAAGTTCTACAGCATAGGTTATCTTAGGTAACCTTAGAACTCACTAAGGGTAGTTGTGGGTCCACAGACCTCCATCCAAGAAGTCCCTGGATAGATTTCAGTGAGTCTGTCCTCGAGAGGAACACAATTACATCTTTATTTAAAATAACCTCTAGAGGCAGCTAGGTGGTGCAGTGGATAGAGCACCGGCCCTGGAGTCAGGAGGACCTGAGTTCAAATCCAGCCTCAGACACTTACCACTTACTAGCTGTGTGACCCTGGGCAAGTCACTTAACCCCAATTACCTCACTAAAAATTAAAAATAAAATAAAATAACCTCTAAATGAAATTTAGATTTCCTTCAATTATGAAAGTAGCCAACAATTATTCTAAGAAATCTATAGGCTCTACCAGACTACCAAAGGGGTCCATGACACAAAAAGTGTTTAGAACCCCTGCCTTAAACATTCCCTCAATTCAGTCATTATACAAACATTGATTAATGCCCACCTATCTGTGGCAAATAAGTTTATAAAACTCATTTCTAATAGCAATCTACAAACCAATTCTAAATGTGTTTGGGCCCTGGTTTTGGCATTCTTTGGCTCTTATGACCTCACTTTGTCTAAACTGGCTGCTTTTCAAAATTCAATATAAATCCAAACTTCTGCTAAATGGTTCTGCTGCTTGAGTATGTAGGTATGTGTGTGTATGTGTATATACATATATAAACCATTCTGCCATACCAACAGTTTTCTCCTCCTTCCTGAGAGTCTCACCAAGCTTCTTATTATGAAGATGTAGATCTGCTAATTGTGATCCAAGCTTTGCCGCATGACTACAAAATCAAAAGAAATCAATTTATCTAACAATAAAAAATGAAAGAGACAATACCAAAGTTACATCCAAAAAATCTGCCCTTAAGATTTTAAAGTACAATACACAAACATGGCATAATTAAGTATGATATGACCACAGAATTTTAACACCAATTTAGTGGAGAGCCATAACTCTTTGATATTTCCATTTTCCTTCTTAGATTCTTAGCCCTGATCATCCTCAAAAATTTTACCTTGAAATATTCCTTTTCTGTTTACCTTTTAAATAGGATGGTAAAATACTAAAGCTACTTTAGATTCTATAGAAAATCACATTGTAACATGGAGCCATGTCTTTTTTAATACAGTACCCATCAAACCATCTCCTTAGAGTGCAAAAAGTTTCAGGAATAAACAAGCCACAACAAGGAAAAATCATGCAAACTTTAGGAGAAAATCTGTCCAAAACTTACCTGTTTAAATATCTCATGTCCAAATGCTCCATCACTAGTAGATTCCCACCTCCTGGCATATCTATTACTTTCATGGGTTTGGGTACTTTCACCGTGTTAGTTTGCAGGATAGCAAATAAACTTGCCATTTCACCTTCAAACATTTTTTTGGCCTGTCAGGAAAGTAATGACAAGGGGAAGAAATAAGAAAGGTCAATACGGGTGGGGGAGGGGGAGGGGAAACAAACTGATATATAGAAGACATTTCCTAGGAAAAGAATATTTCAAAATAAAAATGTCCTGATCAAAACTGAATTCATAATTATAACTTGTCCCCAAATAAACCTTCAAATACAGTAGAATTATGCTAGTGTATGGGTTCTAGATGTCAAGTAATTTTAAGGGAATAGGCTATTTTTATGGCATAATTGTATCCAAAGAGGCTGTGCAAGTGGCACATCTCTAAATGTGAAACAGATAGATCTCTTGAAAAGTGAGATAGATATAATTGCAATTTACAATTTCAAGGTACTCATGATTATGTAGCATAGTCTATTTGCTCTTTTTGAGGGAAAAGAAACTTAAAGTTTTATAGACACACATATATCTGGGCTAATATATATGATATATATATTAGTAAACACTAAATAATGTTACTTTGTGAATATTTAATCTGACTATATTATGTACATACACATGCACACAACTTGTGTGAATAGATGTACATATACATACATGCAGGTATATGTATTCATAAGTTGGATTGATAAGGCACCATATATTATTTAGTATTCTGGGCTGGGTCTAAGTCAGGCCAATCATCTGGTACCTGAGATTCAATATTGAAATAAAATGAGATAGTAATGTCATCCAACAGTTAATAAAAGATATATTTCCCTAGCCATAATAAGAGAAGGCTATTCAACAAGAACAGGCCCTGAGAACACTCCGAGTTGATACAGCTTAGCAAAGACCCCTACCCGTTATTCATTGCAATATACCAGCAAAACTTCCAAGAGTTCCTTAAGCTCCTCTTGGCTGCTCTGCACCCAATGAATAAGTGATGTCAACATAACAGCCTGAGCCTTTAGTCCCCTAAGTCAACCACGGCTCAAGGAATGTCTCAATACTTTTTTTTTTTTTGGTGGGGCAATGGGGGTTAAGTGACTTGCCCAGGGTCACACAACTAGTAAGTGTCAAGTGTCTAAGGCCGGATTTGAACTCAGGTACTCCTGAATCCAGGGCCGGTGCTTTATCCACTGCGCCACCTAGCTGAAAAACTAGCCTAACCAACTTGAAAAGAAGATTTTGTAACCACACCCCTTGGCAATAAGATCCTTAAGTTCTTCAAGAGCCTAGCTTCTTAAACTGTGGGTCACAATCCTATATGTGGTTGCATAACTGAATGTGGGGGTTGCAAAAATTTGGCAACAGTAAAAGGTTATATATACCTATTTTATATACCTATATACCTGGGGTGGCATAAAAATTTCTCGAATGAAAAGGGGTTGAGAGGGGCAGCTAGGTGGTGCAGTGGATAGAGCACTGACCCTGGAGTCAGGAGGACCTGAGTTCAAAGCCAGCCTCAGACACTTAACACTTAGTAGCTGTGTGACCCTGGGCAAGTCACTTAACCCCAATTGCCTCACCAAAAAAAAAAAAAGAAAGAAAGAAAAGGGGTTGAGAGTAAAAGAACTTGGGACAGCTACGTGGTGCAGTGGATGGAGTACTGGCCCTGGATTCAGGAGGACCTGAGTTCAAATCCAGCCTCAGACACTTAAACACTTACTAGCTCTGTGACTGGGCAAGTCACTTAACCCCAACTGCCTCACCAAAAAAAAAAAAAGAGAGAGAGAGAGAGAGAGAGAGTAAAAGAGCTTAAGAAGCCCTGTTCTAGGGGGCCTTCTACCACTTAAATGACGTTAAGGCCCTATTATTCAAGAAGTCTACTAGAGCAAGTACTGAAAAGCTAAAACAGAAATATAACAAAAATAAAACAACCTAAATTCCTTGAAGAAGTAACTGAATTAGGAAGGACTGTGTCCCCAGTCTTTTTTTTTTTAAAGTGAGGTAATTGGGGTTAAGTGACTTGCCCAGGGTCACACAGCTAGTAAGTGTTAAGTGTCTGAGGCCGAATTTGAACTCAGGTACTCCTGACTCCAGGACCAGTGCTCTATCCACTGCGCCACCTAGCTGCCCCTGTGTCCCCAGTCTTAAATAATCAGGTCCTTGTGGTAGGTAATGCCAAATCTTTGCAGTTCATAATGTAAAAAAGTAGGAGCATCAGGAACACCAGCAAAAATAATGACATTTCCTGCATAGTCCCTAGTCCTCATGACAGGTCAGGAAGAATTGACTTCTACTACCACCTGCTTAATGTTCACTGAAAAACCAGCGAGGACTTTCCCCTCCCTAGTAGCCCCATGAGGGCAGAGAAGTAGAACACAGATTCATTGCCTTATTTGAGAGCCAACTATGCTTTCAATGGTCTGCCAACCCCTCCTTGGGGGGGAAGTTTGTTAAGGGGATCCCCTGAACTTGTCTTTTTGAATTCCATATTTTTCAGAAACTTTGAACTGAAAGCATATAGGAGGCCCTGAATGCGTCAAGGATGAAACTTCCCCCTGAGTTTACATAATTTGTTGTTGTACTCCAAGCTGGACTCCCTACATGTCCTTGGGAGGCAAGACAGATACTATTTGCCTGTGCCAGGCTGGGATACTGCTTGTGCAGCTGGGGTCTTCTTCAGATAAGAGGGGTGGGGGAGGGGCAGAGCAATGAGGGTTAAGTAACTTGCCCAGGGTCACACAGCTAGTAAGTGTCAAGTGTCTGAGGCTGGATTTGAACTCCGGTCCTCCTGAATCCAGGGCTGGTGCTTTATCCAGTGTACCACCTAGCTGCCCCGACCCACCTACTTTTATAGTTTAGCAAGTTCCCAAGGGAAAAGAATACCTCTTGCCATCGCCCTGCTCCTCCCTGTGGGGAGTGGTTTTGGTGTCCAATGCCTTTGATGCCTTGTTCCCCCTCCCATTTTACACCCCTTTCTGGTATCCCTTCCTCCCTTTATCCTACTATTTATAAAAGTGTAAACTTCTGTAAAAAACTTCGAGCCCACTGGGTTCCCATGACATTCATTTCTTTTGTAATAAATAACATTTTCACATAAGTCTCATGACATTGTGATCCCCTGTTGACAAGCTGTACAATGATCACTGAGCGCATTATATTGGCAACACAGGGGCCAATCAGCTTCACATTACAGTCTGTACAGTGAACCTGTGTTTTGTCACTGCACATGCCAGTGCCCACTCTTCTGTGCCTCGGTAGCTACTGATGCTGGGAGCCAACACACCAAGGTCTACTACTGCCAGAACCTGCATCTCTTTCCACTGCTATCTGCCATCAGGGCCCATCAGCCAGCAATAGGTCTGAGCACTATTGTACTGCCACTGCTGGGGCCTGACACCAGCCCAATACAGCAGGCCTGACTGTTTTCTTATACGGACAAAATTGCTGACTGTCTACACTGTTAGTGCCCACCCTGTCTACCCGGGGAGTTCTGTGGGTGCTGCTACCGCAGGAGGAGAGATGCAAAACAACACAAAAAACAACAAAGCCAGAGAATCATTTCAGCCTGTACATGTCCTTTATTTCCCAGGTGCATACAATATTATTTCTGGGTTATGGAAATTCTCCATGGCTCTGAGTTCTAGTTATTCAGGGGGTTCTCAATGAAAGCTTTGGAGAAGTAATACAGTTCAAAGTTCAGGGGTAAGAGTGGAAACTTTTAAAACTGACACAGTACTAGAGTCCCTCAGCTAATTATAAGAAGAGCAATTGACACATTTATCTATATTCCTAATTCCTGAAATGTCTCCGGGCTCTAGCGATTTATCATTGTCCTTTCAAATGCGTCCCTTGATTGCCTTTCCCTGTGACAAAGGGTCTCCTCTGCTGTTTAGTCACTGGGCTCTGCCTTAGTCTTTCCCCTTACCATAGGGTTTCTTTTCTGCCCCCTGTATTAGGCTTTGCCTGGGTCCCTTCCCTGCTCTTGATGGCATACAAGTCTACTGCAACCATTTCCATGTTGGGCTCCAGTCTCAGGGTTTTATGTTCTTTACCTAGGGCCTATTACTGGGCTTAGATCTAGTGTCTAGTGACCATCCTTACAACCCATCTATGCCCTGTCTTCTTCAGGTGCCCTGAAGCTGCTTTCAACCTGGTTTACCTTGCTTCAGGGTTGCAGTAGGATTTCAGTAGTTCTTCTGTTCACTACCGGTCTGTGTGAGATTTAGGTGGTTATTTCTCCTTATTTCGCCAGTTAATGAGACATTTTAAGATTTATTAGGGTGCCTGAGAATTTGAGTTTCCTTTGGTACTAGCACACTGACATCTTCTGATCACTTTTTCTTACACATTATTTTTCTTGTTTTAATCTTCCCTCTGTAGTTGAAATTTGTTTTGCTTGTGACTAATTCCTTTCCAACCCTGCCTTCCCTCTCCCATATCCTTCTGATTTCCCTGTTCAATTTATTTCTACACCAATCTGTGTGTGTGTGTGTGTGTGTGTGTGTGTGTGTGTGTGTGTGTGTTCAACTCTCCTTTACCCAGATCAGAAGGGTGAGATCCATCCCCACTCCAGGTTTGTATAGTATTGTCTTCTTCTGGCCTACTATTATTATGGAAAGTAGTACTAAAGTCCCTCTCCCTTCTTATTCATAACTTCTTTGCTGTATTTTTCCCTTTATTTTCTTAAAACTAACAATATTTTACCAAAACACTCCTAGATACTATATTTATCTCAGAGACAGTAGGAATCTTTACTAATATAAGCTCTTGATTATCAAGAGTCTCTCTCAAATGATCAAATGTGTTTTCCATTTTGAATTTTGCTTGTCTCCTATGTTTTAATTTCAGAGTTTCTACCTTGTAGAAATTGTAGACAAGTTTGATTTTTTTCATCAAGAATTCTTGAAAGCCTTCTATTTTAAAAATCCATTTTTTTCCCCTTTAGGATTTCAAAGGACAAATATTTCAAAATATTCCTCTTTAAGTAGTGAAATTGAAATATAAAATTTTAAACACTGAAGCACAGTCTTAAGATCCTGACAGGTCACTTGATACTCATTCTTTCTAACACCTTGCAGTAGTTTTTTAAAAAAAAATTTAATATTATGAACTTTGCTTCAAGTATTTTTCTTTTCTTTAAAACTCTTACAAGTATGTAATTAACAAAATATCAAAAAAAGAGCATTTCCCTATACAAAGTAGAACATAAAAAAGAATTGCATGAGAAACAGTGAATCTGTTTCTCTTTGCTTTTAAAAAAAGTATAAAATAAATTTTACTCATTACTTTAGAAATTATCTTGCTTGTCTATGATAGTTTCTGAATGACTTTCTGTTCTCTGTGTATTTTAAAAAATATTTCATGGTCTTTTCTTTTTTTAAAATTGGTATTACAATTATGGCACTCCCATTCCTAAAATCCTCCTCCCCAGTAAAAAAACAGAAAAAAGAAAAAAAGGAAAAACCTTGTAACAAATAAACACAAACAAAATGAATCCACATAGTGGCCTCTCTTTCCACAGAGTTCACAGTTCATCAACTCTCTGTTAGGAAGTGCTTTCTCATAGATTCCCTGGAAATGTGGTTAGTTACTGTTTTGATCAGAGTTTTGAAGTTTTTCAATGTTGTTTTTCTTTATAATGTTTTTGTCATCATATTGCATTAATTCCTGCTTCCTAGGAGTATCTGAAATCATCTCTTTTGTCATTTATGATAAAATAATATTCCATTCCATATTCCACAATTTATCCAACTATTACCCAACTGATAGGCACCCCTAAGCATCCAGTTCTTTTTTTTTCCTTTTTACTCCTCTTCCCTTCCCTCTCCCCTACTCTCAGGAACATGAAGTTTTGCTTGTGACTTGTGACTATTCCCTTCCCATATTATACTCCTTCTTAGCCCTTCTTCCCTAATCCTACCTATTTCTTTGTTGAATTTTGGGTATTTCTACACCAAATCTGTGTTCAACTCTCCTTTGTTCATTTCAGATAAAATTCTCCCCACTCCTTTTTTCCATGTTTATATATTCTTTTCCTTATGGAAAAACAAATTTCATTCCCTAATTCTTCTTTTCTACACTGGTGTATCCTAGACACTTTAAATTCAAGCTGAGTTTTTTTTCTTTCTTAGAAATATAAGTTCTGGAAGGCATTCTTTTCCAGAATAAGCCTGTTTGATCCACATTAAAAATGTGTTGATCAGTGTATCCACCTTTTTGAAAAATTATTTTCTTCAAACATCAGGATATGTAGCTGCTTTATGCTCATCTATACTGGCTGCCTCCTTAGTAATTTTAATACCAGGCAACCGAACTCAATTTTTAAAGCAATTGAACCAATCAGCACTTACACTAAAAGTTTCTTCACTATTCACTTTATTTTCATTTTCTTTTACTGTCTTCAATAAACTTGAAGTTTTTGTACGAATGGTTGCTCTACCAAGAGAAATGCATTTTTGGTTGCAATCTTTAATCCATACAACTAAATGACACTCCATTTCTATCATTATAATGCTTCTATTTTTTGTAGTTGTTTACCGAACATACAAAACTGATACAACTTCGCCTTCTTATTTTATTTTGCATTTTATAATACAGATTCAGGCACTCTAACATCTTATTCTATTTTAGAATTACTATGGGCACATTCATGCTATTCAATGCCATCAATTTTTTGTTCTAATACAATAACAGGCCTCCTCTTTTTGTTTTGGCAATGTATTCTTTTTATCGATTTTATTAAGCTCTCTTTCTTAAAAAAAAACTTAACATAATTGTTGGCAATATAGTACACAGCAGCACCTCACATGTAGAAGCAATGATAAGCCAATGAACACATGTGGAACACATTAAAACCCTCTACTAGTTCACATTTTTGGCTTATATTAAATGTGATTTACTATCATTTTATGATTCACATCAAAATAAATTTCATATTATTCAAACATATTAATTGTGATCTGCCTGTATTTCATTTTTTCTTCTTTTTAATATTTTGATTTTATTTTTCTATTTCTTGTTGTCATGGAATTATTGTTGTTACATGTCCTGTTATTGCTTCTAGAAGTGAAGGCTGCTATGTACCACAGCTATTGTGTCTGTTGAAGCACTATTCCATCACATTAGTCTCTTGCTACTGAGATGAGAGGAGAGAGCACCATTCCATCAAGTTTCCAGTCTGGTACTCCTACAGAGTAGTACCATTCCCTCTGCTCCACATACTTAATCCCTCACCTGAACTGTCCAAGGCTCTGAAAGGACTCCATTCCCAGGTCAAAACTCTATGGACACTCTAAATCTATCTAAATTTTTCATTAATCATTAACAAATTACTCTCTAGGCATATTCCCCCATCCAAGTTATGCTGAACCCATGGCCATCATCATTTAAACCTCATTTCTCATCCTCCACGTCTCAAAACCTTATTCCTATTCCCCTCCTCCTCAACTCCCTCCCACATTGTCTTTTTTTATTTTTATTTTTTTAAATTTAAAAAATTTTTTTGGTGAGGCAATTGGGGTTAAGTGACTTGCCCAGGGTCACACAGCTAGTAAGTGTTAAGTGTCTGAGGCTGGATTTGAACTCAGGTACTCCTGAATCCAGGGCCAGTGCTTTATCCACTATGCCATCTAGCTGCCCCGCCTCCCACATTGTCTTACCCCTCTACTATCCCAATACCCTTTCCACTGTGCTCTCTAGAATGCCTACTCTATAAGTAATAAACTTGCTTTCAATTTAAATCTTTTCCTTTCCCACTCCTTACATATTCTAGTTCTTTACCAATGACAGCTTCCCTTTCCAGCATTGCCTGTATTGTCATTCATTCCTGTCAGCTCATAGGTCTAGGAGGAGAATTGTAAATACCCCTTACTACCCACTGCTGATTTCAGGTCCTCCCCATCACTCCACAACCTCTCCTCCCCTTTGACATTAATTCAATATATATCTACCACTCAATCAAAATTAACTATTGTCTACCCACCTCCAGTATACTTCCCTTTCTGAATGAGTTCAGTACCTGACTCACAAGCTTTCTCTCTTCCCCAACTCCTGCTCTCATATTAGGGGGGCTTCAACATATGTACTGATACTCAAACATCCTCAGGGCTATGTCCTGGGCCCTCTTTTCTTCTCCCTCTATACTATTTTATTTGGTGATCTCATCATCTTCTATGGATTCAATTATCATCTATAAGGATAATTCACAAATATACTCATCCAGCCCTAACCTCCTTGCTGACCATGCCTGCTCGTCTCCACCTGCCTATTGGACATCTCAAAATGGATTCCCTATAGACATGTTAGGTTAAAATGTCCAAAACTGAGGTTATGATCTTTTCCCTAATCCCCCATCACTCCCTAATTTACCTATTACTCAAGGGTCCCACCATGCTCTCACTCCCTATTGTCCAATCTATTTTAAAGTCTGTCAATTTTATCTTCCCATTATTTATTATTCCCATTATTGCCCCCTTCTCTCCTTTGACACTGCCACCATCCTAGTGTAAGTCCACATTGCCTCATGGTTGGTCTCCCTGACACAACTCTTTTCCCATTGCAGACCATTCTCAACTCAGCTGCCAAAGTGATTTTCCTAAAGCGCTGATCTGACCATGTCACCCTACCCTAAACACCAACAGCTTCCTAGTAGTAGCTTCAGGGTCAAATAAATATAAAATATCAAAAGTTCCAGGTAAAATCCCATCTTCTAAAGGAAATCTTTCTCAGTCCCCTTCCCAATTCTAGTGCCTTCTTTCTGTTGATTATTTTAAATTTATCCTTTATATAGCTTTTATACAGCTTCTACAATTGTACATATTTATTTATATGTTATCTCCCCTGGTGGTTTTTAAATTTCTTGACGGTAAGGGAATGTCTTGTGCTTTTCTTTCTATCCCCAGCAGTTACCATAGTGCCTAGCATATAATAAGAGCTCAATAAATATTTAGTGACTGAGGAAGGCATTGGTTGATTCTTTACATTTTTACCTTTTTTTTTCTCAATCTAGCTCTGTTTCTTTTCTAGTGTGTCTTTCTGCTTTCTTTGTCAAAAAAGGATTATCTTTGGACTTGAAGAACATACTACCACTACTAGTAATAATAATGATAACAATAATAAAGCTACCACTACTATGTGTCAGACACTGTGCTAAGCACTTTACAAATATTATATCTTTTGATCCTCTGTGCCCATTTTATAGTTGGAGAAGCTGAAGGAAGTAGGGGTTAAGTGACTTGCCCAAGATTACAAGCTCAGTCTTGACTCCAGGCCCAACCCTTTATCTACTGTGTCACCAAGCTGCCTCAACAGGACACAAATAGGTTTTTAGGCAAATAGAAACCCCAATAGATATGGAGATTGCAAGAGAACACCTTTGACGAGTTCCAAATCCCCGGATTTGGACAAATTACATCCCATAGTATTGAGAAAACTAGCATGCTTAGCCGTAGTTTATAGGATCATAGGCCTAGAACTCAAAGGGACCTGAAAAGTCCTCTATTTTGGGGCAGCTAGGTGGCACAGTAGATAAAGCACAGGCCCTGGATTCAAGAGGACCACAGTTCAAATTGGGCCTCAGACATTTGACACTTACTGGCTGTGTGACCTTGGGCAAGTCACTTAACCCTCATTGCCTCGCAAAAAATAAAAAAAAAATAAAAAATCCTCTATTCTAACCCCCACATTAATAAGGAAACTGAGTCTCAGGGAGATTAAATGACTTGCTCTATGTCACACATGTACTAAGCATGGCTAGATATAAACCTTTTGGGAAAACTAGGATATTAATCCACTGTTGGTAGAGTTGTGAAAAGATTCAACCATTCTGAAGAGTCATTTGGAATTATACCCAAAGGGCTATCAAACTGTGCCTACCGATCCAGCAATATCACAGATAGGTTTATATCCCAAAAACATCCCCAAAAAGAGAAAAAGACCTATTTGTACAAAAATATTTATAGCAGCTCTTTTTGTGGTGGCTAAAAATTGGAAATCAAAGGAATGCCCAACAATTGGGAAATAGATAAACAAGCTGTGGTATATGATGATGATGGAATATTATTGTGCTATAAAAAATGACAAGCAGGATGATTTCAGAAAGGCCTGGAAAGAATCACATGAACTGATGTATAGTAAAGTGAACAGAAACAAGAGAATATTGTGTACAGTGACAGCAATATTGTTTGATGAAGAACTAAATGACAACTATTCTCAGCAATACAATGATCCAAGACAATCCTTAAGGGCTAATGATGAAGCATACTATGCACCTCCAAAGAAAGAACTGATATTTACTGAACACAGACTGAAGCATGCTATTTTTCATTTTCTTTCATTTTTTTTCTTTTGAGTTTTCTCGTACAAAATGTCTAATATGGTAATGTTTTACATAATTGCACATGTAAAACATGTAAAACATTGCTTACTGCCTCAGGGAGGGGGGAGGAAAGGGATGGATAAAGGGATAGAATTTGGAACTTGAAACTTTAAATAAAAATGTTTATTATTTTTTAATGGGCTTACACTCAGAAAATAAAAATGGAAGGAAGAAAATGAACATATTAATGAAAAAAAAATTAAGATACAACAGGAGCAGAAGTGTTCATAAGATATCACTTAAGAGGTTCAATTCTAAAATGTTATCAGTAATTCAGAAACATTGCCAGTAATGGTAGGAATACAATGGGACTTGAAAAGGAGAAAAATAAAAAATAATTAGAATAAACCTGGAATAAAGGAAATATTGGAGAAAAATAAAAACCTTAAGATAATCATGGAAAAACATCTAGTACAATAGTGTTATACAGCAAATCCAAATCAAATTTATAGAACAGGGATTCTTAAATGATGCCAATGTCACATATAGTTTTAAAAAAAGGCAACAGTTTCACTTGTCTCAACAACTATACTTGGAGAAAGGATATACTCACTAATATTTCAGAGTGATAGGTTGGTAAGCATTTTTTTTTTTTTTGGTGAGGCAAGTGGGGGTTAAGTGACTTGCCCCTCCCCAAGCATTTATAAGATCAGCCTTTGCAAGAATGGGTTCTGGGGGCAGCTAGATGGCGTAGTGGATAGAGCACTGGCCCTGGATTCAGGAGGACCTGAGTTCAAATTTGACCTCAGACACTTAATAGTTATGTGACCCTGGGCAAGTCACTTAACCCCAATTGTCTCACCAAAAAAAAAAAAAAAAGAATGGGTTCTGAGGTCAAAAAAACAACCATACCATGCCAACAATAATTTATGGCACAAGGAATCACTGAGTCATCTCTGTTTTTTGACTAGATGATAGTCTCTTAAGTTATCTGGTCCATCCATGTGCCTTCTGGCCAACTAATAAACATTATAAGATAAAGAATGACTGAATTTTTTCCTAAAGGGTAGGAACTCTAACAGGTGAGTTCTTCTAGATTCTCTGCATGTGTCCCCTAAGAAATAGTACTTATGAAAATAAGAGATGTTTGCCACAATATTTTTAAGCATTAAAATCCAATTCAGATCTGTGAAACTCAATCCATGAAGCTTTTGTCTTATTTAAAAATAAAGGTAGGCAAGGTAGGCAGCTTTCAAATGTGGTATCTTAAATAATGTATTTTATAAAATACTTATTTTTAAAACAAGAAAGCTCTACTCTTTATGGCAAAAACATCACAAAATAAATCCCTAACAAGTTGTATGTGCTGAAGTCAAGATTCAGAGCCTACAGTGAGAAGTAATATAAAGGTGGTATAATTTGCAAAACAAGCCGAGCATACTTGTTTACCCTTGGTTCCTGCAAATAATAATAAATGACTCAAAGAGTTTGGTAAAACGAGTCTGATATTAACCATGGAAAATATCCTATATCTTTCACTATCCAGGTTAAGGCCAGGAATTAAATTAATTAAAGCAGATGAAGGATTATAAAACAAATTATTATTATCTTTATAGCAACTAACATTTATATATACTCCTTACTATGTGCCAATTTCCCAACATTAGGGAAGTGAGGGGGAAAGGGAATAAGTATTTATATAGGATCTCATTTGTTGCTCACAACTCTACAAGGAAGGTGCTATATAATTCCGTTTTACAGTTGAGGAAATTGAGGCAAACAGAAGTTAAGTGACTTGTCCAGCTAGTAAGGCCATAGCTGAACTACATACAGTCTAACTCTATCCACTATACCCCATCAGCTTCTGCTTGAACAATGTGCAAAGAAAATTACTGTGAAGTTATTTATCTAAACCTCGTGTGTGTTTTTTTTAAGTTGGCAACTCTGTCATGGTCTGTCTATAATCTGTCAAGCAGTGTTGTGTTTGTACTAGCATATTAAGCTGAAACTATGCTTAGGAATAAATATATGACTGAGGGAAAGGATGCTTGCCAAGAAAACAAAAATGTAATAATTCTAAATGATCTTCACAATAGAAGAGAGAAGGGGACAGACTGGAAAGGGGGGAGAGGTGAGGATAAAAAGGAATGAAAGAGAAAAAGGAAAGAGAAGTATTTTTTTTCCAGCTCGTTCATCTTCCTATATCCCATTTTCCCTGTTTCTCTTCTTTTGCCCCACAAAACTGCATTAACAGTGTTCTTGGGAAGGAATAGGTTTTTGTTGATTAGGTTTCTTCTCTTCCCGAATCTGCAGGGAGGTCCCGGGCGGGGGAAGGGGAGAGGGAAAACAGGGAAAGGAAGGGATAACAAAAAGAGCTGGGGGCTGAGCCTGAGAGTCCCTCGGCCCAAGCAGGGTTCTCCCGGACCCCCAAGAGTGGCCATAGTTTCTTGGCAGGCAGGGCCCGAGAAGGGAGCAACGCAGAGGCCTCCTGGAAGCCCGGATGGACCGCACCGCCACCACTCGCCTCAGTGGAGGAGCCGGAGGCGGCGTACGCGGCGGAGGCCCTGGTGGGCGAAGGAGTCCGCACTGGCAGCCGCAGCCCTGCTGGAGCCCAGCATCGCCCCCCGCCCTAGACCCCTTGCCCTAGGAAGAAAAAGGAAGGCGGCCGGGAGAGAGAGTCGCCTTCCGGCTCTGACCTCTGACTTGTGGTTCACTTTCACAAATACTCGGCCTCTGTCGGTGTCGTAACTCTGGCCCTGGCTAATGCACCCGCCCGCCGAGTGGCCCGTGGCCGTGGCCGTGGAGGTCGGCAGCTCTCGCTTCAGCAGCTCCTCCATTTTTCTCGCCCAGAATCCAGGCCTGGCTCACTAGAGCAACTTTAGGAAGGGGGGAGGGAGGGTAAGGGGGCGGAGCGCGCAGGCTTAGGGAAAGGCTGGGCGAAGGGAGGGGGGGGGGTGGCACGTGCTGGAGGGGAAGGGTCAGAGAGCCTCGCCAACTTCACCTTTCCCTGGGGACTCCTCTCATTGCTGAGTAAGGATATTCCAGTGAAGCTACCTAGTCCAAGTAGGTGCTGGTTAGTCAGTTTCTGTAGAGAAATTCGTTTATTCATTCAATGCAATCGAACCGACATTTTATGCCTTTTTCTTTAAAAAAAAGCTTAAATATCGGTTTTTTTATGTTATCTTAATTTCCAAATAATCTCTTCCCCACCCCAATAGTCATCCCCTATAACAAAAAATAAAAAAGAGGTAAAAATAGCTTGGCACACATCAATAGTCTTACAGTATATGTAATATTCCACCTCTATTATTTATCAAAGTGCCTTTACTGGTAACTGGATCCTGTCCAGTTCTAACATGTAGACATCAATGAAAGGAGGCTTTTTGAGCATGTCCAGTTTGCTTAACATGGAGCCACATGGGTAGGACAGCTTCTTTTGATTGTTGCCTGTCTTTAAAACTGTTGAGACTCAACCATCTGCTGTCTTAGCAGCACTTTTTTGTTTGTTTTGTTTTTTTTTTAGTGAGGCAATTGGGGTTAAGTGACTTGCCCAGGGTCACACAGCTAGTAAGTGTTAAGTGTCTGAGGCCGGATTTGAACTCAGGTACTCCTGACTCCAGGGCCGGTGCTTTATCCACTGCACCACCTAGCAGCCCCCTTAGCAGCACTTTTTCTGGGACTCCTATCTGCTTTACATGGAAGCCATGAGCTAAGCCATTAAGAGGGGAAGGACTTCCCTTGATTACCTCTCTTCCACCCCAGCTCCAAGAAATGGGTCTGGTGGTATTTGTTTCTGTCAACTTAAGGTGCCAGCGGTGATCCTCACAGGACCCATGATGACCTTGAAATCAGCATTGTAAGCAGGGTTGTGCACCTGGCTGACATGGAAGCCCTGAGAAGCCTGGGTAACTGGGACTCAAGCCTCAGGTGAGGTTTTGGAAGGAATTGGGACTGTGCTCTGTGGAAACCAAACTAAGCAATGAACCTAACCTGCTTCCCCTCTCTAGGGACTGTGGTGGCAGGACAAGGTCACTGGCACAGTTTATATATTTATGATTACCTGTTGGAAATAAATATTCCTTTTGTAAAAGTTCCTGTGTTATATACAAATATTATCTCATTCAATCTTCACAACCCTGTGAGGTAGGTGCTACCATTATTCCCGTTTTACAGTTAAGGGAACTGAGGCTGAAAGACATTAGGTGACTTGGCCAGTTTCACACAGCCACTAAGTATCTGGGGCAAGATTTGAATTCAGGTCTTCCTGACTCCAAATCCACTTCTCCCTCCGTTGTACTTCCTAATTGCCTCTAAGGCAGGAGACAACTGTGGTTTGGAAGGATGAATAAGATTTGACAATTAAGAGATCATTAGTAGGGGCAGCTAGGTGGCTCAGTGGATAGAGCACTGGCTCTGGATTCAGGAGGACCTGAGTTCAAATCCAACTTGACACTAACTTCCTGACCCTGGGCAAGTCACTTAAACCCCAATTGCCTAAAAAAAAAAAAAAGAGATCATTAGTAAAAAACAAATAAGTAAATAGATTTTTATAAATTAAAAAATTTTTAAAGATCATTAGTAACTTTTTAGTAAGCAATTTTGGTTGAATGATAGGAGTGGGGATAGACATTTATTGAAGACCTGCTATATGCAAGTCAGTGTGCTCATTGTCGGGAGGGGGAAGAGGGTGAGGAGTTGGTGATGAATGAGCAAAAAACAAGCTATAAGACAGGATCTCTGCCCTAAAGAGGCCTAGATTGACCCTTTCCCATTGAAGTATAAAAGTATAAGCAAAGCTGACACAAAAAGAACACCAAAATTTGAAAATCAGCCCATGGAAATTATATCTTCTATGAATTATTGCCCACCAGACCCTTGGAGCCTTAATTGTGACACAGAGAGCAGAATTTCATGCCATTAAAAAAAAGTTAAAAGAAATGTTAAGGGGTGGCTAGGTGGCGCAGTGGATAGAGCACCGACCCTGGAGTCAGTAGTACCTGAGTTCAAATCCGGCCTCAGACACTTAACACTTACTAGCTGCGTGACCCTGGGCAAGTCACTTAACCCCAATTGCCTCACTAAAAAAAAAAAAAAAAAAGAAATGTTAAAAAGTGCCTCTCTTTTACCTCTATAGTACATTTATATATTTATTCACACCTGATAAAGATATAAAAAGTTCTAAATGTTATTGAGCTGTAAACTTTTCCTTAGAAACCCAAAATGTTATTTTAAGCCTAAAAGGCTATTTGTCCTAACATCTTGCTAATAATAAGAATGTGAAATAGTTCCAGGAAGTAAAAATAGCTATACCTTCTTTGATTTTTTGGGGGTGGGAAACTTAAAAAAACCCAACACACACACACAACTTACTTCTGGCCATGCTGCAAGCTATAAATTGTTCTGAATATCTGTGGAATCCTCTGTGTCAAAAACTCTTTTGGGGGAGAAGTTTAAATTCTGGCCTTAGGGAGTCTCTGTCTCTATCTGTCTCTATCTGTCTCTTTGTCTCTGTGTCTTTCTCTGTGTCTCTGTCTCTCTTTCTCTGTGTCTCTGTCTCTCTTTCTTTCCTGCAATTTCAGTAATACTGATTTAATTGTTTCTGAGCATCTGTAGTCATTTTCAGTATTCTTTGCCCAATGCTCATCTACTTAAGCCTTGTAGAGCCATGGGACTGAGAGCTCAGCTTTTCTTCCCAAGGGAGCAGAAGTGATAGCATAAGGTGTTAACATCAAAGTGCAAACATGCTGAAGTTTGATAAGAAACTGGGGTGTGCATTGTAGCTCAGTGGGAAGAAATGGCAACTGCCAACAGTGTGTCAAGGCATGAGTAGGACAATGTATCAGCGTTCTAGCCCCAGTATAAGAGGGCAATGGCAATTCCCCCTGCCATGCTCAGGCCCAGTATAGTGGGTAACATTATAGACACTAGCAACAGAGGGCAGTAGTATGGGCCCCAAGGACAGCAGGTGGCATAAAGGGCAGTAGTTTATGTCCTAGTAGCAATAAGCATTGGTGTAGGCCACAGTGGCAACAGCTAATATAGTGATGTGGGCTCCAGGACAATGACCACTAGCATAGACAAGAGTTCAAATAGACCCATCATAGCCTTTGCTGTGACTTTCAATTGTGGAAAAAAGTGAAAGTTTTTAAACAGTCGGTTAGGATAACTGAAAGACGCCAGTTTTTGAAGGACCACCCTTTCGGGGAGGAGACCATGACAAACCACCAGTCTGTCTGCTAAGCACTCCACTTCCGCGGTGTGAGCTTAAAAGGCAAGGAGAAAGGGGCAGCTAGGTGGCGCAGTGGATAAAGCACCGGCCCTGGATTCAGGAGTTCCTGAGTTCAAATCTGGCCTCAGACACATGACACTTACTGGCTGTGTGACCCTGGGCAAGTCACTTAACCCCACTGCCCCATTAAAAAAAAAAAAGGCAAGGAGAGAATGGAAGTGATGTCTTTTTCCGCTCTCCTGGCCCACTGGTTTTCTCTGCACACACAGACGCTGACTGAGGTTCGACTCGGCCCGGTTCTCGGTAACAGCATGTGCTTGACACGGCTCTCAGCCTCAGAGGTAGCCTTGGGTTTTTGGTGAGTTCTATACAGAATATAGACTAAGCTTAGATTTAAGACTATTTGTTTGTATTTCTACTTTCCTATCTCTCTAATCAACATCACCTTGTAATTCCCAAACAATAAAAGCTCTAACTAAAGATCAGAGGCTTCTTCCACTGACTGGTCTGGGAGATAAATAAGGGAAAGGTTAAAGGGGAGTTTAATGCTCTTGTATCCAATTTTAAATCTCACACAATTGATAAGATTCCTCCATATCAATTGCCAGTATAATATCCAGAAATCAATGGATATCCTTAGAAAGGGCTTAGAGAACCAATGGTTGAAGATGTTGTGAGGTACTTTGCTTTCTGGTGATAAGAGGAGGTAAAAATTTTTATCCATCCCTACTGAAGGGAAGCCTCATGAGAGGCCTCTAAAAGGGCAAATATTTTTTATATTCCCCCCACAACTCCCCTAATGGGACCCCCAGGGAGATAATACAGAGTTTTAGTATTGACATTGGCACTGAGACAGATTACAATGTAATGATGTCCTAGCTATCATGTAGCAATTGTTTTCTGTTCTGGCCAAAAACTTTGAGAATCTTCCCTTCCCAGATTGTTATTTTTGTGATTAGGCCATCTTTTGTCCCAATTCTTAGGGAGACCTGGTCATTAAATGGGTGTTGCCTCAGATAAACGGAGACCTTGAAAAGACCTTAGAAAGGCCAAGGTGACCCATTGCATTCCAGATTATCACTAGT
The DNA here is from genome assembly GCF_019393635.1 of Dromiciops gliroides. NCBI lineage: Eukaryota > Metazoa > Chordata > Mammalia > Microbiotheria > Microbiotheriidae > Dromiciops > Dromiciops gliroides. The sequence goes on from NC_057864.1 coordinate 229,041,000, forward strand.
TGTCTTGATTTCTATCTTGCTGCTAGGCTAATGACTCTGGAGGAGAGAGTGTGAGGCTGATGACTTTGCTCAGCTCTGCCTCACTTAAATCCAAGTCATTGCAAGTCAAGACATCATCCTCATGATGTCATGTGAGAATGAAGGCTGAACAACAAGAACAACATGAAGTAAGTCCCTCATATCCTATGATGAGAATTAGTAACTGAGCCAGAAGTATCACTTTGTACACTATAGCCTTGATGTTCCTGACACTTCTTCTGTTCGTCACTACTTTATATCAGGAGATTAACTGTGATCTGTGGGGGGCAGCTAGATGGCGCAGTGGTTAAAGCACCGGCCCTGGATTCAGGAGTACCTGAGTTCAAATCCGGCCTCAGACACTTGACACTTACTAGCTGTGTGACCGTGGGCAAGTCACTTAACCCCCATTGCCTAAAAAAAAAAAAAAAAAACAACTGTGATCTGTGAAGGTTTGGCATTATCCACCAACTGGATATGATGATTAAGATCTAGTACTCAGCCCTTCCGAAGGGGGTGGCAAAGACTGGGATTTCTGATGTTTGTTCTCCATGTCGCTCTGTTATGGGGAATATTTTTTGTTTTCTTTTTTTCTAGGTTTCTATTTTTGTTTTTCTTTTATTCCTCCAGGCCCATGTTTCCCTATTCCTAAGGTTAGACTTAACTAATAACTACACTGAGGCTATATAAGTGGTGGAATGTCCTCTAGAAGACCTTTAAAACCTTGACTCCAAAGGATAACATTTAGTAAGATTTTTGTCATGCAGGTTAAAAAGATAGTGGAACTGTCCTCAAGACTTTCTTGCCCTAGGGGCCATTGAGATAAAGCTTCCTTCTGGCCTAAGTATGAAAGCCATCCCACAAGGATGACCAATGAACTGGTATAACCCCAGGCCAAGGGCTCATTGGTATGGGACTCTGTCTTTATTGGTGGAAATCAATGTCTTGTGCCTGTAAAGAGCATGGCAGAGCTGGCAATGATGTGGGCTAAAATTTGGAGTCAAATTGATTGTGAGTCCTTCCTAAAGAATTACGAGACTCAGTGGCTCAATTTCCCAAGATTTATTGCAATACTGTGGGTGACCACAGGGAGAGAACCAGAATAGTGGAAAGGTAACTCTTTAATAATGAAAGGAAAGACAGTTATATTTATAGTATGGATAAATTGATTATCAGTCTCATTTTAATAATCTCCACCTTGGGAAGGTACAAGGGAGAGCCTGTCCTCATTATAATATTCTCCACCTAGGGGTGTTTCAGGGGAGGGCTTATCCTAATTTGGAGTTCATGGGGTCCTAAGCCAACCCCTGAGGTGGGTACCTTTCTCCATGGAGGTGTGTTTTGGGGGTTTACAGGTCATAAGGTGAATCTGGGGACAAATTTGGCTTTTTCTGTGCATGTCTCTTTCTGATTCCCATGGCTAGTTTCAAAATATCTCTATTTTTCATTAGAATTCCTATACCCTTGTCATTTCCTTTATTGTTATTTGACCTGACCCATTATGGTCCCATTATGGATCCTGATCACTGTGGGTACAATAACCCAGCATAAGTTATTCATTAACTGGGGTCTAACTCTCTTTTGGAGCTAATATCTGAATTAGAGCTTAGGTCTTAGGTTTTTCTATTAACCTCTTTTTGCCTCCTACATTATTCCCCACTTTTCATATACCCCGGGAAAAAGGACAAAGATCATCTCTTCTGTTACTGCTTCTTGCTGAGTGGGGGAGACATAGGGGCCCACAGGGAGTTTATGAATTGAGGGAGATATAGGAACTAGTGTTACAAATGCAAAAACCACAACACAAAACACAAATGATTTACAAACAGACCAAGGGGCTAAGAGTTCCATGAAAAACTGAACTAAGCAAGCAGTTGTGAACAGTTTCAGCCATCCAGGTAATCTCTATACGGCCGCTCAAACTTCAGGAGGTGTTCTTCTGAACCATAAAGACTCCTCCTTAGTCCAGGTCCACATTTGCCAGAGAGTTTGAGCACTCTTCCAATTCTTGTAACCCTAATACAGTAGAATCAGGAATTTATTCTATTACGGATGTTAAATTTGTAAGCATAGCATCATGTTCAAGTTACCCAACAAGAGGAATAGTGAGGGAAGCAGTTTTCCAAACCCACCAAAGAAAATTATCTCAAGTTCCTCTTCTGACTCTAATATGAGAAGAGGCAGTAGCATTTTTACTCTATAATCCAAATAGCCCAAGATAACATATGGGCTTAAGCAGTTGGTAGTTAACACTAAAGATTTATAATCTCCTTGTTATAGGAAGGGGAAATACCTTGGAGCACAATAGGGTGCAAGGGGACCAGGGCTAGGGTGTACCAGTGAATGGACCTGGCAACTAATCTAGCAGCAAGTTCTGCCCTGTGTTTCCCTTGTGCTATGGAGTTGATAGCTTGGTACCTTTGGCAGTACATAACAGAGATCTGACTGGGCAGATTTATGATAAAACCTGAAATGCATAACTATGTTTCCTAGTTACCACCCTCCCTTTCATTTGAATGGGGAGGAATTTCACTTTCTTCTAAACCAAAAAAATACCCAGTTAATTCAACCTTATCATACTACCATGTAAACATTAACAGGCAGATGACAAACCTGAATATTAATATACCTTGTTGTTTGACATTAAAAAGTGACCACACATTTAAACTGAAAACAGTAAGACTGTACATACTTGCATTGTGCTGATTTCTTCTACTGACTACTTGCTCTGATTGTAGAAATCTGCTATAAAAGAAAAAGCAGGGACATGATTATAAGACCAGGATAAAACATCCTTAGCTCTGTTTGATTTCAAGTGAAAGTTACAAGTGAGGGGCAGCTAGGTGGTGCAGTGGATAGAGCACCGGCCCTGGAGTCAGGAGGACCTGAGTTCAAATCCAGCCTCAGACACTTAACACTTACTAGCTGTATGACCCTAGGCAAGTCACTTAACCCCAATTGCCTCACCAAAAAGACAAAAAACAAACAAACAAAAAGTTACAAGTGACCACCAGTCATACAGTACTAGCCAAATTCAGGGATAGCCAGGTAGGAAAACATTTCCTATTCAGTAGGAACTCAATGAGCCAAAAGAAGCTTACCTTGGATTGAGTCTGAAATTGTCCCCTTGGCTTTTTCCCAGATACCTCCACCTGTAAGCAGCACATTCCCTCTTGTGGCATTGATTTGTGGCATTCTCTCCAATTCTTGGATATACTCCTCTTTTTTCCCCTCAAGATCCCAAATTCTTTGAACAGTCAGTACAAAATGGCAAAGTTTTCTTTCTATTTGTTTTTACCAATAATTTTAAATACTCTGGGCAGTTTCTTAAAATTTTCTAAATATTCTCTCTTACCTACCACTCCGCTCCAGTACTGTGCAGCTAGCCAGGCAGCCAGAACCTGAGACTGGGGGCGGGGGGGGGGGGAGGGCGGGGAAGAGAGCAGCAGTGCAAGTCATGCTTCACTAGCTTTGAAACTTTTACACATTACAAATAGTTGCTGATTTTTAACCATTCCACTACAAAAGATTTCAAAGTAGCAGCATTTTCAAACCAGTTTCTACAATGTTCATCTAAAGCTATGAATGCCTAGCAAAGAAATTACATCCCAATTCCCAATTCAAAAATTTTAAGGAGATATACACCTATAAAAATATCCAGAAGTCAGAGACTTCCCTTCCCCGTACTTTGAGAGCCTGGCCATTGCTCTGAAAGGCTATGGGGGTACAACCAAAAATTCCCCACAGATTGTACAACACAATTACAACATTTGACAGACATAAATGCATGAGACAACAAGCAGACTAGTGGCCACACACAGACAAGCAAACAAACAGCCATAAGATATTACTTCTATCTGGAGGTATGTTACCTTAAATCTTTCTCTTGCAAATAAGTCATTTGTTTCTTTTCACCGGTGTCCAATTTTTTTTCCTTTTCCAAATTTGTAAGGATACATCCGAGGGGTCATACAGAATGTTTTCTCTCTCCCTGTCCCTTTAAGGTTGGTTGGGTTAAGACCACACCTGAGAAAAATCTTACCTCAGACCTTGGGGGCCCACCCAATGTGACTGAAGTTTCTGAGGCAACAGAGGGGAAAAACACAATGCATATTTCATCCTGGGGAACCCAAGAGCCGAATGAGGGAGTTGTTGTGTTCAGACAGTATTGCAATAAAACACTACCCGTTTTCTTCTCCAGGTCAGTGCAATCGGACTTTTCCCAATTTATCATTTGTTTCTTTTTGGCTGCATCCAATTTTCTCCTTACTCCCTTTTCCCAATTTGTCAAAATTTCCTGACCCATCCGTAACCTCCCGAAGGTTACCAACACCACACCTGTGTCCATGTGGGTGTCCATTAAAGAACCCAAATCCAGGGCGTCCCCCAGACTGCTGGGTCTTGCCAACAGGGCAATTCCTTTCTTCCCTTTTCAGGAAAAAAATGAAATCCCTCAGGGTAAATTGCTTGATCCCAAATCAACAAGAAATACCCCCACTCACTTTGGTGAGCTGGCCAGGACTCCCAAATGAGCCAAAACTTGAGTGCAGGAGTTAAAGGCAGATCCCAAACTTACCTTAATGAGATCTTACCCCACTGCTTTCAAAAAAAAGAAAAAGACCTTGAGTTTGGGACTTGAAGTCACATGGAGCACCAAATGATGTGGGATGGAATTTGGGGTCAAATTGATTGTGAGTCCTCCCAAAAGAATTACGAGACTCAGTGATTCAGTTTCCCAAGTTTTATTGCAATACTGTGAGTGACCACAGGGAGAGAACCAGAATAGTGGAAAGGTATCTCTCCAATAAGGAAAGGAAAGACAGTTATATTTACAGTATGGATAAATTGATTATCAGTCTCATTATAATAATCTCCACCTTGGGGGGCTACAAGGGAGAGCCTGTCCTTCTCATTATAATATTCTCCACCCAGGGGTGTTTCAGAGGAGGGCTTATCCTAATTTGGAGTTCATGGGGTCCTAAGCCAACCCCTGAGGTGGGTACCTTTCTCCATGGAGGTGTGCTTTCGGGGTTTAAACATCATAAGGTGAATCTGGGGACAAATTCCGCCTTTTCTGTGCCTGTCTCTTTCTGATTCCCATGGCTAATTTCAAAATATCTCTATTTTTCATTAGAATTTCTATACCCTTGTCATTTCCTTTATTGTTATTTGACCTGACCTGTTATGGTCCCATTATAGGTCCTGATGACTGTGGGTATGATAACCTAGCATAAGTTAGCCATTAACTGGGGTCTAACTCTCTTTTGGAGCTAATATCTGAATTAGAGCTTAGGTCTTAGGTTTTTCTATTAACCTCTTTTTGCCTCCTACATCAGCAAGAGCAGGAAAGAGAAGTTTTCTTTCAGTCTCTTTGGCCTTTGGGTTCCGCTCATGCCCAATCCATAGAACAAGCCTTGCTAATAGCAGCAGCCATCATGTCTGCTACCAGCAGATCTCCAGGTGGCCAAAATTCTGGCAGCTGCAGTAAACTGGGACACAGGAATGGGGGGGGACATTCCTCAAATGTGAGGCTACCTCCCCTAATTCCTCATCCCCATTGCAGCCCCCAAGAGGTTGGTCAAGAGAAAACCCAGCTCCCTGTAGTCTGGTCTCCTGGCCAGCCCCTTGTTACTGACATCTCTATGGCCAGGGTCAAGCTGGATGTAGGAGGTAAGTCTATGGATGACTCAGGGGCAACCCCTGTCTTACTCTCTCATTCAGGTCCTACTATTCCATCAAAGTAGCAGGTTGTGGGGATCGGGGTAACACCCCTTAAATGTAGGCCAACATTGCCTTTAATGTGTATGCATGAGGATCACAAATTCCTTCATCCCTCCCTGGTTCTACCCTCTTCATCTTGGCCCTTATCAGGGCATGATGTCAAGAAAAAGTAAGCCCAGCGAAAAGTTCCTAGCTTATGGGCTCTTAGTTCACTGCAAAGACCAGAAGAAATAACCTTTAGCTATCTCACAGTGCTTGGTCTGTTTACTTCTACTCTTAAAATCTTTCGTGGTAGAATAGTTTAAATTGGAAATTATTTGTAATGTGTAAAAGTTGCAAAGAAAACAATTTTTTTCAGTCTAACCACTGAGGTGCACAGAATTAAGCTTTGATCTGATTACTTAACTCTTGTAAGGCAGGCCACACCATGTCTTGCATTCAGTCTTGCCAGCCTCAACTGAAGAAGAACAGATGTACTTTACTCCTTATCTGATAAGTCCTTTTTTATTTTTTGCCCTGGTCTCTTTTAAATTTTTGTTTAAGTCTGTTCCATCTAGACTCAAGGATTCAACGTCATGGCAGCTAGCTACCCACTGTGCCTATGTGTCTCCTTCTACCCTCTGGACCTCACATCTCCTTGTATTCCAGACCAGGCCCTCCCTACTTTTCCCTACTCCTCACACCCCCATCCCCCCACCCCCCCACTCCCCGCTATGATTTCTTTGACCCTGCTCAGCATGAAGTTACAGAAGAATCTGCCCCTTTTCCTTATATAGAGAGAAGTGGGGAAATGTTATGGGCCCAAGCCACCCCAGAAGTTTTCTGGGTTACATCAAAGAACCTTCTCCTTGAGAAACTAAGCCAAAATACAGACATACCTAAAGAGATAAGTGGAACCGGACTGGGACTGAACTAGCTCCAGGACCACCACCCTTCATTCCAGTCTCCCTCACCCCTAGGGAAATAAGATTAGGTGTGGCTGCTGCCTTTGTGGTGGGAGGAGGAGAGAGATGGCTTGAGAGATCTGCAGCTACCCCTCACCCAATTCCCCCAGCCACCACCAGTGGGGGATGGTCTTCCCTCACTAAGGGAACTTTCCACAGTCAGATCATCACCCCCATCAGTCCTCTATAAAAGTACCTGCCTGTCTTCTGCTCATGGAGATTGGTATCTCAGAGCCATGCTCTGTGGCCATGCCTTCTCCACATGAGAATAAGTCCAAGGATTTCTCTCATATTTTCCTTTCCCCGGCCCCTAATAAACTATTATCTTATTCTATTGGATTTGTGTGCAAGAGGGTGTAATTTTTTAAAGAGGAATTCCTAAGGACCCCTACCCCAACCCCAAACCCCCCACCAATTTTCCTACAACAAACTTATTACTATCTTATTAAGGTGTGTTAACATGAAAATTAATGAAACAATTAATATAGGAGAAATGAGGTCTTTAATCACAGCAGAGGAGCTATAATTCAGAGTATAGTGTCGAAAAGCAAGAATGCTAGGAATTCCTAAAGATGGGAACTGAGGACAGGTTTTATATTGGGTAACAGAACAAAGGGACCTATGAGACTACACTTGAATTAAGTATAGAAGCTACTTAACTCTAAATAGAAACTACTTAATGTAAATGGACCTTTTTAACATAACCTAAAGTTCCGGGAGTAAAGTAGGGAATCTTTGGGAGGGGATAGTTTGTTTGGGGGAGATCCATAAGACAATCAACAGTCTGGAACTGATATTTTCCTTACTTCAAATGACCTGATATCCTATCCCAATTACTCAAACTCCCAAAAAAAGAAAGTGGGCTGAGCAGCCTTACTTGATAAGCTTCTTTTGCTGCCTACCCTAAGGCTGTGTAAAACCTTCTCTATGTATGTAACTCCTTTTGTTCTCTGGAGTTGCAAACCATCTGGTAACTGCCCATTTGCTGCTGGAAATTTAATTTTATGTCCTAACACTGCCTCTTTATTTACTGATCTCCAGTCTAAGGGAACTAGGTGGAAGGAATTTAATTCCAGGAAGATCTTAAGAATTCTGGGCTGAGGGGCAGCTAGGTGGCGCAGTGTATAAAGCACTGGCCCTGGATTCAGGAGGACCTGAGTTCAAATCCAGCCTCAGATACTTGATACTTATGAGCTGTGTGACCCTGGGCAAGTCACTTAACCCTCATTGCCCTGCAAAAACCCAAAACCCCCCAAAAAAACAAACAGAAAAAGAATTCTGGGCTGAGAAATTCCCAAACCATTTGGTGTTAGTAGAGTTCCTGAGACTCAAACTCCAAGATCACTGAGGTATCTACTAGATAAGATTTCTTACCCACAACAGCCTAGTGGAAAGTTCCCCATTCTAGGCAAAACTATTGGCGTCTTTGAGGGGGAAAAAATAAAGGAGTATTGTTAGCTTAAGAATGAGCAGTAGGGGCAGCTAGGTGGCACTGGCCTTGGATTCAGGAGGACCTGAATTCAAATCCAGCCTCAGACACTTGACACTAGCTGTATGACCCTGGACAAATCACTTAACCCTCACTGCCCTGCAAAACAAAACCAAAACCAAATCAAACCAAACCAAACCAAACCAAACCAAACCAAAACAAAACAAAACAAAACAAAACAAAAAAGAGTGAGCAGTATTTTATTTGTTCTATGTAATGTAGAATTTATGCTGTTAGCATTGTATTCTATGTCTTGCTAAATCCTGATGACTTTTTCCTGTGGCCTGATCAGCTAAAGGACAAATGATAAAAAGAGTAAAAATTTTTCTTCTGAAGTTTCAAAACTTTAAAAAATATAGTCTCATCTTTGTATTACTAATTGTGACCAAGTTGGGAATCCAGAGAGAAAGAGATAAGAGAGGAAAAGATTTTTTGTCACTTAGAGAAATTTATGGCAAAATATGACAATTGGCAATATGGAAAACTAATTAGAATGAAGTGTAATCTGTTTAATAGTATTTCCAAATTGTGATGGGAATGTGATTTGAATGTTTTATGTTTGGGACAAACTGCCTCAGTTTACCCAAATAACTTGAGGAGACCACCAAGTCAAGCAGAGACAGATTTATTACATTCTCATGAAAACGGCTGACCCCAATACCAAGATTGAGACCACAATAGAAGGCTCATGCTTTGGATTTTTATAGGAATTTTTGAGGGGGGGAAGTCCTCACATGCACTGGGTGAGCTCACAATCTAACATCCAATCCTGTCTCACCCAGGATGTGTGCTTAGCTCATGATCAATGTATAGGTGTACGTGTATACGTGTAAGGGGGAAAAGGGGAGGGGGAAACAAGGTCAAACCCAGGGAAGAGGGAAGGGGCGGGTAATGAGTACCAGGGGCTGAGGAATGTCAAAGAAAAAGGCAGGAAACATTCCCCTATCTGATCACAATTAATCCATGACAGAGATTGGGGGTCTGACATGTGATGGGTACCAGGCCTGCTGGCCGGAGACACAATTTTTATTACAGGCCGTAAAACTAAGACGTAGCTGACAAGGATAAGGCTAAGCAGGGGTAAATGGTGTTAACGAGCAATTATACTTAAACAGAGACAGTAAGAACTTACAAGCAATAAAACTTGGGCAAAGACAGAGAAACTGACTATACTGGGAAGCTGGGTATTTTCCAGACCCCATCCTCAGAGTTTAATCTGACTCAAATCCATCATCATCACATACATTTTATATATGTTGAAATAACAATGACATTTGAAGGTGGTTGGTGCAGGTCCTTAGGAGTGTTAAAAATAAAGACTGTGGAATTTGCATAGAAACAAACACCCAGATATTTCTTACTCCCTCCCTTCCATGGAGAGTGAAAATTGATGTAAGGGAAGAAGGTGATTTCATCAACTAGAGAATGCTCAGTCCTAACCTGAACTGAAGCCAGTTCAAAACTGAAGTTTTGTCTCTAATAATTCTGAAAGCAAAGGAAAAAAAAAATAACTTTGCAGTTTGAAGAGGAGAAAAGGAAAATGTCTATTAAGTTGCAAAGTCCTTTTGGGGAAATGTCTCTTCCTTAGGAAGTTAAAGTTAGTTTTGAGATTTCTTGTCATTTCTAAGGTTTGTTTCACAGATTTGGATATTTTTACGGATGGGTAAAAGTAGCTGGAATCATGTAGCAATATTTAAAACTGCACAGATAAATTAATATTCACAGCATGATTGATCTGGACGCTGGATAATAACTACTGATGTTATTTTTATAATTATAAGAGCAAAATCTCTATACAAGTATAACTCTTTGCCTCTATTTCCTCAATTGTAAAATGAGGGTAATAGTAGCGTGGTGGAATGTGAGACACCAAGAAACTTGAGACCATCAACCCCTAAGAATACTGAATACACTGAAACCAAAGATTTCAGAAATAAAAAACAGTCCTTGTTTCCCACCTCAGTAATATGGCGTTGCCAGGACACATGGACCAGCAGTCATGCAGACCCTGGGATATTTAGAAACATTTCTATCTATGATATAAACATTGATGAGCATATCAAGGTCTATAAAGGATGATATGCAGGTTTCACATGTTCGAGATATTGATTTTTTGTATGTCAACAAGATATGTGACTGATAGTTCATCACTCAACCCCCAAACTATGCCTTCCCTTGTTATTTTGCAATCTCCTTCCCTGGCATAGAGCCTTCTTTGTCTGAAATGTATAAAAGGTCAATTCTCCTTCCATTCAGAGAGACAGTCTCCATCATGACTCTCTCCTAGCCATGTATTCCTCTCTCCTAATAAATCTCTCTATTTTACAAGATTTGCTGTGAACCTGCCAATTGTTCGGGTAAATTAGCCACACACCTCCATCCAGTCCCCAAGCTCTGCCCACAACATGGAGTTCTGCCCACAACAGTAGCACTTACTTTGCAGGGTTGTTGTAAGGATCAAATGAAATAATAAATGTGAAAAAAAAAAAAAGCATTTTGTACAGTGCCTGGCACACATAGGGTCTGTATAAATCCTTATTTCCTTCTTTTCCCTTCCCCTATTATTAATCTCTCAAGGTAACTAGTATAGAATCTCCCAAACTGGTAGATGAATGGAATTATTTATATGGGTGACCTGGAGATACATTCAACTGAAGAAATGTCATTTGACTGGCAGTAAGTTTTGTTCCATGTTACAAATCCATGATTCATGACAATTTATGTTAGTATTGTATTTGAGTTTCTTTTATGATGGATATTTTGATATAGAAGGGTTATTTAATTGTGAGATGATACCTAGAGCATCATGCGTTTACAAATATATCTTTAGGTTAGTTTTTCTTTTTGATATGAATGCTATGATTTTATTATGAAGCAGAGTGCCCTTCTAGTTCAAAACTGTCTTAGGAATGTGGAACAAAAAGCATTTTGGTGGTATGTTTTTCACTTTCTTAAAAGCTATGGTTTTTTTTGTTTGTGCATTTTTTTGTTTTTGTTTTTTGGTGGGGCAATGAGGGTTAAGTGACTTGCCCGGGGTCACACAGCTAGTAAGTGTCAAGTGTCTGAATCCAATGCCAGTGCTTTATCCACTGAGCCACCTAGCTGCTCCCAAAAGCTATGGGGTTTTACAGTAAATTTTCAAAGTAAGGTTTCACCCTCTGTTTTGTTTTTGTTTTTGTTTTTGCAAGGCAGAGGGGGTTAAGTGACTTGCACAGGGTCACACAGCTAGTAAGCATTTGAGGCCGGATTTGAACTCAGGTCCTCTGGACTCCAGGGCCAGTGCTCTATCCACTGTGCCACCTAGCTGCCCCAGCACAACTTTAAAAGTCATGAAAGAGGTTGGGAAAATGAGCAAACAACAAAACAAACAAATAAAACAAAAAAAGAACATGATCATAGAAAGTTACTGTAGTGACAGGGAAGAGCAAAACACAAGTTCAGAAGAGGACAACAATGTCAAAACAGCTACATGTGAAGCCTCAAAGAAAAATGTGAATTGGCATCAAACCCAACAAAAACTCCTGGAAGAGCTCAAAAAAGGAGTTAAAAAAAATCAAATAAGAGAGGTAGAAGAAAAATTGGAGAAAGAAATGAAAATGATGCAAGAGAATCATGGGGGAAAAAAAGCCAATATTTGCTAAAGGAAGCAGAAAAAATGGGAAAAGATGTACAAAAATTCACTGAAGAAAACTCTTTAAAAAAAAGTAGAATTGGTCCAATGGAAAAGGAAGTATAAAAGCTAATTGAAGAAAATAATTCCTTAAAAATTAGAATTGAGGGACAGAGCCAAGATGATGGAGGAAAGACATTAAACCCACAGGGCTTCTGATACAATAACCCCAAAAATAGCAATAAAAGAACCCTTGGGGCAGAAAAACACACAAAAATATGGGTTGAGAGTTTTCTCCAGCTATAGATAGATTCCAGGGGGCTGTGCTGGGCCACGAATAAAGCCTAACCCTGCAATTGGGCCAACACACCAGACACCCAGCAGAGGAATTTGCCCCAGTGCCTCTGAATTGGCTGCAGCAATGGCGTCTTCTGGAACCAAGCGCATGGTTGGACTGAACAGCTGGCCCCAGGGGATAAGTGCAGGGGTACCAGTGGACTGGGGGAAGGATTCGACTGTCCCACCCCAGTGGGGAACCAGGAAGAAATCCTGAGTGGTGGGAGACCCAGGTGGGGGAGGGAAGCAGGGGAGCAGTCTCATTGGAAGCTGAGAACCACACCACAGAAAACTTTGCTGGTTGGTTGCTTAGTAAAGTAGTCCTGAGGTTATCTCCGGACCTGAGAACAGGCCAGGTGAGATTAAAGCCTGCCACCCCCCCCCCAACCCAAAACACCTGGGACCCTCTGAAGCTAAGAACAGGAGGGGAGCTGAGAAGCAGCCCCACTCCCCACCCCACCCCCCAGTGGAGAGTTTAAAATCAAATGAAAGCGAGGCCAGGCAGGCTGAGAAGAAGCCCAACCATCCCCTGAGCCCCCTGTAGCTTGAACAGTGCGTCCTAGAAGCAGAACCACACTTTAAGAAGGAGTTAAAAGCAAAGAAATAGTAAGCCAGGATGAGTAGGCAGAGAAAGCAGAAGACCATCGAAAACTTCTTTGGGGTAAGGTAGACCACAATACAACCTCAGAAGAAGATAATAACAGGGTCGAAGCTCCAACATCCAAAGCTCCCAAGAAAAATATGAACTGGTCTCAGGCCATGGAAGCTCTCAAAAGGGACTTTGTAGAGAAAGTAGGAGAAAAAGAAAGAAGATGTAGAGAAAAGGAGGAAAGAATGGAAAGGGAAATGAAAGCGATGCAGGAGAGTCATGAGAAAATAGTCAACAGTTTGAAAAGCCAAATGGAAAAGGAGATTAAAAAACTGTCTGATGGGGGCAGCTAGGTGGTGCAATGGATAGAGCACCAGCCCTGGAGTCAGGAGTACCTGAGTTCAAATTCGACCTCAGACTCTTAACACTTACTAGCTGTGTGACCATGGGCAAGTCACTTAACCCCAATTGCCTCACTAAAACAAAACAAAACAAAACATAACTGTCTGCTGAAAATAACTGCTTAAGAATTAGGATTGAACAAATGGAAGCTAGTGACCTTATGAGAAACCAAGACACAGTAAAGCAAATCCAATTGAATGAAAAAATAGAGGGCAATGTGAAATATCTCCTTGGAAAAACAGCTGACCTAGAAAATAAATCTAGGAGAGATAATTTGAAAATCATTGGACTACCTGAAAACCATGACCAAAACAAGAGCTTAGACACCATCCTCCAAGAGATTGTGAGGAAAAACTGCCCTGATATTCTAGAAACAGAAGCTAAAATAGAAATTGAAAGAATCCACAGATCACCTCCTAAAAGAGATCCCAAAAGGAAAACCTCCAGGAAAAATTAGAATTGAGCAAGTAGAAGCTAATGACTTTATGAGACATCAAGAAGTAATCAAACAAAATCAAAAGAATGAAAAAAAATGTGAAATACAAGTGGGGGCAGCTAAGTGATGCAGTGGATAGAGCACCGGCCCTGGATTCAGGAGGACCTGAGTTCAAATCTGACCTCAGACACTTAATTACTAGCTATGTGACCCTAGGCAAGTCACTTAACCCCAATTGCCTCACCAAAAAAAAAAATAATAATAATAATAAAATACAAGTGACCTGGAAAATATATCCAGGAGATATAATTTAAGAATCATTTGACTACCTGAAAACCATAATAAAAAAAGAGCCTAGACATCATATTTCAATAAATTATCAAGGAAAACTGCCCTGATACCCTAGAATCAAAGGGTAAAATCGCCTCCTGAAAGAGATCTCCAAATGAAAACTCCCAGGAATATTATGGCCAAATTCCATAATTCCAAAGTCAAGGAGAAAATACTGCAAGCAATCAAAAAGAAACAATTCAAATACTGAGAAGTCACAGTTCTACATTAAAGTTCTACATTCTACATAAAGATCTACTTTAAAGGATTGGAGAGCTTGAAATATGATATTCTGGAAGGAAAAGGAGCTAGGATTACAACCAAGAATCATTCTCCCAGTGAAACTGAGCATAATCCTTTAGGAAGAAAAAATGAATATTCAATGAAGTAGAAGACTTTCAAACATTTCCGATAAAAAGACCAGAGCTCGGGGCAGCTAGGTGGTGCAGTGGATAGAGCACTAGCCTTGGAGTCAGGAGGACCTGAGTTCAAATCCAGCCTTAGACACTTAACACTTACTAGCTTTGTGACCCTGGGCAAGTCACTTAACCCCAATTGCCTCACCAAAAAAAAAGAAAAGAAAAATGAAAAGACCAGAGCTGAACAGAAAATTTGATTTTAAAATACAAGACTCAAGAGAAGCACAAAAAGGTAAATAGGAAAGATAAAACATAAGGGATTCAATAAGGTTAAACATTTTGAATCCCTGTGCTGTAAGATGATACTTGTAAGTCTTAAGAACTTTATCACTATTAGGGTAGTTGGAAAGAATATACATAGACTATAAAGCTGTGCATACCCTTTGACCCAGCAATACCACTATTAGGTCTTTTTGCCAGGGAAATCATGGAAAAGGGAAAAATGTACAAAAATATTTATAACTACTCTTTTTGTGGTGGCAAGGAATTGGAAATTGAGGGATTTCCCATCAATTCAGGAATGGCTGAGCAAGTTGTGGTATATGAATGTAATAGAATACTATTGTGCTGTAAGAAATGATGAGCAGGCAGATTTCAGAGAAACCTGGAAGGCCTTGCATGAATTGATGATGAGTGAGATGAGCAGAACCAGGAGAACATTGTACACAGTATCAACAACATTATGTGTTGATCATCTGTGATGGACTTGATTCTTCTCAGCAGTGCAATGGTCCAGGATGGTTCCAGGGGACTCATGATGGAAAATGTTCTCCAAATCCAGAAAAAAAAGGATAGAAGGGAGGGAATATTGGAAGATATGATGGTCAGAAGCAAAACATTGTTAGAAGGAGGAGGAGAGAGAAGGAGAGGGAGGGAGGGAAGGAAGGAGAGAGAGAAGATAAAAACATGAAAATAGGATGGAAGGAAATACACAGTAATCATAACATAGAAATATTAATAATAAGTAACATAAAAATAGGATGGAGGGAAACACAGTAAATATAACATAATGTGTGAATAAGTTGAACTCACCCATAAAATGAAAGGGATAGCAAAGTAGATTAAAAACCAGAATCCTACAATATGTTGTTTACAAGAAATACATTTGAAGTATAGAGACACACACAGAATAAAGGTAAGGTGGGGCAGCTAGATGGTGCACTGGATAAAGCACCAGCCCTGGATTCAGGAGGACCAGAGTTCAAATCCAGCCTTAGACACTTGACACTTACTAGCTGTGTGTGACCCTGGGCAAGTCACTTAACCCTCATTGCCCCACCAAGAGGGGGGGGGGGGAGGGAGAATAAAGCTAAGGTGCTGGAGCAGAAGTAAAAAAAGCAGGGCTAACAATTATGATCTCAGACAAAGCAAAAGCAAAAATAGACCTAATGAAAAGAGATAAGGAAGGAAACTACATCTTGCTAAAAGATACCAAAGACAATAAAGTACTATCAATACTAAACATATATGGACCAAATGGTATAGTATCCAAATTTTTAAAGAAGCTATTTGAGGAATAGTGAAATTATACTAGTGGGGGAATTCAACTTTTTCCTCTCAAAATAAATAAATATTACCACAAAATAAACAAGAAAGAAGTTAAAGACAAGAATAAAACTTTAGAAAAGTTAGATATGATACATCTCTGGAGAAAATTGAATGGGAATATAGCACCTACACAAAAATTGATCATGAATTACAGCCTAAAAACCTCACAATCAAATGCAGAAAGGCAGAACTATTAAATGCATCCTTTTCAGATCACAATATATTCAATAAAGGGCCATGGAAGATAGATTTAAAATTAATTAGAGGGCAGGTAGGTGGCACAGTGGATAAAGCACCGGCCCTGGATTCAAAAGGACCTGAGTTCAAATCTGGCCTCAGACACTTGACACTAGCTTAACCCTCACTTAACCCTCATTGCCCCACAAAAAAACAAAAAACAAACAAAAATTAATTAGGAAGTAGATATAATCAATATCTAAAACCATGAGTGGGTCAAAGAACAAATCAAAAGGTGCAATTCCCTGAAATCAGAAAAAGAGGAGTCCCACTCCCTCCAAGTCTCTACATTCAATCAAAGGAACATAAAGACAATGTGATTGATCAGTATGGGAGCCAGTCTTCAGATAAGAAATATGCATTGTTTAGGGGCCAAATTCCAATGGGGGAGTGTTAGCTAGATGGCTCGCTGCAATATTGTGGCAAGGAAGGAGACCAACAGCCTTCCTCAAAAACAGAACAGTGTTTATTAACAAGAATGAACTTAAAAACACAAGCAAGATCAGTAGAATTAAAGGAAAGGGAAAAAAAATGGGGGAAAGGAAACAATACAACCTGAATCATACCATTGCCCAGGGCTCAGCAGAACACACAGCTGCATCCTGCCTTTTTCCAGCTCCATGCCAGAATGGCGAAACTCCTCTCTTCTCCTTCCCAGCAGACCCTAGGCTCTCCACACACAGCTCCAAGCCAATTGGCTGGCAGCCCTGACTGACAGTCACATGACTGCCCTCACTGGGCTTCCAGTCATTATAATTTTTTTTTGTGTGTGTGGGGCAATGGGGGTTAAGTGACTTGCCCAGGGTCACATAGCTAGTAAGTATCAACTGTCTGAGGCCGGATTTGAACCCAGGTACTCCTGAATCCAGAGCCGGTGCTTTATCTATTCCACCACCTAGCCGGCCCCCAGTCATTATAATTTTGCCAGGCTTATGTAGGTGTCGGCGAGTGGGGATGACATGAGCTGCCAGTGCCATGGTGACAGCTACAACCAGTGGGTGGAACACTGCACCATCGGCGCCTGAGCCCCAGGCCAGTGTGCACGGGTGTTTTTTTAATTCTAGCCAAAAGATGGGGTCATAAAAACCTCAAATCACAATTAATTCTTTACAGTTGCTTGAGATGTATAATTATGAGAAAATTCCCTGTGTCAATCATCAGATCTAATTGGGCTTCTTATCAGTGTAACCTAGGTCCTTAGTTAAGGATCTTTTTTTTTTTTTTTGGCTGGGCAATGAGGGTTAAGTGACTTGCCCAGGGTCACACAATAAGTAAGTGTCAAGTTTCTGATGTTGTTTTTGAACTCAGGTCCTCCTGAATCCAGGGCCGGTGCTTTATCCACTGTGCCACCTAGCTGCCCCCTTGGTTAAGGATCTTTAAGCACCAAGTAAAGGTAGTCCAGCTTCCCAATCACACAGGGCTAGGTTCAAACAAAGCAATAAAGTTTTCTTACAATTCCCACAACTGAATAAAGTTTTCTCACAGGACAGAAATTGGACTAGACCCATAATTGAATAGAAAGGGAACTAAGCTAGATTCAGAATTAAGCCATGAGACAGAGTCAGTGTGGTTCATGAAATTCCCCTACCATCTGGTGTTTTAATTTCCTCAGATGGCCTTATAAAGGTAATGGCAGTAGACTCTTGATTCAGTTTCCCCATCGTGCTATTCTCTTTCTGAACAGGAAAGTTTCCCACCTAGTAGATCATGAGCCTGACTAGGAGATCCTTTGACTAATGTGAAACTCTGTTGCATGATTGGCTGTTCCAAAAGGCTTTAAAAAAAATAATAAACATCTTTATTTATAGTTCTGAGTTCCAAATTTTATCCC
Source organism: Dromiciops gliroides (assembly GCF_019393635.1). Classification (NCBI taxonomy): domain Eukaryota; kingdom Metazoa; phylum Chordata; class Mammalia; order Microbiotheria; family Microbiotheriidae; genus Dromiciops; species Dromiciops gliroides. The sequence goes on from NC_057864.1 coordinate 229,058,910, forward strand.
TCCTTCTCTCTGTCCCCTCCCCCCTCTCTGAGGCAGTAAGCAATCAGATATGGGTAATGCATGTGCAGTTATGTAAAACATTACCATATTAGTAATTTTGTACAAGAAAACTTGAATAAAAGAAGAAAATGAAAGTGAAAAATAGCATGCTTCAGTCTGTGTTCGATCAATATCAATTCTTTCTTTGGAGGAGGATAGTATGTTTCATCATTAGTCCTTTGGGATTGTCTCAGATCATTGTATTGCTGAGAATAGTTGTCATTTGCAGTTCTTCATCAAACAATATTGCTCTCTGTGCACAATGTTATCCTGGTTCTGCCGACTTCACTATACATCAGTTCATACAAGCCTTTCCATATAAATACTTAAATATACAGGCTTTGGTTATGTTTTAGTAATTGTATATAGATCTTCAAAATTATTTTAAGGTGAAGAACGACTTTAATAGTTTTAAAGAAACTTTAATGTTTTTCTTGTTTCTTTCTCTTTCATAATATCAAGAGACATTCACTGGCCAGAAACTCTTCTTCTAATGTACAGAGAGTAATTGTCCATATCATCTACAAAGCTTGAGGAAGGTGGAAAAATTTGGTATGTGAATATTGAAACTCAAAACTTTCAGATGAGTTCTAGGTACCCTGAGGGTTTGATGTTTTTTCTATATACCCAATGTTTAACTTTTTCCACTTGTGACTCCTTTTCCCCTGAGAAATTTTTACATGACCCCGAGTATATAGGCATATAAAATAGATACACATAACCTTATACTGTTGCCAAATTTTTTGCAACCCCCACATTTAGTTAAATGACCCCATATAGAGTCACAACCCATAGTTTAAGAAACTTTGCTCTATAGGTTTTGTACTGGTTTTCCACACGAGCTAATCAATGGAAAGCCAATGTAATTAATTTTTGTCAAGCATTATTAAATTATACTGTCTTATTACTAGCAGAACTATTTTGTTCTGGTTTGAATAGCATTACATAGGGAATGCAATGTAGCCACTTTTCATCTGCTGCCCAGCTTTGTTTCAAAACCATGGAACAGGATACCCCTCCCCAGGATAAGCTTATCACTTCTAAACTCACCAGTAGTCTGCTAACTCAAGCCTTGATTGACTCCATCTCCCTCAGCCTCCTGTCCCTCTGTTTGGAGGACTCCTCTCAATACTTTCCTTTATAGAGGGCAGAAACTGGACTCTCAGATCACTCAACTTTATATTTGCTGCCCTGCCTGGTTTCAACGCAATGGAAAAATATGCCCCTGTGCCAGGTACCCCGCGTTGTTCTGTTCCATTTCCCCAGCCCAGGCTTTCCTGCCTTCTTTTGTGTGTTGTTTCCCCCTTTAGATTATAAACTCATTGAGAGCAGCAACTGTCTTGCTTTTAATTTATTGTATCTCCAGAACGTCACACAGTCCCTGGCACATAGCAGGCACTTAATAAATGTTTATTGGATTGGATTGAAATGTCCACAAAAGGCATTGCATGACTGAAATGGATCTTGTAGGAGATCTAGAAGAAATACTTCTGCTAATCTGCCCTAGAAACAAGGTGGAAAGGTTCATCTCAGTGTAAACAGACTAAGTTGGACAATGTGGACAGTGGCCTAGGACAAACCTGTTTTGACTTAAAATTTCCAAGGAAGGGGGCAGCTAGGTAGCACAGTGGATAGAGCACCTGCCCTGGATTCAGGAGGACCTGAGTTCAAATCCGGCCTCAGACACTTAATACTTACTAGCTGTGTGACCCTGGGCAAGTCACTTAACCCCAATTGCCTCACCAAAAAAAAAAAAAAAATTCCAAGGAAAAATATTTGCCACAAGTAGACAACTCCATAAATAGACAGCTAGACACAAGATGGAACAAGAAACGTGTTTTCTAAATGGATATATTCCCTGTTTTTGTCCCTTTAATTATAGTTGTGTTTATTATCCAATCTCTCTTAGTGTCCTAACCTTTTTTTTGTGGGGGGTAAGGGGGTAGGGCAATGAGGGTGCTTTATCCACTGCTCCACCTAGCTGCCCCAGTGTCCCAACCTTTTTGAAAGGTTAAAATGTAGGTTGTTCAAACTTTTATTCCTTCCTAGATATATTGCAGTACAATAAATTGATTTTATTGATTTTTGCTATTTAGTCTTTTAAAAAATTTTGTCCCTAGTCCTCTGGCTTCCCTTTCCAGTCTCACTTAGCTCATTCCAAGACCTTAGAGAGGCTAAGTAATTCATGGGGGAAATGGTTGTGGTTTAGGAGATCTTGTATCTGCCCTAGGACTGTGTCTGTTCTCCCTCCTGTTTCTAGGCCACATGGTTCTGAGATATGTAGTCCTTGCATTCCTTATGTATACACTTTCTTATCCTGAGAGACTGGAGTAAGAGAGATTGGATGAATGGTGCTACCAGTGAGAAAAATAGTGATATCAGAAGGAGGGCCAGGTCATGATAGCTTGAGGGAGGAGAAAGTATCTGTAACAAGCTAATCATGCCTACATTCCAAGATGGTGGGAGAGGGGGAGTCAAAGGAGGGAAAATTTTCCTTTTCCTTTTCATTTTGTTTCTTAAAAATATTTTTTTAATTTATATCCTTTGGTTTTGCACCACCTAAATTCCCTCCTATATCTCTCCCCCTCAGACCTCTCAGTGTCATCCCATATAACACAGAATATTTTTGCAAGAAAAAATATAATAGAAGAGAAAAATCATTAAAACCAATAAATACATTGAAAAAAAATTGAAAATATATTCAATGTTGGGGCAGCTAGTTGATGCAGTGGATAAAGTACCAGCCCTGGATTCAGGAGGACCTGAGTTCAAATCTGGCCTCAGACACTTGACACTTACTGTGTGAAACTGGGCAAATCATTATTGCCCTGCCAAAAAGAAATTATATATAATGTTATATTAAAAAATATATATCTATATATATTCAATGTTCTGTGCCCATAAACTTTCCATCTCCTCATTTTTATTTTCAACCTCTGGGTACATGAATATAAAGGAATATTATTGTGCTATAACAAATGATGAATAAAATAAATCCAGAAAAACATGGGAAGACACATGAACTGACATTGAATGAAGTAAGCAAAACAAAGAAAAATACATGATTACAATAATATAAATAAGAACAAAAAGTCCTCCAAAACTATCTGTTGTATATTAAAAATGATCCAGTTTGGCTAAGAAAATTCTGAGATGGAGTAATATTTATGTGGAATATTGTATCTGTCAAATTTTGTTGATACATTTGGTTTTGCCCAACTACTTCCCTCTCCCCCTTTTTATAAATTCTTTGTTACAAAGGCAAAGGAGGGGGAAGGGATATATTCAGAAATGAAAATGATGTAAAGACAACATTTTTAAAAAGACTAAATAGCAAAAATCAATAAAATCAATTTATTGTACTGCAATATATCTGGGAAGGAATAAAAGTTTGAACAACCTACATTTTGACCTTTCAAAAAGGTTAGTAGATTTTACCTACAAAACTTCAAACCTACCAGGGAAATACTGATGAATGTTTAACAACTGCCCCCAGGGGAGGGGGAAGAGAGAGCAGAAGTTGTACAGACACATTTAAAAAAAAAAAACATTTTTAGTTAAAGTTTTGAATTCCCAATTCTATCTTTTCCCCCTCCCTGAGATGGTAAATAATTGCCTATAGGTTATACATGGGCAATTAGGTAAAACATTTCCATATTAGTCATTTTGTATAAGAAGACTCCAATAAAAGAAAAAAAAAAGAAAGTGAAAGAAAGCATACTTCAGTATGTGTTCAATCAATATCAGTTCTTTCTCTGGAGGTGAATAGTATGCTTCATCATTAGTCCTTTAGGATTTTCTTGGATCATTACATTGCAGAGAATAGCTAAGTTCTTCATCCAACAATATTGATTACTGTATACAATGTTCTGTTTCTGTTCACTTGTATCGGTTCATGTAACTCCAAGTTTTTCTGAAATCCCCCCTCATCATTTCATTATAATCATATGCCACAGTTTATTCAGCCATTCCCCAACTGATGGGCATCCCTTTGATTTCTAATTCTTAGCCACCACAAAAAGAGCTGCTATAAATATTTTTGTAGAAATAGGTCCTTTCCCCCCCCTTTTTGGATGTCTTTGGGATATAGACCTAGCAGTGGATCAAAAGGTATATACAGTTTTATAGCCCTCTGGGAGTAGTTCCAAATTGCTCTCCAAAATGGATGAATTGGTTCACAAGTCCACCAACAGTGGATTTGTCTCCCAGTTTTCCCACATCCTCTCCAACATCCAACATTTTTCTTTTTAGTTATATTAGCCATTCTGATAGGTGTGAGGTAGTACCTCAGAGCTGTTTTAATTTGCATTTCTCTGATCAATAGTGATTGAGCATTTTTCATATGACCATAGATAGCTTTGCTTTCTTTGTCTGAAAATTGTTCATATCCTTTGATGATTTCTCAATTGGAGAATGACTTGTATTTTTATAAATGTGACTCAGTTTTCTCTATATATGTGAGAAATGAGACCTTTATCAGAGATACTTGTTGCAAAAATTCTTTCCCAGTTTTCTGCTTTCCTTATAATTTTGGTTGCATTGGTTTTGTGTGTGCAAAAGCTTTTAAATTTTATATAATCGGAATTATCTATTTTACATTTTTGTAATGCGCTGTGTATCTTTTTTGGTCCTAAATTCTTCCCCTGTCCATAAATCTGACAGATTAGCTATACTTAATTAGCTCTCTTAATTTGCTTATGGTATCACCCTTAGACTCACCTTTTTTTTTTTTTTGGTGAGGCAATTGGGGTTAAATGACTTGCCCAAGGTCACACAGCTAGTAAGTATCAAGTGTCTGAGGCCGAATTTGAACTCAGGTCCTCCTGATTTCAGGGCTGGTGCTCTACCCACTGTGCCACCTAGCTGCCCCCAGACTCATTTTAAAATTTAATATTTTCCCATTACTTTCTTAAGTCTAGATAAAATAATAAATCAAGCCCTGATTTGTATTTTGCCCATTTCTAAGGTGTAGTGGTCACACTGAAAATTTAATCAGCTCTCAATAGACAGCTGGCTCTAGCACACCTCCAAATTCCACTCACACTGAAGGAACTTCCTTATTGTGGGGGGAGGTTGTTCCTTCCTACTAGTAAGTGTCTGAGGTAGGATTTGAACTTATATCTTCCGGACTCCAAGTCCAACACTCTATCCACTGTACCATCTAATTGCCTCCTTTCCTGGAGGTGAGAGTTTCCCAGGTGTTACATACTGCATCTAACAGTTGGACTGACTTTTTCCTCCTATCTCACCTCCTCAACCCAATACATCCCCATGCAGGCTTCTTCAGGGGAGCAGAAGGAGGTAAAAGAGGAGAGTAAAGGAGAGAGTGGGAGGGGTGAGGCATGAGAATGGAGGGGAAGGGGAGGTGATTTGGAGCAGGCAGAACACACTCAAGCTGCCTAGGACCACCTCTCCTGACTTCAGGGATAGGAGACTTCCCATTTATTCTTTAAGAGAATGTTTTGGATTTTGTATAATTTGCTCACCACTATTTGTTCATCACCAGCATAACCTTCTTTGGCCTAAGCTTCCTATTTTGCTGACTTGTTGCATTGTGAACCTATACAATGAATAGTCTAGATTTGATAATAAAAATGATAATTTGATGATAATGAAGTATCAAAAGAGGGGGTATCGTGGAGGAAATGGATGAAACCTGTGTGCTGTGTTTGGTGGAAACATCTTCCCAGAAATAGTAGTAGGTCAAAGAAACGTAGGCTGCAGAGGTATGTAAACAAAGACATTCTCTCTTTCTCTCTCTCTCTCTCTCTCTCTCTCTGAATAAAAAGGAGTTTATTGTAAGTACATTAAGGTAGTAACACGTTGCAGACTGATCTCTGAAGATAAGCAATGGCTTTACGGTGGAAACAGCTTTTATAGGTAACTTTAAGACAATTCAGATAGGTCTACCTCAGTAGAAGAGTTTAAGTTCTTGCATCTCACAGTTGCTCCCCAAGGTAGCAAGAATGTGACAATTTGCAGATAGGGGTATGTGACAAAGAGCAGGTAATAGAAAAAAAAAGAACTTCAGACTTGGATATCTCCATCCCCACCAACACCTCCCCCAACACTGATTTATGAACATTTTTTTGCGTTCCAAATTTTTCTCTCACCCTCCCTTCTCTCCCCTCTTCTGAAGTCAGCAGGTTATATATTACAATCATTTTAAACACATTTCCATATTAGTCGTGTTTGTAAGAGAAGAATCAGAAAAAAAGGGGGAAAAAAGCAGGAAAAAAGAAACAACAATCACCAAAAAAGCAAAAACAAAAGTGAAAATAGTATGCCTCAATCTGCATTCAGACTCCATAGTTCTTTCTCTGAATCTGGAGACCATTTCCTTCATGAGTCTTTTGGCATTGTCTTGTATCAGTGTATTGCTGAGAAGATAAGTCTATCACAGTTGATCATCACACAATGTACTGTGATACAATGTATACTATATAATGTGATACAATGATACTGTGTACAATGTTCTCTTGGTTCTGCTCATTTCACTCAGAATCAATTCATGTAAGTCTTTCTAGGTTTTTCTGAAATCCATCTGCTTATCATTTCTTACAGCACAATAATATTCCATTACATTCATATGCCACAATTTGTTTAGCCATTGGGGATCCCCTCAATGTCAAATTCTTTGCCATCATAAAAAGAACAGCTATAAATATTTTTGGGTCCTTTTCTCTTTTTTATGATCTCTTTGGGATATAGACCTAGTAATGGCATTACTGGGTCAAAGGGTACAAATAGTTTTATAGCTTTCTGGGCATGGTTCTGTGAGATTTAAAATTGGATATTAGATCATAAATCTCCCCTACTTAACCTTTCCCTTAATTTATCAAATTGCTCTCCAGAATGGTTGGATTAATTCACAACTCCTCCAACAGTGCATTAGTATTCCAGTTTTCCCACATCTTTACCATTTATCATTTTCCTTTTTTGTCACATTAGCCAGTTGGATAGGTGTGAGGTGGTACCTCAGAATAGTTTTAATTTGCATTTGTCTAATCAGTAGTGATTGGGAACATTTTTTCATATGGCTATAGATAGCTTTAATTTCTTCATCTGAAAACTGCCTGTTCATATCCTTTGACCATTTCTCAATTGGGGAATGATTTGTATTCTTATATATTTGATTCAGTTCTCTCTATATTTCAGATATGAGGCCTTTATCAGAAACACTGGCAGTAAAAATGTTTCCCAGCTTTCTGCTTTCTATCTGTTTGCATTAGTTTTATTTGTGCAAAACCTTTTTAATTTAATGTAGTCAAAATGATCCATTTTGCATTTCATAATGTTCTCTATCTCACCTTTGGTCATAAATTCTTCCCCTCTCCACAGATCTGACAAGTAAATCATTCTTTCCTCTTCTCATTTGCCTATGGGATCACCCTTTATGTCTAGATCTTGTACCCATTTTGACTTTACTTTGGTGTATGATGTAAGATGTTGGTCTATGCCTAGTTTCTGCCATACTATTTTCCAGTTTCCATAAGCACTTTTTGTCAGATAATGAGTTCTTATCCTGGAGGCTAGAGTCTAACAAAGACATTCTCAGTATGACTCTATATTAAAGGGAGACCTCCTCAGACATCATGTTCCACCTAGACATTTTGAGACCTCCTATGCCACTGTTAGAATATTTTTAAATTGACTAGCCTAATTTGGGGGCTGAAGCTGACTGGAGGACTAATCTGGGGACTTGTGACTATTTGGCTATCTGACTTCGTTAATTTAATGTGGGCCGTTTGTAAAGTTCCACCACACTGCTCCACTCCCAAATTGATAAACTAAAGATTAAAAAGCCTCTTAACCAAATAATCAAAGCAGAGTTTATTTGTGAGATACTATTTCAAATTAGGAATACAGGGAAATAAAGTACAACCTGACTGCTTTCCTGAGGTCTCTTTCCACTGCATCTCTTTCCCACCTGCTGTGCTTCGAACTTCTTGAATACAATAAGGGCCTTAGCCGCCTCCAGCCTCAGGGCACGTTATACTTTCCCTGGTTTGTATTAAGGCCTGTAACCTTCTGTCTGTCTGCTCTGTCAATTTGCCCTTCGGCCTCTTTTGCCTGCTCCTAGTCCTTCTCCTCTTCTCCTGCGTCCTTGTAGCCCTGTCTCTAGTCTCCAATCTTTGCCGTCTCCTCAGCCGCCTCTTGACCTCTTCTTGTCCGTCCGAACCCCTGAGTCTTGTCTATCTAGTCCATCCTCAGCCCGTCCTCTAGTCTGTCTCCCCTCCTGTCTCACTCCCAGGTCTATATATATCTTTTCTTCTCTCCACTCAAATCTCGGGGCTTCCTTTGCCCCCACAGACCAAGCTAATCCGCCAGCCAGAGCTGCAGCTGGTGGGGGGGAGGGTGCTCTCGAGCCTCCTGCCTCAGCACAGGCCATCTGGGATCCTTCAGATAGCTCTGCTCAGGTCGGAGGGAGCTGGGGGCTTCCCCCCCCCCCCAGCTGTCTGACCTGGCATCTTGTATAGCCCATGGGGCTTTTTCACTCAGCTGAAGCTGAGGAGGTGGGGGAGAGACCCTGAGGGCCTAAGGCTTTCTAATCTCAGCCTAAAGGTCCCCAAATCAAAATAAATTTCCACACCACCAAAATGGTTTGATGAGACTAATTAGAGGGAAACACCCCCACTGGAACAGACCTAATCTTGGGCAACACCAAAGTAGACATTCTTTCCTCCTCCCCCATTACCTGTTCCTATTACTTAATCTCCCAAATAAGGAAAGTAGCTGAGCCACCTGGTCTGATAGGCTTCTTTTGCCTACCCTAAAACTATGTAAAACCTTTTACATGTGTGTATCTCCCTTTCTTTTGGCAACTGATCCTCAGCTAATGCTAGCTAACCTTTTTAATCTTCTAGCCTTGTCTCTTGATTTACTGACCTCCATTCAAATAGTCCTGTGTCTCACAATTGATTCCAAAGTTCTTAAAAGAGACCTTGAGAGTGTCCTTGTATCGTTTCTTCTGACCTCCATTTGAGAGCTTGCGTTCTCTATAAAAACATCTTTTAGGAAATTTTAAGTTTGGCATTTGAACAACATTCCATCAGAGTTGCATTCTCTGTAGTAGAGTATGACTGCTTGGCAGTTCGGCTGGAGAAAGATTTTGGTAGTTGTTATTTACCAATCTCAAAGACTCTTTTCTTCATCAAAGAATTCAGTGCCTGACACAGTTTTTCCTCCCCAACTCCTACATTCATACTAGGGGATTTCAAATACATATTGATATTCCCTTAAACACCTTAACTTCACAGTTTCTCAATTTACTCAGTTCCCATGACCTACTTCTCCACCCACTTTCAGCTACACACAGAGATGGTCTTGATCTTGCTATCATCCACAAGTGCTCCACTTCCATGTTCATAAGCTTTATAAACTTCCTTTATATGATCATAGTCTTTTGTCATCCTACCTTTCCCTCTATCTTACAAACCTTAACTATGTTTTTGTTTTTTTTTTAAATCTTCACCATGACTTTCAATACCTGCACTCCCAGTTCTTTACCAGACTATCACTCCAGCACTGGCTACATTTCCCTCCCTTCCCTTGTCTTGATCCCTTGCTTAACTAGTTTAATTCTACGTTATCCTCTTCCCTTTGAGTCCTTTTCCCCTTTATTATATCATTAATCTTGCTCTGTCCAGTCTCAGCCTTGGATTATTCTTATCATTTGCAGCTTTCACTTCTATTCATGTGCTGATGAACAAAGTTAGAGAAAGTCATGAAACTGCTGACAAGGACCACAACAAATTAATGTTACATAACCTCAACTGGGCCCTCACTGTGGCACAACAATCCTTTTATACCTCCCTAATCAATTCACTATTCCATTCACCATAACAACTATACCACGCCTTTTTCATCCCTTCTTCTCATTCTGTTCCTCCTACTCCCTGCCATAAACTAAGAATCTTGCCTAATAGTTCACTCAAAAATTTGAGACCTGAAAAAAATTTACTGAGAGCTCCCTTTTCTCCCATTCTCCTCATCTCATATTACTTCCTCTACTATTTACTCTTTCACCCATTTCACATGAAGAGGTGATCCTTTTTGCTAAGGCAAACTCATCTACATGTACATGTAATCCCATTCCTTCTTGTCTTCTCCAGAAGATGCCCTCTCTTTTATCCCTACTCTTTAACTAATCTTCAAACATTTTGTCTATTGCTTGCTCCTGCCTACAAATATGCCAATGTCTCTTCCCCAAAAAACCCTCACTTGACCTAAACATCCTCACTATTACCCCCATTTTGTGGTTAAACTCTTTGAGAAAGCTGTCTACAATCAATACCATCACCTCTCCTCTCATTCTCTTCTAAACTTTCCTCCCTTTAGCTTCATAAAATGAAGTGTAATGAAACAAAATCATAAGATGTTCTTAGGCTCTGATAGAGAGGCTGGTATCACTTATGCCTCTTGTGATGTGTTTATTTCTGTCCCAAGTTTTGGGAAAATTAGCTAGGGTTTCTAATATATTTGTTATTTATAAATTAGAAGCTTTAGCACCAGTTTGGGGGCATTGAGCATTTATTAAAGCATATCAAATATTAGTAAAAAGAACACCTGGGTCAGAAAGTTAAGAAAAGGCCTATCTAGCCTAGAGCTCCAGCCTGGCTGCTTCTTTCTCCAAGTCCTCCACCATGAGCCTGTTCAAGAGCAAAACTGAAAGTGGAAGCTTTTTCTCTGTCCTGAGGAGAAGCAGTCCTTACATCCTGCTTTAAGCTAATTGGCTAGCATCACTCAAATCCATTGGTTCACTAGACTTTAGGGCGGTCCATGAACAGAATGTGCCAAGGTCAGAGAACCTACCCCCTGAGAGCCAGTATCTCAGGTAGGTGTGGTTTCAATCAAGTCAACTTCAAGTGAGTCAATCAGCTGTAACGATTGGAATGACGCCACCTGCTGGATACTTACTGTAGAAGAGTTCTGCCCATGAAGCGAAGGTCTTTGAGGGCAAGACCAGGAGTCTTTTCTTTGGCGGGAGGAAGTGACGCGGACTAGTGGGAGGAGGAAGGAAGAGACTGGCGCGGACTCTGGGGCTTTTTCCTGAGGACGCTGGCGGAGAAGGGAGCTAGAAATGTGCTCTCCCTTTAATAGATAGGAATCTAGGCCTTTCTCTCTCTCTTTACCAAATTCTTATTCTCCTTAATAAATGCTTAAAAGTCTAACTCTTGCTAAAGCTTATAATTTATTGGCGACCACTCATTAGATATTTTAGACAGTTTAGCTAGAATTTTAGCCCTTAACACAGCAAAATCAATCAATCCAATCAATCTTAATCCAATCAATCCCCTCTAGCTGGGGCCTTTGGGCATTCCAAAACCCATTATTTTCTCACACTCTCTATGGAAACTATATTCTGCCCTAGTCAGATCAAATCTGAAGTACTGTGTACAGTTCAGGATACCACATTTTAAAAGGCATTGATAAACTGGAAAGTGTCCTAATGAGGACATCTGGAATTATGAAGGAATTGGACATGTTAAGTCTGTCAAATAGAAGACTTGATGAGGAGACATGTATGTGATAGCTGTCATCAAGTGCTTGAATTTCTATCATATTAAAGAGGTATTATATTTTTTCTGTTTGGCACTGGAGGGCAGAAATAGAATCAATAAGTAGTTCTATCCAACCACTATAGAATCCAATAAGTAAATCTAGTCTTGATGTAAGAAGGAACTTCTTTTTTTTTTTTTTTTTGGTTTTTGTTGTTTTGCAGGGCAATGAGGGTTAAGTGACTTGCCCAGGGTCACACAGCTAGTAAGTATCAAGTGTCTGAGGCCGGATTTGAACTCAGGTCCTCCTGAATCCAAGGCCAGTGCTCTATCCACTGCACCATCTAGCTGCCCTAAGAAGGAACTTCTTAACAGTAAAATTGTCTAAAAGTAGAACCAGCTGCTGCTTCAGGATGTAATGGGGGAAATGGGGTATGGGTTAGGTTAGGGGTTGGGGTTCTTAAGAATTCTTCTTTAAAGAATTACACCCTCTTGCACACAAAAGTAGTTAGAATAAGGTGGTAGTTTATTTAGGAGCAAGGGAAGGGAAGGGGGGGAAGGGAAACCATGAAAGAAATCCTTGGACTTCTCATGGGGAGATAGGCACAAAGCACATGGCTCAGAGGTACCAATCTCCTCGAGCAGGAGACTGGAAGGTACTTTTATAGGGGACTGATGGGGGGAGGGGTGACCATTTGACTGTGGAAAGTTCCTTTAGTGAGGGAGAACCATCCCCCATTGGTGATAGGTGTGGGAATTGGGTGAGGAGTGGCTACAGATCTCTTCAGGACACAAAGGCCGCAGCCACACCCAAACTTATCTCCCCAGGGCTAAGGGAGACCAGAATGAAGGGTGGGAATCTGAAGCTAGCTCAGTCGGATTTGGTTCCACTTATTTCTCTAGGCGTTATCTGTCCTCTGGTTTAGTTTCTCAAGGAGAAGGTTCCTTGATGTGCCCCAGAGAACTTCTGGGGTGCTCTGCACCTCATGACATTTCCCCACTTCTCTCTATATAAGGAAAGGGGATGAAGATTCTTCTGAAACTGCTTCATGCTGACGGGGGTGGGGGTGGGGGGTGGGGGATGGAAGAAATCACATTGCAAGAGAGGGGGAGGGGAGAGAAGTGGAGAAGGCCTGCAATGCGTGGACCTGTGAGGGGCTCAGAGAATCCAAAGGCAACACGTAGGCACAGTGTCATGAATCCTTGAGCCTAGATGGAACAGACTTAAACAAAAAAAATTAAAACTGACCAGAGCAAAACCAAAAAGGGGCTTTATCAGATCAGGAGTAAAGTGTGACCCCTTTTTTTTTATCTAGTAGAAGCTGGAAAGGCTGAATGCAGGACAGGGTGTGGCCTAGTTCTGTGAGGGGCAGTGTCTGTCTACATTTAGGGTCCTTTTATCCCATTTCTACTTTGTGCCTTGATTGCATGCTAGGACCTGAACCAGAGAGTAAGACAGAGGTCACCCCAAAACCATTCCCAGGCTTGCCTCCTATGTCCAGCTTGGCCATGGGCCTGACAAGGTGCTGGCCAGGAGAGCAAGTTGCAGAGCACTGGATTTTCGCTAAGCAGATCTCTTGGGTGCTGCCCTGGGGACAAAGAGGTAGGAGAGCTGGCCTCACCTTCATGCGGCATCCCCCACTTCTGCTCCCGGTTTACTGCGGCTGCCAGAATCTCGGCCAGCCAGAGTTCTGCTGGTAGTAGATGTGGTGATGGCTGCTGCTATTATAGAAGCTTGGTCTATGGAGTGGGCACGAGCCATCTTTTCTCTCTCTTTGGCTACTGCAAGGTCCCTGTTATTAAAATTTTTTTTTTTTTTGCAGGCAATGGGGGATTAAGTGACTTGCCCAGGGTCACACAGCAAGTAAGTGTCAAGTGTCTGAGGCCGGATTTGAACTCAGGTACTCCTGAATTCAGGGCCGGTGCTTTAACCACTGCGTCATCTAACTGCCCCCTATTAAAAATCTTAAAAGCAATGTCAAAGAGTTGTGAGGATGGGATCTGGGGACCCCAGTCTAACTTCTGGAGTTCTCTCCTAATTTCAGGAGCAGACTGGCTGATAAAATGAATATTGAGGACAGTTATTCCTACATCTCTTTGGGGGTCTATGT